>NC_073235.2:2505000-3755000 GCF_029281585.2 Gorilla gorilla gorilla | reverse complement strand
GTTCATACAGATAGCGGTGTAGCTATTTCCATGTTCATACAGATAGCGGTGTAGATATTTCCATGTTCATCCAGATGGCTGTGTAGACATATCCATGTTCATACAGATGGCGGTGAAGATATTTCCATGTTCATACAGATAGCGGTGTAGATATTTCCATGTTCATACAGATAGCGGTGAAGATATTTCCATGTTCATACAGATAGAGGGGCTGATATTTCCATGTTCAAACAGAGAGCGGTGATGATATTTCCATGTTTATACAGTTAGCGGTGTAGATATTTCCATGTTTTTACAGATAGCGGTGTAGATATTTCCATGTTTATACAGATAGCGGTGTAGATATCTCCATCTTAATACAGATGGCGGTGTAGATATTTATATGTTCATACAGATATCCGTGCAGTTATCTCCATCTTCTTACAGATGGCGGTGCAGATATTTCCATGTTCATACAGATGGCGGTGTAGATATTTCCATGTTCATACAGATAGCGGTGTAGTTATTTCCATGTGCAAAGAGATAGCTGTGGAGATATTTCCATGTATATGCAGATAGCTGTGTAGATATTTCTATTTTCATACAGATAGCGGTTTAGATATTTCCATGTTCAAACAGATAGCGGTGTAGATATTTCCATGTTCATACAGATAGCGGTGTAGATATTTCCATGTTTATACAGATAGCGGTGAAGCTGTATGCATGTTTACATAGATAGTGGTGTAGATATTTCCATGTTCATACAGATAGCGGTGTAGATATTTCCATGTTCATCCAGATGGCTGTGTAGATATATCCATGTTCATACAGATAGCGGTGTAGATATTTCCATGTTCATACAGATAGTGGTGTAGATGTTTCCATGTTCATACAGATAGCGGTGTAGGTATTTCCATGTTCATACAGATAGCTGTGTAGATATTTCCATGTTCGTACAGATAGCGGTGTAGATATTTCCATGTTCATACAGATAGCGGTGCTGATATTTCCATTTTTTTACAGGTAGCGGTGTATATATTTCCATGTTTATACAGATAGCGGTGTAGATATTTCCATTTTTATACAGATAGTGGTGTAGATATTTCCAGGTTCATACAGATAGCGGTGTAGATATCTCCATCTTAATACAGATGGCGGTGTAGATATTTATATGTTCATACAGATGGCGGTGCAGATATTTCCATGTTCATACAGGTAGCGGTGTAGTTATTTCCATGTGTAAAGAGATAGCTGTGTATATATTTCCATGTACATGCAGATAGCTGTGTAGATATTTCCATTTTCATGCAGATAGCGGTGTAGATATTTGCATGTTCAAACAGATAGCGGTGTAGATATTTCCATGTTAATCCCGATAGCGGTGTAGACATTTCCATGTTTATACAGATAACGGTGAAGATGTATGCATGTTTACACAGATAGCGGTGTAGATATTTCCATGTTCATACTGATAGCGGTGTAGATATTTCCAAGCTCATCCAGATGGCTGTGTAGATATATACATGTTCATACAGATGGCGGTGAGGATATTTCCGTGTTCGTACAGATAGCGGTGTAGATATTTCCATGTTCATACAGATATTGGTGTAGATATTTCCATGTTCATACAGATAGTGGTGTAGCTCTTTCCATGTTCATGCAGAGAGCCGTGTAGATATTTCCATGTTCATCCAGATGGCTGTGTAGATATGTCCATGTTCATACAGATGGGGGTGAAGATATTTCCATGTTCATATAGATAGCGGTGTAGATATTTCCATGTTTATACAGATAGTGGTGTTGATATTTCCATGTTCATACAGACAGCAGTGTAGCTATTTCCATGTTCATACAGATAGCGGTGTAGATATTTCCATGTTCATCCAGATGGCTGTGTAGACATATCCATGTTCATACAGATGGTGGTGAAGATATTTCCATGTTCATACAGATAGAGGGGCTGATATTTCCATGTTCATACAGATTGCGGTGCTGATATTTCCATGTTTATACAGGTAGTGGTGTAGATATTTCCATGTTTATACAGATAGCGGTGTAGATATTTCCATGTTTATACAGATTGCGGTGCAGATATTTCCATGTATATACAGATAGCATTGTAGATATCTCTATCTTAATACAGATGGCGGTGTAGATATTTATATGTTCATACAGATGCCCGTGCAGATATTTCCATGTTCATACAGATGGCGGTGTAGATATTTCCATGTTCATACAGATATCGGTGTAGTTATTTCCATGTGTAAAGAGATAGCTGTGTAGATATTTCCATGTATATGCAGATACCTGTGTAGATATTTCCATTTTCATGCAGATAGCGGTTTAGATATTTCCATGCTCAAACAGATAGCGGTGTAGATATTTCCATGTTTATACAGATAGCGGTGAAGATGTATGCATGTTTACACAGATAGCGGTGTAGATATTTCCATGTTCATACAGATAGCGGTGTAGATATTTCCATGTTTATACAGATAGCGGTGTAGATATTTCCATGTTTATACAGATAGCGGTGTAGATATTTCCATGTTTATACACATAGCGGTGTAGATATTTCCATGTTTATACAGATAGCGGTGTAGATATTTCCGTGTTCATACAGATAGCGGTGTAGATATCTCCATCTTAATACAGATGGCGGTGTAGATATTTATATGTTCATACAGATGGCGGTGCTGATATTTCCATGTTCATACAGACGGCGGTGTAGATATTTCCATGTTTATAGAGATAGCGGTGTAGTTATTTCCATGTGTAAAGAGATAGCTGTGTAGATATTTCCATGTATATGCAGATAGCTGTGTAGATATTTCCATTTTCATGCAGATAGCGGTGTAGATATTTCCATGTTCAAAGAGATAGCGGTGTAGATATTTCCATGTTCATACAGATAGTGGTGTAGCTATTTCCATGTTTGTACAGATAGCGGTGAAGTTGTATGCATGTTTACACAGATAGCGGTGTACATATTTCCATGTTCATACAGATAGCGGTTTAGATATTTCCATGATCATCCAGATGGCTGTGTAGATATATCCATGTTCATACAGATGACGGTGCTGATTTTTCCATGTTTATACAGGTAGCGGTGTATATATTTCCATGTTTATACAGATAGCGGTGAAGATGTATGCATGTTTACACTGATAGCGGTGTAGGTATTTCCATGTTCATCCTGATGGCTGTGCTGATATATCCATGTTCATAGAGATAGCCGTGTAGATATGTCCATTTTCATACAGATAGTGGTGTAGATATTTCCATGTTCATACAGATAGCGGTGTAGCTATTTCCATGTTCATGCAGATAGCTGTGTAGGTATGTCCATGTACATCCAGATGGCTGTGTAGTTACATCCATGCTCATACAGATGGCGGTGAAGATATTTCCATGTTTATACAGATAGCGGTGTAGCTATTTCCATGTTCATACAGATAGCGGTGTAGTTATTTCCATGTTCATCCAGATGGCTGTGTAGATATATTCATGTTCATACAGATGGCGGTGAAGATAATTCCATGTTCATACTGATAGCCGTGTAGATATTTCCATGTTCATCCAGATGGCTGTGTAGATATATCCATGTTCATACAGATGGTGGTGAAGATATTTCCATGTTTATACAGATAGCGGTGAAGATTTTTGCATGTTTACACAGATAGCGGTGTAGATATTTCCATGTTCATACAGATGGCGGTGTAGATATTTCCATGTTCATACAGATAGCGGTGTAGTTATTTCCATGTGTAAGGGGATAGCTGTGTAGATATTTCCATTTTCATGCAGATAGCGGTGTAGATATTTCCAGGTTCAAACAGATAGCGGTGTAGATACTTCCATGTTCATCCAGATAGCGGTGTAGATATTTCCATGTTCATACAGATAGCGGTGTAGATATTTCCATGTTCATACAGATGGCGGTGCTTATATTTCCATGTTTATACAGGCAGCGGTGTAGATATTTCCATGTTTATACAGATAGCGGTGTAGATATTTCCAAGTTTATACAGAAAGCGGTGTAGATATCTCCATCTTAATACAGTTGGCGGTGTAGATATTTAAGTGTTCATGCAGATGGCGGAGCAGATATTTCCATGTTCATACAGATGGCGGTGTAGATATTTCCATGTTTATAGAGATAGTGGTTTAGTTATTTCCATGTGTAAAGAGATAGCTTTGTATATATTTCCATGTATATGCCGATAGCTGTGTAGATATTTCCATTTTCATGCAGATAGCGGTGTAGATATTTCCATGTTCAAACAGATAGCGGTGTAGCTATTTCCATGTTCATACAGATAGCGGTGAAGATATTTCCATGTTCGTACAGATAGTGGTGCTGATATTTCCATGTTTATACAGGTAGCGGTGTGGATATTTCCTTGTTTATACAGATAGCGGTGTAGATATTTCCATGTTTATACAGATAGCGGTGTAGATATTTCCAGGATTATACAGACAGCGGTGTAGATATCTCCATCTTAATACAGATGGCGGTGTAGATATTTATATGTTCATACAGATGGCGGTGCAGATGTTTCCACATTCATGCAGATGGCCGTGTAGATATTTCTATGTTTATAGAGATAGTGGTGTAGTTATTTCCATGTGTAAAGAGATAGCTTTGTAGATATTTCCATGTATATGCAGATAGCTGTGTAGATATTTCCATTTTCATGCAGATAGCGGTGTATATATTTCCATGTTCAAACAGATAGCGGTGTAGGTATTTCCATGTTCATACAGATAGCGGTGTAGCTATTTCCATGTTAATACAGATAGCAGTGTAGATATTTCCATGTTCATAGGGATAGTGGTGTAGATATTTCCATGTATATGTAGATAGCTGTGTAGATATTTCCATTTTTATGCAAATAGCGGTTTAGATATTTCCGTTTTCAAAGAGATAGCGGTGTAGATATTTCCATGTTCATGCAGATAGTGGTGTAGATATTTCCATGTTCATACAGATAGCGGTGCTGATATTTCCATGTTCATACAGATAGCGGTGCTGATATTTCCATGCTTACACAGATAGCGGTGTAGATATTTCCATGTTTATACAGATAGCGGTGTAGATATCTCCATCTTAATACAGATGGTGGTGTAGATATTTATATCTTCATACACATCGCGGTGCAGATATTTCCATGTTCATACAGATGGCGGTGTAGATATTTCCATGTTTATAGAGTTAGCCGTGTAGTTATTTCCATGTTTAAAGAGATAGCTGTGTAGATATTTCCATGTATATGCAGATAGCTGTGTATATATTTCCATTTTCATGCAGATAGCTGTGTATATATTTCCATGTTCAAACAGATAGCGGTGTAGATATTTCCATGTTCATACAGATAGCGGTGTAGATATTTCCATGTTCATACAGATAGCGGTGTAGATATTTCCATGTATATACAGATAGCGGTGAAGACGTATGCATGTTTACACAGATAGCGGTGTAGATATTTCCATGTTCATCCAGATGGCTGTGTAGATATTTCCATGTTTATACAGATAGCGGTGAAGATGTATGCATGCTTACACAGATAGCGGTGTAGATATTTCCATGTTTGTTCAGAGAGCGATGTATATATCTCCTTCTTAATACAGATGGCGGTGTAGATATTTATATGTACATACAGATGGCGGTGCAGATATTTCCATGTTCATACAGATGGCGGTGTAGATATTTCCATGTTCACAGAAATAGCGGTGTAGTTCTTTCCATGTGTAAAGAGATATCTGTGTAGATATTTCCATGTATATGCAGATAGCTGTGTAGATATTTCCATTTTCATGCAGATAGCAGTGTAGATATTTCCATTTTCATGCAGTTAGCTGTGTAGATATTTCTATGTTGATACAGATAGCGGTGTAGATATTTCCATGTTCATACAGATAGCGGTGCTTATATTTCCACATTTATACAGGTAGCGGTGTAGATATTTCCATGTTTATGCAGATAGCGGTGTTGATATTTCCATGTTTATACAGATAGCAGTGTGGGAATTTCCATGTTCATCCTGATGGCTGTGTAGATATATCCATGTTCATACAGATGGCGGTGAAGATATTTCCATGTTCATACAGATAGCAGTGTAGATATTTCCATGTTCACCCAGATGGCTGTGTAGACATATACATGTTCATATAGATGGCGGTGAAGATATTTCCAAGTTTATACAGATAGCGGTGTAGATATTTCCATATTTATACAGATAGCGGTGTAGATATCTCCATCTTAAAACAGATTGCGGTGTAGATATTTATATGTTCATACAGATGGCCGTGCAGACATTTCCATGTTCATTCAGATAGCAGTGTAGTTATTTCCACGTGTAAAGAGATAGCTGTGTAGATATTTCCATGTATATGCTGATAGCTGTGTAGATATTTCCATTTTCATGCAGAGAGCGGTGTAGATATTTGCATGTTCAAACAGATAGCGGTGTAGATATTTCCATGTTCATCCAGATAGCGGTGTATATATTTCCATGTTTATACAGATAGCGGTGAAGATGTATGCATGTTTACGCAGATAGTGGTGTAGATATTTCCATGTTCATCCAGATGGCTGTGTTGATATATCCATGTTCATACTGATAGCGGTGTAGATATTTCCATGTTCATACAGATAGTGGTGTAGATATTTCCTTGTTCATATAGATAGCGGTGTAGATATTTCCATGTTCATACAGATAGTGGTGTAAATATTTCCATGTTCATACAGATAGTGGTGTAGATATTTCCATGTTCATACAGATAGAGGGGCTGATATTTCCATGTTCATACAGAGAGCAGTGCTGATATTTCCATGTTTATACAGGTAGCGGAGTAGATATTTCCATGTTTATACAGATAGCGGTGTAGATATTTCCATGTTTATACAGATAGCAGTGTAGATATCTCCATCTTAATACAGATGGCGGTGTAGATATTTATATGTTCATACAGATGGCCGTGCAGTTATCTCCATGTTCATACAGATGGCGGTGCAGATATTTCCATTTTCATACAGATAGCGGTGTAGTTATTTCCATGTGTAAAGAGATAGCTGTGTAGATATTTCCATGTATATGCAGATATCTGTTTAGATATTTCCATTTTCATGCAGATAGCTCTTTAGATATTTCCATGTTCAAACAGATAGCGGTGTAGATATTTCCATGTTCATACAGATAGCGGTGTAGATATTTCCATGTTTATACAGATAGCGGTGAAGATGTATGCATGTTTACACAGATATCGTTGTAGATATTTCCATGTTCATACACATAGCGGTGCAGACATTTCCGTGTTCATCCAGATGGCTGTGTAGATATATACATGTTCATACAGATAGCGGTGTAGATATTTCCATGTTCATACAGATATTGCTGTAAATATTTCCATGTTCATACAGATAGCGGTGTAGCTATTTCCAAGTTCATACAAATAGCGGTGTAGATACTTCCATGTTCGTACAGATAGCGGTGTAGATATTTCCATGTTCAGACAGATAGCGGTGCTTTTATTTCCATGTTTATACAGGTAGCGGTGTAGATATTTCCATGTTTATACAGATAGCGGTGTAGATATTTCCATGTTTATACAGATAGCGGTGTAGATATTTCCATGTTCATCCAGATGGCTGTGTAGATATATCCATGTTCATACAGATGGCGGTGAAGATATTTCCATGTTCATACAGATAGTGGTGTAGATATTTCCATGCTCATGCAGATAGTGGTGTAGCTATTTCCATGTTCATACAGATAGCGGTGTAGATATCTCCATCTTAATACAGATGGCGGTGTAGATATTTATATGTTCATACAGATGGCGGTGCAGATATTTCCATGTTCATACAGATAGCGGTGTAGTTATTTCCATGTGTAAAGAGATATCTGTGCAGATATTTCCATGTATATGCAGATAGCTGTGTAGATATTTCCATTTTCATGCAGATAGCGGTGTAGATATTTGCATGTTCAAACAGATAGCGCTGTAGATATTTCCATGTTAATCCCGATAGCGGTGTAGATATTTCCATGTTTATACAGATAACGGTGAAGATGTATGCATGTTTACACAGATAGCGGTGTAGATATTTCCATGTTCATACAGATAGCGGTGTAGATATTTCCAAGTTCATCCAGATGGCTGTGTAGATATATACATGTTCATACAGATGGCGGTGAGGATATTTCCATGTTCGTACAGATAGCTGTGTAGATATATCCATGTTCATACAGATATTGGTGTAGATATTTCCATGTTCATACAGATAGTGGTGTAGCTCTTTCCATGTTCATGCAGAGAGCCGTGTAGATATTTCCATGTTCATCCAGATGGCTGTGTAGATATATCCATGTTCATACAGACGGGGGTGAAGATATTTCCATGTTCATACAGATAGCGGTGTAGATATTTCCATGTTTATACAGATAGTGGTGTAGCTATTTCCATGTTCATACAGATAGCGGTGTAGATATTTCCATGTTCATCCAGATGGCTGTGTAGACATTTCCATGTTCATACAGATGGCGGTGAAGATATTTCCATGTTCATAGAGATAGAGGGGCTGATATTTCCATGTTCATACAGATTGCGGTGCTGATATTTCCATGTTTATACAGGTAGCGGTGTAGATATTTCCATGTTTATACAGATAGCTGTGTAGATATTTCCATGTTTATACAGATTGCGGTGCAGATATTTCCATGTGTATACAGATAGCGGTGTAGATATCTCCATCTTAATACAGATGGCGGTGTAGATATTTATATGTTCATACAGATGGCCGTGCAGATATTTCCATGTTGATACAGATGGCGGTGTAGATATTTCCATGTTCATACAGATATCGGTGTAGTTATTTCCATGTGTAAATAGATAGCTGTGTAGATATTTCCATGTATATGCAGATACCTGTGTAGATATTTCCATTTTCATGCAGATAGCGGTTTAGATATTTCCATGCTCAAACAGATAGCGGTGTAGATATTTCCATGTTCATAAAGATAGCGGTGTAGATATTTCCATGTTTATACAGATAGCGGTGAAGATGTATGCATGTTTACACAGATAGCGGTGTAGATATTTCCATGTTCATACAGATAGCGGTGTAGATATTTCCATGTTCATAGAGATATCGGTGTAGATATTTCCATGTTCTCCCAGATGGCTGTGTAGACATATACATGTTCATATAGATGGCGGTGAAGATATTTCCATGTTTATACAGATAGCGGTGTAGATATCTCCATCTTAAAACAGATTGCAGTGTAGATATTTATATGTTCATACAGATGGCCGTGCAGACATTTCCATGTTCATACAGATAGCGGTGTAGTTATTTCCACGTGTAAAGAGATAGCTGTGTAGATATTTCCATGTATATGCTGATAGCTGTGTAGATATTTCCATTTTCATGCAGAGAGCGGTGTAGATATTTCCATGTTCAAACAGATAGCGGTGTAGATATTTCCATGTTCATCCAGATAGAGGTGTATATATTTCCATGTTTATACAGATAGCGGTGAAGATGTATGCATGTTTACGCAGATAGTGGTGTAGATATTTCCATGTTCATCCAGATGGCTGTGTTGATATATCCATGTTCATACTGATAGCGGTGTAGATATTTCCATGTTCATACAGATAGTGATGTAGATATTTCCTTGTTCATATAGATAGCGGTGTAGATATTTCCATGTTCATACAGATAGTGGTGTAGATATTTCCATGTTCATACAGATAGTGGTGTAGATATTTCCATGTTCATACAGATAGAGGGGCTGATATTTCCATGTTCATACAGAGAGCGGTGCTGATATTTCCATGTTTATACAGGTAGCGGTGTAGATATTTCCATGTTTATACAGATAGCGGTGTAGATATTTCCATGTTTATACAGATAGCAGTGAAGATATCTCCATCTTAATACAGATGGCGGTGTAGATATTTATATGTTCATACAGATGGCCGTGCAGTTATCTCCATGTTCATACAGATGGCGGTGCAGATATTTCCATGTTTATAGAGATAGCGGTGTAGTTATTTCCATGTGTAAAGAGATAGCTGTGTAGATATTTCCATGTATATGCAGATAGCTGTGTAGATATTTCCATTTTCATGCAGATAGCTGTTTAGATATTTCCATGTTCAAACAGATAGCGGTGTAGATATTTCCATGTTCATACAGATAGCGGTGAAGATGTATGCAAGTTTACACAGATATCGGTGTAGATAATTCCATGTTAATACACATAGCGGTGCAGATATTTCCGTGTTCATCCAGATGGCTGTGTAGATATATACATGTTCATACAGATAGCCGTGCAGATATTTCCATGTTCATACAGATAGCGGTGTAGATATTTCCATGTTCATACAGATAGCGGTGCTGATATTTCCATGTTTTTACAGGTAGCGGTGAAGATATTTCCATGTTTATACAGATAGCGGTGTAGATATTTCCATGTTCATAAAGATAGCGGTGTAGATATTTCCATGTTTATACAGATAGCGGTGAAAATGTATGCATGTTTCCACAGATAGCTGTGTAGATATTTCCATGTTCATCCAGATGGCTGTGTAGATATATCCATGTTCATACAGATGGCGGTGAAGATATTTCCATGTTCATACAGATAGCGGGGTAGATATTTCCATGTTCATACAGATAGCGGTGTATGTATTTCCATGTTCATACAGATAGCGGTGTAGATATTTCCATGTTCATACAGATAGCCGTGTAGATATTGCCATGTTCATACCGAGAGCGGTGCTGATACTTCCATGTTTATACAGGTAGCGGTGTACATATTTCCGTGTTTATACAGATGGCTGTGTAGATATATCCATGTTCATACAGATGGCGGTGTAGATATTTCCATGTTCATACAGATAGCGGTTTAGATATTTCCATGTTCATCCAGATGGCTGTGTAGATATATCCATGTTCATACAGATGGCGGAGAAGATATTTCCATGTTCATACAGATGGCGGTGTAGATATTTCCATGTTCACACAGATAGCGGTGTAGATATTTCCATGTTCATACAGATAGCGGTGTAGATATTTCCATGTTCCTACAGATAGCGGTGTATGTATTTCCATGTTCATATAGATAGCGGTGTAGATATTTCCATTTTTATGCAGATAGCAGTGTATATATTTCCCTGTTCAAACAGTTCGCGGTTTAGATATTTCCATGTTCCTAAAGATAGCGGTGTAGATATTTCCATGTTTATACAGATAGCGGTTAAAATGTATGCATGTTTAAACAGATAGCGGTGTAGATATTTCCATGTTCATCCAGAATGCTGTTTAGATATATCCATGTTCATACAGATGGCGGTGAAGGTATTTCCATGTTCATACAGATAGCGGTTGAGATATTTCCATGTTCATACAGAAAGCGGTGTAGATATTTCCATGTTCAAACAGATAGCGGTGTATGTATTTCCATGTTCATACAGTTAGCGGTGTATATATTTCCATTTTCAAGCAGATAGCGGTGTATATACTTCCATGTTCAAACAGTTAGCGGTGTAGATATTTCCATGTTCATAAAGATAGCGGTGTAGATATTTCCATGTTTATACAGATAGCGGTGAAAATTTAGGCATGTTTACACAGATAGCGGTGTAGATATTTCCATGTTCATCCAGATGGCTGTGTAGATATATCCATGTTCATACAGATGGCGGAGAAGATATTTCCATGTTCAAACAGATGGCGGTGTAGATATTTCCATGTTCATACAGATAGCGGTGTAGATATTTCCATGTGTAAAGAGATAGCTGTGTAGATATTTCCATGTATATGCAGATAGCTGTGTAGATATTTCCATTTTCATGCAGATAGCAGTGTATATATTTCCCTGTTCAAACAGTTAGCGGTGTAGATATTTCCATGTTCATAAAGATAGCGGTTTAGATATTTCCATGTTTATACAGATAGCGGTGAAGATGTATGCATGTTTACACAGATAGCATTGTAGATATTTCCATGTTCATACAGATAGCGGTGTAGATATTTCCATGTTCATACAGATAGCGGTGTATGTATTTCCATGTTCATACAGATAGCGGTGTAGATATTTCCATGTTCATCCAGATAGCGGTGTAGATATTTCCATGTTCTTGCAGATAGCGGTGTAGATATTTCCATTTTCATGCAGATAGCGGTGTAGATATTTCCATGTTCATACAGATAGCGGTGTAGATATTTCTATGTTCATCCGGATGGCTGCGTAGATATATCCATGTTCATACAGATGGCGGTGAAGGTATTTTCTTGTACATACAGATAGCGGTGTAGATATTTCCATGTTCATACAGATAGCCGTGTAGATATTGCCATGTTCATACCGATAGCGGTGCTGATACTTCCATGTTTATACAGGTAGCGGTGTACATATTTCCGTGTTTATACAGATGGCTGTGTAGATATATCCATGTTCATACAGATGGCGGTGTAGATATTTCCATGTTCATACAGATAGCGGTTTAGATATTTCCATGTTCATCCAGATGGCTGTGTAGATATATCCATGTTCATACAGATGGCGGAGAAGTTATTTCTATGTTCATACAGATGGCGGTGTAGATATTTCCATGTTCATACAGATAGCGGTGTAGATATTTCCATGTTCATACAGATAGCGGTGTAGATATTTCCATGTTCATACAGATAGCGGTGTATGTATTTCCATGTTCATACAGATAGCGGTGTAGATATTTCCATGTTCATCCAGATAGCGGTGTAGATATTTCCATGTTCATGGAGATAGCGGAGTAGATATTTCCATGTTCATACAGATAGCGGTGTAGATATTTCCATGTTCATCCAGATGGCTGTGTAGGTATATCCATGTTCATACAGATGGCGATGAAGATATTTCCATATTCATACAGATAGCGGTGTAGATATTTCCATGTTCATACAGATAGCCGTGTAGATATTGCCATGTTCATACCGATAGCGGTGCTGATACTTCCATGTTTATACAGGTAGCGGTGTACATATTTCCGTGTTTATACAGATAGCGGTGTAGATATTTCAATGTTCCTACAGATAGCGGTGTAGATATTTCCATCTTTATACAGATAGCGGTGTAGATACCTCCTTCTTAATACAGATGGCTGTGAAGACATTTATATGTTCATACAGATGGCGGCGCAGATATTTCCATGTTCATACAGATGGCGGTGTAGATATTTCCATGTTTATAGAGATAGCGGTGTAGTTATTTCCAAGTGTAAAGAGATAGCTGTGTAGATATTTCCATATATATGCAGATAGCTGTGTAGATATTTCCATTTTCATGCAGATAGCGGTGTAGATATTTCCATGTTCAAACAGATAGCTGTGTAGATATTTCCATGTTCATACAGATAGCGGTGTAGATATTTCCATGTTTATACAGATGGCTGTGTAGATATATCCATGTTCATACAGATGGCGGTGTAGATATTTCCATGTTCATACTGATAGCGGTGTAGATATCTGCATTTTAATACAGATGGCGGTGTAGATATTTATATGTTCATACAGATGGCGGTTCAGTTATTTCCATTTTCATACAGATGGCGGTGTAGATATTTCCATGTTCATACAGATAGCGGTGTAGATATTTCCATGTGTAAAGAGATAGCTGTGTAGATATTTCCATGTATATGCAGATAGCTGTGTAGATATTTCCATTTTCATGCAGATAGCGGTGTATATATTTCCCTGTTCAAACAGTTAGCGGTGTAGATATTTCCATGTTCAGAAAGATAGCGGTGTAGATATTTCCATGTTTATACAGATAGCGGTGAAGATGTATGCATGTTTACACAGATAGTGGTGTAGATATTTCCATGTTCATCCAGATGGCTGTGTAGAGATATCCATGTTCATACAGATAGCGGTGTAGATATTTCCATGTTCATACAGATAGCGGTGCAGATATTTCCATGTTCATCCAGATGGCTGTGTAGATATATCCGTGTTCATACAGATGGCGGTGAAGATATTTCCATGTTCATACAGATAGCGGTGTAGATATTTCCATGTTCATACAGAAAGCGGTGTAGATATTTCCATGTTCAAACAGATAGCGGTGTATGTATTTCCATGTTCATACAGATAGCGGTGTAGATATTTCCATTTTCAAGCAGATAGCGGTGTATATATTTCCATGTTCAAACAGTTATCGGTGTAGATATTTCCATGTTCATAAAGATAGCGGTGTAGATATTTCCATGTTTATACAGATAGCGGTGAAAATGTATGCATGTTTCCACAGATAGCGGTGTAGATATTTCCATGTTCATCCAGATGGCTGTGTAGATATATCCATGTTCATACAGATGGCGGTGAAGATATTTCCATGTTCATCCAGATAGCGGTGTATGTATTTCCATGTTCATACAGATAGCGGTGTAGATATTTCCATGTTCATCCAGATAGCGGTGTAGATATTTCCATGTTCATCCAGATGCCTGTGTAGATATATCCATGTTCATACAGATAGCGGTGTAGATATTTCCATGTTCATACAGATAGCGGTGTATGTATTTCCATGTTCATACAGATAGCGGTGTAGATATTTCCATGTTCATCCAGATAGCGGTGTAGATATTTCCATGTTCATGCAGATAGCGGTGTAGATATTTCCATGTTCATGCAGATAGCGGTGTAGATATTTCCATGTTCATACAGATGGCTGCGTAGATATATCCATGTTCATACAGATGGCGGAGAAGATATTTCCATGTTCATACAGATGGCGGTGTAGATATTTCCATGTTCATACAGATGGCGGTGTAGATATTTCCATGTTCATACAGATAGCGGTGTAGATATTTCCATGTTCATACAGATAGCGGTGTATGTATTTCCATGTTCATACAGATAGCGGTGTAGATATTTCCATGTTCATCCAGATAGCGGTGTAGATATTTCCATGTTCATGGAGATAGCGGAGTAGATATTTCCATGTTCATACAGATAGCGGTGTAGATATTACCATGTTCATCCAGATGGCTGTGTAGGTATATCCATGTTCATACAGATGGCGATGAAGATATTTCCATATTCATACAGATAGCGGTGTAGATATTTCCATGTTCATACAGATAGCCGTGTAGATATTGCCATGTTCATACCGATAGCGGTGCTGATACTTCCATGTTTATACAGGTAGCGGTGTACATATTTCCGTGTTTATACAGATAGCGGTGTAGATATTTCAATGTTCCTACAGATAGCGGTGTAGATATTTACATCTTTATACAGATAGCGGTGTAGATACCTCCTTCTTAATACAGATGGCTGTGTAGACATTTATATGTTCATACAGATGGCGGCGCAGTTATTTCCATGTTCATACAGATGGCAGTGTAGATATTTCCATGTTTATAGAGATAGCTGTGTAGTTATTTCCAAGTGTAAAGAGATAGCTGTGTAGATATTTCCATATATATGCAGATATCTGTGTAGATATTTCCATTTTCATGCAGATAGCGGTGTAGATATTTCCATGTTCAAACAGATAGCTGTGTAGATATTTCCATGTTCATACAGATAGCGGTGTAGATATTTCCATGTTTATACAGATGGCTGTGTAGATATATCCATGTTCATACAGATGGCGGTGTAGATATTTCCATGTTCATACTGATAGCGGTGTAGATATTTCCATGTTCATCCAGATGGCTGTGTAGATATATCCATGTTCATACACACAGATGGCAGAGAAAATATTTCCATGTTCATACAGATAGCGGTGTAAATATTTCCATGTTCATACAGATAGCGGTTTAGATACTTCCATGTTCATCCAGATGGCTGTGTAGATATATCCATGTTCATACAGATGGCGGAGAAGATATTTCCATGTTCATACAGATAGCGGTGTAGATATTTCCATGTTCATACAGATAGCGGTGTAGATATTTCCATGTTCATACAGATAGCGGTGTAGATATTTCCATGTTCATACAGATAGCGGTGTAGATATTTCCATGTTCGTACAGATAGCGGTATAGATATTTCCATGTTCATCCAGATGGCTGTGTAGATATATCCGTGTTCATACAGATGGCGGTGAAGATATTTCCATGTTCATACAGATAGCGGTGTAGATATTTCCATGTTCATACAGATAGCCGTGTAGATATTGCCATGTTCATCCCGATAGCGGTGCTGATACTTCCATGTTTATACAGGTAGCTGTGTACATATTTCCATGTTTATACAGATAGCGGTGTAGATATTTCCATGTTCATACAGATAGCGGTGTAGATATTTCCATGTTTATACAGATAGCGCTGTAGATATCTCCTTCTTAATACAGATGGCGGTGTAGATATTTACATGCTCATACAGATGGCGGCGCAGATATTTCCATGTTCATACAGATGGCGGTGTAGATATTTCCATGTTTATAGAGATAGCGGTGTAGTTATTTCCATGTGTAAAGCGATAGCTGTGTAGATATTCCAATGTATATGCAGATAGCTGTGTAGATATTTCCATTTTCATGCAGATAGCGGTGTAGATATTTCCATGTTCAAACAGATAGCTGTGTAGATATTACCATGTTCATACAGATAGCGGTGTAGATATTTCCATGTTTATACAGATGGCTGTGTAGATATATCCATGTTCATACAGATGGCGGTGTAGATATTTCCATGTTCATACTGATAGCGGTGTAGATATTTCCATGTTCATCCAGATGGCTGTGTAGATATATCCATGTTCATACATACAGATGGCAGAGAAGATATTTCCATGTTCATACAGATAGCGGTGTAAATATTTCCATGTTCATCCAGATGGCTGTGTAGTATATCCATGTTCATACATACAGATGGCAGAGAAGATATTTCCATGTTCATACAGATAGCAGTGTAAATATTTCCATGTTCATACAGATAGCGGTGTAGATATTTCCATGTTCATCCAGATGGCTGTGTAGATATATCCATGTTCATACAGGTGGCGGAGAAGATATTTCCATGTTCTTACAGATAGCGGTGTAGATATTTCCATGTTCATACAGATAGCAGTGTAGATATTTCCATGTTCGTACAGATAGCGGTGTAGATATTTCCATGTTCATCCAGATTGCTGTGTAGATATATCCGTGTTCATACAGATGGCGGTGAAGATATTTTCATGTTCATACAGATAGCGGTGTAGATATTTCCATGTTCATACAGATAGCCGTGTAGATATTGCCATGTTCATACCGATAGCGGTGCTGATACTTCCATGTTTATACAGGTAGCTGTGTACATATTTCCATGTTTATACAGATAGCGGTGTAGATATTTCCATGTTTATACAGATAGCGGTGTAGATATCTCCTTCTTAATACAGATGGCGGTGTAGATATTTACATGTTCATACAGATGGCGGCACAGATATTTCCATGTTCATACAGATTGCAGTGTAGATATTTCCATGTTTATAGAGATAGCGGTGAGGTTATTTCCATGTGTAAAGAGATAGCTGTGTAGATATTCCAATGTATATGCAGATAGCTGTGTAGATATTTCCAATTTCATGCAGATAGTGGTGTAGATATTTCCATGTTCAAACAGATAGCGATGTAGATATTTCCATGTTCATACAGATAGCGGTGTAGATATTTCCATGTTTATACAGATAGCGGTGAAGATGTATGCATGTTTACACAGATAGCTGTGTTGATATTTCCATGTTCATACAGATAGTGGTGTAGATATTTCCATGTTCATCCAGATGGCTGTGTAGACATATCCACGTTCATTCAGATGGCGGTGAAGATATTTCCATGTTGATACAGATAGCGGTGTAGACATTTCCAAGTTCATACAGATAGCGGTGTAGATATTTCCATGTTCATACAGATGGCTGTGTAGATATATCCATGTTCATACAGATGGCGGTGAAGATATTTCCATGTTCATAGAGATGGCGGTGTAGATATTTCCATATTCATTCCGATAGCGGTGCTGATATTTCCATGTTTATACTGGTAGCGGTGTAGATATTTCCATGTTTATACAGATAGCGGTGTAGATATTTCCATGTTTATACACATAGCGGTGTAGATGTTTCCATGTTTATACAGATAGCGGTGTAGATATCTCCATCTTAATACAGATGGCGGTGTACATATTTATATGTTCATACAGATGGCGGTGCAGATACTTCCATGTTCATACAGATGGCGGTGCAGATATTTCCATGTTCATACAGATGGCGGTGTAGATATTTCCAAATTCATACAGATAGCGGTGTAGTTATTTCCATGTGTAAAGAGATAGCTGTGTAGATATTTCCATGTATATGCAGATAGCTGTGTAGATATTTCCATTTTCATGCAGATAGCAGTGTATATATTTCCCTGTTCAAACAGTTAGCGGTGTAGACATTTCCATGTTCATAAAGATAGCTGTGTAGATATTTCCATGTTTATACAGATAGCGGTGAAGATGTATGCATGTTTACACAGATAGCGGTGTAGATATTTCCATGTTTATACAGATAGCGGTGAAGATGTATGCATGTTTACACAGATAGCAGTGTAGATATTTCCATGTTCATACAGATAGCGGTGTAGATATTTCCTTGTTCATCCAGATGGCTGTGTAGATATATCCATGTTCATACAGATGGCGGTGAAGATATTTCCATGTTCGTACAGATAGAGGTGTAGTTATTTCCATGTGTAATGAGATAGCTGTGTAGATATTTCCATGTATATGCAGATAGCTGTGTAGATATTTCCATTTTCGTGCACATAGCAGTTTAGATATTTCCATGTTCAAACAGATAGCGGTGTAGATATTTCCATGTTCATAGAGATAGCTGTGTAGATATTTCCATGTTTGCACAGATAGCGGTGAAGATGTATGCATGTTTACACAGATAGCGGTGTAGATATTTCCATGTTTATACAGATAGCGGTGAAGAAGTATGCATATTTACACAGATAGCGGTGTAGATATTTCCATGTTCATAGAGATAGCTGTGTAGATATTTCCATGTTTGCACAGATAGCGGTGAAGATGTATGCATGTTTACACAGATAGCGGTGTAGATATTTCCATGTTTATACAGATAGCGGTGAAGAAGTATGCATATTTACACAGATAGCGGTGTAGATATTTCCATGTTCATAAAGATATCGGTGTAGATATTTCCATGTTTATACAGACAGCGGTGAAGATGTATGCATGTTTACACAGAGAGCGGTGTAGATATTTCCATGTTCATCCAGATGGCTGTGTAGATATATCCATGTTCATACAGATAGCGGTGTTGGTATTTCCATGTTCATACAGATAGCGGTGCAGATATTTCCATGTTTATACAGGTAGCGGTGTAGATATTTCCATGTTTATACAGATAGCGGTGAAGTTGTATGCATGTTTACACAGATAGCTGTGTTGATATTTCCATGTTCATACAGATGGCTGTGTAGACATATCCATGTTCTTTCAGATGGCGGTGAAGATATTTCCATGTTGATACAGATAGCGGTGTAGACATTTCCATGTTCATACAGATAGTGGTGTAGATATTTCCATGTTCATACAGATAGCTGTGTAGATATATCCATGTTCATACAGATGGCGGTAAAGATATTTCCATGTTCATAGAGATGGCGGTGTAGATATTTCCATATTCATTCCGATAGCGGTGCTGATATTTCCATGTTTATGCAGGTAGCGGTGTAGATATTTCCATGTTTATACAGATAGCGGTGTAGATATTTCCATGTTTATACACATAGCGGTGTAGATATTTCCATGTTTATACAGATAGCGGTGTAGATATCTCCATCTTAATACAGATGGCGGTGTAGATATTTATATGTTCATACAGATGGCGGTGCAGTTATTTCCATGTTCATACAGATGGCGGTGTAGATATTTCCAAATTCATACAGATAGAGGTGTAGTTATTTCCATGTGTAAAGTGATAGCTGTGTAGATATTTCCATGTATATGCAGATAGCTGTGTAGATATTTCCATTTTCATGCAGATAGCCGTGTATATATTTCCCTGTTCAAACAGTTAGCGGTGTAGATATTTCCATGCTCATAAAGATAGCTGTGTAGATATTTCCATGTTTATACAGATAGCGGTGAAGATGTATGCATGTTTACACAGATAGCGGTGTAGATATTTCCATGTTTATACAGATAGCGGTGAAGATGTATGCATGTTTACACAGATAGCGGTGTAGATATTTCCATGTTCATACAGATAGCGGTGTAGATATTTCCATGTTCATCCAGATGGCTGTGTAGATATGTCCATGTTCATACAGATGGCGGTGAAGATATTTCCATGTTCATTCAGATAGAGGTGTAGTTATTTCCATGTGTAAAGAGATAGCTGTGTAGATATTTCCATTTATATGCAGATAGCTGTGGAGATATTTCCATTTTCATGCAGATAGCGGTTTAGATATTTCCATGTTCAAACAGATAGCGTTGTAGATATTTCCATGTTCATAGAGATAGCGGTGTAGATATTTCCAAGTTTATACAGATAGCGGTGAAGATGTATGCATATTTACACAGATAGCGGTGTAGATATTTCCATGTATATGCAGATAGCTGTGTAGATATTTCCATTTTCATGTAGATAGTGGTGTAGATATTTCCATGTTCATACAGATGGCGGTGAAGATATTTCCATGTTCATACAGATAGCAGTGTAGATATTTTCATGTTCATACAGATAGCGGTGTAGATATTTCCATGTTAATACAGATGGCTGTGTAGACATATCCATGTACATACAGATGGCGGTGAAGATATTTCCATGTTCATACAGATGGCGGTTTAGATATTTCCATGTTCATTCCGATAGCGGTGCTGATATTTCCATGTTTATACAGGTAGCGGTGTAGATATTTCCATGTTTATACAGATAGGGGTGTAGATATTTCCATGTTTATACTCATAGCTGTGTAGATATTTCCATGTTTATACACATAGCGGTGTAGATATCTCCATCTTAATACAGACGGCGGTGTATATATTTATATGTTCATACAGATGGCGGTGCAGATATTTCCATGTTCATACAAATGGCGGTGTAGATATTTCCATATTCATACAGATAGCGGTGTAGTTATTTCCATGTGTAAAGAGATAGCTGCGTAGATATTTCCATGTATATGTACATAGCTGTGTAGATATTTCCATTTTGATGCAGATAGCGGTGTATATATTTCGCTGTTCAAACAGTTACCGGTGTAGAGATTTCCATGTTCATGAAGATAGCGGTGTAGATATTTCCATGTTTATACAGATAGCGGTGAAGATGTATGCATGTTTACTCAGATAGCGGTGTAGATATTTCCATGTTCATCCAGATTGCTGTGTAGATATATCCATGTTCATACAGATAGCGGTGTGGATATTTCCATGTTCATACAGATAGTGGTGCAGATATTTCCATGTTCATCCAGATGGCTGTGTGGATATTTCCATGTTCATACAGATAGCGGTGTACAGATTTCCATGTTCATACAGATAGCGGTGTAGATATTTCCATGTTCTTCCAGATGGCTGCGTAGATATCTCCATGTTCATACAGATGGCGGTGAAGATATTTCCATGTGCATACAGATAGCGGTGTAGATATTTCCATGTTCTTCCAGATGGCTGTGTAGATATATCCATGTTCATACAGATGGCGGAGAAGATATTTCCATGTTCATACAGATGGCGGTGTAGATATTTCTATGTTCATACAGATAGCGGTGTAGATATTTCCATGTTCATACAGATAGCGGTGTAGATATTTCCATGTTCATACAGAGAGCAGTGTATGTATTTCCATGTTCATACAGATAGCGGTGTAGATATTTCCATTTTTATGCAGATAGCGGTGTATATATTCCCCTGTTCAAACAGTTAGCGGTTTAGATATTTCCATGTTCATAAAGATAGCGGTGTAGATATTTCCATGTTTATACAGATAGCGGTGAAAATGTATGCATGTTTACACAGATAGCGGTGTAGATATTCCCATGTTCATCCAGAATGCTGTGTAGATATATCCATGTTCATACAGATGGCGGTGAAGATATTTCCATGTTCATACAGATAGCGGTGTAGATATTTCCATGTTCAAACAGATAGCGGTGTATGTATTTCCATGTTCATACAGATAGCGGTTTAGGTATTTCCATGTTCATCCAGATGGCTGTGTAGATATTTCCATGTTCATGCAGATAGCTGTGTAGATATTTCCATTTTCATGCACATAGCAGTTTAGATATTTCCATGTTCAAACAGATAGCGGTGTAGATATTTCCATGTTCATAGAGATAGCTGTGTAGATATTTCCATGTTTGTACAGATAGCGGTGAAGATGTATGCATGTTTACACAGATAGCGGTGTAGATATTTCCATGTTTATACAGATAGCGGTGAAGAAGTATGCATATTTACACAGAAAGCGGTGTAGATATTTCCATGTTCATAAAGATAGCGGTGTAGATATTTCCATGTTTATACAGACAGCGGTGAAGATGTATGCATGTTTACACAGAGAGCGGTGTAGATATTTCCATGTTCATCCAGATGGCTGTGTAGATATATCCATGTTCATACAGATAGCGGTGTTGGTATTTCCATGTTCATACAGATAGCGGTGCAGATATTTCCATGTTTATACAGGTAGCGGTGTAGATATTTCCATGTTTATACAGATAGCGGTGAAGACGTATGCATGTTTACACAGATAGCTGTGTTGATATTTCCATGTTCATACAGATAGTGGTGTAGATATTTCCATGTTCATCCAGATGGCTGTGTAGACATATCCAAGTTCTTTCAGATGGCGGTGAAGATATTTCCATGTTGATACAGATAGCGGTGTAGACATTTCCATGTTCATACAGATAGTGGTGTAGATATTTCCATGTTCATACAGATAGCTGTGTAGATATATCCATGTTCATACAGATGGCGGTAAAGATATTTCCATGTTCATACAGATAGCGGTGTATGTATTTCCATGTTCATACAGATAGCGGTGTATATATTTCCATATTCATCCAGATGGCTGTGTAGATATTTCCATGTTCATGCAGATAGCGGTGTAGATAATTCCATGTTCATACAGATAGCGGTGTAGATATTTCCATGTTCATACAGATAGCGGTGTATGTATTTCCATGTTCATACAGATAGCGGTGTATATATTTCCATATTCATCCAGATGGCTTTGTAGATATTTCCATGTTCATGCAGATAGCGGTGTAGATATTTCCATGTTCATACAGATAGCGGTGTAGATATTTCCATGTTCATCCGGATGGCTGTGTAGATATATCCATGTTCATACAGATGGCATTGAAGATATTTCCATGTTCATACAGATAGCGGTGTAGATATTTCCACGTTCATACAGATAGCCGTGTAGATATTGCCATGTTCATACCGATAGCGGTGCTGATACTTCCATGTTTATACAGGTAGCGGTGTACATATTTCCGTGTTTAAACAGATAGCGGTGTAGATATTTCCATGTTCATACAGATAGCGGTGTAGATATTTCCATCTTTATACAGATAGCGGTGTAGATATCTCCTTCTTAATACAGATGGCTGTGTAGACATTTATATGTTCATACAGATGGCGGTGCAGATATTTCCATGTTCATACAGATGGCGGTGTAGATATTTCCATGTTTATAGAGATACCCGTGTAGTTATCTCCAAGTGTAAAGAGATAGCTGTGTAGATATTTCCATATATATGCAGATATCTGTGTAGATATTACCATTTTCATGCAGATAGCGGTATAGATATTTCCATGTTCAAACAGATAGCTGTGTAGATATTTCCATGTTCATACAGATAGCGGTGTAGATATTTCCATGTTTATACAGATGGCTGTGTAGATATATCCATGTTCATACAGATGGTGGTGTAGATATTTCCATGTTCATACTGATAGCGGTGTAGATATTTCCATGTTCATCAAGATGGCTGTGTAGATATATCCATGTTCATAAATACAGATGGCAGAGAAGATATTTCCATGTTCATACAGATAGCGGTGTAGATATTTCCATTTTCATCCAGATAGCGGTTTAGATATTTCCATGTTCAAACAGATAGCGGTGTAGATATTTCCATGTTAATAGAGATAGCGGTGTAAATATTTCCATGTTTATACAGATAGCGGTGAAGATGTATGCATGTTTACACAGATAGCGGTGTAGATATTTCCATGTTCATACAGATAGCGGTGTAGATATTTCCATGTTCATCCAGATGGCTGTGTAGATATATCCATGTACATACAGATGGCGGTGAAGATATTTCCATGTTCATACAGATAGCGGTGTAGATATTTCCATGTTCATACAGATAGCGGTGTGGATATTTCCATGTTCATACAGACAGTGGTGTTGATATTTCCATGTTCATCCAGATGGCTGAGTAGATATATCTATGTTCATACAGATGGTGGTGAAGATATTTCCATGTTCATACAGATATCGGTGTAGATATTTCCACGTTCATAAAGATAGCGGTGAAGGTATTTCCATGTTCATACAGATAGCGGTGCTGATATTTCCATGTTTATACAGGTAGCGGTGTAGATATTTCCATGTTTATACAGACAGCGGTGTAGATATTTCCATGTTTATACAGATAGCGGTGTAGATATATCCATGTTTATAGAGATAGCGGTGTAGATATCTCCTTCTTAATACAGATGGCCGTGTGGATATTTATATGTTCATACAGATGACGGTGCGGATATTTCCATGTTCATACAGATGGTGGTGTAGATATTTCCATGTTCATACAGATAGCGGTGTAGTTATTTCCATGTGTTAAGAGATAGCTGTGTAGATATTTCCATGTATATGCAGATAGCTGTGTAGATATTTCCATTTTCATGCACATAGCGGTGTAGATATTTCCATGTTCAAACAGATAGCGGTGTAGATATTTCCATGTTCATACAGATAGCGGTTTAGATATTTCCATGTTTATACAGACAGCGGTGAGGAAGTATGCATGTTTACACAGATAGCGGTGTAGATATTTCCATGTTGATACAGATAGCGGTGAAGATGTATGCATGTTTACACAGATAGCGGTGTAGATATTTCCATGTTCACACAGATAGCGGTGTAGATATTTCCATGTTCATCCAGATGGCTGTGTAGATATATCCATGTTCATACAGATGGCGGTGAAGATATTTCCATGTTCATACAGATAGCGGTGTAGATATTTCCATGTTCATACAGATAGCGGTGTAGATATTTCGATTTTCATGCAAATAGCGGAGTATACATTTCCCTGTTCAAACAGTTAGCGGTGTAGATATTTCCATGTTCATACAGATAGCGGTGCAGATATTTCCATGTTTATACAGATAACGGTGAAGATGTATGCATGTTTACACACATAGCGGTGTAGATATTTCCACGTTCATCCAGATGGCTGTGTAGATATATCCATGTTCATACAGATGGCGGTGAAGATATTTCCATGTTCATACAGATAGCGGTGTAGATATTTCCATGTTCATACAGATAGCGGTGTAGATATTTCCATGTATATGCAGATAGCTGTGTAGATATTTCCATTTTCATGCAGATAGTGGTGTAGATATATCCATGTTCAAACAGATGGCGTTGTAGATATTTCCATGTTCATTCACATAGCGGTGTAGATATTTCCATGTTCAAACAGATAGCGGTGTAGATATTTCCATGTTCATTCACACAGCGGTGTAGATATTTCCATGTTTATACAGATAGCGGTGAAGATGTATGCATGTTTACACAGATAGCGGTGTAGATATTTCCAAGTTCATACCGATAGCGGTGTAGATATTTCCATGTTCATCCAGATGGCTGTGTAGACATATCCATGTTCATACAGATGGCGGTGAAGATATTTCCATGTTCATACAGTTAGCGGTGTAGATATTTCCATGTTCATACAGATAGCGGTGTAGATATTTCCATGTTCATACAGATGGCTGTGTAGATATATCCATGTTCCTACAGATGGCGGTGAAGATATTTCCATGTTCATAGAGATGGCGGTTTAGATATTTCCATATTCATTCCGATAGCGGTGCTGATATTTCCATGTTTATACAGGTAGCGGTGTAGATATTTCCATGTTTATACAGATAGCGGTGTAGATATTTCCATGTTTATACACATAGCGGTGTAGATATTTCCATGTTTATACAGATAGCGGTGTAGATATCTCCATCTTAATACAGATGGCTGTGTAGATATTTATATGTTCATACAGACGGCGGTGCAGTTGTTTCCATGTTCATACAGATGGCGGTGTAGTTATATCCAAATTCATACAGATAGCGGTGTAGTTATTTCCATGTGTAAAGAGATAGCTGTGTAGATATTTCCACGTATATGCAGATAGCTGTGTAGATATTTCCATTTTCATGCAGATAGCAGTGTATATATTTCCCTGTTCAAACAGTTAGCGGTGTAGATATTTCCATGTTCATAAAGATAGCTGTGTAGATATTTCCATGTTTATACAGATAGCGGTGAAGGTGTATGCATGTTTACACAGATAGCGGTGTAGATATTTCCATGTTTATACCGATAGCGGTGAAGATGTATGCATGTTTACACAAATAGCGGTGTAGATATTTCCATGTTCATACTGATAGCGGTGTAGATATTTCCATGTTCATCCAGATGGCTGTGTAGATATATCCATGTTCATACAGATGGCGGTGAAGTTATTTCCATGTTCATACAGATAGAGGTGTAGTTATTTCCATGTGTAAAGAGATAGCTGTGTAGATATTTCCATGTATATGCAGATAGCTGTGTAGATATTTCCATTTTCATGCAGATAGCGGTTTAGATATTTCCATGTTCAAACAGATAGCGGTGTAGATATTTCCATGTTAATAGAGATAGCGGTGTAAATATTTCCATGTTTATACAGATAGCGGTGAAGATGTATGCATGTTTACACAGATAGCGGTGTAGATATTTCCATGTTCATACAGATAGCGGTGTAGATATTTCCTTGTTCATCCAGATGGCTGTGTAGATATATACATGTACATACAGATGGCGGTGAAGATATTTCCATGTTCATACAGATAGCGGTGTAGATATTTCCATGTTCATACAGATAGCGGTGTGGATATTTCCATGTTCATACAGACAGTGGTGTTGATATTTCCATGTTCATCCAGATGGCTGTGTAGATATATCCGTGTTCATACAGATGGTGGTGAAGATATTTCCATGTTCATACAGATATCGGTGTAGATATTTCCATGTTCATACAGATAGCGGTGAAGGTATTTCCATGTTCATACAGATAGCGGTGTAGATATTTCCATGTTTTTACAGACAGCGGTGAGGATGTATGCATGTTTACACAGATAGCGGTGTAGATATTTCCATGTTGATACAGATACCGGTGAAGATGTATGCATGTTTACACAGATAGCGGTGTAGATATTTCCATGTTCACACAGATAGCGGTGTAGATATTTCCATGTTCATCCAGATGGCTGTGTAGATATATCCATGTTCATACAGATGGCGGTGAAGATATTTCCATGTTCATACAGATAGCGGTGTAGATATTTCCATGTTCATACAGATAGCGGTGTAGATATATCCATTTTCATGCACGTAGCGGTGTATACATTTCCCTGTTCAAACAGTTAGCTGTGTAGATATTTCCATGTTCATACAGATAGCGGTGCAGATATTTCCATGTTTATACAGATAACGGTGAAGATGTATGCATGTTTACACACATAGCGGTGTAGATATTTCCATGTTCATCCAGATGGCTGTGTAGATATATCCATGTTCATACAGATGGCGGTGAAGATATTTTCATGTTCATACAGATAGCGGTGTAGATATTTCCATGTTCATACAGATAGCGGTGTAGATATTTCCATGTATATGCAGATAGCTGTGTAGATATTTCCATTTTCATGCAGATAGTGGTGTAGATATATCCATGTTCAAACAGATAGCTGTGTAGATATTTCCATGTTCATTCACATAGCGGTGTAGATATTTCCATGTTCAAACAGATAGCGGTGTAGGTATTTCCATGTTCATTCACACAGCGGTGTAGATATTTCCATGTTTATACAGATAGCGGTGAAGATGTATGCATGTTTACACAGATAGCGGTGTAGATATTTCCATGTTCATACCGATAGCGGTGTAGATATTTCCATGTTCATCCAGATAATGGTGAAGATATTTCCATGTTCATACAGATAGCGGTGTAGATATTTCCATGTTCATACAGATAGCGGTGTAGATATTTCCATGTTCATACAGATGGCTGTGTAGATATATCCATGTTCATACAGATGGCGGTGAAGATATTTCCATGTTCATAGAGATGGCGGTTTAGATATTTCCATATTCATTCCGATAGCGGTGCTGATATTTCCATGTTTATACAGGTAGCGGTGTAGATATTTCCACGTTTATACAGATAGCGGTGTAGATATTTCCATGTTTATACACATAGCGGTGTAGATATTTCCATGTTTATACAGATAGCGGTGTAGATATCTCCATCTTAATACAGATGGCGGTGTAGATATTTATATGTTCATACAGACGGCGGTGCAGTTGTTTCCATGTTCATACAGATGGCGGTGTAGTTATTTCCAAATTCATACAGATAGCGGTGTAGTTATTTCCATGTGTAAAGAGATAGCTGTGTAGATATTTCCACGTATATGCAGATAGCTGTGTAGATATTTCCATTTTCATGAAGATAGCGGTGTATATATTTCCCTGTTCAAACACTTAGCGGTGTAGATATTTCCATGTTCATAAAGATAGCTGTGTGGATATTTCCATGTTTATACAGATAGCGGTGAAGGTGTATGCATGTTTACACAGATAGCGGTGTAGATATTTCCATGTTTATACAGATAGCGGTGAAGATGTATGCATGTTTACACAAATAGCGGTGTAGATATTTCCATGTTCATACTGATAGCGGTGTAGATATTTCCATGTTTATACAGATGGCGGTGCAGATATTTTCATGTTCATACAGATGGCGGAGAAGATATTTCCATGTTGATACTGATAGCGGTGTAGTTATTTCCATGTGTAAAGAGATAGCTGTGTAGATATTTAAATGTATATGTAGATAGCAGTGTAGATATTTCCATTTTCATGCAGATAGCGGTGTAGATATTTCCATGTTCATCCAGATGGCTGTGTAGATATATCCATGTTCATACAGATGGCGGTGAAGATATTTCCATGTTCATACAGATAGCGGTGTAGATATTTCCATGTTCATAGAGATAGCGTTGTAGATACTTCCATGTTCATACCGATAGCGGTGCTGATACTTCCATGTTTATTCAGGTAGCGGTGTACATATTTCCGTGTTTATACCGATAGCGGTGTAGATATTTCCATGTTGATACAGATAGCGGTGTAGATATTTCCATGTTTATACAGATAGCGGTGTAGATATCTCCTTCTTAATACAGATGGCGGTGTAGATATTTATATGTTCATAAAGATGGCGGTGCAGATATTTCCATGTTCATACAGATGGCAGTGTAGATGTTTCCATGTTTATAGAGATAGCGGTGTAGATATTTCCATGTGCAAAGAGATAGCTGTGTAGATATATCCATGTATATGCAGATAGCTGTGTAGATATTTCCATTTTCATGTAGATAGCGGTGTAGATACTTCCATGTTCAAACAGATAGCGGTGTAGGTATTTCCATGTTCATACAGATAGCGGTGTAGATATTTCCAAGTTTATACAGATGGCGGTGAAGATGTATGGCGGTGTAGATATTTCCATGTTCGTACAGATAGCGGTGTAGATATTTCCATGTTCATCCAGACGGCTGTGTAGACATATCCATGTTCATACAGATGGCGGTGAAGATATTTCCATGTTCATACAGATGGCGGTGTAGATATTTCCATGTTCATACAGATAGTGGTGCTGATATTTCCATGTTTATACAGGTTGCGGTGTAGATATTTCCATGTTTATACAGATAGCGGTGTAGATATTTCCATGTTTATACAGATAGCGGTGTAGATATTTCCATGTTTATACAGTTAGCGGTGTAGATGTCTCCATCTTAATACAGATGGCGGTGTAGATATTTATATGTTCATACAGATGGCAGTGCAGATATTTCCATGTTCATACAGATGGCGGTGAAGATATTTCCATGTTCATACAGATGACGGTGTAGATACTTCCATCTTCATACTGATAGCGGTGCTGATATTTCCATGTTTATACAGGTAGCGGTGTAGAATTTTCCATGTATATACAGAAAGCGGTGTAGATATTTCCATGTTTATACACATAGCGGTGTAGATATTTCCATGTTTATACAGATAGCGGTGTAGATATTTCCGTGTTTATGCAGATAGTGGTGTAGATATCTCCATCTTAATACAGATGGCGGTGTAGATATTTATATGTTCATACAGATGGTGGTGCAGATATTTCCATGTTCATACAGATGGCGGTGTAGATATTTCCATGTTAATAGAGATAGCGGTGTAGATATTTCCATGTTCATACAGATAGTGGTGTAGATATTTCCATGTTTATACACATAGCGGTGTAGATATATCCATGTTTATACAGATAGCGGTGTAGATATCTCCATCTTAAAACAGATGGCGGTGCAGATATTTATATGTTCATGCAGATGGCGGTGCAGATATTTCCATGTTCATACAGATGGCGGTGTAGATATTTCCATGTTTATAGAGATAGCGGTGTACGTATTTCCATGTGTAAAGAGATAGCTGTATAGATATTTCCATGTATATGCAGATAGCGGTGTAGATATTTCCATATTCAAACAAATAGCGCTGTAGATATTTCCATATTCATACAGATAGCGGTGCTGATATTTCCATGTTTATACAGGTAGCGGTGTAGATATTTCTATGTTCATACAGATTGCGGTGTAGCTATTTCCATGTTCATACAGAGAGCAGTGTAGATATTTCCATGTTCATAGAGATAGCTGTGTAGATATTTCCATGTTCATACAGATAGCGGTGCTGATATTTCCATGTTTATACAGGTAGCCTTGTAGATATTTCCATGTTCATACAGATAGTGGTGTAGATATTTCCATGTTTATACAGATAGCGGTGTAGATATTTCCAAGTTTTTACAGATAGCGGTGTAGATATCTCCATCTTAATACAGATGGCGGTGTAGATATTTATATGTTCATACAGATGGCGGTGCAGATATTTCCATGTTTATAGAGATAGCGGTGTAGTTATTTCCATGTGTAAAGAGATAGCTGTGTAGATATTTCCATGTATATGCAGATAGTTTGTAGATATTTCCATTTTCATGCAGATAGCGGTTTAGATATTTCCATGTTCAAACAGATAGCGGTGTAGATATTTCCATGTTCATACAGATAGCGGTGTAGATATTTCCATGTTCATACAGATAGAGGGGCTGATATTTCCATGTCATACAGATAGCAGTGCTGATATTTCCATGTTTATACAGGTAGCGGTGTAGATATTTCCATGTTTATACAGATAGCGGTGTAGATATTTCCATGTTTATACAGATAGCAGTGTAGATATTTCCATGTTTATACAGATAGTGGTGTAGATATCTCCTTCTTAATACAGATGGCGGTGTAGATATTTATATGTTCATACAGATGGCGGTGCAGATATTTCCATGTTCATACAGATGGTGGTGTAGATTTTTCCATGTTTATAGAGATAGCGGTGTAGTTATTTCCATGTGTAAAGAGATAGCTGTGTAGTTATTTGCATGTATATGCAGATAGTTGTGTAGATATTTCCATTTTCATGCAGATAGCGGTGTAGTTATTTCCATGTTCAAGCAGATAGCGGTGTAGATATTTCCATGTTCATACAGATATCGGTGTAGATATTTACATGTTCATACAGATAGCGGTGCTGATAATTCCATGTTTATACAGGTAGCGGTGTACATATTTCCATGTTTATACAGATAGCAGTGTAGATATTTCCATGTTTATACAGATAGCGGTGTAGATATTTCCATGTTTATACAGATAGCGGTGTAGATATCTCCATCTTAATGCAGATGGCAGTGTAGATATTTATATGTTCATACAGATGGCGGTGCAGATATTTCCATTTTCATGCAGATAGCGGTGTATATATTTCCCTGTTCAAACAGTTAGCAGTGTAGATATTTCCATGTTCATAAAGATAGCGGTGTAGATATTTCCGTGTTTATACAGATAGCGGTGAAGATGTATGCATGTTTACACAGATAACGGTGTAGATATTTCCTTGTTCATCCAGATGGCTGTGTAGAAATATCCATGTTCATACAGATGGCGGTGAAGATATTTCCAAGTTCATACAGATGGCTGTGTAGATATATCCATGTTCATACAGATGGTGGTGAAGATATTTCCATGTTCATACAGATGTCGGTGTAGATATTTCCATGTTCATACCGATAGCGGTGCTGATATTTCCATGTTTACAAGGGAGCGGTGTAGATATTTCCATGTTCATACAGATAGTGGTGTAGATATTTCCATGTTTATACACATAGCGGTGTAGATATTTCCATGTTTATACAGATAGCGGTGTAGATATCTCCATCTTAAAACAGATGGCGGTGCAGATATTTATATGTTCATGCAGATGGCGGTGCAGATATTTCCATGTTCATACAGATGGCGGTGTAGATATTTCCATGTTTATAGAGATAGCGGTGTACGTATTTCCATGTGTAAAGAGATAGCTGTATAGATATTTCCATGCATATGCAGATAGCTGTGTAGATATTTCCATTTTCATGCAGATAGCGGTGTAGATATTTCCATATTCAAACAAAAGCGGTGTAGATATTTCCATGTTCATACAGATAGCAGTGTAGATATTTCCATGTTTATAAAGATAGCGGTGAAGATGTATGCATGTTTCCACAGATAGCGGTGTAGATATTTCCATGTTCATTCAGATAGCGGTGTAGATATTTCCATGTTCATCCAGATGGCTGTGTAGATATATCCATGTTCATACAGATGGCGGTGAGGATATTTCCATGTTCATACAGATAGCGGTGTAGATATTTCCATGTTCAAACAGATAGCGGTGTAGATATTTCCATGTTCATACAGACAGCGGTGCTGATATTTCCTTGTTCATCAAGATGGCTGTGTAGATATATCCATGTTCATACAGATGGCAGTGAAGATATTTCCATGTTCATACAGATATCGGTGTAGATATTTCCAAGTTCATACAGATAGCGCTGTAGATATTTCCATATTCATACAGATAGCGGTGCTGATATTTCCATGTTTATACAGGTAGCAGTGTAGATATTTCCATGTTCATACAGATTGCGGTGTAGCTATTTCCATGTTCATACAGAGAGCGGTGTAGATATTTCCATGTTCATAGAGATAGCTGTGTAGATATTTCCATGTTCATACAGATAGCGGTGCTGATATTTCCATGTTTATACAGGTAGCCTTGTAGATATTTCCATGTTCATACAGATAGCGGTGTAGATATTTCCATGTATATACAGATAGCGGTGAAGACGTATGCATGTTTACACAGATAGCGGTGTAGATATTTCCATGTTCATCCAGATGGCTGTGTAGATATTTCCATGTTTATACAGATAGCGGTGAAGATGTATGCATGCTTACACAGATAGCGGTGTAGATATTTCCATGTTTGTTCAGAGAGCGATGTATATATCTCCTTCTTAATACAGATGGCGGTGTAGATATTTATATGTTCAAACAGATGGCGGTGCAGATATTTCCATGTTCATACAGATAGAGGGGCTGATATTTCCATGTTCATACAGATTGCGGTGCTGATATTTCCATGTTCATACAGATGGCGGTGTAGATATTTCCATGTTCATCCAGATGGCTGTGTAGATATATCCATGTTCATACAGATGGCGGTGAAGATATTTCCATGTTCATACAGATAGCGGTGTAGATATCTCCATCTTAAAACAGATTGCGGTGTAGATATTTATATGTTCATACAGATGGCCGTGCAGACATTTCCATGTTCATACAGATAGCAGTGTAGTTATTTCCACGTGTAAAGAGATAGCTGTGTAGATATTTCCATGTATATGCTGATAGCTGTGTAGATATTTCCATTTTCATGCAGAGAGCGGTGTAGATATTTCCATGTTCAAACAGATAGCGGTGTAGATATTTCCATGTTCATCCAGATAGCGGTGTATATATTTCCATGTTTATACAGATAGCGGTGAAGATGTATGCATGTTTACGCAGATAGTGGTGTAGATATTTCCATGTTCATCCAGATGGCTGTGTTGATATATCCATGTTCATACTGATAGCGGTGTAGATATTTCCATGTTCATACAGATAGTGGTGTAGATATTTCCTTGTTCATATAGATAGAGGTGTAGATATTTCCATGTTCATACAGATGGCGGTGTAGATATTTCCATGTTTATACAGATAGCGGTGTAGATATTTCCGTGTTTATACAGATAGCGGTGTAGATATTTCCGTGTTTATACAGATAGCGGTGTAGATATTTCCATGTTTATACAGATAGCGGTGAAGATGTATGCATGTTTACACAGATATCGTTGTAGATATTTCCATGTTCATACACATAGCGATGCAGACATTTCCGTGTTCATCCAGATGGCTGTGTAGATATATACATGTTCCTACAGATAGCTGTGTAGATATTTCCATGTTCATACAGATATTGCTGTAAATATTTCCATGTTCATACAGATAGCGGTGTAGCTATTTCCAAGTTCATACAAATAGCGGTGTAGATACTTCCATGTTCGTACAGATAGCGGTGTAGATATTTCCATGTTCAGACAGATAGCGGTGCTTTTATTTCCATGTTTATACAGGTAGCGGTGTAGATATTTCCATGTTTATACAGATAGCGGTGTAGATATTTCCATGTTTATACAGATAGCGGTGTAGATATTTCCATGTTCATCCAGATGGCTGTGTAGATATATCCATGTTCATACAGATGGCGGTGAAGATATTTCCATGTTCATACAGATAGTGGTGTAGATATTTCCATGCTCATGCAGATAGTGGTGTAGCTATTTCCATGTTCATACAGATAGCGGTGTAGATATCTCCATCTTAATACAGATGGCGGTGTAGATATTTATATGTTCATACAGATGGCGGTGCAGATATTTCCATGTTCATACAGATAGCGGTGTAGTTATTTCCATGTGTAAAGAGATATCTGTGCAGATATTTCCATGTATATGCAGATAGCTGTGTAGATATTTCCATTTTCATGCAGATAGCGGTGTAGATATTTGCATGTTCAAACAGATAGCGGTGTAGATATTTCCATGTTAATCCCGATAGCGGTGTAGATATTTCCATGTTTATACAGATAACGGTGAAGATGTATGCATGTTTACACAGATAGCGGTGTAGATATTTCCATGTTCATACAGATAGCGGTGTAGATATTTCCAAGTTCATCCAGATGGCTGTGTAGATATATACATGTTCATACAGATGGCGGTGAGGATATTTCCATGTTCGTACAGATAGCGGTGTAGATATTTCCATGTTCATACAGATATTGGTGTAGATATTTCCATGTTCATACAGATAGTGGTGTAGCTCTTTCCATGTTCAAGCAGAGAGCCGTGTAGATATTTCCATGTTCATCCAGATGGCTGTGTAGATATATCCATGTTCATACAGACGGGGGTGAAGATATTTCCATGTTCATACAGATAGCGGTGTAGATATTTCCATGTTTATACAGATAGTGGTGTAGCTATTTCCATGTTCATACAGATAGCGGTGTAGATATTTCCATGTTCATCCAGATGGCTGTGTAGACATATCCATGTTCATACAGATGGCGGTGAAGATATTTCCATGTTCATACAGATAGAGGGGCTGATATTTCCATCTTCACACAGATTGCGGTGCTGATATTTCCATGTTTATACAGGTAGCGGTGTAGATATTTCCATGTTTATACAGATAGCTGTGTAGATATTTCCATGTTTATACAGATTGCGGTGCAGATATTTCCATGTTTATACAGATAGCGGTGTAGATATCTCCATCTTAATACAGATGGCGGTGTAGATATTTATATGTTCATACAGATGGCCGTGCAGATATTTCCATGTTGATACAGATGGCGGTGTAGATATTTCCATGTTCATACAGATATCGGTGTAGTTATTTCCATGTGTAAATAGATAGCTGTGTAGATATTTCCATGTATATGCAGATACCAGTGTAGATATTTCCATTTTCATGCAGATAGCGGTTTAGATATTTCCATGCTCAAACAGATAGCGGTGTAGATATTTCCATGTTCATAAAGATAGCGGTGTAGATATTTCCATGTTTATACAGATAGCGGTGAAGATGTATGCATGTTTACACAGATAGCGGTGTAGATATTTCCATGTTCATACAGATAGCGGTGTAGATATTTCCATGTTCATAGAGATATCGGTGTAGGTATTTCCATGTTCTCCCAGATGGCTGTGTAGACATATACATGTTCATATAGATGGCGGTGAAGATATTTCCATGTTTATACAGATAGCGGTGTAGATATCTCCATCTTAAAACAGATTGCAGTGTAGATATTTATATGTTCATACAGATGGCCGTGCAGACATTTCCATGTTCATACAGATAGCGGTGTAGTTATTTCCACGTGTAAAGAGATAGCTGTGTAGATATTTCCATGTATATGCTGATAGCTGTGTAGATATTTCCATTTTCATGCAGAGAGCGGTGTAGATATTTCCATGTTCAAACAGATAGCGGTGTAGATATTTCCATGTTCATCCAGATAGAGGTGTATATATTTCCATGTTTACACAGATAGCGGTGAAGATGTATGCATGTTTACGCAGATAGTGGTGTAGATATTTCCATGTTCATCCAGATGGCTGTGTTGATATATCCATGTTCATACTGATAGCGGTGTAGATATTTCCATGTTCATACAGATAGTGATGTAGATATTTCCTTGTTCATATAGATAGCGGTGTAGATATTTCCATGTTCATACAGATAGTGGTGTAGATATTTCCATGTTCATACAGATAGTGGTGTAGATATTTCCATGTTCATACAGATAGAGGGGCTGATATTTCCATGTTCATACAGAGAGCGGTGCTGATATTTCCATGTTTATACAGGTAGCGGTGTAGATATTTCCATGTTTATACAGATAGCGGTGTAGATATTTCCATGTTTATACAGATAGTGGTGTAGATATTTCCAGGTTCATACAGATAGCCGTGTAGATATCTCCATCTTAATACAGATGGCGGTGTAGATATTTATATGTTCATACAGATGGCGGTGCAGATATTTCCATGTTCATACAGGTAGCGGTGTAGTTATTTCCATGTGTAAAGAGATAGCTGTGTATATATTTCCATGTACATGCAGATAGCTGTGTAGATATTTCCATTTTCATGCAGATAGCGGTGTAGATATTTGCATGTTCAAACAGATAGCGGTGTAGATATTTCCATGTTAATCCCGATAGCGGTGTAGACATTTCCATGTTCATACAGATAACGGTGAAGATGTATGCATGTTTACACAGATAGCGGTGTAGATATTTCCATGTTCATACTGATAGCGGTGTAGATATTTCCAAGCTCATCCAGATGGCAGTGTAGATATATACATGTTCATACAGATGGCGGTGAGGATATTTCCATGTTCGTACAGATAGCGGTGTAGATATTTCCATGTTCATACAGATATTGGTGTAGATATTTCCACGTTCATACAGATAGTGGTGTAGCTCTTTCCATGTTCATGCAGAGAGCCGTGTAGATATTTCCATGTTCATCCAGATGGCTGTGTAGATATATCCATGTTCATACAGATGGGGGTGAAGATATTTCCATGTTCATATAGATAGCGGTGTAGATATTTCCATGTTTATACAGATAGTGGTGTAGATATTTCCATGTTCATACAGACAGCAGTATAGCTATTTCCATGTTGATACAGATAGCGGTGTAGATATTTCCATGTTCATCTAGATGGCTGTGTAGACATATCCATGTTCATACAGATGGTGGTGAAGATATTTCCATGTTCATACAGATAGAGGGGCTGATATTTCCATGTTCATACAGATTGCGGTGCTGATATTTCCATGTTTATACAGGTAGCGGTGTAGATATTTCCATGTTTATACAGATAGCGGTGTAGATATTTCCATGTTTATACAGATTGCGGTGCAGATATTTCCATGTTTATACAGATAGCGGTGTAGATATCTCTATCTTAATACAGATGGCGGTGTAGATATTTATATGTTCATACAGATGCCCGTGCAGATATTTCCATGTTCATACAGATGGCGGTGTAGATATTTCCATGTTCACACAGATATCGGTGTAGTTATTTCCATGTGTAAAGAGATAGCTGTGTAGATATTTCCATGTATATGCAGATACCAGTGTAGATATTTCCATTTTCATGCAGATAGCGATTTAGATATTTCCATGCTCAAACAGATAGCGGTGTAGATATTTCCATGTTTATACAGATAGCGGTGAAGATGTATGCATGTTTACACAGATAGCGGTGTAGATATTTCCATGTTCATACAGATAGCGGTGTAGATATTTCCATGTTTATACAGATAGCGGTGTAGATATTTCCATGTTTATACAGATAGCGGTGTAGATATTTCCATGTTTATACACATAGCGGTGTAGATATTTCCATGTTTATACAGATAGCGGTGTAGATATTTCCGTGTTCATACAGATAGCGGTGTAGATATCTCCATCTTAATACAGATGGCGGTGTAGATATTTATATGTTCATACAGATGGCGGTACTGATATTTCCATGTTCATACAGACGGCGGTGTAGATATTTCCATGTTCATACATATAGCGGTGTAGATATTTCCAATTTCATGCAGATAGCGGTGTAGATATTTCCATGTTCATACAGATAGTGGTGTAGGTATTTCCATGTTTGTACAGATAGCGGTGAAGTTGTATGCATGTTTACACAGATAGCGGTGTAGATATTTCCATGTTCATACAGATAGCGGTTTAGATATTTCCATGATCATCCAGATGGCTGTGTAGATATATCCATGTTCATACAGATGGCGGTGCTGATTTTTCCATGTTTATACAGGTAGCGGTGTATATATTTCCATGTTTATACAGATAGCGGTGAAGATGTATGCATGTTTACACTGATAGCGGTGTAGATATTTCCATGTTCATCCTGATGGCTGTGCTGATATATCCATGTTCATAGAGATAGCCGTGTAGATATGTCCATTTTCATACAGATAGTGGTGTAGATATTTCCATGTTCATACAGATAGCGGTGTAGCTATTTCCATGTTCATGCAGATAGCTGTGTAGGTATTTCCATGTACATCCAGATGGCTGTGTAGTTACATCCATGCTCATACAGATGGCGGTGAAGATATTTCCATGTTTATACAGATAGCGGTGTAGATATTTCCATGTTCATACAGATAGTGGTGTAGATATTTCCATGTTCATACAGATAGCAGTGTAGCTATTTCCATGTTCATACAGATAGCCGTGTAGTTATTTCCATGTTCATCCAGATGGCTGTGTAGATATATTCATGTTCATACAGATGGCGGTGAAGATAATTCCATGTTCATACTGATAGCCGTGTAGATATTTCCATGTTCATCCAGATGGCTGTGTAGATATATCCATGTTCATTCAGATGGTGGTGAAGATATTTCCATGTTTATACAGATAGCGGTGAAGATGTATGCATGTTTACACAGATAGCGGTGTAGATATTTCCATGTTCATACAGATGGCGGTGTAGATATTTCCATGTTCATACAGATAGCGGTGTTGTTATTTCCATGTGTAAGGGGATAGCTGTGTAGATATTTCCATTTTCATGCAGATAGCGGTGTAGATATTTCCAGGTTCAAACAGATAGCGGTGTAGATACTTCCATGTTCATCCAGATAGCGGTGTAGATATTTCCATGTTCATACAGATAGCGGTGTAGATATTTCCATGTTCATACAGATGGCGGTGCTTATATTTCCATGTTTATACAGGCAGCGGTGTAGATATTTCCATGTTTATACAGATAGCGGTGTAGATATTTCCAAGTTTATACAGAAAGCGGTGTAGATATCTCCATCTTAATACAGTTGGCAGTGTAGATATTTAAGTGTTCATGCAGATGGCGGAGCAGATATTTCCATGTTCATACAGATGGCGGTGTAGATATTTCCATGTTTATAGAGATAGTGGTGTAGTTATTTCCATGTGTAAAGAGATAGCTTTGTATATATTTCCATGTATATGCCGATAGCTGTGTAGATATTTCCATTTTCATGCAGATAGCGGTGTAGATATTTCCATGTTCAAACAGATAGCGGTGTAGATATTTCCATGTTCATCCAGATAGCGGTGTAGATATTTCCATGTTTATACAGATAGCGGTGAAGATGTATGCATGTTTACACAGATAGCGGTGTAGATATTTCCATGTTCCTACAGATAGCGGTGTAGATATTTCCATGTTCATCCAGATAGCTGTGTAGATATATCCATGTTCATACAGATAGCGGTGTAGATATTTCCATGTTCATACAGATAGCGGTGTAGCTATTTCCATGTTCATACAGATAGCGGTGAAGATATTTCCATGTTCGTACAGATAGCGGTGCTGATATTTACATGTTTATACAGGTAGCGGTGTGGATATTTCCTTGTTTATACAGATAGCGGTGTAGATATTTCCATGTTTATACAGATAGCGGTGTAGATATTTCCAGGATTATACAGACAGCGGTGTAGATATCTCCATCTTAATACAGATGGCGGTGTAGATATTTATATGTTCATACAGATGGCGGTGCAGATATTTCCACATTCATACAGATGGCCGTGTAGATATTTCTATGTTTATAGAGATAGTGGTGTAGTTATTTCCATGTGTAAAGAGATAGCTTTGTAGATATTTCCATGTATATGCAGATAGCTGTGTATATAATACCATTTTCATGCAGATAGCGGTGCAGATATTTCCATGTTCAAACAGATAGCGGTGTAGATATTTCCATGTTCATAGAGATAGCGGTGTAGATATTTCCATGTTTATACAGATAGCGGTGAAGATGTATGCATGTTTACACAGATAGCGGTGTAGATATTTCCATGTTCATACAGATAGCGGTGCTGATATTTCCATGTTTATACAGGTAGCGGTGTAGATATATCCATGTTCATACAGATGGCGGTGAACATATTTCCATGTGCATACAGATAGCGGTGTAGATATTTCCATGTTCATACAGATAGCGGTGTATATATTTCCATGTTCACACAGATAGCAGTGCTGATATTTCCATGTTCATCCAGATGGCTGTGTAGATATATCCATGTTCATACAGATGGCGGTGAAGATATTTCCATGTTCATACAAATAGCAGTGGAGATAATTCCATTTTCATACAGATAGCGGTGTAGATATTCCCATGTTCATACAGATAGCGGTGCTGATTTTTCCATGTTTATGCAGGTAGCGGGGCAGATATTTCCATGTTTATACAGATAGCGGTGTAGATATTTCCATGTTTATACAGATAGCGGTGTAGATATTTCCATGTTTATACAGATAGCGGTGTAGATATCTCCATCTTAATACAGATGGCGGTGTAGATATTTATATGTTCATACAGACGGCAGTGCAGATATTTCCATGTTTATACAGATAGCGGTGTAGATACCTCCATCTTAATACAGATGGCGGTGTAGATATTTATATGCTCATACAGACGGCAGTGCAGATATTTCCATGTTCATACAGATGGCGGTGTAGATATTTCCATGTTTATAGAGATAATGGTGTAGTTATTTCCATGTGTAAAGAGATAGCTTTGTAGATATTTCCATGTATATGCAGATAGCTGTGTAGATATTTCCATTTTCATGCAGATAGCGGTGTAGATATTTCCATGTTCAAACAGATATCGGTGTAGATATTTCCATGTTCATAGAGATAGCGGTGTAGATATTTCCATGTTTATACAGATAGCGGTGAAGATGTATGCATGTTTACACAGATAGCGGTGTAGAGATTTCCATGTTCATACAGATAGCGGTGCTGATATTTCCATGTTTATACAGGTAGCGGTGTAGATATTTCCATGTTTATACAGATAGCGGTGTAGATATTTCCATGTTTATACAGATAGCGGTGTAGATATTTACATGTTTATACAGATAGCGGTGTAGATATCTCCATCTTAATACAGATGGCAGTGTAGATATTTATATGTTCATACAGATGGCGGTGCAGATATTTCCATGTTCATACAGATGACGGTGAAGATATATCCATGTTCATACAGATGGCGGTGAAAATATTTCCATGTTCATGCAGATAGCGGTGTAGATATTTCAATGTTCAAACAGATAGTGGTGTAGATACTTCCATGTTCATACAGATAGCGGTGTACATATTTCCATGTTTATACAGATAGCGGTGAAGAAGTATGCATGTTTACACAGATAGCGGTGTAGATATTTCCATGTTCATACAGATAGCGGTGTAGATATTTCCATGTTCATACAGATAGCGGTGTAGATATTTCCATATTTATAAAGATAGCGGTGAAGATATATGCATGTTTACACAGATAGCGGTGTAGATATTTCCATGTTCATACAGATAGCGGTGTAGATATTTCCATGTTCATACAGATAGCGGTGTAGATATTTCCATGTTCATACAGATAGCGGTGTAGATATTTCCATGTTCGTACAGATAGCGGTGTAGATATTTCCATGTTCATCCAGATGGCTGTATAGATATATCCATGTTCATACAGTTGGCGGTGAAGATATTTCCATGTTCATACAGATAGCGTTGTAGATATTTCCATGTTCATACAGATGGCCGTGTAGATATTGCCATGTTCATACCGATAGCGGTGCTGATACTTCCATGTTTATACAGGTAGCTGTGTACATATTTCCATGTTTATACAGATAGCGGTGTAGATATTTCCATGTTCATACAGATAGCGGTTTAGATATTTCCATGTTTATACAGATCGCGGTGTAGATATCTCCTTCTTAATACAGATGGCGGTGTAGATATTTACATGTTCATACAGATGGCGGTGCAGATATTTCCATGTTCATACAGATGGCGGTGTAGATATTTCCATGTTTATAGAGATAGCGGTGTAGTTATTTCCATGTGTAAAGAGATAGCTGTGTAGATATTTCCATGTATATGCAGATAGCTGTGTAGATATTTCCATTTTCATGCAGATAGTGGTGTAGATATTTCCATGTTAAAACAGATAGCGATGTAGATATTTCCATGTTCATACAGATAGCGGTGTAGATATTTCCATGTTTATACAGATAGCGGTGAAGGTGTATGCATGTTTACACAGATAGCTGTGTTGATATTTCCATGTTCATACAGATAGTGGTGTAGATATTTCCATGTTCATCCAGATGGCTGTGTAGACATATCCATACTCATTCAGATGGCGGTGAAGATATTTCCATGTTGATAAAGATAGCGGTGTAGACATTTCCATGTTCATACAGATAGCGGTGTAGATATTTCCATGTTCATGCAGATGGCTGTGTAGATATATCCATGTTCATACAGAAGGCGGTGAAGATATTTCCATGTTCATAGAGATGGCGGTGTAGATATTTCCATATTCATTCCGATAGCGGTGCTGATATTTCCATGGTTATACAGGTAGCCGTGTAGATATTTCCATGTTTATACAGATAGCGGTGTAGATATTTCCATGTTTATACACATAGCGGTGTAGATATTTCCTTGTTTATACAGATAGCGGTGTAGATATCTCCATCTTAATACAGATGGCGGTGTAGATATTTATATGTTCATACAGATGGCGGTGCAGATATTTCCTTGTTCATACAGATGGCGGTGTAGATATTTCCAATTTCATACAGATAACGGTGTAGTTATTTCCATGTGTAAAGAGATAGCTGTGTAGATATTTCATGTATATGCAGATACCTGTGTAGATATTTCGATTTTCATGCAGATAGCAGTGTATATATTTCCCTGTTCAAACAGTTAGCGGTGTAGATATTTCCATGTTCCTAAAGATAGCTGTGTAGATATTTCCATGTTTATACAGATAGCGGTGAAGATATATGCATGTTTACACAGATAGCGGTGTAGATATTTCCATGTTTATACAGATTGCGGTGAAGATGTATGCATGTTTACACAGATAGCGGTGTAGATATCTCCATGTTCATACTGATAGCGGTGTAGATATTTCCATATTCATCCAGATGGCTGTGTAGATATATCCATGTTCATACAGATGGCGGTGAAGATATTTCCATGTTCATACAGATAGAGGTGTACTTATTTCCATGTGTAAAGAGATAGCTGTGTAGATATTTCCATGTATATGCAGATAGCTGTGTAGATATTTCCATTTTCATGCACATAGCGGTTTAGATATTTCCATGTTCAAACAGATAGCGGTGTAGACATTTCCATGTTCATAGAGATAGCGGTGTAGATATTTCCATGTTTATACAGATAGCGGTGAAGATGTATGCATGTTTACACAGATAGCGGCATAGATATTTCCATGTTCATACAGATAGCGGTGTAGATATTTCCATGTTCATCCAGATGGCTGTGTAGATATATCCATGTTCATGCAGATGGCGGTGAAGATATTTCCATGTTCATACAGATAGCGGTGTAGATATTTCCATGTTTATACAGATAGCGGTGTAGATATCTCCAACTTAATACAGATGGCCCTGTGGATATTTATATGTTCATACAGATGGCGGTGCGGATATTTCCATGTTCATACAGATGGTGGTGTAGATATTTCCATGTTCATACAGATAGCGGTGTAGTTATTTCCATGGGTAAAGAGATAGCTGTGTAGATATTTCCATGTATATGCAGATAGCTGTGTAGATATTTCCATTTTCATACTGATAGCGGTGTAGGTATTTCCATGTTCAAACAGATAGCGGTGTAGATATTTCCATGTTCATACAGATAGCGGTGTAGATATTTCCATGTTTATAGAGATTGCGGTGAAGATGTATGCATATTTACACAGATAGCGGTGTAGATATTTCCATGTTCATAAAGATAGCGGTGTAGATATTTCCATGTTTATACAGACAGTGGTGAAGATATATGCATGTTTACACAGATAGCGGTGTAGATATTTCCATGTTCATCCAGATGGCTGTGTAGATATATCCATGTTCATACAGATAGCAGTGTAGATATTTCCATGTTCATACAGATAGCGGTGCAGATATTTCCATGTTCATCCAGATGGCTGTGTACATGTATCCATGTTCATACAGATAGCGGTGAAGATATTTCCATGTTCATACAGATAGCGGTGTAGATATTTCCATGTTCATACAGATAGCGGTGTAGATATTTCCATGTTCATACAGATAGCGGTGTAGATATTTCCATGTTCATACAGATAGCGGTGTAGATATTTCCCTTTTCATGCACATAGCGGTGTATATATTTCCCTGTTCAAACAGTTAGCGGTGTAGATATTTCCATGTTCATACAGATAGCGGTGTAGATATTTCCATGTTCATACAGATAGCGGTGTAGATATTTCCATGTTCGTACAGATAGCGGTGTAGATATTTCCATGTTCGTACAGATAGCGGTGTAGATATTTCCATGTTCATCCAGATGACTGTATAGATATATCCATGTTCATACACAAGGCGGTGAAGATATTTCCATGTTCACACAGATAGCGGTGTAGATATTTCCATGTTCATACAGATAGCTGTGTAGATATTGCCATGTTCATAACGATAGCGGTGCTGATACTTCCATGTTTATACAGGTAGCTGTGTACATATTTCCATGTTTATACAGATAGCGGTGTAGATATTTCCATGTTGATACAGATAGCGGTGTAGATATTTCCATGTTTACACAGATAGCGGTGTAGATATCTCCTTCTTAATACAGATGGCGGTGTAGATATTTACATGTTCATTCAGATGGCGGTGCAGGTATTTCCATGTTCATACAGATAGCTTTGTAGATATTTCCATGTTCATACATATAGCGGTGTAGGTATTTCCATATTTATACAGATGGCTGTGTAGATATATCCATGTTCATACTGATGGCGTTGTAGATATTTCCATGTTCATACTGATAGCGGTGTAGATATTTCCATGTTCATCCAGATGGCTGTGTAGATATATCCATGTTCATACAGATGGCGGTGAAGATATTTCCATGTTCATACAGATAGCGGTGTAGATATTTCTATGTTCATACAGATAGCGGAGCTGATATTTCCATGTTCATAAAGGTAGCTGTGTAGATATTTCCATGTTTATACAGATAGCGGTGTAGATATATCCGTCTTCATACAGATGGCGGTGTAGATATTTCCATGTTCATGCAGATAGTGATTTAGATATTTCCATGTTCATCCAGATGGCTGTGTAGATATATCCATGTTCAAACAGATGGCGGAGAAGATATTTCCATGTTCATACAGATGGCGGTGTAGATATTTCCATGTTCATACAGATAGCGGTGTAGATATTTCCATGTTCATACAGATAGCGGTGTAGATATTTCCATGTTCATACAGATAGCGGTGTACATATTTCCATGTTCATACAGATAGCGGTGCTGATATTTCCATGTTCAAACATGTAGCGGTGTAGATATTTCCATGTTTATAGAGATAGCGGTGTAGATATTTCCATGTTTATACAGATAGCGGTGTAGATATTTCCATGTTTATACAGATAGCGGTGTAGATATCTCCATCTTAATACAGATGGCGTTGCAGATATTTCCAAGTTCATACAGACGGAGGTGTAGATATTTCCATATTCATCCAAATGGCTGTGTAGATATATCCATGTTCATACAGATGGCGGTGAAGATATTTTCATGTTCATACAGATAGCGGTGTAGATATTTCCATGTTCATACAGATAGCCGTGTAGATATTGCCATGTTCATAACGATAGCGGTCCTGATGCTTCCATGTTTACAGGTAGCGGTGTACATATTTCCGTGTTTATACAGATAGCGGTGTAGATATTTCCATGTTCATACAGATAGCGGTGTAGATATTTCCATGTTTATACAGATAGCGGTGTAGATATCTCCTTCTTAATACAGATGGCGGTGTAGATATTTATATGTTCATACAGATGGCGGTGCAGATATTTCTATGTACATACAGATGGCGGTGTAGATATTTCCATGTTGATACAGATAGCGGTGTAGATATCTCCATCCTAATACAGATGGCGGTGTAGATATTTATATGTTCATACAGATGGCGGTGCAGATATTTCCATGTTCATACAGATGGCGGTGTAGATATTTCCATGTTCATTCAGATAGCGGTGTAGTTATTTCCATGTGTAAAGAGATACCTGTGTAGATATTTCCATGTATATGCGGATAGCTGTGTAGCAATTTCCATTTTCATGCAGATAGCGGTGTATGTATTTCCCTGTTCAAACAGATAGCGGTGTAGATATTTCCATGTTTATACAGATAGCGGTGTAGATATTTCCATGTTCATACAGATAGCGGTGTAGATATTTCCATGTTCATACAGATAGCGGTGCTGATATTTCCATGTTTTTTGAGGTAGCGGTGAAGTTATTTCCATGTTTTTACAGATAGCGGTGTAGATATTTCCATGTTTATACAGATAGTGGTGTAGATATTTCCATGTTTATAGAGATAGCGGTGTAGATATCTCCATCTTAATACAGATGGCGGTGTAGATATTTATATGTTCATACAGATGGCGGTTCAGATATTTCCATTTTCATACAGATGGCGGTGTAGATATTTCCATGTTCATACAGATAGCGGTGAAGTTATTTCCATGTGTAAAGAGATAGCTGTGTAGATATTTCCATGTATATGCAGATAGCTGTGTAGATATTTCCATTTTCATGCACATAGTGGTGTATATATTTCCCTGTACAAACAGTTAGCGGTGTAGATATTTCCATGTTCAGAAAGATAGCGGTGTAGTTATTTCCATGTTTATACAGATAGCGGTGAAGATGTATGCATGTTTACACAGATAGCAGTGTAGATATTTCCATGTTCATCCAGATGGCTGTGTACATATATCCATGTTCATACAGATAGCGGTGTAGATATTTCCATGTTCATACAGATAGCGGTGCAGATATTTGCATGTTCATCCAGATGGCTGTGTAGATATTTCCATGTTCATACAGATGGCGGTGAAGATATTTCCATGTTCATACAGATAGCGGTGTAGATATTTCCATGTTCATACAGAAAGCGGTGTAGATATTTCCATGTTCAAACAGATAGCGGTGTATGTATTTCCATGTTCATACAGATAGCGGTGTAGATAATTCCATTATCAAGCAGATAGCGGTGTATATATTTCCATGTTCAAACAGTTAGCGGTGTAGATATTTCCATGTTCATAAAGAGAGCGGTGTAGATATTTCCATGTTTATACAGATAGCGGTGAAAATGTATGCATGTTTACACAGATAGCGGTGTAGATATTTCCATGTTCATCCAGATGGCTGTGTAGATATATCCATGTTCATACAGATGGCGGTGAAGATATTTCCATGTTCATACAGATAGCGGTGTTGATATTTCCATGTTCATACAGATAGCGGTGTAGATATTTCCATGTTCTTACAGATAGCGGTGTATATATTTCCATGTTCATACAGATAGCGGTGTAGATATTTCCATGTTCATCCAGATGGCTGTGTAGATATATCCATGTTCATACAGATGGCGGTGAAGATATTTCCATGTTCATACAGATAGCGGTGTAGATATTTCCATGTTTATACAGATAGCGGTGTAGATATCTCCAACTTAATGCAGATGGCCCTGTGGATATTTATATGTTCATACAGATAGCGGTGCGGATATTTCCATGTTCATACAGATGGTGGTGTAGATATTTCCATGTTCATACAGATAGCGGTGTAGTTATTTCCATGTGTAAAGAGATAGCTGTGTAGATATTTCCATGTATATGCAGATATCTGTGTAGATATTTCCATTTTCATGCTGATAGCGGTGTAGGTATTTCCATGTTCAAACAGATAGCGGTGTAGATATTTCCATGTTCATACAGATAGCGGTGTAGATATTTCCATGTTTATACAGATTGCGGTGAAGATGTATGCATATTTACACAGATAGCGGTGTAGATATTTCCATGTTCATAAAGATAGCGGTGTAGATATTTCCATGTTTATACAGACAGTGGTGAAGATGTATGCATGTTTACACAGATAGCGGTGTAGATATTTCCATGTTCATCCAGATGGCTGTGTAGATATATCCATGTTCATACAGATAGCAGTCTAGATATTTCCATGTTCATACAGATAGCGGTGCAGATATTTCCATGTTCATCCAGATGGCTGTGTACATGTATCCATGTTCATACAGATAGCGGTGAAGATATTTCCATGTTCATACAGATAGCGGTGTAGATATTTCCATGTTCATACAGATAGCGGTGTAGATATTTCCATGTTCATACAGATAGCGGTGTAGATATTTCCATGTTCATACAGATAGCGGTGTAGATATTTCCCTTTTCATGCACATAGCGGTGTATATATTTCCCTGTTCAAACAGTTAGCGGTGTAGATATTTCCATGTTCATACAGATAGCGGTGTAGATATTTCCATGTTCATACAGATAGCGGTGCGGATATTTCCATGTTCATACAGATGGTGGTGTAGATATTTCCATGTTCATACAGATAGCGGTGTAGTTATTTCCATGGGTAAAGAGATAGCTGTGTAGATATTTCCATGTATATGCAGATATCTGTGTAGATATTTCCATTTTCATGCTGATAGCGGTGTAGGTATTTCCATGTTCAAACAGATAGCGGTGTAGATATTTCCATGTTCATACAGATAGCGGTGTAGATATTTCCATGTTTATACAGATTGCGGTGAAGATGTATGCATATTTACACAGATAGCGGTGTAGATATTTCCATGTTCATAAAGATAGCGGTGTAGATATTTCCATGTTTATACAGACAGTGGTGAAGATGTATGCATGTTTACACAGATAGCTGTGTAGATATTTCCATGTATATGCAGACAGCTGTGTAGATATTTCCATTTTCATGCAGATAGCGGTGTAGATATTTCCATGTCCAAACAGATAGCGGTGTAGATATTTCCATGTTCTTCCAGATGGCTGTGAAGATATATCCATGTTCATACAGGTGGCGGTGAAGATATTTCCATGTTCATACAGATAGTGGTGTACATATTTCCATGTTCATACAGATAGCGGTGTAGATACCTCCATCTTAATACAGATGGTGGTGTAGATATTTGTATGTTAATACAGATGGCGTTGCAGATATTTCCATGTTCATACAGATGGCGGTATAGATATTTCCATGTTTATAGAGATAGCGGTGTAGTTATTTCCATGTGTAAAGAGATATCTTTGTAGATATTTCCATGTACATGCAGATAGCTGTGTAGATATTTCCATTTTCATGCAGATAGCGGTGTAGATATTTCCATGTCCAAACAGATAGCGGTGTAGATATTTCCATGTTCATGCAGATAGGGGTGTAGATATTTCCATGTTCATCCAGATGGCTGTGTAGATATATCCATGTTCATACAGATGGCGGTGCAGATATTTATATGTTCATACAGATGGCCGTGCAGATATTTCCATGTTCATACAGATAGCGGTGTAGTTATTTCCATGTGTAAAGAGATAGCTGTGTAGATATTTCCATTTATATGCAGATAGCTGTGAAGGTATTTCCATTTTCATGCAGATAGCGGTGTAGATATTTCCATGTTTATACAGATAGCGGTGAAGATGTATGCATGTTTACACAGATAGCGGTGTAGTTATTTCCATCTTCATACAGATAGCGGTGTAGATATTTCCATGTTCATCCAGATGGCTGTGTAGATATATCCATGTTCATACTGATGGCGGTGAAGATATTTCCATATTCATACAGATAGCGGTGTAGATCTTTCCATGTTCATACAGATAGCGGTGTAGATATTTCCATGTTCATACAGATAGAGGTGTAGCTATTTCCATGTTCATACAGATAGTGGTGTAGATATTTCCATGTTCATCCAGATGGCTGTGAAGATATATCCATGTTCATACAGGTGGCGGTGAAGATATTTCCATGTTCATACAGATAGTGGTGTAGATATTTCCATGTTCATACAGATAGCGGTGTAGATACCTCCATCTTAATACAGATGGTGGTGTAGATATTTGTATGTTAATACAGATGGCGTTGCAGATATTTCCATGTTCATACAGATGGCGGTATAGATATTTCCATGTTTATAGAGATAGCGGTGTAGTTATTTCCATGTGTAAAGAGATAGCTTTGTAGATATTTCCATGTACATGCAGATAGCTGTGTAGATATTTCCATTTTCATGCAGATAGCGGTGTAGATATTTCCATGTCCAAACAGATAGCGGTGTAGGTATTTCCATGTTCATCCAGATGGCTGTGAAGGTATATCCATGTTCATACAGGTGGCGGTGAAGATATTTCCATGTTCATACTGATAGTGGTGTAGATATTTCCATGTTCATACAGATAGCGGTGTAGATACCTCCATCTTAATACAGATGGTGGTGTAGATATATGTATGTTAATACAGATGGCGTTGCAGATATTTCCATGTTCATACAGATGGCGGTATAGATATTTCCATGTTTATAGAGATAGCGGTGTAGTTATTTCCATGTGTAAAGAGATAGCTTTGTAGATATTTCCATGTACATGCAGATAGCTGTGTAGACATTTCCATTTTCATGCAGATAGCGGTGTAGATATTTCCATGTCCAAACAGATAGCGGTGTAGATATTTTCATGTTCATACAGATAGCGCTGTAGATATTTCCATGTTTATACAGATAGTGGTGAAGATGTATGCAAGTTTACACAGATAGCGGTGTAGATATTTCCATGTTCATACAGATAGGGGTGTAGATATTTCCATGTTCATCCAGATGGCTGTGTAGATATATCCATGTTCATACAGATGGCGGTGAAGATATTTCCATGTTCATACAGATAGCGGTGTAGATATTTCCATGTTCATACAGATAGCGTTGTAGATATTTCCATGTTCATACAGATAGCGGTGTAGATATTTCCATGTTCATACATATAGCGGTGTAGATATTTCCATGTTCATCCAAATGGCTGTGTAGATATCTCCATGTTCATACAGATGGCGGTGAAGATATTTCCATGTTCACACAGATAGCGGTGTAGATATTTCCATGTTCATACAGATAGTGTGTAGATATTTCCATGTTCATACAGATTGCGGTGTAGCTATTTCCATGTTCATACAGATAGCGGTGTAGATATTTCCATGTTCATCCTGATGGCTGTGTAGATATTTCCATGTTCATACAGATAGGGGTGCTGATATTCCCATGTTTATACAGGTAGCAGTGTAGATATTTCCATGTTTATACAGATAGCGCTGTAGATATTTCCATGTTCATACAGATAGCGGTGTAGATATTTCGATGTTTATACAGATAGCGGTGAAGATGTATGCATGTTTACACAGATAGCGGTGTAGATATTTCCATGTTCATCCCGATGGCTGTGTAGATATATCCATCTTCATACAGAAGGCGGTGAAGATATTTCCATGTTCATACAGATAGCGGTGTTGATATTTCCATGTTCATACAGACAGCGGTGTAGATATTTCCATGTTCACAGACAGCGGTGCTGATATTTCCATGTTCATCCAGATGGCTGTGTAGATATATCCATGATAATACAGATGGCCGTGAAGATATTTCCATGTTCATACAGATAGCAGTGTAGATATTTCCATGTTCATACAGATAGCGGTGTAGATATTTCCATGTTCATACAGATAGCGGTGCTGATATTTCCATGTTTATACAGGTAGCGGTGTAGATATTTCCATGTTTATACAGATAGCGGTGTAGATATTTCCATGTTTATACAGACAGCGGTGTAGATATTTCCATGTTTATACAGATAGCGGTGTAGGTATCTTCATCTTAATACAGATGGCGGTGTAGATATTTATATGTTCATACAGATGGCGGTGCAGATATTTCCATGTTCATACAGATGACGGTGTACATATTTCCATGTTTATAGAGACAGCGGTGTAGTCATTTCCATGTGTAAAGAAATAGCTTTGTAGATATTTCCATGTATATGCAGATAGCTGTGTAGATATTTTCATTTTCATGCAGATAGCGGTGTAGATATTTCCATGTTCAAACAGATAGCGGTGTAGATATTTCCATGTTCATACAGATAGCGGTGTAGATATTTCCATGTTTATACAGATAGCGGTGAAGATGTATGCATGTTTACACAGATAGTGGTGTAGATATTTCCATGTTCATGCAGATAGCGGTGTAGGTATTTCCATGTTCATCCAGATGGCTGTGTAGATATATCCATGTTCATACAGATAGCGGTGTAGATATTTCCATGTTCATAAAGATAGTGGTGAAGATATTTCCATGTTCATACAGATAGCGGTGTAGATATTTCCATGTTCATACAGATAGCGGTGTAGCTATTTCCATGTTCATACAGATAGCGGTGTAGATATTTCCATGTTCAAACAGATAGCGGTGTAGATATTTCCATGTTCATACAGATAGCGGTGCTGATACTTCCATGTTTATACAGGTAGCAGTGTAGATATTTCCATGTTTATACAAATAGCGGTGTAGATATTTCCATGTTTATACAGATAGCGGTGTAGATATCTCCATCTTAATACAGATGGCAGTGTAGATATTTATATGTTCATACAAATGGCCGTGCAGATATTTCCATGTTCATACAGTTGGCGGTGTAGATATTTCCATGTTCATACAGATAGCGGTGTAGTTATTTCCATGTGCAAAGAGATAGCTGTGTAGATATTTCCAAGTATATGCAGATAGCAGTGTAGATATTTCCATTTTCATGCAGATAGCGGTGTAGATATTTCCATGTTTATACAGATTGCGGTGAAGATGTATGCATGTTTACACAGATAGCGGTGTAGATATTTCCATCTTCATACAGATAGCGGTGTAGATATTTCCATGTTCATCCAGATGGCTGTGTAGATATACCCATGTTCATACTGATGGCGGTGAAGATATTTCCATGTTCATACAGATAGCGGTGTAGATCTTTCCATGTTCATACAGATAGTGGTGTAGATATTTCCATGTTCATACAGATAGAGGTGTAGCTATTTCCATGTTCATACAGATAGCGGTGTAGATATTTCCATGTTCATACAGATGGCTGTGAAGATATATCCATGTTCATACAGGTGGCGGTGAAGATATTTCCATGTTCATACAGATAGTGGTGTAGATATTTCCATGTTCATACAGATAGCGGTGTAGATACCTCCATCTTAATACAGATGGTGGTGTAGATATTTGTATGTTAATACAGATGGCGTTGCAGATATTTCCATGTTCATACAGATGGCGGTATAGATATTTCCATGTTTATAGAGATAGCGGTGTAGTTATTTCCATGTGTAAAGAGATAGCTATGTAGATATTTCCATGTACATGCAGATAGCTGTGTAGATATTTCCATTTTCATGCAGATAGCGGTGCAGATATTTCCATGTCCAAACAGATAGCGGTGTAGATATTTCCATGTTCATACAGATATCGCTGTAGATATTTCCATGTTTATACAGATAGTGGTGAAGATGTATGCAAGTTTACACAGATAGCGGTGTAGATATTTCCATGTTCATACAGATAGGGGTGTAGATATTTCCATGTTCATCCAGATTGCTGTGTAGATATGTCCATGTTCATACAGATGGCGGTGAAGATATTTCCATGTTCATACAGATAGCGGTGTAGCTATTTCCATGTTCATACAGATAGCGGTGAAGATATTTCCATGTTCATCCAAATGGTTGTGTAGATATATCCATGTTCATACAGATGGCGGTGAAGATATTTCCGTGTTCATACAGATAGCGGTGTAGATATTTCCATGTTCATACAGATAGTGGTGTAGATATTTCCATGTTCATACAGATAGCGGTGTAGCTATTTCCATGTTCATACAGATAGCGGTGTAGCTATTTCCATGTTCATACAGATAGCGGTGTAGATATTTCCATGTTCATCCAGATGGCTGTGTAGATATTTCCATGTTCGTACAGATAGCGGTGCTGATATTTCCATGTTTATACAGGTAGCAGTGTAGATATTTCCATGTTTATACAGATAGCGCTGTAGATATTTCCATGTTTATACAGATAGCGGTGAAGATGTATGCATGTTTACACAGATAGCGGTGTAGATATTTCCATGTTCATCCCGATGTCTGTGTAGATATATCCATCTTCATACAGATGGCGGTGAAGATATTTCCATGTTCATACAGATAGCGGTGTAGATATTTCCATGTTCATACAGACAGCGGTGTAGATATTTCCATGTTCATACAGACAGCGGTGCTGATGTTTCCATGTTCATCCAGATGGCTTTGTAGATATATCCATGTTCATACAGATGGCGGTGAAGATATTTCCATGTTCATACAGATAGCGGTGTAGATATTTCCATGTTCATACAGATAGCGGTGTAGATATTTCCATGTTCATAAAGATAGCGGTGCTGATATTTCCATGTTTATACAGGTAGCGGTGTAGATATTTCCATGTTTATACAGATAGCGGTGTAGATATTTCCATGTTTATACAGACAGCGGTGTAGATATTTCCATGTTTATACAGATAGCGTTGTAGATATCTTCATCTTAATACAGATGGCGGTGTAGATATTTTTATGTTCATACAGATGGTGGTGCAGGTATTTCCATGTTCATACAGATGACGGTGTAAATATTTCCATGTTTATAGAGACAGCGGTGTAGTCATTTCCATGTGTAAAGAAATATCTTTGTAGATATTTCCATGTATATGCAGATAGCTGTGTAGATATATCCATTTTCATGCAGATAGCGGTGTAGATATTTCCATGTTCAAACAGATAGCGGTGTAGATATTTCCATGTTCATACAGATAGCGGTGTAGATATTTCCATGTTTATACAGATAGCGGTGAAGATGTGTGCATGTTTACACAGATAGCGGTGTAGATATTTCCATGTTCATGCAGATAGCGGTGTAGGTATTTCCATGTTCATCCAGATGGCTGTGTAGATATATCCATGTTCATACAGATAGGGGTGTAGATATTTCCATGTTCATAAAGATAGCGGTGTAGATATTTCCATGTTCATACAGATAGCGGTGTAGATATTTCCATGTTCATACAGATAGCGGTGTAGCTATTTCCATGTTCATACAGATAGCGGTGTAGATATTTCCATGTTCAAACAGATAGCGGTGTAGATATTTCCATGTTCATAGAGATAGCGGTGCTGATACTTCCATGTTTATACAGGTAGCGGTGTAGATATTTCCATGTTTATACAGATAGCGGTGTAGATATTTCCATGTTTATACAGATAGCGGTGTAGATATCTCCATCTTAATACAGATGGCAGTGTAGATATTTATATGTTCATACAAATGGCCGTGCAGATATTTCCATGTTCATACAGATGGCGGTGTAGATATTTCCATGTTCATACAGATGGCGGTGAAGATATTTCCATGCTCATACAGATAGCGGTGTAGATATTTTCCTGTTCATACAGATAGTGGTGTAGATATTTCCATGTTCATACAGATAGAGGGGCTGATATTTCCATGTTCATACAGATAGCGGTGCTGATATTTCCATGTTTATACAGGTAGCGGTGTAGATATTTCCATGTTTATACAGATAGTGGTGTAGATATTTCCATGTTTATACAGATAGCGGTGTAGATATTTCCATGTTTATACAGATAGCGGTGCAGATTTCTCCATCTTAATACAGATGGCGGTGCAGATATTTATATGTTCATACAGATGGCCGTGCAGATATTTCCATGTTCATACAGATGGCGGTGTAGATATTTCCATGTTCATACAGATAGCGGTGTAGTTATTTCCATGTGTAAAGAGATAGCTGTGTAGATATTTCCATGTATATGCAGATAGCTGTGAAGATATTTCCATTTTCATGCAGATAGCGGTGTAGATATTTCCATGTTTATACAGATAGCGGTGAAGATGTATGCATGTTTACACAGATAGCGGTGTAGATATTTCCATCTTCATACAGATAGCGGTGTAGAAATTTCCATGTTCATCCAGATGGCTGTGTAGATATATCCATGTTCATACTGATGGCGGTGAAGATATTTCCATGTTCATCCAGACGGCTGTGTAGACATATCCATGTTCATACAGATGGCGGTGAAGATATTTCCATGTTCATACAGATGGCGGTGTAGATATTTCCATGTTTATACAGATAGCGGTGTAGATATTTCCATGTTTATACAGATAGCGGTGTAGATATCTCCATCTTAATACAGATGGCAGTGTAGATATTTATATGTTCATACAAATGGCCGTGCAGATATTTCCATGTTCATACAGATAGCGGTGTAGATATTTCCATGTGCAAAGAGATAGCTGTGGAGATATTTCCATGTATATGCAGATAGCAGTGTAGATATTTCCATTTTCATGCAGATAGCGGTTTAGATATTTCCATGTTCAAACAGATAGCGGTGTAGATATTTCCATGTTCATACAGATAGCGGTGTAGATATTTCCATGTTTATACAGATAGCGGTGAAGATGTATGCATGCTTACACAGATAGCGGTGTGGATATTTCCATGTTCATACAGATAGCGGTGTAGATATTTCCATGTTCATCCAGATGGCTGTGTAGATATATCCATGTTCATAGAGATAGCGGTGTAGATATTTCCATGTTCATACAGATAGTGGTGTAGATATTTCCATGTTCATACAGATAGCGGTGTAGCTATTTCCATGTTCATACAGGTAGCGGTGTAGATATTTCCATGTTCGTACAGATAGCGGTGTAGGTATTTCAATGTTCATACAGATAGCGGTGCTGATATTTCCATGTTTATACAGGTAGCGGTGCAGATATTTCCATGTTTATACAGATAGCGGTGTAGATATTTCCATGTTTATACAGATAGCGGTGTAGATATTTCCAGGTTTATACAAATAGCGGTGTAGATATCTCCATCTTAATACAGATGGCGGTGTAGTTATTTATATGTTCATACAGATGGCGGTGCAGATATTTCCATGTTCATACAGATGGCGGTGTAGATATTTGCATGTTCATACAGATGGCGGTATAGCTATTTCCATGTTCATGGAGATAGCGCTGTAGATATTTCCATGTTAATCCAGATGGCTGTGTAGAGATATCCATGTTCATACAGATGGCGGTGAAGATATTTCCATGTTCATACAGATGGCGGTGTAGATATTTCCATGTTCATACAGATAGTGGTGTAGGTATTTCCATGTTCATACAGATAGGAGGGCTGATATTTCCATGTTCATACAGATAGCGGTGCTGATATTTCCAAGTTTATACAGGTAGCGGTGTAGATATTTCCAGGTTTATACAGATAGCGGTGTAGACATATCCATGTTTATACAGATAGCGGTGTAGATATTTCCATGTTTACAGATAGAGGTGTAGATATCTCCATCTTAATACAGATGGCAGTTTAGGTATTTATATGTTCATACAGATGGCCGTGCAGATATTTCCATGTTCATACAGATGGCGGTGTAGATATATCCATGTTCATACAGATAGCGGTGTAGTTTTTTCCATGTGTAAAGAGATAGCTGTGTAGATATTTCCATGTATACGCAGATTGCTGTGTAGATATTTCCATTTTCATTCAGATAGCGGTTTCAATATTTCCATGTTCAAACAGATAGCGGTGTAGATATTTCCATGTTCATACAGATAGCTTTGTATATATATCCATGTTTATACAGATAGCGGCGAAGATGTATGCATGGTTACACAGATAGCTGTGTAGCTATTTCCATGTTTATACAGATAGCGGTGTAGATATTTCCATGTTCATACAGATAGTTCTGTAGATATTTCCATGTTCATACAGATAGCGGTGCAGCTATTTCCATGTTCTTACAGATAGCGGTGTAGATATTTCCATGTTCGTACAGATAGCGGTGTAGATATTTCCATGTTCATACAGAAAGCGGCGCTTATATTTCCATGTTTATACAGATAGCGGTCTAGATATTTCCATGTTCATACAGATAGCGGTGTAGATATTTGCATGTTTATACAGATAGCGGTGAAGATGTATGCATGTTTGCACAGATAGCGGTGTAGATATTTCCATGTTCATACAGATAGCGGTGTAGATATTTCCATGTTCATACAGATAGCGGTGTAGATATTTCCATGTTCATACAGATAGCGGTGTAGATATTTCCATGTTCATACAGATAGCGGTGCTGAAAGTTCCATGTTTATACAGGTAGCCGTGTAGATATTTCCATGTTTATACAGATTGCGGTGTAGATATTTCCATGTTTATACAGATAGCGGCGTAGATATTTCCATGTTTATACAGATAGCGGTGTAGATATCTCCATCTTAATACAGATGTCGGTGTAGATATTTACATGTTCATACAGATGGCGGTGCAGATATTTCCATGTTTATACAGATGGCGGGGTAGATATTTCCATGTTTATAGAGATAGCGGTGTAGTTATTTCCATGTGTAAAGAAATAGCTTTGTAGATATTTCCTTGTATATGCAGATAGCTGTGTAGATATTTCCATTTTCATGCAGATAGCGGTGTAGATATTTCCATGTTCAAACAGATAGCGGTGTAGATATTTCCATGTTCATACTGATAGCGGTGTAGATATTTGCATGTTTATACAGATAGCGGTGAAGATGTATGCATGTTTGCACATATAGCGGTGGAGATATTTCCATGTTCATACAGATAGCGGTGTAGATATTTCCATGTTCATACAGATAGCAGTGTAGATATTTCCATGTTCATCCAGAAGGCTGTGTAGATATTTCCATGTTCATACAGATAGCGGTGCTGATATTTCCATGTTTATATAGGTAGCGGTGTAGATATTTCCATGTTCATACAGATAGCGGTGTAGATATTTCCATGTTTTTACAGATAGCAGTGTAGATATTTCCATGTTTATACAGATAGCGGTGTGGATATCTCCATCTTAATACAGATGGTGGTGTAGATATTTATATGTTCATGCAGATGGCGGTGCAGATATTTCCATCTTCATACAGATGGCGGTGTAGATATTTCTATGTTTATAGAGATAGCGGTGTAGTTATTTCCATGTGTAAAGAAATAGCTTTGTAGATATTTCCATGTATATGCAGATAGCTCTGTAGATATTTCCATTTTCATGCAGATAGCGGTGTAGATATTTCCATGTTCATACAGATAGCGGTGGAGATATTTCCATGTTTATACAGATAGCGGTGAAGATGTATGCATGTTTACACAGATAGCGGTGTAGATATTTCCATGTTCATTCAGGTAGCGGAGTAGATATTTCCATGTTCATCCAGATGGCTGTGTAGATATATCCATGTTCATACAGATGGCGGTGAAGATATTTCAATGTTCATACAGATAGCGGTGTAGATATTTCCATGTTCATACAGATAGCGGTGTAGATATTTCCATGTTCATACAGATAGAGGTGTAGCTATTTCCATGTTCATACAGATTGCGGTGTAGATATTTCCATGTTCATCCAGATGGCTGTGTAGATATATCCATGTTCATACTGATGGCGGTGAAGATATTTCCATGTTCATACAGATAGCGGTGTAGATATTTCCATGTTCATACAGATAGTGGTGTAGATATTTCCATGTTCATACAGATAGCGGTGTATCTATTTCCATGTTCATACAGATAGCGGTGTAGATATTTCCATGTTCATCCAGATGGCTGTGTAGATATTTCCATGTTCATACAGATAGCGGTGCTGATATTTCCATGTTTATACAGGTAGCGGTGTAGATATTTCCATGTTTATACAGATAGCGGTGTAGATATTTCCATGTTTATACAGATAGCGGTGTAGATATCTCCATCTTAATACAGATGGCGGTGTAGATATTTGTATGTTCATACAGATGGCGGTGAAGATATCTCCATGTTCATACAGATGGCGTTGTAGATATTTCCATGTTAATAGAGATAGCGGTGTAGATATTTCCATGTGTAAAGAAATAGCTTTGTAGATATTTCCATGTATATGCAGATAGCTGTGTAGGTATTTCCATTTTCATGCAGATAGCGGAGTAGATATTTCCATGTTCAAACAGATAGCGGTGTAGATATTTCCATGTTCATACAGATAGCGGTGTAGATATTTCCATGTTTATACAGATAGCGGTGAAGATGTATGCATGTTTACACAGATAGTGGTATAGATATTTCCATGTTCATACAGATAGCGGTGTAGATATTTCCATGTTCATTAAGATGGCTATGTAGATATATCCATGTTCATACAGATGGCGGTGAAGATATTTCCATGTTCATACAGATAGCGGTGTAGATATTTCCATGTTCATACAGATAGCGGTGTAGATATTGCCATGTTTATACATATAGCGGTGTAGATATTTCCATGTTCATACATATAGCGGTGTAGATATTTCCATGTTCATCCAGATGGCTGTGTAGTTATATCCATGTTCATACAGATGGCGGTGAAGATATTTCCATGATCATACAGATAGCGGTGTAGATATTTCCATGTTCATACAGATAGCGGTGTAGACATTTCCATGTTCATACAGATAGCGGTGTAGATATTTCCATGTTCATACAGATAGCGGTGTAGATATTTCCATGTTCATCCAGATGGCTGTGTAGATATTTCCATGTTCATACAGATAGCGGTGCTGATATTTCCATGTTTATACAGGTAGCGGTGTAGATATTCCCTTGTGTATACAGATAGCGGTGTAGATATTTCCATGTTTATACAGATAGAGGTGAAGTTGTATGCATGTTTACACAGTTAGCGGTGCAGATATTTCCAAGTTCTTACAGATAGCGGTGTAGATATTTCCATGTTCATCCAGATGGCTGTGTAGATATATCCATGTTCATTCAGATGGCGGTGAAGATATTTCCATGTTCATACAGATAGCGGTGTAGATATTTCCATGTTCATACAGATAGCTGTGTAGATATTTCCATGTTCATACAGACAGCGGTGTAGATATTTCCATGTTCATACAGATAGAGGTGTAGATATTTCCATGTTCATACAGATAGCGGTGTAGCTATTTCCATGTTCATACAGATAGCGGTGTAGATATTTCTAAGTTCATAGAGATAGCGGTGTAGATATTTCCATGTTCATACAGATAGCGGTGCTGATATTTCCATGTTTATACAGGTAGCGGTGTAGATATTTCCATGTTTATACAGATAGCGGTGTAGATTTTTCCATGTTTATACAGATAGCGGTGTAGGTATTTTCATGTTTATACAGATAGCGGTGTAGACATCTCCATCTTAATACAGATGGCGGTGTAGATATTTATATGTTCATCCAAATGGTTGTGTAGATATATCCATGTTCATACAGATGGCGGTGAAGATATTTCCGTGTTCATACAGATAGCGGTGTAGATATTTCCATGTTCATACAGATAGTGGTGTAGATATTTCCATGTTCATACAGATAGCGGTGTAGCTATTTCCATGTTCATACAGATAGCGGTGTAGCTATTTCCATGTTCATACAGATAGCGGTGTAGATATTTCCATGTTCATCCAGATGGCTGTGTAGTTATTTCCTTGTTCGTACAGATAGCGGTGCTGATATTTCCATGTTTATACAGGTAGCAGTGTAGATATTTCCATGTTTATACAGATAGCGCTGTAGATATTTCCATGTTTATACAGATAGCGGTGAAGATGTATGCATGTTTACACAGATAGCGGTGTAGATATTTCCATGTTCATCCCGATGTCTGTGTAGATATATCCATCTTCATACAGATGGCGGTGAAGATATTTCCATGTTCATACAGATAGCGGTGTAGATATTTCCATGTTCATACAGATAGCGTTGTAGATATTTCCATGTTCATAAAGATAGCGGTGCTGATATTTCCATGTTTATACAGGTAGCGGTGTAGATATTTCCATGTTTATACAGATAGCGGTGTAGATATTTCCATGTTTATACAGACAGCGGTGTAGATATTTCCATGTTTATACAGATAGCGTTGTAGATATCTTCATCTTAATACAGATGGCGGTGTAGATATTTTTATGTTCATACAGATGGTGGTGCAGGTATTTCCATGTTCATACAGATGACGGTGTAAATATTTCCATGTTTATAGAGACAGCGGTGTAGTCATTTCCATGTGTAAAGAAATATCTTTGTAGATATTTCCATGTATATGCAGATAGCTGTGTAGATATATCCATTTTCATGCAGATAGCGGTGTAGATATTTCCATGTTCAAACAGATAGCGGTGTAGATATTTCCATGTTCATACAGATAGCGGTGTAGATATTTCCATGTTTATACAGATAGCGGTGAAGATGTGTGCATGTTTACACAGATAGCGGTGTAGATATTTCCATGTTCATGCAGATAGCGGTGTAGGTATTTCCATGTTCATCCAGATGGCTGTGTAGATATATCCATGTTCATACAGATAGGGGTGTAGATATTTCCATGTTCATAAAGATAGCGGTGTAGATATTTCCATGTTCATACAGATAGCGGTGTAGATATTTCCATGTTCATACAGATAGCGGTGTAGCTATTTCCATGTTCATACAGATAGCGGTGTAGATATTTCCATGTTCAAACAGATAGCGGTGTAGATATTTCCATGTTCATAGAGATAGCGGTGCTGATACTTCCATGTTTATACAGGTAGCGGTGTAGATATTTCCATGTTTATACAGATAGCGGTGTAGATATTTCCATGTTTATACAGATAGCGGTGTAGATATCTCCATCTTAATACAGATGGCAGTGTAGATATTTATATGTTCATACAAATGGCCGTGCAGATATTTCCATGTTCATACAGATGGCGGTGTAGATATTTCCATGTTAATACAGATAGCGGTGTAGATATTTCCATGTTCATCCAGATGGCTGTGTAGATATATCCATGTTCATACAGATGGCGGTGAAGATATTTCCATGCTCATACAGATAGCGGTGTAGATATTTTCCTGTTCATACAGATAGTGGTGTAGATATTTCCATGTTCATACAGATAGAGGGGCTGATATTTCCATGTTCATACAGATAGCGGTGCTGATATTTCCATGTTTATACAGATAGCGGTGTAGATATTTCCATGTTTATACAGATAGTGGTGTAGATATTTCCATGTTTATACAGATAGCGGTGTAGATATTTCCATGTTTATACAGATAGCGGTGCAGATTTCTCCATCTTAATACAGATGGCGGTGCAGATATTTATATGTTCATACAGATGGCCGTGCAGATATTTCCATGTTCATACAGATGGCGGTGTAGATATTTCCATGTTCATACAGATAGCGGTGTAGTTATTTCCATGTGTAAAGAGATAGCTGTGTAGATATTTCCATGTATATGCAGATAGCTGTGAAGATATTTCCATTTTCATGCAGATAGCGGTGTAGATATTTCCATGTTTATACAGATAGCGGTGAATATGTATGCATGTTTACACAGATAGCGGTGTAGATATTTCCATCTTCATACAGATAGCGGTGTAGAAATTTCCATGTTCATCCAGATGGCTGTGTAGATATATCCATGTTCATACTGATGGCGGTGAAGATATTTCCATGTTCATCCAGACGGCTGTGTAGACATATCCATGTTCATACAGATGGCGGTGAAGATATTTCCATGTTCATACAGATGGCGGTGTAGATATTTCCATGTTTATACAGATAGCGGTGTAGATATTTCCATGTTTATACAGATAGCGGTGTAGATATCTCCATGTTAATACAGATGGCAGTGTAGATATTTATATGTTCATACAAATGGCCGTGCAGATATTTCCATGTTCATACAGATAGCGGTGTAGTTATTTCCATGTGCAAAGAGATAGCTGTGTAGATATTTCCATGTATATGCAGATAGCAGTGTAGATATTTCCATTTTCATGCAGATAGCGGTTTAGATATTTCCATGTTCAAACAGATAGCGGTGTAGATATTTCCATGTTCATACAGATAGCGGTGTAGATATTTCCATGTTTATACAGATAGCGGTGAAGATGTATGCATGCTTACACAGATAGCGGTGTGGATATTTCCATGTTCATACAGATAGCGGTGTAGATATTTCCATGTTCATACAGATAGCGGTGTAGATATTTCCATGTTCATACAGATAGTGGTGTAGATATTTCCATGTTCATACAGATAGCGGTGTAGCTATTTCCATGTTCATACAGGTAGCGGTGTAGATATTTCCATGTTCGTACAGATAGCGGTGTAGGTATTTCAATGTTCATACAGATAGCGGTGCTGATATTTCCATGTTTATACAGGTAGCGGTGCAGATATTTCCATGTTTATACAGATAGCGGTGTAGATATTTCCATGTTTATACTGATAGCGGTGTAGATATTTCCAGGTTTATACAAATAGCGGTGTAGATATCTCCATCTTAATACAGATGGCGGTGTAGTTATTTATATGTTCATACAGATGGCGGTGCAGATATTTCCATGTTCATACAGATGGCGGTGTAGATATTTGCATGTTCATACAGATGGCGGTATAGCTATTTCCATGTTCATGGAGATAGCGCTGTAGATATTTCCATGTTAATCCAGATGGCTGTGTAGAGATATCCATGTTCATACAGATGGCGGTGAAGATATTTCCATGTTCATACAGATGGCGGTGTAGATATTTCCATGTTCATACAGATAGTGGTGTAGGTATTTCCATGTTCATACAGATAGGAGGGCTGATATTTCCATGTTCATACAGATAGCGGTGCTGATATTTCCAAGTTTATACAGGTAGCAGTGTAGATATTTCCAGGTTTATACAGATAGCGGTGTAGACATATCCATGTTTATACAGATAGCGGTGTAGATATTTCCATGTTTACAGATAGAGGTGTAGATATCTCCATCTTAATACAGATGGCAGTTTAGGTATTTATATGTTCATACAGATGGCCGTGCAGATATTTCCATGTTCATACAGATGGCGGTGTAGATATATCCATGTTCATACAGATAGCGGTGTAGTTTTTTCCATGTGTAAAGAGATAGCTGTGTAGATATTTCCATGTATACGCAGATTGCTGTGTAGATATTTCCATTTTCATTCAGATAGCGGTTTCGATATTTCCATGTTCAAACAGATAGCGGTGTAGATATTTCCATGTTCATACAGATAGCTTTGTATATATATCCATGTTTATACAGATAGCGGCGAAGATGTATGAATGGTTACACAGATAGCTGTGTAGCTATTTCCATGTTTATACAGATAGCGGTGTAGATATTTCCATGTTCATACAGATAGTTCTGTAGATATTTCCATGTTCATACAGATAGCGGTGCAGCTATTTCCATGTTCTTACAGATAGCGGTGTAGATATTTCCATGTTCGTACAGATAGCGGTGTAGATATTTCCATGTTCATACAGAAAGCAGCGCTTATATTTCCATGTTTATACAGATAGCGGTCTAGATATTTCCATGTTCATACAGATAGCGGTGTAGATATTTGCATGTTTATACAGATAGCGGTGAAGATGTATGCATGTTTGCACAGATAGCGGTGTAGATATTTCCATGTTCATACAGATAGCGGTGTAGATATTTCCATGTTCATACAGATAGCGGTGTAGATATTTCCATGTTCATACAGATAGCGGTGTAGATATTTCCATGTTCATACAGATAGCGGTGCTGAAAGTTCCATGTTTATACAGGTAGCCGTGTAGATATTTCCATGTTTATACAGATTGCGGTGTAGATATTTCCATGTTTATACAGATAGCGGTGTAGATATTTCCATGTTTATACAGATAGCGGTGTAGATATCTCCATCTTAATACAGATGTCGGTGTAGATATTTATATGTTCATACAGATGGCGGTGCAGATATTTCCATGTTCATACAGATGGCGGGGTAGATATTTCCATGTTTATAGAGATAGCGGTGTAGTTATTTCCATGTGTAAAGAAATAGCTTTGTAGATATTTCCGTGTATATGCAGATAGCTGTGTAGATATTTCCATTTTCATGCAGATAGCGGTGTAGATATTTCCATGTTCAAACAGATAGCGGTGTAGATATTTCCATGTTCATACTGATAGCGGTGTAGATATTTGCATGTTTATACAGATAGCGGTGAAGATGTATGCATGTTTGCACATATAGCGGTGGAGATATTTCCATGTTCATACAGATAGCGGTGTAGATATTTCCATGTTCATACAGATAGCAGTGTAGATATTTCCATGTTCATCCAGAAGGCTGTGTAGATATTTCCATGTTCATACAGATAGCGGTGCTGATATTTCCATGTTTATATAGGTAGCGGTGTAGATATTTCCATGTTCATACAGATAGCGGTGTAGATATTTCCATGTTTTTACAGATAGCGGTGTAGATATTTCCATGTTTATACAGATAGCGGTGTGGATATCTCCATCTTAATACAGATGGTGGTGTAGATATTTATATGTTCATGCAGATGGCGGTGCAGATATTTCCATCTTCATACAGATGGCGGTGTAGATATTTCTATGTTTATAGAGATAGCGGTGTAGTTATTTCCATGTGTAAAGAAATAGCTTTGTAGATATTTCCATGCATATGCAGATAGCTCTGTAGATATTTCCATTTTCATGCAGATAGCGGTGTAGATATTTCCATGTTCATACAGATAGCGGTGGAGATATTTCCATGTTTATACATATAGCGGTGAAGATGTATGCATGTTTACACAGATAGCGGTGTAGATATTTCCATGTTCATTCAGGTAGCGGAGTAGATATTTCCATTTTCATCCAGATGGCTGTGTAGATATATCCATGTTCATACAGATGGCGGTGAAGTTATTTCAATGTTCATACAGATAGCGGTGTAGATATTTCCATGTTCATACAGATGGCTGTGTAGATATATCCATGTTCATACAGATGGCGGTGAAGATATTTCCATGTTCATACAGATAGCGGTGTAGATATTTCCATGTTCATACAGATAGTGGTGTAGATATTTCCATGTTCATACAGATAGCGGTGTATCTATTTCCATGTTCATACAGATAGCGGTGTAGATATTTCCATGTTCATCCAGATGGCTGTGTAGATATTTCCATGTTCATACAGATAGCGGTGCTGATATTTCCATGTTTATACAGGTAGCGGTGTAGATATTTCCATGTTTATACAGATAGCGGTGTAGATATTTCCATGTTTATACAGATAGCGGTGTAGATATCTCCATCTTAATACAGATGGCGGTGTAGATATTTATATGTTCATACAGATGGCGGTGAAGATATCTCCATGTTCATACAGATGGCGTTGTAGATATTTCCATGTTAATAGAGATAGCGGTGTAGTTATTTCCATGTGTAAAGAAATAGCTTTGTAGATATTTCCATGTATATGCAGATAGCTGTGTAGGTATTTCCATTTTCATGCAGATAGCGGAGTAGATATTTCCATGTTCAAACAGATAGCGGTGTAGATATTTCCATGTTCATACAGATAGCGGTGTAGATATTTCCATGTTTATACAGATAGCGGTGAAGATGTATGCATGTTTACACAGATAGTGGTATAGATATTTCCATGTTCATACAGATAGCGGTGTAGATATTTCCATGTTCATTAAGATGGCTATGTAGATATATCCATGTTCATACAGATGGCGGTGAAGATATTTCCATGTTCATACAGATAGCGGTGTAGATATTTCCATGTTCATACAGATAGCGGTGTAGATATTGCCATGTTTATACATATAGCGGTGTAGATATTTCCATGTTGATACATAAAGCGGTGTAGATATTTCCATGTTCATCCAGATGGCTGTGTAGTTATATCCATGTTCATACAGATGGCGGTGAAGATATTTCCATGATCATACAGATAGCGGTGTAGATATTTCCATGTTCATACAGATAGAGGTGTAGATATTTCCATGTTCATACAGATAGCGGTGTAGCTATTTCCATGTTCATACAGATAGCGGTGTAGATATTTCTAAGTTCATAGAGATAGCGGTGTAGATATTTCCATGTTCATACAGATAGCGGTGCTGATATTTCCATGTTTATACAGGTAGCGGTGTAGATATTTCCATGTTTATACAGATAGCGGTGTAGATTTTTCCATGTTTATACAGATAGCGGTGTAGGTATTTTCATGTTTATACAGATAGCGGTGTAGACATCTCCATCTTAATACAGATGGCGGTGTAGATATTTATATGTTCATTCAGATGGCGGTGCAGATATTTCCATGTTCATGCAGATGGTGGTGTAGATATTTCCATGTTTATAGAGACTGCGGTGTAGATATTTCCATGTGTAAAGAAATAGCTTTGTAAATATTTCCATGTATATGCGGATAGCTGTGTAGATATTTCCATTTTCATGCAGATAGCGGTGTAGATATTTCCATGTTCAAACAGATAGCTGTGTAGATATTTCCATGTTCATACAGATAGCGGTGTAGATATTTCCATGTTTATACAGATAGCGGTGAAGACGTATGCATGTTAACACAGATAGCGTTGTGGATATTTCCAAGTTCATACAGATAGCGGTGTAGATATTTCCATGTTCATCCAGATGGCTGTGTAGATATATCCATGTTCATACAGATGGCGGTGAAGATATTTCCATGTTCATGCAGATAGCGGTGTAGATATTTCCATGTTTATACAGATAGCGGTGTAGATATCTCCATCTTAATACAGATGGCGGTGTAGTTATTTATATGTTCATACACATCGCGGTGCAGATATTTCCATGTTCATTCAGATGGCGGTGTAGATATTTCCATGTTCATTCAGATGGCGGTGTAGATATTTCCATGTGTAAAGAAATAGCTTTGTAGATATTTCCATGTACATGCAGAGAGCTGTGTAGTTATTTCCATTTTCATGCAGATAGCGGTGTAGATATTTCCATGTTCAAACAGATAGCTGTGTAGATATTTCCATGTTCATACAGATAGCGGTGTAGATATTTCCATGTTCATACAGGTAGCGGTGTAGATATTTCCATGCTCATCCAGAAGGCTGTGTAGATATTTCCATGTTCATACAGATAGCGGTGCTGATATTTCCATGTTTATACAGGTAGCGGTGTAGATATTACCATGTTTATACAGATATCGGTGTAGATATTTCCATGTTTATACAGATAGCGGTGTAGATATTTCCATGTTTATACAGATAGCGGTGTAGATATCTCCATCTTAATACAGATGGCGGTGTAGATATTTATATGTTCATACAGATGGCGGTGCAGATATTTCCAAGTTCATACAGATGGCGGTGTAGATATTTCCATGTTTATAGAGATAGCGGTGTAGTTATTTCCATGTGTAAAGAAATAGCTTTGTAGATATTTCCGTGTATATGCAGATAGCTGTGTAAATATTTCCATTTTCATGCAGATAGCGGTGTAGATATTTCCATGTTCAAACAGATAGCGGTGTAGATATTTCCATGTTCATACAGATAGCGGTGTAGATATTTGCATGTTTGTACAGATAGCGGTGAAGATGTATGCATGTTTGCACAAATAGCGGTGTAGATATTTCCATGTTCATACAGATAGCGGTGTAGATATTTCCATTTTCATACAGATAGCGGTGTAGATATTTCCATGTTCATACAGATAGTGGTGTAGATAATTCCATGTTCATACAGATAGCGGTGTAGATATTTCCATGTTCATCCAGAAGGCTGTGTAGATATTTCCATGTTCATACAGATAGCGGTGCTGATATTTCCATGTTTATATAGGTAGCGGTGTAGATATTTCCATGTTCATACAGATAGCGGTGTAGATATTTCCATGTTTATACAGATAGCGGTGTAGATATTTCCATGATTACACAGATAGCGGTGTGGATATCTCCATCTTAATACAGATGGTGGTGTAGATATTTATATGTTCATGCAGATGGCGGTGCAGATATTTCCATGTTCATACAGATGGCGGTGTAGATATTTCTATGTTTATAGAGATAGCGGTGCAGTTATTTCCATGTGTAAAGAAATAGCTTTCTAGATATTTCCATGTATATGCAGATAGCTCTGTTGATATTTCCATTTTCATGCAGATAGCGGTGTAGATATTTCCATGTTCATACAGATAGCTGTGGAGATATTTCCATGTTTATACAGATAGCGGTGAAGATGTATGCATGTTTACACAGATAGCGGTGTAGATATTTCCATGTTCATTCAGGTAGCGGTGTAGATATTTCCATGTTCATCCAGATGGCTGTGTAGATATATCCATGTTCATGGAGATGGCGGTGAAGATATTTCCATGTTCATACTGATAGCGGTGTAGATCTTTCCTTGTTCATACAGATAGCGGTGTAGATATTTCCATGTTCATACAGATAGAGGTGTAGCTATTTCCATGTTTATACAGATTGCGGTGTAGATATTTCCATGTTCATCCAGATGGCTGTGTAGATATATCCATGTTCATACAGATGGCGGTGAAGGTATTTCCATGTTCATACAGATAGCGGTGTAGATATTTCCATGTTCATACAGATAGTGGTGTAGAGATTTCCATGTTCATACAGATAGCGGTGTATCTGTTTCCATGTTCATACAGATGGCGGTCTAGATATTTCCATGTTCATCCAGATGGCTGGGTAGATATTTCCATGTTCATACAGATAGCGGTGCTGATATTTCCATGTTTATACAGGTAGCGGTGTAGATATTTCCATGTTTATACAGATAGCGGTGTAGATATTTCCATGTATATACAGATAGCTGTGTAGATATTTCCATGTTTATACAGATAGCGGTGTAGATATCTCCATCTTAATTCAGATGGCGGTGAAGATATTTATATGTTCATACAGATAGCGGTGAAGATATCTCCATGTTCATACAGATGGCGGTGTAGATATTTCCATGTTAATAGAGATAGAGGTGTAGTCATTTCCATGTGTAAAGAAATAGCTTTGTAGATATTTCCATGTATATGCAGATAGCTGTGTAGATATTTCCATTTTCATGCAGATAGCGGAGTAGATATTTCCATGTTCAAACAGATAGCGGTGTAGATATTTCCATGTTCATACAGATAGCGGTGTAGATATTTCCATCTTTATACAGATAGCGGTGAAGATGTATGCAAGTTTACACAGATAGTGGTGTAGATATTTCCATGTTCATACAGATTGTGGTGTAGATATTTCCATGTTCATTCAGATGGCTATGTAGATATATCCATGTTCATACAGAAGGCGGTGAAGATATTTCCATGTTCATACAGATAGCGGTGTAGATATTTCCATGTTCATACAGATAGCGGTGCAGATATTTCCATGTTTATACATATAGCGGTGTAGATATTTCCATGTTCATACATATAGCGGTGTAGATATTTCCATGTTCATCCAGATGGCTGTGTAGTTTTATCCATGTTCATACAGATGACGGTGAAGATATTTCCATGATCATACAGATAGCAGTGTAGATATTTCCATGTTCATACAGATTGCGGTGTAGCTATTTCCATGTTCCTACAGGTAGCGGTTTAGATATTTCCATGTTCATCCAGTTGGCTATGTAGATATTTCCAAGTTCATACAGATAGTGTTGCTGATATTTCCATGTTTATACAGGTAGCGGTGTAGATATTCCCATGTTTATACAGATAGCGGTGTAGATATTTCCATGTTTATACAGATAGAGTTGAAGATGTATGCATGTTTACACAGTTAGTGGTGCAGATATTTCCATGTTCATACAGATAGCGGTGTAGATATTTCCATGTTCATCCAGATGGCTTTGTAGATATATCCATGTTCATTCAAATGGCAGTGAAGATATTTCCATGTTCATACAGATAGCGGTGTAGATATTTCCATGTTCATATAGATAGCTGTGTAGATATTTCCATGTCCATACAGACAGCGGTGTAGATATTTCCATGTTCATACAGATAGTGGTGTAGATATTTCCATGTTCATACAGATAGCGGTGTAGCTATTTCCATGTTCATAGAGATAGAGGTGTAGATATTTCCATGTTCATAGAGATAGCGGTGTAGATATTTCCATGTTCATACAGACAGCGGTGAAGATATTTCCATGTTTATACAGGTAGCGGTGTAGATATTTCCATGTTTATACAGATAGCGGTTTAGATATTTCCATGTTTATGCAGATAGCGGTGTAGATATTTCCATGTTTATACAGACTGCGGTGTAGATATCTCCATCTTAATACAGATAGCGGTGTAGATATTTCCATGTTAATAGAGATAGCGGGGTAGTTATTTCCATGTGTAAAGAAATAGCTTTGTAGATATTTCCAAGTATATGCAGATTGGTGTGTAGATATTTCCATTTTCATACAGATAGCGGAGTAGATATTTCCATGTTCAAACAGATAGCGGTGTAGATATTTCCATGTTCATGCAGATAGCGGTGTAGATATTTCCATGTTTATACAGATAGCGGTGAAGTTGTATGCATGTTTACACAGATAGTGGTGTAGATATTTTCATGTTCATCCAGATGTCTATGTAGATATATCCATGTTCATACAGATGGCGGTGAAGATATTTCCATGTTCATACAGATAGCGGTGTAGATATTTCCATGTTCATTCAGATAGCGGTGTAGATATTTCCATGTTCATACAGATAGCCGTGTAGCTATTTCCGTGTTCATACATATAGCGGTGTAGATATTTCCATGTTCATCCAGATGGCTGTGTAGTTATATCCATGTTCATACAGATGGCGGTGAAGATATTTCCATGATCATACAGGTAGCGGTGTAGATATTTCCATGTTCATACAGATAGCGGTGTAGATATTTCCATGTTCATACAGATAGCGGTGTAGGTATTTCCATGTTCATACAGATAGCGGTGTAGATATTTCCATGTTCATCCAGATGGCTGTGTAGATATTTCCATGTTCATACAGATAGCGGTGCTGATATTTCCTTGTTTATACAGGTAGCAGTGTAGATATTTCCATGTTTATACAGATAGCGGTGTAGATATTTCCATGTTTATAGAGATAGCGGTGAAGATGTATGCATGTTTACACAGTTAGCGGTGTAGATATTTCCGTGTTCATACAGATAGCGGTGTAGATATTTCCATGTTCATCCAGATGGCTGTGTAGACATATCCATGTTCAGAAAGATGGTGTTGAAGATATTTCCATGTTCATACAGGTAGCGGTGTAGATATTTCCATGTTCATACAGATAGCGGGGTAGATATTTCCATGTTCATGCAGATGGCTGTGTAGATATATCCATGTTCATACAGATGGCGGTGAAGATATTTCCATGTTCATACAGATAGCGGTGCATATATTTCCATGTTCATACAGATAGCCGTGTAGATATTGCCATGTTTATACCGATAGCGGTGCTGATACTTCCATGTTTATACAGGTAGCGGTGTACATATTTCCATGTTTATACAGATAGCGGTGTATATGTATGCATGTTTACACAGATAGCGGTTTAGATATTTCCATGTTCATACAGATGGCGGTGAAGATATTTCCATGTTCATACAGAGAGCGGTGTAGATATTTCCATGTTCATACAGATAGCGGTGTAGATATTTCCATGTTTGTACAGATAGCGGTGTAGATATCTCCATCTTAATACAGATGGCGGTGTAGATATTTATATGTTCACACAGATGGCTGTGCAGATATTTCCATGTTCATACAGACGGCGGTGTAGATATTTCCATGTTCATACAGATAGTGGTGTAGTTATTTCCATGTGTAAAGAGATAGCTGTGTAGATATTTCCATGTATATGCAGATAGCTGTGTAGATATTTCCATTTTCATGCAGATAGCGGTGTATATATTTCCCTGTTCAAACAGTTAGCTGTGTAGATATTTCCATGTTCAGAAAGATAGCGGTGTAGATATTTCCATGTTTATACAGATAGCGGTGAAGATGTATGCATGTTTACACAGATAGTGGTGTAGATATTTCCATGTTCATCCAGATGGCTGTGTAGATATATCCTTGTTCATACAGATAGCGGTGTAGATATTTCCATGTTCATACAGATAGCGGTGCAGATATTTCCATGTTCATCCAGATGGCTGTGTAGATATATCCAAGTCATACAGACGGCGGTGAAGATATTTCCATGTTCATACAGATAGCGGTGTAGATATTTCCATGTTCATACAGAAAGCGGTGTAGATATTTCCATGTTCATACAGATAGCGGTGTATATATTTCCATGTTCATACAGATTGCAGTGTAGATATTTCCATTTTCAAGCAGATAGCGCTGTATATATTTCCATGTTCAAACAGATAGCGGTGTAGATATTTCCATGTTCATAAAGATAGCGCTGTAGATATTTCCATGTTTATACTGATAGCGGTGAAAACGTATGCATGTTTACACAGATAGCGGTGTAGATATTTCCATGTTCATACAGATAGTGGTGTAGATATTTCCATGTTCATACAGATAGCGGTGTAGCTATTTCCATGTTCATAGAGATAGAGGTGTAGATATTTCCATGTTCATAGAGATAGCGGTGTAGATATTTCCATGTTCATACAGACAGCGGTGAAGATATTTCCATGTTTATACAGGTAGCGGTGTAGATATTTCCATGTTTATACAGATAGCGGTTTAGATATTTCCATGTTTATGCAGATAGCGGTGTAGATATTTCCATGTTTATACAGACTGCGGTGTAGATATCTCCATCTTAATACAGATGGCGGTGTAGATATTTCCATGTTAATAGAGATAGCGGGGTAGTTATTTCCATGTGTAAAGAAATAGCTTTGTAGATATTTCCAAGTATATGCAGATTGGTGTGTAGATATTTCCATTTTCATACAGATAGCGGAGTAGATATTTCCATGTTCAAACAGATAGCGGTGTAGATATTTCCATGTTCATGCAGATAGCGGTGTAGATATTTCCATGTTTATACAGATAGCGGTGAAGTTGTATGCATGTTTACACAGATAGTGGTGTAGATATTTTCATGTTCATCCAGATGTCTATGTAGATATATCCATGTTCATACAGATGGCGGTGAAGATATTTCCATGTTCATACAGATAGCGGTGTAGATATTTCCATGTTCATTCAGATAGCGGTGTAGATATTTCCATGTTCATACAGATAGCCGTGTAGCTATTTCCGTGTTCATACATATAGCGGTGTAGATATTTCCATGTTCATCCAGATGGCTGTGTAGTTATATCCATGTTCATACAGATGGCGGTGAAGATATTTCCATGATCATACAGGTAGCGGTGTAGATATTTCCATGTTCATACAGATAGCGGTGTAGATATTTCCATGTTCATACAGATAGCGGTGTAGGTATTTCCATGTTCATACAGATAGCGGTGTAGATATTTCCATGTTCATCCAGATGGCTGTGTAGATATTTCCATGTTCATACAGATAGCGGTGCTGATATTTCCTTGTTTATACAGGTAGCAGTGTAGATATTTCCATGTTTATACAGATAGCGGTGTAGATATTTCCATGTTTATAGAGATAGCGGTGAAGATGTATGCATGTTTACACAGTTAGCGGTGTAGATATTTCCGTGTTCATACAGATAGCGGTGTAGATATTTCCATGTTCATCCAGATGGCTGTGTAGACATATCCATGTTCAGAAAGATGGTGTTGAAGATATTTCCATGTTCATACAGGTAGCGGTGTAGATATTTCCATGTTCATACAGATAGCGGGGTAGATATTTCCATGTTCATGCAGATGGCTGTGTAGATATATCCATGTTCATACAGATGGCGGTGAAGATATTTCCATGTTCATACAGATAGCGGTGCATATATTTCCATGTTCATACAGATAGCCGTGTAGATATTGCCATGTTTATACCGATAGCGGTGCTGATACTTCCATGTTTATACAGGTAGCGGTGTACATATTTCCATGTTTATACAGATAGCGGTGTATATGTATGCATGTTTACACAGATAGCGGTTTAGATATTTCCATGTTCATACAGATGGCGGTGAAGATATTTCCATGTTCATACAGAGAGCGGTGTAGATATTTCCATGTTCATACAGATAGCGGTGTAGATATTTCCATGTTTGTACAGATAGCGGTGTAGATATCTCCATCTTAATACAGATGGCGGTGTAGATATTTATATGTTCACACAGATGGCTGTGCAGATATTTCCATGTTCATACAGACGGCGGTGTAGATATTTCCATGTTCATACAGATAGTGGTGTAGTTATTTCCATGTGTAAAGAGATAGCTGTGTAGATATTTCCATGTATATGCAGATAGCTGTGTAGATATTTCCATTTTCATGCAGATAGCGGTGTATATATTTCCCTGTTCAAACAGTTAGCTGTGTAGATATTTCCATGTTCAGAAAGATAGCGGTGTAGATATTTCCATGTTTATACAGATAGCGGTGAAGATGTATGCATGTTTACACAGATAGTGGTGTAGATATTTCCATGTTCATCCAGATGGCTGTGTAGATATATCCTTGTTCATACAGATAGCGGTGTAGATATTTCCATGTTCATACAGATAGCGGTGCAGATATTTCCATGTTCATCCAGATGGCTGTGTAGATATATCCAAGTCATACAGACGGCGGTGAAGATATTTCCATGTTCATATAGATAGCGGTGTAGATATTTCCATGTTCATACAGAAAGCGGTGTAGATATTTCCATGTTCATACAGATAGCGGTGTATATATTTCCATGTTCATACAGATTGCAGTGTAGATATTTCCATTTTCAAGCAGATAGCGCTGTATATATTTCCATGTTCAAACAGATAGCGGTGTAGATATTTCCATGTTCATAAAGATAGCGCTGTAGATATTTCCATGTTTATACTGATAGCGGTGAAAACGTATGCATGTTTACACAGATAGCGGTGTAGATATTTCCATGTTCATCCAGATGGCTGTGTAGATATATCCATGTTCATAGAGATGGCGGTGAAGATATTTCCGTGTTCATACAGATAGCGGTATAGATATTTCCATGTTCATACAGATAGCGGTGTAGATATTTCCATGTTCATACAGATAGCGGTGTAGCTATTTCCATGTTCATACAGATAGCGGTGTAGATATTTCCATGTTCATACAGATAGCGGTGTAGATATTTCCACGTTCATACAGATAGCGGTGTAGATATTTCCACGTTCATCCAGATGGCTGTGTAGATATATCCATGTTCATACAGATGGCTGTGAAGATATTTCCATGTTCATACAGATAGCGGTGCTGATATTTAAATGTTTATACAGGTAGCGGTGTAGATATTTCCGTGTTTATACACATAGCGGTGTAGATATTTCCATGTTCATACAGATAGCGGTGTAGATATTTCCATGTTTATGCAGATAGCGGTGTAGATATCTCCTTCTTAATACAGATGGCGGTGTAGATATTTCCATGTTCATACAGATGGCGGTGTAGATTTTCCATGTTTATAGAGATAGAGGTGTAGTTATTTCCATGTGCAAAGATTTAGCTGTGTAGATATTTCCATTTATATGCAGATAGTTGTGTAGATATTTCCATTTTCATGCAGATAGCGGTGTAGATATTTCCATGTTTATACAGATAGCGGTGTAGATATCTCCATCTTAATACAGATGGCGGTGTAGATATTTCCATGTTCATACAGATATCGGTGTAGATATTTCCATGTTCATCCAGATGGCTGTGTAGATATATCCATGTTCATACAGATGGCTGTGAAGATATTTCCATGTTCATACAGATAGCGGTGTAGATATTTCCATGTTCATACAGATAGCCGTGTAGATATTGCCATGTTCATACCGATAGCGGTGCTGATAATTCCATGTTTATACAGGTAGCGGTGTAGATATCTCCATCTTAATACAGATGGCGGTGTAGATGTTTCCATGTTCATTCAGACAGCGGGGCTGATGTTTCCATGTTCATCCAGATGGCTGTGTAGATATATCTATGTTCATACAGATGGTGGTTAAGATATTTCCATGTTCATACAGATATCGGTGTAGATATTTCCATGTTCATACAGATAGCTGTGTAGGTATTTCCATGTTAATACAGATAGCGGTGCTCATATTTCCATGTTTATACAGGTAGCGGTGTAGATATTTCCATGTTTATACAAATAGCGGTGTAGATATTTCCATGTTTATACAGATAGCGGTGTAGATATTTCCATGTTTATACAGATAGTGGTGTAGATATTTCCATGTTTATAGATATAGCGGTGTAGTTATTTCCATGTGCAAAGAGATAGCTTTGTAGATATTTCCATGTATATGCAGATAGCTGTGTAGATATTTCTATTTTCATGCAGATAGCGGTGTAGATATTTCCATGTTCATACAGATAGCGGTGTAGATATTTCCATGCTCACACAGATAGCGGTGCTGATATTTCCATGTTTATACTGGTAGCGGTGTAGATATTTCCATGTTTATAGAGATAGCGGTGTAGATATTTCCATGTTTATACAGATAGCGGTGTAGATATTTCCATGTTTATACAGATAGCGGTGTAGATATCTCCATCTTAATACAGATGGCGGTGTAGATATTTATATGTACATACAGATGGCGGTGCAGATATTTCCATGTTCATACAGATGGTGGTGTAGATATTTCCATGTTTATAGAGATAGCGGTGTAGTTATTTCCATGTGTAAAGAAATAGATTTGTAGATATTTCCGTGTATATGCAGATAGCTGTGTAAATATTTCCATTTTCATGCAGATAGTGGTGTAGATATTTCCATGTTCAAACAGTTAGCGGTGTAGATATTTCCATGTTCATACAGATAGCGGTGTAGATATTTCCATGTTTATACAGATAGCGGTGAAGATGTATGCATGTTTGCACAGATACTGGTGTAGATATTTCCATGTTCATACAGATAGCGGTGTAAATATTTCCATGTTCATACAGATAGTGGTTTAGATATTTCCATGTTCATACAGATAGCGGTGTAGATATTTCCATGTTCATACAGATAGCGGTGTAGATATTTCCATGTTCATCCAGAAGGCTGTGTAGATATTTCCATGTTCATACAGATAGCGGTGCTGATATTTCCTTGTTGATACAGGTAGCGGTGTAGATATTTCCATGTTCATACAGATAGCGGTGTAGATATTTCCATGTTCATACAGATAGCAGTGTAGATATTTCCATGTTCATACAGATAGCGGTGTAGCTATTTCCATGTTCATACAGATAGCGGTGTAGATATTTCCATGTTTATACAGATAGCGGAGTAGATATCTCCATCTTAATACAGATGGCGGTGTAGATATTTATATGATCATACAGATGGCGGTGCAGATATTTCCATGTTCATACAGATGGCGGTGTAGATATTTCCATGTTTATAGAGATAGCGGTGTAGTTATTTCCATGTGTAAAGAGATAGCTGTATAGATATTTCCATGTATATGCAGATAGCTTTGTAGATATTTACATTTTCATGCAGATAGCGGTGTAGATATTTCCATGTTCAAACAGATAGCGGTGTAGATATTTCCATGTTCATACAGATAGCTGTGTAGATATTTCCATGTTTAAACAGATAGTGGTGAAGATGTATACATGTTTACACAGATAGCGGTGTAGATATTTCCATGCTCATACAGATAGCGGTGTAGATACTTCCGTGTTCATCCAGATGGCTGTGTAGATATATCCATGTTCATACAGATGGCGGTGAAGATATTTCCATGTTCATACAGATAGCGGTGTAGATATTTCCATGTTCATACAGACAGCTGTGTAGATATTTCCATGTTCATACAGATAGTGGTGTAGATATTTCCATGTTCATACAGATAGCGGTGTAGCTATTTCCATGTTCATACAGATAGCGGTGTAGATATTTCAATGTACATAGAGATAGCGGTGAAGATATTTCCATGGTCATACAGATAGCGGTGCTGATATTTCCATGTTTATACAGGTAGCGGTGTAGATAATTCCATGTTTATACAGATAGCGGTGTAGATATTTCCATGTTCATACAGATAGCGGTGTAGATATTTCCATGTTTATACAGATAGCGTTGTAGATATTTCCATATTTATACAGATAGTGGTGTATATATTTCCATGTTTACAGAGATAGCGGTGTAGTTATTTCCATGTGTAAAGAGATAGCTTTGTAGATATTTCCATGTATATGCAGATAGCTGTGTAGATATTTCCATTTTCATGCAGATAGCGGTGTAGATATTTCCATGTTCATACAGATAGCGGTGTAGATATTTCCATGTTCATACAGATAGCGGTGCTGATATTTCCATGTTTATACAGATAGCGGTGTAGATATTTCCATGTTTATACAGATAGCGGTGTAGATATCTCCATCTTAATACAGATGGCGGTGTAGATATTTATATGTTCATACAGATGGCGGTGCAGATATTTCCATGTTCATACAGATGGTGGTGTAGATATTTCCATGTTTATAGAGATAGCGGTGTAGTTATTTCCATGTGTAAAGAAATAGCTTTGTAGATATATCCGTGTATATGCAGATAGCTGTGTAAATATTTCCATTTTCATGCAGATAGCGGTGTAGATATTTCCATGTTTATACAGATAGCGGTGTAGATATCTCCTTCTTAATACAGATGGCGGTGTAGATATTTCCATGTTCATACAGATGGCGGTGTAGATATTTCCATGTTTATAGAGATAGCGGTGTAGTTATTTCCATGTGCAAAGAGATAGCTGTGTAGATATTTCCATTTATATGCAGATAGTTGTGTAGATATTTCCATTTTCATGCAGATAGCGGTGTACATATTTCCATGTACATCCAGACGGCTGTGTAGACATATCCATGTTCATACAGATGGTGGTGAAGATATTTCCATGTTCATACAGATGGCTGTGTAGATATATCCATGTTCATACAGATGGCGGTGACGATATTTCCATGTTCATACAGACGGTGGTGTAGATATTTCCATGTTCATACAGATAGCGGTGTAAATATTTCCATGTTCATGCAGATAGTGGTGTAGATATTTCCATGTTCATACAGATAGCGGTGTAGATATTTCCATGATCATCCAGAAGGCTGTGTAGATATATCCATGTTCATAAGGATGGCGGTGAAAATATTTCCATGTTCATACAGATAGCGGTGTAGATATTTCCATGTTCATACAGATAGCGGTGTAGATATTTCCATGTTCATACAGATAGCGGTGTAGATATTTCCATGTTCATACAGATAGCGGTGTAGCTATTTCCATGTTCATACAGATAGCGGTGCAGATATTTCCATGTTCATACAGATGGCGGTGTAGATATTTCCATGTTTATAGACATAGCGGTGTAGTTATTTCCATGTGTAAAGAAATAGCTTTGTAGATATTTCCATGTATATGCAGATAGCTGTGTAGATATTTCCATTTTCATGCAGATAGCGGTGTAGATATTTCCAAGTTCAAACAGATAGCGGTGTAGATATTTCCATGTTCATTCAGATAGCTGTGTAGTTATTTCCATGTTTATACAGATAGCGGTGTAGATATTTCTATGTTTATACAGATAGCGGTGTAGATATTTCCATGTTCATACTGATAGCAGTGTAGATATTTCCATGTTTAAACAGATAGTGGTGAAGATGTATACATGTTTACACAGATAGCGGTGTAGATATTTCCATGCTCATTCAGGTAGCGGTGTAGATATTTCCATGTTCATCCAGATGGCTGTGTACATATATCCATGTTCATACAGATGGCGGTGAAGATATTTCCATGTTCATACAGATAGCGGTGTAGATCTTTCCATGTTCATACAGATAGCAGTGTAGATCTTTCTATGTTCATACAGATTGCGGTGTAGATATTTCCATGTTCATCCAGATGGCTGTGTAGATATATCCACATTCATACAGATGGCTGTGAAGATATTTCCATGTTCATACAGATAGCGGTGTAGATATATCTATGTTCATACAGATAGCGGTGTAGATATCTCCATCTTAATACAGATGGCGGTGTAGATATTTATATGTTCATACAGATGGCGGTGCAGATATTTCCATGTTCATACAGATGGCGGTGTAGATATTTCCATGTTAATAGAGATAGCGGTGTAGTTATTTCCATGTGTAAAGAAATAGCTTTGTAGATATTTCCATGTATATGCAGATTGGTGTGTAGATATTTCCATTTTCATGCAGATAGCGGAGTAGATATTTCCATGTTCAAACAGATAGCGGTGTAGATATTTCCATGTTCATACAAATTGCGGTGTAGATATTTCCATGTTTATACAGATAGCGGTGAAGGTGTATGCATGTTTACACAGATAGTGGTGTAGATATTTCCATGTTCATACAGATAGCGGTGTAGATATTTCCATGTTCATACAGATAGCGGTGTAGATATTTCCATGTTCATACAGATAGCGGTGTAGCTATTTCCATGTTCATACAGATAGCGGTGTAGATATTTCCATGTTCATACAGAGAGCGGTGTAGATATTTCCATGTTCATACAGATAGCGGTGTAGATATTTCCATGTTCATCCAGATGGGTGTGTAGATAAATCCATGTTCATACAGATGGCGGTGAAGGTATTTCCATGTTCATACAGATAGCGGTGTAGATATTTCCATGTTTATACAGATATCGGTGTAGATATTTCCATGTTTATGCAGATAGCGGAGTAGATATCTCCATCTTAATACAGATGGCGGTGTAGATATTTATATGATCATACAGATGGCGGTGCAGATATTTCCATATTCATGCAGATGGCGGTGTAGATATTTCCATGTTTATAGAGATAGCGGTGATGTTATTTCCATGTGTAAAGAGATAGCTGTATAGTTATTTCCATGTATATGCAGATAGCTTTGTAGATATTTCCATTTTCATGCAGATAGCGGTGTAGATATTTCCATGTTCAAACAGATAGCGGTGTAGATATTTCCATGTTCATACAGATAGCTGTGTAGATATTTCCATGTTTAAACAGATAGTGGTGAAGATGTATACATGTTTACACAGATAGCGGTGTAGATATTTCCATGTTCATACAGATAGCGGTGCTGATATTTCCATGTTTATACAGGTAGCGGTGTAGATATTTCCATGTTTATACAGATAGCGGTGTAGATATTTCCATGTTTATACAGATAGCGTTGTAGATATTTCCATGTTTATACAGATAGCGGTGTAGATATCTCCATCTTAATACAGATGGCGGTGTAGATATTTATATGTTCATACAGATGGCCGTGCAGATATTTCCATGTTCATACAGATGGTGGTGTAGATATTTCCATGTTTATAGAGATAGCGGTGTAGTTATTTCCATGTGTAAAGAAATAGCTTTGTAGATATTTCCGTGTATATGCAGATAGCTGTTTAAATATTTCCATTTTCATGCAGATAGCGGTGTAGATATTTCCATGTTCAAACAGTTAGCGGTGTGGATATTTCCATGTTCATACAGATAGCGGTGTAGATATTTCCATGTTTATACAGATAGCAGTGAAGATGTATTCATGTTTGCACAGATAGTGGTGTAGATATTTCCATGTTCATACAGATAGCGGTGTAAATATTTCCATGTTCATACAGATAGTGGTGTAGATATTTCCATGTTCATACAGATAGCGGTGTAGATATTTCCATGTTCATACAGATAGCGGTGTAGATATTTCCATGTTCATCCAGAAGGCTGTGTAGATATTTCCATGTTCATACAGATAGCGGTGCTGATATTTCCATGTTGATACAGGTAGCGGTGTAGATATTTCCATGTTAATACAGATAGCGGTGTAGATATTTCCATGTTCATACAGATAGCGGTGTAGATATTTCCATGTTCATACAGATAGCGGTGTAGCTATTTCCATGTTCATACAGATAGCGGTGTAGATATTTCCATGTTCATCCAGATGGGTGTGTAGATAAATCCATGTTCATACAGAGGGCGGTGAAGATATTTCCATGTTCATACAGATAGCGGTGTAGATATTTCCATATTCATACAGATAGCGGTGTAGCTATTTCCATGTTCATACAGATAGCGGTGTAGATATTTCCATGTTCAAACAGATAGCGGTGTAGATATTTCCATGTTCATACAGATAGCTGTGTAGATATTTCCATGTTTATACAGAGAGCGGTGAAGATGTATGCATGTTTACACAGATAGCGGTGTAGATATTTAAATGTTCATACAGATAGCTGTGTAGATATTTCCATGTTTATACAGAGAGCGGTGAAGATGTATGCATGTTTACACAGATAGCGGTGTAGATATCTCCATCTTAATACAGATGGCTGTGTAGATATTTATATGTTCATACAGATGGCGGTGCAGATATTTCCATGTTCATACAGATGGTGGTGTAGATATTTCCATGTTTATAGAGATAGCGGTGTAGTTATTTCCATGTGTAAAGAAATAGCTTTGTAGATATTTCCGTGTATATGCAGATAGCTGTGTAGATATTTCCATTTTCATGCAGATAGCGGTGTAGATATTTCCATGTTCAAACAGATAGCGGTGTAGATATTTCCATGTTCATACAGATAGCGGTGTAGATATTTCCATGTTTATACAGATAGCGGTGAAGATGTATGCATGTTTGCACAGATAGTGGTGTAGGTATTTCCATGTTCATACAGATAGCGGTGTAAATATTTCCATGTTCATTCAGATAGTGGTGTAGATATTTCCATGTTCATACAGATAGCGGTGTAGATATTTCCATGTTCATACAGATAGCGGTGTAGTTATTTCCATGTTCATCCAGAAGGCTGTGTAGGTATATCCATGTTCATAAGGATGGCGGTGAAGATATTTCCATGTTCATACTGATAGCGGTGTAGATATTTCCATGTTCATACAGATAGCGGTGTAGATATTTCCATGTTCATACAGATAGCGGTGTAGATATTTCCATGTTCATACAGATAGCGGTGTAGCTATTTCCATGTTCATACAGATAGCCGTGCAGATATTTCCATGTTCATACAGATGTCGGTGTAGATATTTCCATGTTAATAGAGATAGCGGTGTAGTTATTTCCATGTGTAAAGAAATAGCTTTGAAGATATTTCCATGTATATGCAGATTGGTGTGTAGATATTTCCATTTTCATGCAGATAGCGGAGTAGATATTTCCATGTTCAAACAGATAGCGGTGTAGATATTTCCATGTTCATTCAGATAGCGGTGTAGATATTTCCATGTTTATACAGATAGCGGTGAAGGTGTATGCATGTTTACACAGATAGTGGTGTAGATATTTCCATGTTCATACAGATAGCGGTGTAGATATTTTCATGTTCATCCAGAAGTCTGTGTAGATATATCCATGTTCATACAGATGGCGGTGAAAATATTTCCATGTTCATACAGATAGCGGTGAAGATATTTCCATGTTCATACAGATAGTGGTTAAGATATTTCCATGTTCATACAGATAGCCGTGTAGCTATTTCCATGTTCATACATATAGCGGTGTAGATATTTCCATGTTCATCCAGATGGCTGTGTAGTTATATCCATGTTCATACAGATGGCGGTGAAGATATTTCCATGATCATACAGACAGCGGTGTAGATATTTCCATGTTCATACAGATAGCGGTGTAGATATTTCCATGTTCATACAGATAGCGGTGTAGCTATTTCCATGTTCATACAGATAGCGGTGTAGATATTTCCATGTTCATCCAGATGGCTGTGTAGATATTTCCATGTTCATACAGATAGCGGTGCTGATATTTCCATGTTTATACAGGTAGCAGTGTAGATATTTCCATGTTTATACAGATAGCGGTGTAGATATTTCCATGTTTATACAGATAGCGGTGAAGATGTATGCATGTTTACACAGTTAGCGGTGTAGATATTTCCATGTTCATACAGATAGCGGTGTAGATATTTCCATGTTCATCCAGATGGCTGTGTAGACATATCCATGTTCAGAAAGATGTTGTTGAAGATATTTCCATGTTCATACAGGTAGCGGTGTAGATATTTCCATGTTCATACAGATAGCGGTGTAGATATTTCCATGTTCATACAGATAGCGGTGTAGTTATTTCCATGTTCATCCAGAAGGCTGTGTAGGTATATCCATGTTCATAAGGATGGCGGTGAAGATATTTCCATGTTCATACTGATAGCGGTGTAGATATTTCCATGTTCATACAGATAGCGGTGTAGATATTTCCATGTTCATACAGATAGCGGTGTAGATATTTCCATGTTCATACAGATAGCGGTGTAGCTATTTCCATGTTCATACAGATAGCCGTGCAGATATTTCCATGTTCATACAGATGGCGGTGTAGATATTTCCATGTTAATAGAGATAGCGGTGTAGTTATTTCCATGTGTAAAGAAACAGCTTTGAAGATATTTCCATGTATATGCAGATTGGTGTGTAGATATTTCCATTTTCATGCAGATAGCGGAGTAGATATTTCCATGTTCAAACAGATAGCGGTGTAGATATTTCCATGTTCATACAGATAGCGGTGTAGATATTTCCGTGTTTATACAGATAGCGGTGAAGGTGTATGCATGTTTACACAGATAGTGGTGTAGATATTTCCATCTTCATACAGATAGCGGTGTAGATATTTTCATGTTCATCCAGATGTCTGTGTAGATATATCCATGTTCATACAGATGGCGGTGAAGATATTTCCATGTTCATACAGATAGCGGTGAAGATATTTCCATGTTCATACAGATAGTGGTTAAGATATTTCCATGTTCATACAGATAGCCGTGTAGCTATTTCCATGTTCATACATATAGCGGTGTAGATATTTCCATGTTCATCCAGATGGCTGTGTAGTTATATCCATGTTCATACAGATGGCGGTGAAGATATTTCCATGATCATACAGACAGCGGTGTAGATATTTCCATGTTCGTACAGATAGCGGTGTAGATATTTCCATGTTCATACAGATAGCGGTGTAGCTATTTCCATGTTCATACAGATAGCGGTGTAGATATTTCCATGTTCATGCAGATAGCGGTGTAGATATTTCCATGTTCATACAGATAGCGGTGCTGATATTTCCATGTTTATACAGGTAGCAGTGTAGATATTTCCATGTTTATACAGATAGCGGTGTAGATATTTCCATGTTTATACAGATAGCGGTGAAGATGTATGCATGTTTACACAGTTAGCGGTGTAGATATTTCCATGTTCATACAGATAGCGGTGTAGATATTTCCATGTTCATCCAGATGGCTGTGTAGACATATCCATGTTCAGAAAGATGGTGTTGAAGATATTTCCATGTTCATACAGGTAGCGGTGTAGATATTTCCATGTTCATACAGAGAGCGGGGTAGATATTTCCATGTTCATACAGATGTCTGTGTAGATATATCCATGTTCATACAGATGGCGGTGAAGATATTTCCATGTTCATACAGATAGTGGTGCATATATTTCCATGTTCATACAGATAGCCGTGTAGATATTGCCATGTTTATACCGATAGCGGTGCTGATACTTCCATGTTTATACAGGTAGCGGTGTACATATTTCCATGTTTATACAGATAGCGGTGAAGATGTATGCATGTTTACACAGATAGCGGTTTAGATATTTCCATGTTCATACAGATGGCGGTGAAGATATTTCCATGTTCATACAGAGAGCGGTGTAGATATTTCCATGTTCATACAGATAGCGGTGTAGATATTTCCATGTTTGTACAGATAGCGGTGTAGATATCTCCATCTTAACACAGATGGCGGTGTAGATATTTATATGTTCATACAGATGGCTGTGTAGATATATCCATGTTCCTACAGATGGCGGTGAAGATATTTCCATGTTCATACAGATGGCGGTGTAGATATTTCCATGTTCATACAGATAGCGAGGCTGATATTTCCATGTTCATACAAGTAGCAGTGTAGATATTTCCTTGTTTATACAGAAAGCGGCATAGCTATTTCCATGTTTATACAGATAGCAGTGTAGATATTTCCAAGTTTATACAGATAGCGGTGTAGATATCTCCATCTTAATACAGATGGCGGTGTAGATATTTATATGTTCATACACATGTCGGTGCAGATATTTCCATGTTCATACAGATGGCGGTGTAGATATTTCCATGTTTATAGAGATAGCAGTGTAGTTATTTCCATGTGTAAAGAGATAGCTTTGTAGATATTTCCATGTATATGCAGATAGCTGTGTAGATATTTCCATTTTCATGCAGATAGCGGTGAAGATGTATACATGTTTACACAGATAGCGGTGTAGATATTTCCATGTTCATACAGATAGCGGTGTAGATAATTCCATGTTTATACAGATAGCGGTGAAGATATATGCATGTTAACACAGATAGCGGTGTAGATATTTCCATGTTCATACAGATAGCGGTGTAGATATTTCCATGTTCATCCAGATGGCTGTGTAGATATATCCATGTTCATACAGATGGCGGTGAAGATATTTCCATGTTCATACAGATAGCGGTGTAGATATTTCCATGTTCATATAGATAGCGGTGTCGATATTTCCATGTTTATTCAGATAGCGGTGTAGATCTCTCCATCTTAATACATATGGCGGTGTAGATAATTATAAGATCTTACAGATGGCGGTGCAGATATTTCCATGTTCATAGAGATGGCGGTGTAGATATTTCCATGTTTATAGAAATAGCGGTGTAGTTATTTCCATGTGTAAAGAGATAGCTGTATAGGTATTTCCATGTATATGCAGAGAGCTTTGTAGATATTTCCATTTCCATGCAGATAGCGCTGTAGATATTTCCATGTTCAAACAGATAGCGGTGTAGATATTTCCATGTTCATACAGATAGCAGTGTAGATATTTCCATGTTTAAACAGATAGTGGTGAAGATGTATACATGTTTACACAGATAGCGGTGTAGATATTTCCATGCTCATACAGATAGCGGTGTAGATATTTCCGTGTTCATACAGATGGCTGTGTAGATATATCCATGTTAATACAGATGGCGGTGAAGATATTTCCATGTTCATACAGATAGCGGTGTAGATATTTCCATGTTCATACAGATAGCGGTGTAGATATTTCCATGTTCATTCAGACAGCGGGGCTGATATTTCCATGTTCATCCAGATGGCTGTGTAGATATATCTATGTTCATACAGATGGTGGTTAAGTTATTTCCATGTTCATACAGATATCGGTGTAGATATTTCCATGTTCATACAGATAGCTGTGTAGGTATTTCCATGTTAATACAGATAGCGGTGTAGATATTTCCATGTTTATACAGATAGTGGTGTAGATATTTCCATGTTTATAGATATAGCGGTGTAGTTATTTCCATGTGTAAAGAGATAGCTTTGTAGATATTTCCATGTATATGCAGATAGCTGTGTAGATATTTCTATTTTCATGCAGATAGCGGTGTAGATATTTCCATGTTCATACAGATAGCGGAGTAGATATTTCCATGTTCATACAGATAGCGGTGCTGATATTTCCACGTTTATACTGGTAGCGGTGTAGATATTTCCATGTTTATAGAGATAGCGGTGTAGATATTTCCATGTTTATACAGATAGCGGTGTAGATATTTCCATGTTTATACAGATAGCGGTGTAGATATCTCCATCTTAATACAGATGGCGGTGTAGATATTTATATGTTCATACAGATGGCGGTGCAGATATTTCCATGTTCATACAGATGGTGGTGTAGATATTTCCATGTTTATAGAGATAGCGGTGTAGTTATTTCCATGTGTAAAGAAATAGATTTGTAGATATTTCCGTGTATATGCAGATAGCTGTGTAAATATTTCCATTTTTATGCAGATAGCGGTGTAGATATTTCCATGTTCAAACAGTTAGCGGTGTAGATATTTCCATGTTCATACAGATAGCGGTGTAGATATTTCCATGTTTATACAGATAGCGGTGAAGATGTATGCATGTTTGCACAGATACTGGTGTAGATATTTCCATGTTCATACAGATAGTGGTGTAGATATTTCCATGTTCATACAGATAGCGGTGTAGATATTTCCATGTTCATACAGATAGCGGTGTAGATATTTCCATGTTCATCCAGAAGGCTGTGTAGATATTTCCATGTTTATACAGATAGCGGTGCTGATATTTCCATGTTGATACAGGTAGCGGTGTAGATATTTCCATGTTCATACAGATAGCGGTGAAGGTGTATGCATGTTTACACAGATAGTGGTGTAGATATTTCCATGTTCATACAGATAGCGGTGTAGATATTTCCATGTTCATACAGATAGCGGTGTAGATATTTCCATGTTCATACAGATAGCGGTGTAGCTATTTCCATGATCATACAGATAGCGGTGTAGATATTTCCATGTTCATACAGAGAGCGGTGTGGATATTTCCATGTTCATACAGATAGCGGTGTACATATTTCCATGTTCATCCAGATGGGTGTGTAGATAAATCCATGTTCATACAGATGGCGGTGAAGATATTTCCATGTTCATACAGATAGCGGTGTAGATATTTCCATATTTATACAGATATCGGTGTAGATATTTCCATGTTTATGCAGATAGCGGAGTAGATATCTCCATCTTAATACAGATGGTGGTGTAGATATTTATATGATCATACAGATGGCGGTGCAGATATTTCCATATTCATGCAGATGGCGGTGTAGATATTTCCATGTTTATAGAGATAGCGGTGATGTTATTTCCATGTGTAAAGAGATAGCTGTATAGTTATTTCCATGTATATGCAGATAGCTTTGTAGATATTTCCATTTTCATGCAGATAGCGGTGTAGATATTTCCATGTTCAAACAGATAGCGGTGTAGATATTTCCATGTTCATACAGATAGCTGTGTAGATATTTCCATGTTTAAACAGATAGTGGTGAAGATGTATACATGTTTACACAGATAGCGGTGTAGATATTTCCATGTTCATACAGATAGCGGTGCTGATATTTCCATGTTTATACAGGTAGCGGTGTAGATATTTCCATGTTTATACAGATAGCGGTGTAGATATTCCCATGTTTATACAGATAGCGTTGTAGATATTTCCATGTTTATACAGATAGCGGTGTAGATATCTCCATCTTAATACAGATGGCGGTGTAGATATTTATATGTTCATACAGATGGCCGTGCAGATATTTCCATGTTCATACAGATGGTGGTGTAGATATTTCCATGTTTATAGAGATAGCGGTGTAGTTATTTCCATGTGTAAAGAAATAGCTTTGTAGATATTTCCGTGTATATGCAGATAGCTGTTTAAATATTTCCATTTTCATGCAGATAGCGGTGTAGATATTTCCATGTTCAAACAGTTAGCGGTGTGGATATTTCCATGTTCATACAGATAGCGGTGTAGATATTTCCATGTTTATACAGATAGCGGTGAAGATGTATGCATGTTTGCACAGATAGTGGTGTAGATATTTCCATGTTCATACAGATAGCGGTGTAAATATTTCCATGTTCATACAGATAGCGGTGTAGATATTTCCATGTTCATACAGATAGCGGTGTAGATATTTCCATGTTCATACAGATAGCGGTGTAGATATTTCCATGTTCATCCAGAAGGCTGTGTAGATATTTCCATGTTCATACAGATAGCGGTGCTGATATTTCCACGTTGATACAGGTAGCGGTGTAGATATTTCCATGTTAATACAGATAGCGGTGTAGATATTTCCATGTTCATACAGATAGCGGTGTAGATATTTCCATGTTCATACAGATAGCGGTGTAGCAATTTCCATGTTCATACAGATAGCGGTGTAGATATTTCCATGTTCATCCAGATGGGTGTGTAGATAAATCCATGTTCATACAGAGGGCGGTGAAGATATTTCCATGTTCATACAGATAGCGGTGTAGATATTTCCATATTCATACAGATAGCGGTGTAGCTATTTCCATGTTCATACAGATAGCGGTGTAGATATTTCCATGTTCAAACAGATAGCGGTGTAGATATTTCCATGTTCATACAGATAGCTGTGTAGATATTTCCATGTTTATACAGAGAGCGGTGAAGATGTATGCATATTTACACAGATAGCGGTGTAGATATTTAAATGTTCATACAGATAGCTGTGTAGATATTTCCATGTTTATACAGAGAGCGGTGAAGTTGTATGCATGTTTACACAGATAGCGGTGTAGATATCTCCATCTTAATACAGATGGCTGTGTAGATATTTATATGTTCATACAGATGGCGGTGCAGATATTTCCATGTTCATACAGATGGTGGTGTAGATATTTCCATGTTTATAGAGATAGCGGTGTAGTTATTTCCATGTGTAAAGAAATAGCTTTGTAGATATTTCCGTGTATATGCAGATAGCTGTGTAGATATTTCCATTTTCATGCAGATAGCGGTGTAGATATTTCCATGTTCAAACAGATAGCGGTGTAGATATTTCCATGTTCATACAGATAGCGGTGTAGATATTTCCATGTTTATACAGATAGCGGTGAAGATGTATGCATGTTTGCACAGATAGTGGTGTAGGTATTTCCATGTTCATACAGATAGCGGTGTAAATATTTCCATGTTCATTCAGATAGTGGTGTAGATACTTCCATGTTCATACAGATAGCGGTGTAGATATTTCCATGTTCATACAGATAGCGGTGTAGTTATTTCCATGTTCATCCAGAAGGCTGTGTAGGTATATCCATGTTCATAAGGATGGCGGTGAAGATATTTCCATGTTCATACTGAGAGCGGTGTAGCTATTTCCATGTTCATACAGATAGCGGTGTAGATATTTCCATGTTCATCCAGATGGGTGTGTAGATAAATCCATGTTCATACAGATGGCGGTGAAGATATTTCCATGTTCATACAGATAGCGGTGTAGATATTTCCATGTTTATACAGATAGCGGTGTAGATATTTCCATGTTTATACAGATAGCGGAGTAGATATCTCCATCTTAATACAGATGGCGGTGTAGATATTTATATGATCATACAGATGGCGGTGCAGATATTTCCATGTTCATACAGATGGCGGTGTAGATATTTCCATGTTTATAGAGATAGCGGTGTAGTTATTTCCATGTGTAAAGAGATAGCTGTATAGATATTTCCATGCATATGCAGATAGCTTTGTAGATATTTACATTTTCATGCAGATAGCGGTGTAGATATTTCCATGGTCAAACAGATAGCGGTGTAGATATTTCCATGTTCATACAGATAGCTGTGTAGATATTTCCATGTTTAAACAGATAGTGGTGAAGGTGTATATATGTTTACACAGATAGCGGTGTAGATATTTCCATGCTCATACAGATAGCGGTGTAGATACTTCCGTGTTCATCCAGATGGCTGTGTAGATATATCCATGTTCATACAGATGGCGGTGAAGATATTTCCATGTTCATACAGATAGCGGTGCAGATATTTCCATGTTCATACAGACAGCGGTGTAGATATTTCCATGTTCATACAGATAGTGGTGTAGATATTTCCATGTTCATACAGATAGCGGTGTAGCTATTTCCATGTTCATACAAATAGCGGTGTAGATATTTCAATGTTCATAGAGATAGCGGTGAAGATATTTCCATGGTCATACAGATAGCGGTGCTGATATTTCCATGTTTATACAGGTAGCGGTGTAGATAATTCCATGCTTATGCAGATAGCGGTGTAGATATTTCCATGTTCATACAGATAGCAGTGTAGATATTTCCATGTTTTACAGGTAGCGTTGTAGATATTTCCAAGTTTATACATATAGTGGTGTATATATTTCCATGTTTACAGAGGTAGTGGTGTAGTTATTTCCATGTGTAAAGAGATAGCTTTGTAGATATTTCCATGTATATGCAGATAGCTGTGTAGATATTTCCATTTTCATGCAGATAGAGGTGTAGATATTTCCATGTTGATACAGATAGTGGTGTAGATATTTCCATGTTCATACAGATAGCGGTGCTGATATTTCCATGTTTATACAGGTAGCGGTGTAGGTATTTCCATGTTTATACAGATAGCGGTGTAGATATTTACATGTTTATACAGATAGCGGTGTAGATATTTCCATGTTTATACAGATAGCGGTGTAGATATCTCCATCTTAATACAGATGGCGGTGTAGATATTTATATGTTCATACAGATGGCAGTGCAGATATTTCCATGTTCATACAGATGGTGGTGTAGATATTTCCATGTTTATAGAGATAGCGGTGTAGTTATTTCCATGTGTAAAGAAATAGCTTTGTAGATATTTCCGTGTATATGCAGAGAGCTGTGTAAATATTTCCATTTTCATGCAGATAGCGGTGTAGATATTTCCATGTTCAAACAGTTAGCGGTGTAGATATTTCCATGTTCATACAGATAGCGGTGTAGATATTTCCATGTTCATTCAGACAGCGGGGCTGATGTTTCCATGTTCATCCAGATGGCTGTGTAGATATATCTATGTTCATACAGATGGTGGTTAAGATATTTCCATGTTCATACAGATATCGGTGTAGATATTTACATGTTCATACAGATAGCTGTGTAGGTATTTCCATGTTAATACAGATAGCGGTGCTGATATTTCCATGTTTATACAGGTAGCGGTGTAGATATTTCCATGTTTATACTAATAGCGGTGTAGATATTTCCATGTTTATACAGATAGCGGTGTAGATATTTCCATGTTTATACAGATAGTGGTGTAGATATTTCCATGTTTATAGATATAGCGGTGTAGTTATTTCCATGTGTAAAGAGATAGCTTTGTAGATATTTCCATGTATATGCAGATAGCTGTGTAGATATTTCTATTTTCATGCAGATAGCGGTGTAGATATTTCCATGTTCATACAGATAGCGGTGTAGATATTTCCATGTTCACACAGATAGCGGTGCTGATATTTCCATGTTTATACTGGTAGCGGTGTAGATATTTCCATGTTTATACAGATAGCGGTGTAGATATTTCCATGTTTATACAGATAGCGGTGTAGATATTTCCATGTTTATACAGATAGCGGTGTAGATATCTCCATCTTAATACAGATGGCGGTGTAGATATTTATATGTACATACAGATGGCGGTGCAGATATTTCCATGTTCATACAGATGGTGGTGTAGATATTTCCAAGTTTATAGAGATAGCGGTGTAGTTATTTCCATGTGTAAAGAAATAGATTTGTAGATATTTCCGTGTATATGCAGATAGCTGTGTAAATATTTCCATTTTCATGCAGATAGTGGTGTAGATATTTCCATGTTCAAACAGTTAGCGGTGTAGATATTTCGATGTTCATACAGATAGCGGTGTAGATATTTCCATGTTTATACAGATAGCGGTGAAGATGTATGCATGTTTGCACAGATACTGGTGTAGATATTTCCATGTTCATACAGATATATGCAGAGAGCTGTGTAAATATTTCCATTTTCATGCAGATAGCGGTGTAGATATTTCCATGTTCAAACAGTTAGCGGTGTAGATATTTCCATGTTCATACAGATAGCGGTGTAGATATTTCCATGTTCATTCAGACAGCGGGGCTGATGTTTCCATGTTCATCCAGATGGCTGTGTAGATATATCTATGTTCATACAGATGGTGGTTAAGATATTTCCATGTTCATACAGATATCGGTGTAGATATTTACATGTTCATACAGATAGCTGTGTAGGTATTTCCATGTTAATACAGATAGCGGTGCTGATATTTCCATGTTTATACAGGTAGCGGTGTAGATATTTCCATGTTTATACTAATAGCGGTGTAGATATTTCCATGTTTATACAGATAGCGGTGTAGATATTTCCATGTTTATACAGATAGTGGTGTAGATATTTCCATGTTTATAGATATAGCGGTGTAGTTATTTCCATGTGTAAAGAGATAGCTTTGTAGATATTTCCATGTATATGCAGATAGCTGTGTAGATATTTCTATTTTCATGCAGATAGCGGTGTAGATATTTCCATGTTCATACAGATAGCGGTGTAGATATTTCCATGTTCACACAGATAGCGGTGCTGATATTTCCATGTTTATACTGGTAGCGGTGTAGATATTTCCATGTTTATAGAGATAGCGGTGTAGATATTTCCATGTTTATACAGATAGCGGTGTAGATATTTCCATGTTTATACAGATAGCGGTGTAGATATCTCCATCTTAATACAGATGGCGGTGTAGATATTTATATGTACATACAGATGGCGGTGCAGATATTTCCATGTTCATACAGATGGTGGTGTAGATATTTCCAAGTTTATAGAGATAGCGGTGTAGTTATTTCCATGTGTAAAGAAATAGATTTGTAGATATTTCCGTGTATATGCAGATAGCTGTGTAAATATTTCCATTTTCATGCAGATAGTGGTGTAGATATTTCCATGTTCAAACAGTTAGCGGTGTAGATATTTCGATGTTCATACAGATAGCGGTGTAGATATTTCCATGTTTATACAGATAGCGGTGAAGATGTATGCATGTTTGCACAGATACTGGTGTAGATATTTCCATGTTCATACAGATAGCGGTGTAAATATTTCCATGTTCATACAGATAGTGGTGTAGATATTTCCATGTTCATACAGATAGCGGTGTAGATATTTCCATGTTCATACAGATAGCGGTGTAGATATTTCCATGTTCATCCAGAAGGCTGTGTAGATATTTCCATGTTCATACAGATAGCGGTGCTGATATTTCCTTGTTGATACAGGTAGCGGTGTAGATATTTCCATGTTCATACAGATAGCAGTGTAGATATTTCCATGTTCATACAGATAGCGGTGTAGCTATTTCCATGTTCATACAGATCGCGGTGTAGATATTTCCATGTTTATACAGATAGCGGAGTAGATATCTCCATCTTAATACAGATGGCGGTGTAGATATTTATATGATCATACAGATGGCGGTGCAGATATTTCCATGTTCATACAGATGGCGGTGTAGATATTTCCATGTTTATAGAGATAGCGGTGTAGTTATTTCCATGTGTAAAGAGATAGCTGTATAGATATTTCCATGTATATGCAGATAGCTTTGTAGATATTTACATTTTCATGCAGATAGCGGTGTAGATATTTCCATGTTCAAACAGATAGCGGTGTAGATATTTCCATGTTCATACAGATAGCTGTGTAGATATTTCCATGTTTAAACAGATAGTGGTGAAGATGTATACATGTTTACACAGATAGCGGTGTAGATATTTCCATGCTCATACAGATAGCGGTGTAGATACTTCCGTGTTCATCCAGATGGCTGTGTAGATATATCCATGTTCATACAGATGGCGGTGAAGATATTTCCATGTTCATACAGATAGCGGTGTAGATATTTCCATGTTCATACAGACAGCTGTGTAGATATTTCCATGTTCATACAGATAGTGGTGTAGATATTTCCATGTTCATACAGATAGCGGTGTAGCTATTTCCATGTTCATACAGATAGCGGTGTAGATATTTCAATGTTCATAGAGATAGCGGTGAAGATATTTCCATGGTCATACAGATAGCGGTGCTGATATTTCCATGTTTATACAGGTAGCGGTGTAGATAATTCCATGTTTATACAGATAGCGGTGTAGATATTTCCATGTTCATACAGATAGCGGTGTAGATATTTCCATGTTTGTACAGATAGCGGTGTAGATATCTCCATCTTAACACAGATGGCGGTGTAGATATTTATATGTTCATACAGATGGCTGTGTAGATATATCCATGTTCCTACAGATGGCGGTGAAGATATTTCCATGTTCATACAGATGGCGGTGTAGATATTTCCATGTTCATACAGATAGCGGGGCTGATATTTCCATGTTCATACAAGTAGCAGTGTAGATATTTCCTTGTTTATACAGAAAGCGGCATAGCTATTTCCATGTTTATACAGATAGCAGTGTAGATATTTCCAAGTTTATAGAGATAGCGGTGTAGATATCTCCATCTTAATACAGATGGCGGTGTAGATATTTATATGTTCATACAGATGTCGGTGCAGATATTTCCATGTTCATACAGATGGCGGTGTAGATATTTCCATGTTTATAGAGATAGCAGTGTAGTTATTTCCATGTGTAAAGAGATAGCTTTGTAGATATTTCCATGTATATGCAGATAGCTGTGTAGATATTTCCATTTTCATGCAGATAGCGGTGAAGATGTATACATGTTTACACAGATAGCGGTGTAGATATTTCCATGTTCATACAGATAGCGGTGTAGATATTTCCATGTTTATACAGATAGCGGTGAAGATATATGCATGTTAACACAGATAGCGGTGTAGATATTTCCATGTTCATACAGATAGCAGTGTAGATATTTCCATGTTCATCCAGATGGCTGTGTAGATATATCCATGTTCATACAGATGGCGGTGAAGATATTTCCATGTTCATACAGATAGCGGTGTAGATATTTCCATGTTCATATAGATAGCGGTGTCGATATTTCCATGTTTATACAGATAGCGGTGTAGATCTCTCCATCTTAATACATATGGCGGTGTAGATAATTATAAGATCTTACAGATGGCGGTGCAGATATTTCCACGTTCATAGAGATGGCGGTGTAGATATTTCCATGTTTATAGAGATAGCGGTGTAGTTATTTCCATGTGTAAAGAGATAGCTGTATAGGTATTTCCATGTATATGCAGAGAGCTTTGTAGATATTTCCATTTCCATGCAGATAGCGGTGTAGATATTTCCATGTTCAAACAGATAGCAGTGTAGATATTTCCATGTTCATACAGATAGCAGTGTAGATATTTCCATGTTTAAACAGATAGTGGTGAAGATGTATACATGTTTACACAGATAGCGGTGTAGATATTTCCATGCTCATACAGATAGCGGTGTAGATATTTCCGTGTTCATACAGATGGCTGTGTAGATATATCCATGTTAATACAGATGGCGGTGAAGATATTTCCATGTTCATACAGATAGCGGTGTAGATATTTCCATGTTCATACAGATAGCGGTGTAGATATTTCCATGTTCATTCAGACAGCGGGGCTGATATTTCCATGTTCATCCAGATGGCTGTGTAGATATATCTATGTTCATACAGATGGCGGTTAAGATATTTCCATGTTCATACAGATATCGGTGTAGATATTTCCATGTTCATACAGATAGCTGTGTAGGTATTTCCATGTTAATAGAGATAGCGGTGTAGATATTTCCATGTTTATACAGATAGTGGTGTAGATATTTCCATGTTTATAGATATAGCGGTGTAGTTATTTCCATGTGTAAAGAGATAGCTTTGTAGATATTTCCATGTATATGCAGATAGCTGTGTAGATATTTCTATTTTCATGCAGATAGCGGTGTAGATATTTCCATGTTCATACAGATAGCGGAGTAGATATTTCCATGTTCATACAGATAGCGGTGCTGATATTTCCATGTTTATACTGGTAGCGGTGTAGATATTTCCATGTTTATAGAGATAGCGGTGTAGATATTTCCATGTTTATACAGATAGCGGTGTAGATATTTCCATGTTTATACAGATAGCGGTGTAAATATCTCCATCTTAATACAGATGGCGGTGTAGATATTTATATGTTCATACAGATGGCGGTGCAGATATTTCCATGTTCATACAGATGGTGGTGTAGATATTCCATGTTTATAGAGATAGCGGTGTAGTTATTTCCATGTGTAAAGAAATAGATTTGTAGATATTTCCGTGTATATGCAGATAGCTGTGTAAATATTTCCATTTTTATGCAGATAGCGGTGTAGATATTTCCATGTTCAAACAGTTAGCAGTGTAGATATTTCCATGTTCATACAGATAGCGGTGTAGATATTTCCATGTTTATACAGATAGCGGTGAAGATGTATGCATCTTTGCACAGATACTGGTGTAGATATTTCCATGTTCATACAGATAGCGGTGTAAATATTTCCATGTTCATACAGATAGTGGTGTAGATATTTCCATGTTCATACAGATAGCAGTGTAGATATTTCCATGTTCATACAGATAGCGGTGTAGATATTTCCATGTTCATCCAGAAGGCTGTGTAGATATTTCCATGTTCATACAGATAGCGGTGCTGATACTTCCATGTTGATACAGGTAGCGGTGTAGATATTTCCATGTTCATACAGATAGCGGTGTAGATATTTCCCTCTTCATACAGATAGCGGTGTAGATATTTCCATGTTCATACAGATAGCGGTGTAGATATTTCCATGTTCATACAGATAGCTGTGTAGCTATTTCCATGTTCATACAGATAGCGGTGTAGATATTTCCATGTTCATCCAGATGGGTGTGTAGATAAATCCATGTTCATACAGATGGCGGTGAAGATATTTCCATGTTCATACAGATAGCGGTGTAGATATTTCCATGTTTATACAGATAGCGGTGTAGATATTTCCATGTTTATACAGATAGCGGAGTAGATATCTCCATCTTAATACATATGGCGGTGTAGATATTTATATGATCATACAGATGGCGGTGCAGATATTTCCATGTTCATACAAATGGCGGTGTAGATATTTCCATTTTTATAGAGATAGCGGTGTAGTTATTTCCATGTGTAAAGAGATAGCTGTATAGATATTTCCATGCATATGCAGATAGCTTTGTAGATATTTACATTTTCATGCAGATAGCGGTGTAGATATTTCCATGGTCAAACAGATAGCGGTGTAGATATTTCCATGTTCATACAGATAGCTGTGTAGATATTTCCATGTTTAAACAGATAGTGGTGAAGGTGTATATATGTTTACACAGATAGCGGTGTAGATATTTCCATGCTCATACAGATAGCGGTGTAGATACTTCCGTGTTCATCCAGATGGCTGTGTAGATATATCCATGTTCATACAGATGGCGGTGAAGATATTTCCATGTTCATACAGATAGCGGTGTAGATATTTCCATGTTCATACAGACAGCGGTGTAGATATTTCCATGTTCATACAGACAGTGGTGTAGATATTTCCATGTTCATACAGATAGCGGTGTAGCTATTTCCATGTTCATACAAATAGCGGTGTAGATATTTCCATGTTCATACAGACAGCGGTGTAGATATTTCCATGTTCATACAGATAGTGGTGTAGATATTTCCATGTTCATACAGATAGCGGTGCTGATATTTCCATGTTTATACAGGTAGCGGTGTAGATAATTCCATGCTTATACAGATAGCGGTGTAGATATTTCCATGTTCATACAGATAGCAGTGTAGATATTTCCATGTTTATACAGGTAGCGTTGTAGATATTTCCAAGTTTATACATATAGTGGTGTATATATTTCCATGTTTACAGAGGTAGTGGTGTAGTTATTTCCATGTGTAAAGAGATAGCTTTGTAGATATTTCCATGTATATGCAGATAGCTGTGTAGATATTTCCATTTTCATGCAGATAGCGGTGTAGATATTTCCATGTTGATACAGATAGCGGTGTAGATATTTCCATGTTCATACAGATAGCGGTGCTGATATTTCCATGTTTATACAGGTAGCGGTGTAGGTATTTCCATGTTTATACAGATAGCGGTGTAGATATTTACATGTTTATACAGATAGCGGTGTAGATATTTCCATGTTTATACAGATAGCGGTGTAGATATCTCCATCTTAATACAGATGGCGGTGTAGATATTTATATGTTCATACAGATGGCAGTGCAGATATTTCCATGTTCATACAGATGGTGGTGTAGATATTTCCATGTTTATAGAGATAGCGGTGTAGTTATTTCCATGTGTAAAGAAATAGCTTTGTAGATATTTCCGTGTATATGCAGAGAGCTGTGTAAATATTTCCATTTTCATGCAGATAGCGGTGTAGATATTTCCATGTTCAAACAGTTAGCGGTGTAGATATTTCCATGTTCATACAGATAGCGGTGTAGATATTTCCATGTTCATTCAGACAGCGGGGCTGATGTTTCCATGTTCATCCAGATGGCTGTGTAGATATATCTATGTTCATACAGATGGTGGTTAAGATATTTCCATGTTCATACAGATATCGGTGTAGATATTTACATGTTCATACAGATAGCTGTGTAGGTATTTCCATGTTAATACAGATAGCGGTGCTGATATTTCCATGTTTATACAGGCAGCGGTGTAGATATTTCCATGTTTATACAAACAGCGGTGTAGATATTTCCATGTTTATACAGATAGCGGTGTAGATATTTCCATGTTTATACAGATAGCAGTGTAGATATTTCCATGTTTAAACAGATAGTGGTGAAGATGTATACATGTTTACACAGATAGCGGTGTAGATATTTCCATGCTCATTCAGGTAGCGGTGTAGATATTTCCATGTTCATCCAGATGGCTGTGTACATATATCCATGTTCATACAGATGGCGGTGAAGATATTTCCATGTTCATACAGATAGCGGTGTAGATCTTTCCATGTTCATACAGATAGCAGTGTAGATCTTTCTATGTTCATACAGATTGCGGTGTAGATATTTCCATGTTCATCCAGATGGCTGTGTAGATATATCCACATTCATACAGATGGCGGTGAAGATATTTCCATGTTCATACAGATAGCGGTGTAGATATATCTATGTTCATACAGATAGCGGTGTAGATATCTCCATCTTAATACAGATGGCGGTGTAGATATTTATATGTTCATACAGATGGCGGTGCAGATATTTCCATGTTCATACAGATGGCGGTGTAGATATTTCCATGTTAATAGAGATAGCGGTGTAGTTATTTCCATGTGTAAAGAAATAGCTTTGTAGATATTTCCATGTATATGCAGATTGGTGTGTAGATATTTCCATTTTCATGCAGATAGCGGAGTAGATATTTCCATGTTCAAACAGATAGCGGTGTAGATATTTCCATGTTCATACAAATTGCGGTGTAGATATTTCCATGTTTATACAGATAGCGGTGAAGGTGTATGCATGTTTACACAGATAGTGGTGTAGATATTTCCATGTTCATACAGATAGCGGTGTAGATATTTCCATGTTCATACAGATAGCGGTGTAGATATTTCCATGTTCATACAGATAGCGGTGTAGCTATTTCCATGTTCATACAGATAGCGGTGTAGATATTTCCATGTTCATCCAGATGGCTGTGTAGATATTTCCATGTTCATGCAGACAGCGGTGCTGATATTTCCATGTTCATACAGGTAGCAGTGTAGATATTTCCATGTTTATACAGATAGCGGTGTAGATATTTCCATATTTATACAGATAGCGGTGAAGATGTATCCATGTTTACACAGTTAGCGGTGTAGTTATTTCCATGTTCATACAGATAGCGGTGTAGATATTTCCATGTTAATCCAGATGGCTGTGTAGACATATCCATGTTCAGAAAGATGGCGTTGAAGATATTTCCATGTTCATACAGGTAGCGGTGTAGATATTTCCATGTTCATACAGATAGCGGGGTAGATATTTCCATGTTCATACAGATGGCTGTGTAGATATATCCATGTTCATACAGATGGCGGTGAAGATATTTCCATGTTCATACAGATAGCGGTGCATATATTTCCATGTTCATACAGATAGCCGTGTAGATATTGCCATGTTTAAACCAATAGCAGTGCTGATACATCCAAGTTTATACAGGTAGCGGTGTACATATTTCCATGTTTATACAGATAGCGGTGAAGATGTATGCATGTTTACACAGATAGCGGTTTAGATATTTCCATGTTCATACAGATGGCGGTGAAGATATTTCCATGTTCATACAGAGAGCGGTGTAGATATTTCCATGTTCGTACAGATAGCGGTGTAGATATTTCCATGTTCATCCAGATGGGTGTGTAGATAAATCCATGTTCATACAGATGGCGGTGAAGATATTTCCATGTTCATACAGATAGCGGTGTAGATATTTCTATGTTTATACAGATATCGGTGTAGATATTTCCATGTTTATGCAGATAGCGGAGTAGATATCTCCATCTTAATACAGATGGCGGTGTAGATATTTATATGATCATACAGATGGCGGTGCAGATATTTCCATGTTCATACAGATGGCGGTGTAGATATTTCCATGTTTATAGAGATAGCGGTGATGTTATTTCCATGTGTAAAGAGATAGCTGTATAGTTATTTCCATGTATATGCAGATATCTTTGTAGATATTTCCATTTTCATGCAGATAGCGGTGTAGATATTTCCATGTTCAAACAGATAGCGGTGCAGATATTTCCATGTTCATACAGATAGCTGTGTAGATATTTCCATGTTTAAACAGATAGTGGTGAAGATGTATACATGTTTACACAGATAGCGGTGTAGATATTTCCATGTTCATACAGATAGCGGTGCTGATATTTCCATGTTTATACAGGAAGCGGTGTAGATATTTCCATGTTTATACAGATAGCGGTGTAGATATTTCCATGTTTATACAGATAGCGGTGTAGATATTTCCATGTTTATACAGATAGCGGTGTAGATATCTCCATCTTAATACAGATGGCGGTGTAGATATTTATATGTTCATACAGATGGCCGTGCAGATATTTCCATGTTCATACAGATGGTGGTGTAGATATTTCCATGTTTATAGAGATAGCGGTGTAGTTATTTCCATGTGTAAAGAAATAGCTTTGTAGATATTTCCGTGTATATGCAGATAGCTGTTTAAATATTTCCATTTTCATGCAGATAGCGGTGTAGATATTTCCATGTTCAAACAGTTAGCGGTGTGGATATTTCCATGTTCATACAGATAGCGGTGTAGATATTTCCATGTTTATACAGATAGCGGTGAAGATGTATGCATGTTTGCACAGATAGTGGTGTAGATATTTCCATGTTCATACAGATAGCGGTGTAAATATTTCCATGTTCATACTGATAGTGGTGTAGATATTTCCATGTTCATACAGATAGCGGTGTAGATATTTCCATGTTCATACAGATAGCGGTATAGATATTTCCATGTTCATCCAGAAGGCTGTGTAGATATTTCCATGTTCATACAGATAGCGGTGCTGATATTTCCATGTTGATACAGGTAGCGGTGTAGATATTTCCATGTTAATACAGATAGCGGTGTAGATATTTCCATGTTCATACAGATAGCGGTGTAGATATTTCCATGTTCATACAGATAGCGGTGTAGCTATTTCCATGTTCATACAGATAGCGGTGTAGATATTTCCATGTTCATCCAGATGGGTGTGTAGATAAATCCATGTTCATACAGAGGGCGGTGAAGATATTTCCATGTTCATACAGATAGCGGTGTAGATATTTCCATATTCATACAGATGGCGGTGTAGCTATTTCCATGTTCATACAGATAGCGGTGTAGATATTTCCATGTTCAAACAGATAGCGGTGTAGATATTTCCATGTTCATACAGATAGCTGTGTAGATATTTCCATGTTTATACAGAGAGCGGTGAAGATGTATGCATGTTTACACAGAGAGCGGTGTAGATATTTAAATGTTCATACAGATAGCTGTGTAGATATTTCCATGTTTATACAGAGAGCGGTGAAGATGTATGCATGTTTACACAGATAGCGGTGTAGATATCTCCATCTTAATACAGATGGCTGTGTAGATATTTATATGTTCATACAGATGGCGGTGCAGATTTTTCCATGTTCATACAGATGGTGGTGTAGATATTTCCATGTTTATAGAGATAGCGGTGTAGTTATTTCCATGTGTAAAGACATAGCTTTGTAGATATTTCCGTGTATATGCAGATATCTGTGTAGATATTTCCATTTTCATGCAGATAGCGGTGTAGATATTTCCATGTTCAAACAGATAGCGGTGTAGATATTTCCATGTTCATACAGATAGCGGTGTAGATATTTCCATGTTTATACAGATAGCGGTGAAGATGTATGCATGTTTGCACAGATAGTGGTGTAGGTATTTCCATGTTCATACAGATAGCGGTGTAAATATTTCCATGTTCATTCAGATAGTGGTGTAGATATTTCCATGTTCATACAGATAGCGGTGTAGATATTTCCATGTTCATACAGATAGCGGTGTAGTTATTTCCATGTTCATCGAGAAGGCTGTGTAGGTATATCCATGTTCATAAGGATGGCGGTGAAGATATTTCCATGTTCATACAGATAGCGGTGTAGATATTTCCATGTTCATACAGATAGCGGTGTAGATATTTCCATGTTCATACAGATAGCGGTGTAGATATTTCCATGTTCATACAGATAGCGGTGTAGCTATTTCCATGTTCATACAGATAGCCGTGCAGATATTTCCATGTTCATACAGATGGCGGTGTAGATATTTCCATGTTAATAGAGATAGCGGTGTAGTTATTTCCATGTGTAAAGAAATAGCTTTGAAGATATTTCCATGTATATGCAGATTGGTGTGTAGATATTTCCATTTTCATGCAGATAGCGGAGTAGATATTTCCATGTTCAAACAGATAGCGGTGTAGATATTTCCATGTTCATACAGATAGCGGTGTAAATATTTCCATGTTCATTCAGATAGTGGTGTAGATATTTCCATGTTCATACAGATAGCGGTGTATATATTTCCATGTTCATACAGATAGTGGTTAAGATATTTCCATGTTCATACAGATAGCCGTGTAGCTATTTCCATGTTCATACATATAGCGGTGTAGATATTTCCATGTTCATCCAGATGGCTGTGTAGTTATATCCATGTTCATACAGATGGCGGTGAAGATATTTCCATGATCATACAGACAGCGGTGTAGATATTTCCATGTTCATACAGATAGCGGTGTAGATATTTCCATGTTCATACAGATAGCGGTGTAGCTATTTCCATGTTCATACAGATAGCGGTGTAGATATTTCCATGTTCATCCAGATGGCTGTGTAGATATTTCCATGTTCATACAGATAGCGGTGCTGATATTTCCATGTTTATACAGGTAGCAGTGTAGATATTTCCATGTTTATACAGATAGCGGTGTAGATATTTCCATGTTTATATAGATAGCGGTGAAGATGTATGCATGTTTACACAGTTAGCGGTGTAGATATTTCCATGTTCATACAGATGGCTGTGTAGACATATCCATGTTCAGAAAGATGGTGTTGAAGATATTTCCATGTTCATACAGGTAGCGGTGTAGATATTTCCATGTTCATACAGAGAGCGGGGTAGATATTTCCATGTTCATACAGATGTCTGTGTAGATATATCCATGTTCATACAGATGGCGGTGAAGATATTTCCATGTTCATACAGATAGCGGTGCATATATTTCCATGTTCATACAGATAGCCGTGTAGATATTGCCATGTTTATACCGATAGCGTTGCTGATACTTCCATGTTTATACAGGTAGCGGTGTACATATTTCCATGTTTATACAGATAGCGGTGAAGATGTATGCATGTTTACACAGATAGCGGTTTAGATATTTCCATGTTCATACAGATGGCGGTGAAGATATTTCCATGTTCATACAGAGAGCGGTGTAGATATTTCCATGTTCATACAGATAGCGGTGTAGATATTTCCATGTTTGTACAGATAGCTGTGTAGATATCTCCATCTTAACAAAGATGGTGGTGTAGATATTTATATGTTCATACAGATGGCTGTGTAGATATATCCATGTTCCTACAGATGGCGGTGAAGATATTTCCATGTTCATACAGATGGCGGTGTAGATATTTCCATGTTCATACAGATAGCGGGGCTGATATTTCCATGTTCATACAAGTAGCAGTGTAGATATTTCCTTGTTTATACAGAAAGCGGCATAGCTATTTCCATGTTTATACAGATAGCAGTGTAGATATTTCCAAGTTTATACAGATAGCGGTGTAGATATCTCCATCTTAATACAGATGGCGGTGTAGATATTTATATGTTCATACAGATGTCGGTGCAGATATTTCCATGTTCATACAGATGGCGGTGTAGATATTTCCATGTTTATAGAGATAGCAGTGTAGTTATTTCCATGTGTAAAGAGATAGCTTTGTAGATATTTCCATGTATATGCAGATAGCTGTGTATATATTTCCATTTTCATGCAGATAGCGGTGTAGATATTTCCATGTTCAAACAGATAGCGGTGTAGATATTTCCATGTTCATACAGATAGCGGTGTAGATATTTCCATGTTTATACAGATAGCGGTGAAGATGTATGCATGTTTGCACAGATAGTGGTGTAGGTATTTCCATGTTCATACAGATAGCGGTGTAAGTATTTCCATGTTCATTCAGATAGTGGTGTAGATATTTCCATGTTCATACAGATAGCGGTGTAGATATTTCCATGTTCATACAGATAGCGGTGTAGTTATTTCCATGTTCATCGAGAAGGCTGTGTAGGTATATCCATGTTCATAAGGATGGCGGTGAAGATATTTCCATGTTCATACAGATAGCGGTGTAGATATTTCCATGTTCATACAGATAGCGGTGTAGGTATTTCCATGTTCATACAGATAGCGGTGTAGATATTTCCATGTTCATACAGATAGCGGTGTAGCTATTTCCATGTTCATACAGATAGCCGTGCAGATATTTCCATGTTCATACAGATGGCGGTGTAGATATTTCCATGTTAATAGAGATAGCGGTGTAGTTATTTCCATGTGTAAAGAAATAGCTTTGAAGATATTTCCATGTATATGCAGATTGGTGTGTAGATATTTCCATTTTCATGCAGATAGCGGAGTAGATATTTCCATGTTCAAACAGATAGCGGTGTAGATATTTCCATGTTCATACAGATAGCGGTGTAGATATTTCCTTGTTTATACAGATAGCGGTGAAGGTGTATGCATGTTTACACAGATAGTGGAGTAGATATTTCCATGTTCATACAGATAGCCTTGTAGATATTTTCATGTTCATCCAGATGTCTGTGTAGATATATCCATGTTCATACAGATGGCGGTGAAGATATTTCCATGTTCATACAGATAGCGGTGTATATATTTCTATGTTCATACAGATAGTGGTTAAGATATTTCCATGTTCATACAGATAGCCGTGTAGCTATTTCCATGTTCATACATATAGCGGTGTAGATATTTCCATGTTCATCCAGATGGCTGTGTAGTTATATCCATGTTCATACAGATGGCGGTGAAGATATTTCCATGATCATACAGACAGCGGTGTAGATATTTCCATGTTCATACAGATAGCGGTGTAGATATTTCCATGTTCATACAGATAGCGGTGTAGCTATTTCCATGTTCATACAGATAGCGGTGTAGATATTTCCATGTTCATCCAGATGGCTGTGTAGATATTTCCATGTTCATACAGATAGCGGTGCTGATATTTCCATGTTTATACAGGTAGCAGTGTAGATATTTCCATGTTTATACAGATAGCGGTGTAGATATTTCCATGTTTATACAGATAGCGGTGAAGATGTATGCATGTTTACACAGTTAGCGGTGTAGATATTTCCATGTTCATCCAGATGGCTGTGTAGACATATCCATGTTCAGAAAGATGGTGTTGAAGATATTTCCATGTTCATACAGGTAGCGGTGTAGATATTTCCATGTTCATACAGAGAGCGGGGTAGATATTTCCATGTTCATACAGATGTCTGTGTAGATATATCCATGTTCATACAGATGGCGGTGAAGATATTTCCATGTTCATACAGATAGCGGTGCATATATTTCCATGTTCATACAGATAGCCGTGTAGATATTGCCATGTTTATACCGATAGCGGTGCTGATACTTCCATGTTTATACAGGTAGCGGTGTACATATTTCCATGTTTATACAGATAGCGGTGAAGATGTATGCATGTTTACACAGATAGCGGTTTAGATATTTCCATGTTCATACAGATGGCGGTGAAGATATTTCCATGTTCATACAGATAGCGGTGTAGATATTTCCATGTTTGTACAGATAGCGGTGTAGATATCTCCATCTTAACACAGATGGCGGTGTAGATATTTATATGTTCATACAGATGGCTGTGTAGATATATCCATGTTCCTACAGATGGCGGTGAAGATATTTCCATGTTCATACAGATGGCGGTGTAGATATTTCCATGTTCATACAGATAGCGGGGCTGATATTTCCATGTTCATACAAGTAGCAGTGTAGATATTTCCTTGTTTATACAGAAAGCGGCATAGCTATTTCCATGTTTATACAGATAGCAGTGTAGATATTTCCAAGTTTATACAGATAGCGGTGTAGATATCTCCATCTTAATACAGATGGCGGTGTAGATATTTATATGTTCATACAGATGTCGGTGCAGATATTTCCATGTTCATACAGATGACGGTGTAGATATTTCCATGTTTATAGAGATAGCAGTGTAGTTATTTCCATGTGTAAAGAGATAGCTTTGTAGATATTTCCATGTATATGCAGATAGCTGTGTAGATATTTCCATTTTCATGCAGATAGCGGTGAAGATGTATACATGTTTACACAGATAGCGGTGTAGATGTTTCCATGTTCATACAGATAGCGGTGTAGATATTTCCATGTTCATACAGATAGCGGTGTAGATATTTCCATGTTCATCCAGATGGCTGTGTAGATATATCCATGTTCATACAGATGGCGGTGAAGATATTTCCATGTTCATACAGATAGCGGTGTAGATATTTCCATGTTCATATAGATAGCGGTGTCGATATTTCCATGTTTATACAGATAGTGGTGTAGATCTCTCCATCTTAATACATATGGCGGTGTAGATAATTATAAGATCTTACAGATGGCGGTGCAGATATTTCCATGTTCATAGAGATGGCGGTGTAGATATTTCCATGTTTATAGAGATAGCGGTGTAGTTATTTCCATGTGTAAAGAGATAGCTGTATAGGTATTTCCATGTATATGCAGAGAGCTTTGTAGATATTTCCATTTCCATGCAGATAGCGGTGTAGATATGTCCATGTTCAAACAGATAGCGGTGTAGATATTTCCATGTTCATACAGATATCAGTGTAGATATTTCCATGTTTAAACAGATAGTGGTGAAGATGTATACATGTTTACACAGATAGCGGTGTAGATATTTCCATGCTCATACAGATAGCGGTGTAGATATTTCCGTGTTCATACAGATGGCTGTGTAGATATATCCATGTTAATACAGATGGCGGTGAAGATATTTCCATGTTCATACAGATAGCGGTGTAGATATTTCCATGTTCATACAGATAGCGGTGTAGATATTTCCATGTTCATTCAGACAGCGGGGCTGATATTTCCATGTTCATCCAGATGGCTGTGTAGATATATCTATGTTCATACAGATGGTGGTTAAGATATTTCCATGTTCATACAGATATCGGTGTAGATATTTCCATGTTGATACAGATAGCTGTGTAGGTATTTCCATGTTAATACAGATAGCGGTGTAGATATTTCCATGTTTATACAGATAGTGGTGTAGATATTTCCATGTTTATAGATATAGCGGTGTAGTTATTTCCATGTGTAAAGAGATAGCTTTGTAGATATTTCCATGTATATGCAGATAGCTGTGTAGATATTTCTATTTTCATGCAGATAGCAGTGTAGATATTTCCATGTTCATACAGATAGCGGAGTAGATATTTCCATGTTCATACAGATAGCGGTGCAGATATTTCCATGTATATACTGGTAGCGGTGTAGATATTTCCATGTTTATAGAGATAGCGGTGTAGATATTTCCATGTTTATACAGATAGCGGTGTAGATATTTCCATGTTTATACAGATAGCGGTGTAGATATCTCCATCTTAATACAGATGGCGGTGTAGATATTTATATGTTCATACAGATGGCGGTGCAGATATTTCCATGTTCATACAGATGGTGGTGTAGATATTTCCATGTTTATAGAGATAGCGGTGTAGTTATTTCCATGTGTAAAGAAATAGATTTGTAGATATTTCCGTGTATATGCGGATAGCTGTGTAAATATTTCCATTTTTATGCAGATAGCGGTGTAGATATTTCCATGTTCAAACAGTTAGCGGTGTAGATATTTCCATGTTCATACAGATAGCGGTGTAGATATTTCCATGTTTATACAGATAGCGGTGAAGATGTATGCATGTTTGCACAGATACTGGTGTAGATATTTCCATGTTCATACAGATAGCGGTGTAAATATTTCCATGTTCATACAGATAGTGGTGTAGATATTTCCATGTTCATACAGATAGCGGTGTAGATATTTCCATGTTCATACAGACAGCGGTGTAGATATTTCCATGTTCATCCAGAAGGCTGTGTAGATATTTCCATGTTCATACAGATAGCGGTGCTGATATTTCCATGTTGATACAGGTAGCGGTGTAGATATTTCCATGTTCATACAGATAGCGGTGTAGATATTTCCATCTTCATACAGATAGCGGTGTAGATATTTCCATGTTCATACAGATAGCGGTGTAGATATTTCCATGTTCATACAGATAGCGGTGTAGCTATTTCCATGTTCATACAGATAGCGGTGTAGATATTTCCATGTTCATCCAGATGGGTGTGTAGATAAATCCATGTTCATACAGATGGCGGTGAAGATATTTCCATGTTTATACAGATAGCGGTGTAGATATTTCCATGTTTATACAGATAGCGGTGTAGATATTTCCATGTTTATACAGATAGCGGAGTAGATATCTCCATCTTAATACAGATGGCGGTGTAGATATTTATATGATCATACAGATGGCGGTGCAGATATTTCCATGTTCATACAGATGGCGGTGTAGATATTTCCATGTTTATAGAGATAGCGGTGTAGTTATTTCCATGTGTAAAGAGATAGCTGTATAGATATTTCCATGCATATGCAGATAGCTTTGTAGATATTTACATTTTCATGCAGATAGTGGTGTAGATATTTCCATGGTCAAACAGATAGCGGTGTAGATATTTCCATGTTCATACAGATAGCTGTGTAGATATTTCCATGTTTAAACAGATAGTGGTGAAGGTGTATATATGTTTACACAGATAGCGGTGTAGATATTTCCATGCTCATACAGATAGCGGTGTAGATAGTTCCGTGTTCATCCAGATGGCTGTGTAGATATATCCATGTTCATACAGATGGCGGTGAAGATATTTCCATGTTCATACAGATAGCGGTGTAGATATTTCCATGTTCATACAGACAGCGGTGTAGATATTTCCATGTTCATACAGATAGTGGTGTAGATATTTCCATGTTCATACAGATAGCGGTGTAGCTATTTCCATGTTCATACAAATAGCGGTGTAGATATTTCAATGTTCATAGATATAGCGGTGAAGATATTTCCATGGTCATACAGATAGCGGTGCTGATATTTCCATGTTTATACAGGTAGCGGTGTAGATAATTCCATGCTTATACAGATAGCGGTGTAGATATTTCCATGTTCATACAGATAGCAGTGTAGATATTTCCATGTTTATACAGGTAGCGTTGTAGATATTTCCAAGTTTATACATATAGTGGTGTATATATTTCCATGTTTACAGAGGTAGTGGTGTAGTTATTTCCATGTGTAAAGAGATAGCTTTGTAGATATTTCCATGTATATGCAGATAGCTGTGTAGATATTTCCATTTTCATGCAGATAGCGGTGTAGATATTTCCATGTTGATACAGATAGCGGTGTAGATATTTCCATGTTCAAACAGATAGCGGTGCTGTTATTTCCATGTTTATATAGGTAGCGGTGTAGGTATTTCCATGTTTATACAGATAGCGGTGTAGATATTTACATGTTTATACAGATAGCGGTGTAGATATTTCCATGTTTATACAGATAGCGGTGTAGATATCTCCATCTTAATACAGATGGCGGTGTAGATATTTATATGTTCATACAGATGGCAGTGCAGATGTTTCCATGTTCGTACAGATGGTGGTGTAGATATTTCCATGTTTATAGAGATAGCGGTGTAGTTATTTCCATGTGAAAAGAAATAGCTTTGTAGATATTTCCGTGTATATGCAGAGAGCTGTGTAAATATTTCCATTTTCATGCAGATAGCGGTGTAGATATTTCCATGTTCAAACAGTTAGCGGTGTAGATATTTCCATGTTCATACAGATAGCGGTGTAGATATTTCCATCTTTACACAGATAGCGGTGAAGATGTATGCATGTTTGCACAGATAGTGGTGTAGATATTTCCATGTTCATACAGATAGCGGTGTAAATATTTCCATGTTCAAACAGATAGTGGTGTAGATATTTCCATGTTCATACACATAGCGGTGTAGATATTTCCATGTTCATCCAGAAGGCTGTGTAGATATTTCCATGTTCATCCAGAAGGCTGTGTAGATATTTCCATGTTTATACAGATATCGGTGTAGATATTTCTATGTTTATACAGATAGCGGAGTAGGTATCTCCATCTTAATACAGATGGCGGTGTAGATATTTATATGATCATACAGATGGCGGTGCAGATATTTCCATGTTCATACAGATGGCGGTGTGGATATTTCCATGTTTATAGTGATAGCGGTGTAGTTATTTCCATGTGTAAAGAGATAGCTGTATAGATATTTCCATGTATATGCAGATAGCTTTGTAGATATTTCCATATTCATGCAGATAGCGGTGTAGATATTTCGATGTTCAAACAGATAGCGGTGTAGATATTTCCATGTTCATACAGATAGCTGTGTAGATATTTCCATGTTTAAACAGATAGTGGTGAAGATGTATACATGTTTACACAGATAGCGGTGTAGATATTTCCATGCTCATACAGATAGCGGTGTAGGTATTTCCACGTTCATCCAGATGGCTGTGTAGATATATCCATGTTCATACAGATGGCGGTGAAGATATTTCCATGTTCATACAGATAGCGGTGTAGATATTTCCATGTTCATACAGACAGTGGTGTAGATATTTCCATGTTCATACAGATAGTGGTGTAGATATTTCCATGTTCATACAGATAGCGGTGTAGCTATTTCCATGTTCATACAGATAGCGGTTTAGATATTTCCATGTTCATAGAGATAGCGGTGTAGATATTTCCATGGTCATACAGATAGCGGTGCTGATATTTCCAAGTTTATACAGGTAGCGGTGTAGATAATTCCATGTTTATACTGATAGCGGTGTAGATATTTCAATGTTCATACAGATAGCGGTGTAGATATTTCCATGTTTATACAGATAGCGGTGTAGATATTTCCATGTTTATACTGATAGTGGTGTATATATTTCCATGTTTACAGAGATAGCGGTGTAGTTATTTCCATGTGTAAAGAGATAGCTTTGTAGATATTTCCATGTATATGCAGATAGCTGTGTAGATATTTCCATGTTTATACAGATAGCGGTGTAGATATCTCCATCTTAATACAGATGGCGGTGTAGATATTTATATGTTCATACAGATGGCGTTGCAGATATTTCCATGTTCATACAGATGGTGGTGTAGATATTTCCATGTTTATAGAGATAGCGGTGTAGTTATTTCCATGTGTAAAGAAATAGCTTTGTAGATATTTCCGTGTATATGCAGATAGCTGTGTAAATATTTCCATTTTCATGCAGATAGCGGTGTTGATATTTCCATGTTCAAACAGTTAGCGGTGTAGATATTTCCATGTTCATACAGATAGCGGTGTAGATATTTCCATGTTTATACAGATAGCAGTGAAGATGTATGCATGTTTGCACAGATAGTGGTGTAGATATTTCCATGTTCATTGAGATAGCGGTGTAAATATTTCCATGTTCATACAGATAGTGTTGTAGTTATTTCCATGTTCATACAGATAGCGGTGTAGATATTTCCATGTTCATACAGATAGCGGTGTAGATATTTCCATGTTCATCAAGAAGGCTGTGTAGATATTTCCATGTTCATACAGATAGCGGTGCTGATATTTCCATGTTGATACAGGTAGCGGTGTAGATATTTCCATGTTCATACAGATAGCGGTGTAGATAGTTCCTTGTTCATACAGATAGCGGTGTAGATATTTCCATGTTCATACAGATGGCGGTGTAGCTATTTCCATGTTCATACAGATAGCGGTGTAGATATTTCCATGTTCATCCAGATGGGTGTGTAGATAAATCCATGTTCATACAGATGGCGGTGAAGATATTTCCATGTTTATACAGATAGCGGTGTAGATATTTCCATGTTCATACAGATAGCGGTGTAGCTCTTTCCATGTTCATACAGATAGCGGTGTAGATATTTCCATGTTCATCCAGATGGGTGAGTATATAAATCCATGTTCATACAGATGGCAGTGAAGATATTTCCATGTTCATACAGGTAGCGGTGTAGATATTTCCATGTTTATACAGATATCGGTGTAGATATTTCCATGTTTATACAGATAGCGGAGTAGATATCTCCATCTTAATACAGATGGCGGTGTAGATATTTATATGATCATACAGATGGCGGTGCAGCTATTTCCATGTTCATACAGATGGCGGTGTAGATATTTCCATGTTTATAGAGATAGCGGTGTAGTTATTTCCATGTGTAAAGAGATAGCTCTATAGATATTTCCATGTATATGCAGATAGCTTTGTAGATATTTCCATTTTCATGCAGATAGCGGTGTAGATATTTCCATGTTCAAACAGATAGCTGTGTAGATATTTCCATGTTTATACAGATAGCGGTGTAGATATCTCCATCTTAATACAGATGGCTGTGTAGATATTTATATGTTCATACAGATGGTGGTGCAGATATTTCCATGTTCATACAGACGGCGGTGTAGATATTTCCGTGTTCATACAGATAGTTGTGTAGTTATTTCCATGTGTAAAGAGATAGCTGTGTAGATATTTTCATGTATATGCAGATAGCTGTGTTGATATTTCCATTTTCATGCAGATAGCGGTGTATATATTTCCCTGTTCAGTTAGCGGTGTAGATATTTCCATGTTCAGAAAGATAGCGGTGTAGATATTTCCATGTTTATACAGATAGCGGTGAAGATGTATGCATGTTTACACGGATAGCGGTGTAGATATTTCCATGTTCATCCAGATGGCTGTGTAGATATATCCTTGTTCATACAGATAGCGGTGTAGTTATTTCCATCTTCATACAGATAGCGGTGCAGATATTTCCATGTTCATACAGATAGCGGTGTAGATATTTCCATGTTCATACAGATAGCGGTGTAGGTATTTCCATGTTCATACAGATAGCGGTGTAGATATTTCCATGTTTATACAGATATCGGTGTAGATATTTCCATGTTTATGCAGATAGCGGAGTAGATATCTCCATCTTAATACAGATGGCGGTGTAGATATTTATATGATCATACAGATGGCGGTGCAGATATTTCCATGTTCATACAGATGGCGGTGTAGATATTTCCATGTTTATAGAGATAGCGGTGATGTTATTCCCATTTGTAAAGAGATAGCTGTATAGATATTTCCATGTATATGCAGATAGCTTTGTAGATATTTCCATTTTCATGCAGATAGCGTTGTAGATATTTCCATGTTCAAACAGATAGCGGTGTAGATATTTCCATGTTCATACAGATAGCTGTGTAGATATTTCCATGTTTAAACAGATAGTGGTGAAGATGTATACATGTTTACACAGATAGCGGTGTAGATATTTCCATGTTCATACAGATAGCGGTGCTGATATTTCCATGTTTATACAGGTAGCGGTGTAGATATTTCCATGTTTATACAGATAGCGGTGTAGATATTTCCATGTTTATGCAGATAGCGGTGTAGATATTTCCATGTTTATACAGATAGCGGTGTAGATATCTCCATCTTAATACAGATGGCGGTGTAGATATTTATATGTTCATACAGATGGCGGTGCAGATATTTCCATGTTCATACAGATGGTGGTGTAAATATTTCCATGTTTATAGAGATAGCGGTGTAGTTATTTCCATGTGTAAAGAAATAGCTTTGTAGATATTTCCGTGTATATGCAGATAGCTGTTTAAATATTTCCATTTTCATGCAGATAGCGGTGTAGATATTTCCATGTTCAAACAGTTAGCGGTTTGGATATTTCCATGTTCATACAGATAGCGGTGTAGATATTTCCATGTTTATACAGATAGCGGTGAAGATGTATGCATGTTTGCACAGATAGTGGTGTAGATATTTCCATGTTCATACAGATAGCGGTGTAAATATTTCCATGTTCATACAGATAGTGGTGTAGATATTTCCATGTTCATACAGATAGCGGTGTAGATATTTCCATGTTCATACAGATAGCGGAGTAGATATTTCCATGTTCATCCAGAAGGCTGTGTAGATATTTACATGTTCAAACAGATAGCGGTGCTGATATTTCCATGTTGATACAGGTAGGGGTGTAGATATTTCCATGTTCATACAGATAGCGGTGTAGATATTTCCATGTTCAAACAGATAGCGGTGTAGCTATTTCCATGTTCATACAGATAGCGGTGTAGGTATTTCCATGTTCATCCAGATGGGTGTGTAGATAAATCCATGTTCATACAGATGGCGGTGAAGATATTTCCATGTTCATACAGATAGCGGTGTAGATATTTCCATGTTCATACAGATAGCGGTGTAGATATTTCCATGTTCATACAGATAGCGGTGTAGATATTTCCATGTTCATCCAGATGGGTGTGTATATAAATCCATGTTCATACAGATGGCGGTGAAGATATTTCCATGTTCATACAGATAGCGGTGTAGATATTTCCATGTTTATACAGATATCGGTGTAGATATTTCCATGTTTATGCAGATAGCGGAGTAGATATCTCCATCTTAATACAGACGGCGGTGTAGATATTTATATGATCATACAGATGGCGGTGCAGATATTTCCATGTTCATACAGATGGCGGTGTAGATATTTCCATGTTTATAGAGATAGCGGTGATGTTATTTCCATGTGTAAAGAGATAGCTGTATAGATATTTCCATGTATATGCAGAGAGCTTTGTAGATATTTCCATTTTCATGCAGATAGCGTTGTAGATATTTCCATGTTCAAACAGATAGCGGTGTAGATATTTCCATGTTCATACAGATATCGGTGTAGATATTTCCATGTTTATACAGATAACGGTGTAGATATCTCCATGTTAATACAGATGGCGGTGTAGATATTTATATGTTCATACAGATGGCGGTGCAGATATTTCCATGTTCATACAGATGGTGGTGTAGATATTTCCATGTTTATAGAGATAGCGGTGTAGTTATTTCCATGTGTAAAGAAATAGCTTTGTAGATATTTCCGTGTATATGCAGATAGCTGTGTAAATATTTCCATTTTCATACAGATAGCGGTGTAGATATTTCCATGTTCAAACAGTTAGCGGTGTGGATATTTCCATGTTCATACAGATAGCGGTGTAGGTATTTCCATGTTTATACAGATAGCGGTGAAAATGTATGCATGTTTGCACAGATAGTGGTGTAGATATTCCCATGTTCATACAGATAGCGGTGTAAATATTTCCGTGTTCATACAGATAGTGGTGTAGATATTTCCATGTTCATACAGATAGCGGTGTGGATATTTCCATGTTCATACAGATAGCGGTGTAGATATTTCCATGTTCATCCAGAAGGCTGTGTAGATATTTCCATGTTCATACAGATAGCGGTGCTGATATTTCCATGTTGATACAGGTAGCGGTGTAGATATTTCCATGTTCATACAGATAGCGGTGTAGATATTTCCATGTTCATACAGATAGCGGTGTAGATATTTCCATGTTCATACAGATAGCGGTGTAGCTATTTCCATGTTTATACAGATAGCGGTGTAGATATTTCCATGTTCATCCAGATGGGTGTGTATATAAATCCATGTTCATACAGATGGCGGTGAAGATATTTCCATGTTCATACAGATAGCGGTGTAGATATTTCCATGTTTATACAGATATCGGTGTAGATATTTCCATGTTTATACAGATAGCGGAGTAGATATCTCCATCTTAATACAGATGGCGGTGTAGATATTTATATGATCATACAGATGGCGGTGCAGATATTTCCATGTTCATACAGATAGCGGTGTAGATATTGCCATGTTTATAGAGATAGCGGTGTAGTTATTCCCATGTGTAAAGAGATAGCTCTATAGATATTTCCATGTATATGCAGATAGCTTTGTAGATATTTCCATTTTCATGCAGATAGCGGTGTAGATATTTCCATGTTCAAACAGATAGCGGTGTAGATATTTCCATGTTCATACAGATAGCTGTGTAGATATTTCCATGTTTATACAGATAGCGGTGTAGATATCTCCATCTTAATACAGATGGCTGTGTAGATATTTATATGTTGATACAGATGGCGGTGCAGATATTTCCATGTTCATACAGATGGTGGTGTAGATATTTCCATGTTTATAGAGATAGCGGTGTAGTTATTTCCATGTGTAAAGAAATAGCTTTGTAGATATTTCCGTGTATATGCAGATAGCTGTGTAGATATTTCCATTTTCATGCAGATAGCGGTGTAGATACTTCCATGTTCATACAGATAGCGGTGTAGATATTTCCATGTTTATACAGATAGCAGTGAAGATGTATGCATGTTTGCACAGATAGTGGTGTAGATATTTCCATGTTCATACAGATAGCGGTGTAGATATTTAAATGTTCATTCAGATAGTGGTGTAGATATTTCCATGTTCATACAGATAGCGGTGTAGATATTTCCATGTTCATACAGAGAGCGGTGTAGTTATTTCCATGTTCATCCAGAAGTCTGTGTAGATATATCCATGTTCATAAGGATGGCGCTGAAGATATTTCCATGTTCATACAGATAGCGGTGTAGATATTTCCATGTTCAAACAGATAGCGGTGTAGATATTTCCATGTTCATACAGATAGCGGTGTAGATATTTCCACGTTCTTACTGATAGCGGTGTAGCTATTTCCATGTTCATACAGATAGCAGTGCAGATATTTCCATGTTCATACAGATGGCGGTGTAGATATTTCCATGTTAATAGAGATAGCCGTGTAGTTATTTCCATGTGTAAAGAAATAGCTTTGTAGATATTTCCATGTATATGCAGATTGGTGTGTAGATATTTCCATTTTCATGCAGATAGCGGAGTAGATATTTCCATGTTCAAATAGATAGCGGTGTAGATATTTCCATGTTCCTACAGATAGCGGTGTAGATATTTCCATGTTTATACAGATAGCGGTGAAGGTGTATGCATGTTTACACAGATAGTGGTGTAGATATTTCCATGTTCATACAGATAGCGGTGTAGATATTTTCATGTTCATCCAGATGTCTATGTAGATATATCCATGTTCATACAGATGGCGGTGAGGATATTTCCATGTTCATACAGATAGCGGTGTAGATATTTCCATGTTCATACAGATAGCGGTTAACATATTTCCATGTTCATACAGATAGCCGTGTAGCTATTTCCATGTTCATACATATAGCGGTGTAGATATTTCCATGTTCATCCAGATGGCTGTGTAGTTATATCCATGTTCATACAGATGGCGGTGAAGATATTTCCATGATCATACAGATAGCGGTGTAGATATTTCCATGTTCATACAGATAGCGGTGTAGATATTTCCATGTTCATACAGATAGCGGTGTAGCTATTTCAATGTTCATACAGATAGCGCTGTAGATATTTCCATGTTCATCCAGATGGCTGTGTAGATATTTCCATGTTCATACAGATAGCGGTGCTGATATTTCCATGTTTATACAGGTAGCAGTGTAGATATTTCCATGTTTATTCAGATAGCGGTGTAGATATTTCCATGTTTATACAGATAGCGGTGCAGATGTATGCATGTTTACACAGTTAGCGGTGTAGATATTTCCATGTTCATACAGATAGCGGTGTAGATATTTCCATGTTCATCCAGATGGCTGTGTAGACATATCCATGTTCAGAAAGATGGTGTTGAAGATATTTCCATGTTCATACAGGTAGCGGTGTAGATATTTCCATGTTCATACAGATAGCGGTGTAGATATTTCCATGTTTGTACAGATAGCGGTGTAGATATCTCCATCTTAATACAGATGGCGGTGTAGATATTTATATGTTCATACAGATGGCTGTGTAGATATATCCATGTTCCTACAGATGGCGGTGAAGATATTTCCATGTTCATACAGATGGCGGTGTAGATATTTCCATGTTCATACAGATAGCGGGGCTGATATTTCCATGTTTATACAGGTAGCAGTGTAGATATTTCCTTGTTTATACAGAAAGCGGCATAGATATTTCCATGTTTATACAGATAGCAGTGTAGATATTTCCAAGTTTATACAGATAGCGGTGTAGATATCTCCATCTTAATACAGATGGCGGTGTAGATATTTATATGTTCATACAGATGTCGGTGCAGATATTTCCATGTTCATACAGATGGCAGTGTAGATATTTCCATGTTTATAGAGATAGCAGTGTAGTTATTTCCATGTGTAAAGAGATAGCTTTGTAGATATTTCCATGTATATGCTGATAGCTGTGTAGATATTTCCATTTTCATGCAGAGAGCGGTGAAGATGTATACATGTTTACACAGATAGCGGTGTAGTTATTTCCATGTTCATACAGATAGCGGTCTAGATATTTCCATGTTTATACAGATAGCGGTGAAGATATATGCATGTTAACACAGATAGCGGTGTAGATATTTCCATGTTCATACAGATAGCGGTGTAGATATTTCCATGTTCATCCAGATGTCTGTGTAGATATATCCATGTTCATACAGATGGCGGTGAAGATATTTCCATGTTCATACAGATAGCGGTGTAGATATTTCCATGTTCATACAGATAGCGGTGTAGATATTTCCATGTTCATACAGATAGCGGTGTAGCTATTTCCATGTTCATACAGATAGCGGTGTAGATATTTCCATGTTCATCCAGATGGTTGTTTAGATATGTCCATGTTCATACAGATGGCGGTGAAGATATTTCCATGTTCATACAGATAGAGGTGTAGATATTTCCATGTTTATACAGATATCGGTGTAGATATTTCCATGTTTATACAGATAGCGGTGTAGATCTCTCCATCTTAATACAGATGGCGGTGTAGATAATTATAAGATCATACAGATGGCGGTGCAGATATTTCCATGTTCATACAGATGGCGGTGTAGATATTTCCATGTTTATAGAGATAGCGGTGTAGTTATTTCCATGTGTAAAGAGATAGCTGTATAGGTATTTCCATGTATATGCAGATAGCATTGTAGATATTTCCATTTTCAGGCAGATAGCGGTGTAGATATTTCCATGTTCAAACAGATAGCGGTGTAGATATTTCCATGTTCATACAGATAGCAGTGTAGATATTTCCATGTTTAAACAGATAGTGGTGAAGATGTATACATGTTTACACAGATAGCGGTGTAGATATTTCCATGCTCATACAGATAGCCGTGTAGCTATTTCCATGTTCATACATATAGCGGTGTAGATATTTCCATGTTCATCCAGATGGCTGTGTAGTTATATCCATGTTCATACAGATGGCGGTGAAGATATTTCCATGATCATACAGATAGCGGTGTAGATATTTCCATGTTCATACAGATAGCGGTGTAGATATTTCCATGTTCATACAGATAGCGGTGTAGCTATTTCAATGTTCATACAGATAGTGGTGTAGATATTTCCATGTTCATCCAGATGGCTGTGTAGATATTTCCATGTTCATACAGAGAGCGGTGCTGATATTTCCATGTTTATACAGGTAGCAGTGTAGATATTTCCATGTTTATACAGGTAGCGGTGTAGATATTTCCATGTTTATACAGATAGCGGTGCAGATGTATGCATGTTTACACAGTTAGCGGTGTAGATATTTCCATGTTCATACAGATAGCGGTGTAGATATTTCCATGTTCATCCAGATGGCTGTGTAGACATATCCATGTTCAGAAAGATGGCGTTGAAGATATTTCCATGTTCATACAGGTAGCGGTGTAGATATTTCCATGTTCATACAGATAGCGGTGTAGATATTTCCATGTTTGTACAGATAGCGGTGTAGATATCTCCATCTTAATACAGATGGCGGTGTAGATATTTATATGTTCATACAGATGGCTGTGTAGATATATCCATGTTCCTACAGATGGCGGTGAAGATATTTCCATGTTCATACAGATGGCGGTGTAGATATTTCCATGTTCATACAGATAGCGGGGCTGATATTTCCATGTTTATACAGGTAGCAGTGTAGATATTTCCTTGTTTATACAGAAAGCGGCATAGATATTTCCATGTTTATACAGATAGCAGTGTAGATATTTCCAAGTTTATACAGATAGCGGTGTAGATATCTCCATCTTAATACAGATGGCGGTGTAGATATTTATATGTTCATACAGATGTCGGTGCAGATATTTCCATGTTCATACAGATGGCAGTGTAGATATTTCCATGTTTATAGAGATAGCAGTGTAGTTATTTCCATGGGTAAAGAGATAGCTTTGTAGATATTTCCATGTATATGCAGATAGCTGTGTAGATATTTCCATTTTCATGCAGAGAGCGGTGAAGATGTATACATGTTTACACAGATAGCGGTGTAGTTATTTCCAGGTTCATACAGATAGCGGTGTAGATATTTCCATGTTTATACAGATAGCGGTGAAGATATATGCATGTTAACACAGATAGCGGTGTAGATATTTCCATGTTCATACAGATAGCGGTGTAGATATTTCCATGTTCATCCAGATGGCTGTGTAGATATATCCATGTTCATACAGATGGCGGTGAAGATATTTCCATGTTCATACAGATAGCGGTGTAGATATTTCCATGTTCATACAGATAGCGGTGTAGATATTTCCATGTTCATACAGATAGCGGTGTAGCTATTTCCATGTTCATACAGATAGCGGTGTAGATATTTCCATGTTCATCCAGATGGTTGTTTAGATATGTCCATGTTCATACAGATGGCGGTGAAGATATTTCCATGGTCATACAGATAGCGGTGTAGATATTTCCATGTTTATACAGATATCGGTGTAGATATTTCCATGTTTATACAGATAGCGGTGTAGATCTCTCCATCTTAATACAGATGGCGGTGTAGATAATTATAAGATCATACAGATGGCGGTGCAGATATTTCCATGTTCATACAGATGGCGGTGTAGATATTTCCATGTTTATAGAGATAGCGGTGTAGTTATTTCCATGTGTAAAGAGATAGCTGTATAGGTATTTCCATGTATATGCAGATAGCATTGTAGATATTTCCATTTTCATGCAGATAGCGTTGTAGATATTTCCATGTTCAAACAGATAGCGGTGTAGATATTTCCATGTTCATACAGATAGCAGTGTGGATATTTCCATGTTTAAACAGATAGTGGTGAAGATGTATACATGTTTACACAGATAGCGGTGTAGATATTTCCATGCTCATACAGAGAGCGGTGTAGATATTTCCGTGTTCATACAGATGGCTGTGTAGATATATCCATGTTCATACAGATGGCGGTGAAGATATTTCCATGTTCATACAGATAGCGGTGTAGCTATTTCCATGTTCATTCAGATAGCGGTGTAGATATTTCCATGTACATTCAGACAGAGGGGCTGATATTTCCATGTTCATCCAGATGGCTGTGTAGATATATCTATGTTCATACAGATGGTGGTGAAGATATTTCCATGTTCATACAGATATCGGTGTAGATATTTCCATGTTCATACAGATAGCAGTGTAGGTATTTCCACGTTAATACAGATAGCGGTGCTGATATTTCCATGTTTATACAGGTAGCGGTGTAGATATTTCCATGTTTATACAAATAGCGGTGTAGATATTTCCATGTTTATACAGATAGCGGTGTAGATATTTCCATGTTTATACAGATAGTGGTGTAGATATTTCCAAGTTTATAGAGATAGCGGTGTAGTTATTTCCATGTGTAAAGAGATAGCTGTATAGGTATTTCCATGTATATGCAGATAGTTTGTAGATATTTCCATTTTCATGCAGATAGCGGTGTAGATATTTCCATGTTCAAACAGATAGCGGTGTAGATATTTCCATGTTCATACAGATAGCAGTGTAGATATTTCCATGTTTAAACAGATAGTGGTTAAGATGTATACATGTTTACACAGATAGCGGTGTAGATATTTCCATGCTCATACAGATAGCGGTGTAGATATTTCCGTGTTCATACAGATGGCTGTGTAGATATATCCATGTTCATACAGATGGCGGTGAAGATATTTCCATGTTCATACAGATAGCTGTGCAGATATTTCCATGTTCATACAGATGGTGGTGTAGATATTTCCCTGTTTATAGAGATAGCGGTGTAGTTATTTCCATGTGTAAAGATATAGATTTGTAGATATTTCCGTGTATATGCAGATAGCTGTGTAAATATTTCCATTTTTATGCAGATAGCGGTGTAGATATTTCCATGTTCAAACAGTTAGCGGTGTAGATATTTCCAGGTTCATACAGATAGCGGTGCAGATATTTCCATGTTGATACAGATAGCGGTGAAGTTGTATGCATGTTTGCACAGATAGTGGTGTAGATATTTCCATGTTCATACAGATAGCGGTGTAAATATTTCCATGTTCATACAGATAGTGGTGTAGATATTTCCATGTTCATACAGATAGCGGTATAGATATTTCCATGTTCATCCAGAAGGCTGTTTAGATATTTCCATGTTCATACAGATAGCGGTGCTGATATTTCCATGTTGATACAGGTAGCGGTGTAGATATTTCCATGTTCATACAGATAGCGGTGTAGATATTTCCATGTTCATACAGATAGCGGTGTAGATATTTCCATGTTCATACAGATAGCGGTGTAGCTATTTCCATGTTCATACAGATAGCGGTGTAGATATTTCCATGTTCATCCAGATGGGTGTGTAGATAAATCCATGTTCATACAGATGGCGGTGAAGATATTTCCATGTTCATACAGATAGCGGTGTAGATATTTCCATGTTCATACAGATAGCGGTGTAGCTATTTCCATGTTCATACAGATAGCGGTGTAGATATTTCCATGTTCATCCAGATGGGTGTGTATATAAATCCATGTTCATACAGATGGCGGTGAAGATATTTCCATGTTCATACAGATAGCGGTGTAGATATTTCCATGTTTATACAGATATCGGTGTAGATATTTCCATGTTTATGCAGATAGCAGAGTAGATATCTCCATCTTAAAACAGATGGCGGTGTAGATATTTATATGATCATACAGATGGCGGTGCAGATATTTCCATGTTCATACAGATGGCGGTGTAGATATTTCCATGTTTATAGAGATAGCGGTGATGTTATTTCCATGTGTAAAGAGATAGCTGTATAGGTATTTCCATGTATATGCAGATAGCATTGTAGATATTTCCATTTTCATGCAGATAGCGTTGTAGATATTTCCATGTTCAAACAGATAGCGGTGTAGATATTTCCATGTTCATACAGATAGCAGTGTGGATATTTCCATGTTTAAACAGATAGTGGTGAAGATGTATACATGTTTACACAGATAGCGGTGTAGATATTTCCATGCTCATACAGAGAGCGGTGTAGATATTTCCGTGTTCATACAGATGGCTGTGTAGATATATCCATGTTCATACAGATGGCGGTGAAGATATTTCCATGTTCATACAGATAGCGGTGTAGCTATTTCCATGTTCATTCAGATAGCGGTGTAGATATTTCCATGTACATTCAGACAGAGGGGCTGATATTTCCATGTTCATCCAGATGGCTGTGTAGATATATCTATGTTCATACAGATGGTGGTGAAGATATTTCCATGTTCATACAGATATCGGTGTAGATATTTCCATGTTCATACAGATAGCAGTGTAGGTATTTCCACGTTAATACAGATAGCGGTGCTGATATTTCCATGTTTATACAGGTAGCGGTGTAGATATTTCCATGTTTATACAAATAGCGGTGTAGATATTTCCATGTTTATACAGATAGCGGTGTAGATATTTCCATGTTTATACAGATAGTGGTGTAGATATTTCCAAGTTTATAGAGATAGCGGTGTAGTTATTTCCATGTGTAAAGAGATAGCTGTATAGGTATTTCCATGTATATGCAGATAGTTTGTAGATATTTCCATTTTCATGCAGATAGCGGTGTAGATATTTCCATGTTCAAACAGATAGCGGTGTAGATATTTCCATGTTCATACAGATAGCAGTGTAGATATTTCCATGTTTAAACAGATAGTGGTTAAGATGTATACATGTTTACACAGATAGCGGTGTAGATATTTCCATGCTCATACAGATAGCGGTGTAGATATTTCCGTGTTCATACAGATGGCTGTGTAGATATATCCATGTTCATACAGATGGCGGTGAAGATATTTCCATGTTCATACAGATAGCTGTGTAGATATTTCCATGTTCATACAGATAGCGGTGTAGATATTTCCATGCACATTCAGACAGCGGGGCTGATATTTCCATGTTCATCCAGATGGCTGTGTAGATATAACTATGTTCATACAGATGGTGGTGAAGATATTTCCATGTTCATACAGATATCGGTGTAGATATTTCCATGTTCATACAGATAGCAGTTTAGGTATTTCCATGTTAATACAGATAGCGGTGCTGATATTTCCATGTTTATACAGGTAGCGGTGTAGATATTTCCATGTTTATACAAATAGTGGTGTAGATATTTCCATGTTTATACAGATAGCGGTGTAGATATTTCCATGTTTATACAGATAGTGGTGTAGATATTTCCATGTTTATAGAGATAGCGGTGTAGTTATTTCCATGTGTAAAGAGATAGCTTTGTAGGTATTTCCATGTATATGCAGATAGCTGTGTAGATATTTCTATTTTCATGCAGATAGCGGTGTAGATATTTCCATGTTCATACAGAAAGCGGTGTAGATATTTCCATGTTCATACAGATAGCGGTGCTGATATTTCCATGTTTATACAGGTAGCGGTGTCGATATTTCCATGTTTATACAGATAGCGGTGTAGATATTTCCATGTTTATACAGATAGCGGTGTAGATATTTCCATGTTTATACAGATAGCGGTGTAGATATCTCCATCTTAATACAGATGGCGGTGTAGATATTTATATGTTCATACAGATGGCGGTGCAGATATTTCCATGTTCATACAGATGGTGGTGTAGATATTTCCCTGTTTATAGAGATAGCGGTGTAGTTATTTCCATGTGTAAAGATATAGATTTGTAGATATTTCCGTGTATATGCAGATAGCTGTGTAAATATTTCCATTTTTATGCAGATAGCGGTGTAGATATTTCCATGTTCAAACAGTTAGCGGTGTAGATATTTCCAGGTTCATACAGATAGCGGTGCAGATATTTCCATGTTGATACAGATAGCGGTGAAGTTGTATGCATGTTTGCACAGATAGTGGTGTAGATATTTCCATGTTCATACAGATAGCGGTGTAAATATTTCCATGTTCATACAGATAGTGGTGTAGATATTTCCATGTTCATACAGATAGCGGTATAGATATTTCCATGTTCATCCAGAAGGCTGTTTAGATATTTCCATGTTCATACAGATAGCGGTGCTGATATTTCCATGTTGATACAGGTAGCGGTGTAGATATTTCCATGTTCATACAGATAGCGGTGTAGATATTTCAATGTTCATACAGATAGCGGTGTAGATATTTCCATGTTCATACAGATAGCGGTGTAGCTATTTCCATGTTCATACAGATAGCGGTGTAGATATTTCCATGTTCATCCAGATGGGTGTGTAGATAAATCCATGTTCATACAGATGGCGGTGAAGATATTTCCATGTTCATACAGATAGCGGTGTAGATATTTCCATGTTCATACAGATAGCGGTGTAGCTATTTCCATGTTCATACAGATAGCGGTGTAGATATTTCCATGTTCATCCAGATGGGTGTGTATATAAATCCATGTTCATACAGATGGCGGTGAAGATATTTCCATGTTCATACAGATAGCGGTGTAGATATTTCCATGTTTATACAGATATCGGTGTAGATATTTCCATGTTTATGCAGATAGCAGAGTAGATATCTCCATCTTAAAACAGATGGCGGTGTAGATATTTATATGATCATACAGATGGCGGTGCAGATATTTCCATGTTCATACAGATGGCGGTGTAGATATTTCCATGTTTATAGAGATAGCGGTGATGTTATTTCCATGTGTAAAGAGATAGCTGTATAGATATTTCCATGTATATGCAGATAGCTTTGTAGATATTTCCATTTTCATGCAGATAGCGGTGTAGATATTTCCATGTTCAAACAGATAGCGGTGTAGATATTTCCATGTTCATACAGATAGCTGTGTAGATATTTCCATCTTTAAACAGATAGTGGTGAAGATGTATACATGTTTACACAGATAGTGGTGTAGGTATTTCCATGCTCATACAGATAGCGGTGTAGATATTTCCGTGTTCATCCAGATGGCTGTGTAGGTATATCCATGTTCATACAGATGGCGGTGAAGATATTTCCATGTTCATACAGATAGTTGTGTAGATATTTCCATGTTCATAGAGATAGCGGTGTAGATATTTCCATGTTTATACAGATAGTGGTGTATATATTTCCATGTTTACAGAGATAGCAGTGTAGTTATTTCCATGTGTAAAGAGATAGCTTTGTAGATATTTCCATGTATGTGCAGATAGCTGTGTAGATATTTCCATTTTCATGCAGATAGCGGTGTAGATATTTCCATGTTCAAACAGATAGCGGTGTAGATATTTCCATGTTCATACAGATAGCGGTGTGGATAATTCCATGTTTATACAGATAGCGGTGAAGATGTATGAATGTTTACCCAGATAGCGGTGTAGATAGTTCCATGTTCATACAGATAGCGGTGTAGATATTTCCATGTTCATCCAGACGGCTGTGTAGACATATCCATGTTCATACAGATGGCGGTGAAGATATTTCCATGTTCATACACATGACTGTGTAGATATATCCATGTTCATACAGATGACGGTGAAGGTTTTTCCATGTTCATACAGATGGCGGTGTAGATATTTCCATGTTCATACAGATAGTGGTGCTGATATTTCCATGTTTATACAGTTAGCAGTGTAGATATTTCCATGTTTATACACATAGCGGTGTAGATATTTCCATGTTCATACAGATAGCGGTGTAGATATCTCCATCTTAATACAGATGGCTGTGTAGATATTTATATGTTCATACAGATGGCGGTGCAGATATTTCCATGTTCATACAGATGGCGGTGAAGTTATTTCCATGTTCATACAGATGGCGGTGTAGTTACTTCCATGTTCATACTGATAGCGGTGCTGATATTTCCATGTTTGTACAGGTAGCGGTGTAGATATTTCCATGTTCATACAGATGGCTGTGTAGATATATCCATGTTCATACAGATGGCGGTGACGATATTTCCATGTTCATACAGACGGCGGTGTAGATATTTCCATGTCCATACTGATAGCGGTGCTGATATTTCCATGTTTATACAGGTGGCGGTGTAGATATTTCAATGTTTATACAGATAGCGGTGTAGATATTTCCATGTTCATCCAGATGGCTGTGTAGATATATCCATGTTCATACAGATAGCGGTGAAGACATTTCCATGTTCATACAGATAGCGGTGTAGATATTTCCATGTTCATACAGATAACCGTGTAGATATTGCCATGTTCATACCGATAGCGGTGCTGATACTTCCTTGTTTATACTGGTAGCGGTGTAGATATTTCCATGTTTATACACATAGCGGTGTAGATATTTCCATGTTTATACAGATAGCGGTGTAGATATCTCCATCTTAATACAGATGGCGGTGTAGATATTTATATGTTCATACAGATGGCGGTGCAGATATTTCCATGTTCATACGGATGGCGTTGAAGATATTTCCATGTTCATAAAGATGGCGGTGTAGAAACTTCCATGTTCATACTGATACCGGTGCTGACATTTCCATGTTTATACTGGTAGCGGTGTAGATATTTCCAAGTTTATACAGATAGCAGTGTAGATATTTCCATGTTTATGCACATAGCGGTGTAGATATTTCCATGTTTATACAGATAGCGGTGTAGATATTTCCATGTTTATGCAGATAGTGGTGTAGATATCTCCATCTTAATACAGATGGCGGTGTAGATATTTAAATGTTCATACAGATGGCGGTGCAGATATTTCCATGTTCATACAGATGGCGGTGTAGATATTTCCATGTTCATTCAGATAGCGGTGTAGTTATTTCCATGTGTAAAGAGATAGCTGTGTAGATATTTCCATGTATAATCAGATAGCTGTGTAGATATTTCCGTTTTCTTGCAGATAGCAGTGTATATATTTCCCTGTTCAAACAGTTAGCGGTGCAGATATTTCCATGTTCATGAAGATAGCGGTGTAGATATTTCCATATTTATACAGAGAGCGGTGTAGATATTTCCATGTTCATACAGATAGCCGTGTAGATATTGCCATGTTCATACCAATAGCGGTGCTGATACTTCCATGTTTATACAGGTAGCGGTGTACATATTTCCGTGTTTATACAGATAGCAGTGTAGATATTTCCATGTTCATACAGATGGCTGTGTAGAAACTTCCATGTTCATACCGATAGCGGAGCTGATATTTCCATGTTTATACAGGTAGCGGTGTAGATATTTCCATGTTTATACAGATAGCGCTGTAGATATTTCCATGTTTATACACATAGCGGTGTAGATATTTCCATGTTTATACAGATAGCGGTGTAGATATTTCCATGTTTATGCAGATAGTTGTGTAGATATCTCCATCTTAATACAGATGGCGGTGTAGATATTTAAATGTTCATACAGATGGCTGTGTAGACATATCCATGTTCGTACAGATGGCGGTGAAGATATTTCCATGTTCATACAGATGGCGGTGTAGATATTTCCATGTTCATACAGATAGCGGTGTAGATATTTCCATGTTCATACAGATGGCTGTGTAGATATATCCATGTTCCTACAGATGGCGGTGAAGATATTTCCATGTTCATACAGATGGCGGTGTAGATATTTCCATGTTCATACAGATAGCGGGGCTGATATTTCCATGTTTATACAGGTAGCAGTGTAGATATTTCCTTGTTTATACAGAAAGCGGCATAGATATTTCCATGTTTATACAGATATCAGTGTAGATATTTCCAAGTTTATACAGATAGCGGTGTAGATATCTCCATCTTAATACAGATGGCGGTGTAGATATTTGTATGTTCATACAGATGTCGGTGCAGATATTTCCATGTTCATACAGATGGCGGTGTAGATATTTCCATGTTTATAGAGATAGCAGTGTAGTTATTTCCATGTGTAAAGAGATAGCTTTGTAGATATTTCCATGTATATGCAGATAGCTGTGTAGATATTTCCATTTTCATGCAGATAGCGGTGAAGATGTATACATGTTTACACAGATAGCGGTGTAGATATTTCCATGTTCATACAGATAGCGGTGTAGATATTTCCATGTTCATACAGATGGCTGTGTAGATATATCTATGTTCTTACAGATGGTGGAGAAGATATTTCCATGTTCATACAGATAGCGGTGTAGTTATTTCCATGTGTAAAGAGATAGCTGTGTAGATATTCCCATGTATATGCAGATAGCTGTGTAGATATTTCCATTTTCAAGCAGATTGCGGTGTATATACTTCCCTGTTCAAACAGATAGCGGTGTAGATATTCCCATGTTCATACAGATAGTGGTGTAGATATTTCCATGTTCATACAGATAGTGGTGTAGCTATTTCCATGTTCATACAGATAGCGGTGTGGATATTTCCATGTTCATAGAGATAGCGGTGTAGATATTTCCATGTTTATACAGGTAGCGGTGTAGATATTTCCATGTTTATACAGATAGCGGTGAAGATGTATGCATGTTTACACAGATAGCGGTGTAGATATTTTCATGTTCATCCAGATGGCCGTGTAGATATTTCCATGTTCATACAGATAGCGGTGTAGATATTTCCATGTTCATCCAGATGGCTGTGTAGATATATCCATGTTCATACAGATGGCGGTGAAGATATTTCCATGTTCATACAGATGGCTGTTTAGATATATCCATGTTCATACAGATGGCGGTGACGATATTTCCATCTTCATACAGACGGCGGTGTAGATATTTCCATGTTCATACTGATAGCGGTGCTGATATTTCCATGTTCATACAGGTGGCGGTGTAGATATTTCAATGTTTATACAGATGGCGGTGAAGACATTTCCATGTTCATACAGATAGCGGTGTAGATATTTCCACGTTCATACAGATAACCGTGTAGATATTGCCATGTTCATACCGATAGCGGTGCTGATACTTCCATGTTTATACAGGCAGCGGTGTAGATATCTCCATGCTTATACAGATAGCGGTGTAGATATCTCCATCTTAATACAGATGGCGGTGTAGATATTTATATGTTCATACAGATGACGGTGCAGATATTTCCATGTTCATACGGATGGCGGTGAAGATATTTCCATGTTCATACAGATGGCGGTGTAGAAACTTCCATGTTCATACTGATAGCGGTGCTGACATTTCCATGTTTATACTGGTAGCGGTGTAGATATTTCCATGTTTATACAGATAGCAGTGTTGATATTTCCATGTTTATACACATAGCGGTGTAGATATTTCCATGTTTATACAGATAGCGGTGTAGATATTTCCATGTTTATGCAGATAGTGGTGTAGATATCTCCATCTTAATACAGATGGCGGTGTAGATATTTATATGTTCACACAGATGGCGGTGCAGATATTTCCATGTTCATACAGATGGCGGTGTAGATATTTCCATGTTCATACAGATAGCGGTGTAGTTATTTCCATGTGTAAAGAGATAGCTGTGTAGATATTTCCATGTATAAGCAGATAGCTGTGTAGATATTTCCGTTTTCATGCAGATAGCGGTGTATATATTTCCCTGTTCAGTTAGCGGTGTAGATATTTCCATGTTCATAAAGATAGCGGTGTATATATTTCCATGTTTATACAGATAGAGGTGTAGATATTACCATGTTCATACAGATAGCCGTGTAGATATTGCCATGTTCATACCGATAGCGGTGCTGATACTTCCATGTTTATACAGGTTGCGGTGTACATATTTCCGTGTTTATACAGATAGCGGTGTAGATATTTCCATGTTCATACAGATAGCGGTGTAGATATTTCCATGTTTATACAGATAGCGGTGTAGATATCTCCTTCTTAATACAGATGGCGGTGTAGATATTTCCATGTTCATACAGATGGCGGTGTAGATATTTCCATGTTTATAGAGATAGCGGTGTAGTTATTTCCATGTGCAAAGAGATAGCTGTGTAGATATTTCCATTTATATGCAGATAGTTGTGTAGATATTTCAATTTTCATGCAGATAGCGGTGTAGATATTTCCATGTTTAAACAGATAGCGGTGTAGATATTTCCATGTTCATACAGATAGCGGTGTAGATATTTCCATGTTTATACAGATAGCGGTGAAGATGTATGCATGTTTACACAGATTGCAGTGTAGATATTTCCATGTTCATCCAGACGGCTGTGTAGACATATCCATGTTCATACAGATGGTGGTGAAGATATTTCCATGTTCATACAGATGGCTGTGTAGATATATCCATGTTCATACAGATGGCGGTGACGATATTTCCATGTTCATACAGACGGTGGTGTAGATATTTCCATGTTCATACAGATAGCGGTGCTGATATTTCCATGTTTATACAGGTAGCGGTGTAGATATTTCCATGTTTATACAGATAGCGGTGTAGATATTTCCATGTTTATACAGATAGCGGTGTAGATATTTCCATGTTTATACAGATAGCGGTGTAGATATCTCCATCTTAATACAGATGGCGGTGCAGATATTTATATGTTCATACAGTTGGCGGTGCAGATATTTCCATGTTCATACGTATGGCGGTGAAGATATTTCCATGTTCATACAGATGGCGGTGTAGAAACTTCCATGTTCATACTGATAGCGGTGCGGATATTTCCATGTTTATACAGGTAGCGGTGTAGATATTTCCATGTTTATACAGATAGCGGTGTAGATATTTCCATGTTTATACACGTAGTGGTGTAGATATTTCCATGTTTATACAGATAGCGGTGTAGATATTTCCATGTTTATGCAGATAGTTGTGTAGATATCTCCATCTTAATACAGATGGCGGTGTAGATATTTAAATGTTCACACAGATGGCTGTGTAGACATGTCCATGTTCATACAGATGGCGGTGAAGATATTTCCATGTTCATACAGATAGCGGTGTAGATATTTCCATGTTCATACAGATAGCGGTGTAGATATTTCCATGTTCATACAGATGGCTGTGTAGATATATCCATGTTCCTACAGATGGCGGTGAAGATATTTCCATGTTCATACAGATGGCGGTGTAGATATTTCCATGTTCATACAGATAGCGGGGCTGATATTTCCATGTTTATACAGGTAGCAGTGTAGATATTTCCTTGTTTATACAGAAAGCGGCATAGATATTTCCATGTTTATACAGGTAGCATTGTAGATATTTCCAAGTTTATACAGATAGCGGTGTAGATATCTCCATCTTAATAGAGATGGCGGTGTAGATATTTATATGTTCATACAGATGTCGGTGCAGATATTTCCATGTTCATACAGATGGCGGTGTAGATATTTCCATGTTTATAGAGATAGCAGTGTAGTTATTTCCATGTGTAAAGAGATAGCTTTGTAGATATTTCCATATATATGCAGATAGCTGTGTAGATATTTCCATTTTTTTGCAGATAGCGGTGAAGATGTATACATGTTTACACAGATAGCGGTGTAGATATTTCCATGTTCATACAGATAGCGGTGTAGATATTTCCATGTTCATACAGATGGCTGTGTAGATATATCTATGTTCTTACAGATGGCGGAGAAGATATTTCCATGTTCATACAGATAGCGGTGTAGATATTTCCATGTTCATAGAGATAGCGGTGTATATATTTCCATGTTCATACAGATAGCGGTGTAGATATTTCCATGTTCATACAGATAGCGGTGTAGATATTTCCATGTTCATCCAGATGGCTGTGTAGATATATCCATGTTCATACAGATGGCGGTGAAGATATTTCCATGTTCATACAGGTAGCGGTGCAGATATTTCCATGTTCATACAGATAGCCGTGTAGATATTGCCATGTTTATACCGATAGCGGTGCTGATACTTCCATGTTTATACAGGTAGTGGTGTACATATTTCCATGTTTATACAGATAGCGGTGTAGATATTTCCATGTTCATACAGATAGCGGTGTAGATAATTCCATGTTCATACAGATAACCGTGTAGATATTGCCATGTTCATACCGATAGCCGTGCTGATACTTCCATGTTTATACAGGTAGCGGTGTAGATATTTCCATGTTTATACAGATAGCGGTGTAGATATCTCCATCTTAATACAGATGGCGGTGTAGATATTTATATGTTCATACAGATGGCGGGGCAGATATTTCCATGTTCATACGGATGGCGGTGAAGATATTTCCATGTTCATACAGATGGCGGTGTAGAAACTTCCATGTTCATACTGATAGCGGTGCTGATATTTCCATGTTTATACAGGTAGCGGTGTAGATATTTCCATGTTTATACAGATAGCGGTGTAGATATTTCCATGTTTATACACATAGCGGTGTAGATATTTCCATGTTTATAGAGATAGCAGTGTAGATATTTCCATGTTTATGCAGATAGTTGTGTAGATATCTCCATCTTAATACAGATGGCGGTGTAGATATTTAAATGTTCATACAGATGGCTGTGTAGACATATCCATGTTCATACAGATGGCGGTGAAGATATTTCCATGTTCATACAGATAGCGGTGTAGATATTTCCATGTTCATACAGATAGCGGTGTAGATATTTCCATGTTCATACAGATAGCGGTGTAGATATTTCCATGTTTATACAGATAGCGGTGTAGATATCTCCTTCTTAATACAGATGGCGGTGTAGATATTTCCATGTTCATACAGATGGCGGTGTAGATATTTCCATGTTTATAGAGATAGCGGTGTAGTTATTTCCATGTGCAAAGAGATAGCTGTGTAGATATTTCCATTTATATGCAGATAGTTGTGTAGATATTTCAATTTTCATGCAGATAGCGGTGTAGATATTTCCGTGTTCAAACAGATAGCGGTGTAGATATTTCCATGTTCATACAGATAGCGGTGTAGATATTTCCATGTTCATCCAGACGGCTGTGTAGACATATCCATGTTCATACAGATGGCGGTGAAGATATTTCCATGTTCATACAGATGGCTGTGTAGATATATCCATGTTCATACAGATGGCGGTGACGATATTTCCATGTTCATACAGACGGTGGTGTAGATATTTCCATGTTCATACAGATAGCGGTGCTGATATTTCCATGTTTATACAGGTAGCGGTGTAGATATTTCCATGTTTATACAGATAGCGGTGTAGATATTTCCATGTTTATACAGATAGCGGTGTAGATATTTCCATGTTTATACAGATAGCGGTGAAGATGTATGCATGTTTACACAGATTGCAGTGTAGATATTTCCATGTTCATCCAGACGGCTGTGTAGACATATCCATGTTCATACAGATGGTGGTGAAGATATTTCCATGTTCATACAGATGGCTGTGTAGATATATCCATGTTCATACAGATGGCGGTGACGATATTTCCATGTTCATACAGACGGTGGTGTAGATATTTCCATGTTCATACAGATAGCGGTGCTGATATTTCCATGTTTATACAGGTAGCGGTGTAGATATTTCCATGTTTATACAGATAGCGGTGTAGATATTTCCATGTTTATACAGATAGCGGTGTAGATATTTCCATGTTTATACAGATAGCGGTGTAGATATCTCCGTCTTAATACAGATGGCGGTGCAGATATTTATATGTTCATACAGTTGGCGGTGCAGATATTTCCAAGTTCATACGTATGGCGGTGAAGATATTTCCATGTTCATACAGATGGCGGTGTAGAAACTTCCATGTTCATAATGATAGCGGTGCTGATATTTCCATGTTTATACAGGTAGCGGTGTAGATATTTCCATGTTTATACAGATAGCGGTGTAGATATTTCCATGTTTATACACATAGCGGTGTAGATATTTCCATGTTTATACAGATAGCGGTGTAGATATTTCCATGTTTATGCAGATAGTTGTGTAGATATCTCCATCTTAATACAGATGGCGGTGTAGATATTTAAATGTTCATACAGATGGCTGTGTAGACATATCCATGTTCATACAGATGGCGGTGAAGATATTTCCATGTTCATACGGATAACGGTGTAGATATTTCCATGTTCATACAGATAGCGGTGTAGATATTTCCATGTTCATACAGATGGCTGTGTAGATATATCCATGTTCCTACAGATGGCGGTGAAGATATTTCCATGTTCATACAGATGGCGGTGTAGATATTTCCATGTTCATACAGATAGCGGGGCAGATATTTCCATGTTTATACAGGTAGCAGTGTAGATAATTCCTTGTTTATAGAGAAAGCGGCATAGATATTTCCATGTTTATACAGGTAGCAGTGTAGATATTTCCAAGTTTATAAAGATAGCGGTGTAGATATCTCCATCTTTATACAGATGGCGGTGTAGATATTTATATGTTCATACAGATGTCGGTGCAGATATTTCCATGTTCATACAGATGGCGGTGTAGATATTTCCATGTTTATAGAGATAGCAGTGTAGTTATTTCCATGTGTAAAGAGATAGCTTTGTAGATACTTCCATATATATGCAGATAGCTGTGTAGATATTTCCATTTTTATGCAGATAGCGGTGAAGATGTATACATGTTTACACAGATAGCGGTGTAGATATTTCCATGTTCATACAGATAGCGGTGTAGATATTTCCATGTTCATACAGATGGCTGTGTAGATATATCTATGTTCTTACAGATGGCGGAGAAGATATTTCCATGTTCATACAGATAGCGGTGTAGATATTTCCATGTTCATATAGATAGCGGTGTATATATTTCCATGTTCATACAGATAGCGGTGTAGATATTTCCATGTTCATACAGATAGCGGTGTAGATATTTCCATGTTCATCCAGATGGCTGTGTAGATATATCCATGTTCATACAGATGGCGGTGAAGATATTTCCATGTTCATACAGGTAGCGGTGCAGATATTTCCATGTTCATACAGATAGCCGTGTAGATATTGCCATGTTTATACCGATAGCGGAGCTGATACTTCCATGTTTATACAGGTAGCGGTGTACATATTTCCATGTTTATACAGATAGCGGTTTAGATATTTCCATGTTCATACAGATAGCGGTGTAGATAATTCCATGTTCATACAGATAACCGTGTAGATATTGCCATGTTCATACCGATAGCGGTGCTGATACTTCCATGTTTATACAGGTAGCGGTGTAGATATTTCCATGTTTATACAGATAGCGGTGTAGATATCTCCATCTTAATACAGATGGCGGTGTAGATATTTATATGTTCATACAGATGGCGGTGCAGATATTTCCATGTTCATACGGATGGCGGTGAAGATATTTCCATGTTCATATAGATGGCGGTGTAGAAACTTCCATGTTCATACTGATAGCGGTGCTGATATTTCCATGTTTATACAGGTAGCGGTGTAGATATTTCCATGTTTATACAGATAGCGGTGTAGATATTTCCATGTTTATACACATAGCGGTGTAGATATTTCCATGTTTATACAGATAGCGGTGTAGATATTTCCATGTTTATGCAGATAGTTGTGTAGATATCTCCATCTTAATACAGATGGCGGTGTAGATATTTAAATGTTCATACAGATGGCTGTGTAGACATATCCATGTTCATACAGATGGCGGTGAAGATATTTCCATGTTCATACAGATAGCGGTGTAGATATTTCCATGTTCATACAGATAGCGGTGTAGATATTTCCATGTTCATACAGATGGCTGTGTAGATATATCCATGTTCCTACAGATGGCGGTGAAGATATTTCCATGTTCATACAGATGGCGGTGTAGATATTTCCATGTTCATACAGATAGCGGGGCTGATATTTCCATGTTTATACAGGTAGCAGTGTAGATATTTCCTTGTTTATACAGAAAGCGGCATAGATATTTCCATGTTTATACAGATAGCAGTGTAGATATTTCCAAGTTTATACTGATAGCGGTGTAGATATCTCCATCTTAATACAGATGGCGGTGTAGATATTTATATGTTCATACAGATGTCGGTGCAGATATTTCCATGTTCATACAGATGGCGGTGTAGATATTTCCATGTTTATAGAGATAGCAGTGTAGTTATTTCCATGTGTAAAGAGATAGCTTTGTAGATATTTCCATATATATGCAGATAGCTGTGTAGATATTTCCATTTTTATGCAGATAGCGGTGAAGATGTATACATGTTTACACAGATAGCGGTGTAGATATTTCCATGTTCATACAGATAGCGGTGTAGATATTTCCATGTTCATACTGATGGCTGTGTAGATATATCTATGTTCTTACAGATGGCGGAGAAGATATTTCCATGTTCATACAGATAGCGGTGTAGATATTTCCATGTTCATACAGATAGCGGTGTAGATATTTCCATGTTCATACAGATAGTGGTGTTGATATTTCCATGTTCATACAGATAGCGGTGTAGATATTTCCATGTTCATCCAGATGGCTGTGTAGATATATCCATGTTCATACAGATGGCGGTGAAGATATTTCCATGTTCATACAGGTAGCGGTGCAGATATTTCCATGTTCATACAGATAGCCGTGTAGATATTGCCATGTTTATACCGATACCGGTGCTGATACTTCCATGTTTATACAGGTAGCGGTGTACATATTTCCATGTTTATACAGATAGCGGTGTAGATATTTCCATGTTCATACAGATAGCGGTGTAGATAATTCCATGTTCATACAGATAACCGTGTAGATATTGCCATGTTCATACCGATAGCGGTGCTGATACTTCCATGTTTATACAGGTAGCGGTGCAGATATTTCCATGTTTATACAGATAGCGGTGTAGATATCTCCATCTTAATACAGATGGCGGTGTAGATATTTATATGTTCATACAGATGGCGGTGCAGATATTTCCATGTTCATACGGATGGCGGTGAAGATATTTCCATGTTCATACAGATGGCGGTGTAGAAACTTCCATGTTCATACTGATAGCGGTGGTGACATTTCCATGTTTATACTGGTAGCGGTGTAGATATTTCCATGTTTATACAGATAGCAGTGTAGATATTTCCATGTTTATACACATAGCGGTGTAGATATTTCCATGTTCATAAAGATAGCGGTGAAGATATTTCCATGTTTATACAGATAGCAGTGTAGATATTACCATGTTAATACAGATAGCCGTGTAGATATTGCCATGTTCATACCGATAGCGGTGCTGATACTTCCATGTTTATACAGGTTGCGGTGTACATATTTCCGTGTTTATACAGATAGCAGTGTAGATATTTCCATGTTCATACAGATAGCGGTGTAGATATTTCCATGTTTATACAGATAGCGGTGTAGATATCTCCTTCTTAATACAGATGGCGGTGTAGATATTTCCATGTTCATACAGATGGCGGTGTAGATATTTCCATGTTTATAGAGATAGCGGTGTAGTTATTTCCATGTGCAAAGAGATAGCTGTGTAGATATTTCCATTTATATGCAGATAGTTGTGTAGATATTTCAATTTTCATGCAGATAGCGGTGTAGATATTTCCACGTTCAAACAGATAGCGGTGTAGATATTTCCATGTTAATACAGATAGCGGTGTAGATATTTCCATGTTTATACAGATAACGGTGAAGATGTATGCATGTTTACACAGATAGCGGTGTAGATATTTCCATGTTCATCCAGATGGCTGTGTAGACATATCCATGTTCATACAGATGGTGGTGAAGATATTTCCATGTTCATACAGATGGCTGTGTAGATATATCCATGTTCATACAGATGGCGGTGACGATATTTCCATGTTCATACAGACGGTGGTGTAGATATTTCCATGTTCATACAGAGAGCGGTGCTGATATTTCCATGTTTATACAGGTAGCGGTGTAGATATTTCCATGTTTATACAGATAGCGGTGTAGATATTTCCATGTTTATACAGATAGCGGTGTAGATATTTCCATGTTTATACAGATAGCGGTGTAGATATCTCCATCTTAATACAGATGGCGGTGTAGATATCTATATGTTCATACAGTTGGCGGTGCAGATATTTCCATGTTCATACGTATGGCGGTGAAGATATTTCCATGTTCATACAGATGGCGGTGTAGAAACTTCCATGTTCATACTGATAGCGGTGCTGATATTTCCACGTTTATAGAGGTTGCGGTGTAGATATTTCCATGTTTATACAGATAGCGGTGTAGATATTTCCATGTTTATACACATAGCGGTGTAGATATTTCCATGTTTATACAGATAGCGGTGTAGATATTTCCATGTTTATGCAGATAGTTGTGTAGATATCTCCATCTTAATACAGATGGCGGTGTAGATATTTAAATGTTCATACAGATGGCTGTGTAGACATATCCATGTTCATACAGATGGCGGTGAAGATATTTCCATGTTCATACAGATAGCGGTGTAGATATTTCCATGTTCATACAGATAGCGGTGTAGATATTTCCATGTTCATACTGATGGCTGTGTAGATATATCCTTGTTCCTACAGATGGCGGTGAAGATATTTCCATGTTCATACAGATGGCGGTGTAGATATTTCCATGTTCATACAGATAGCGGGGCTGAAATTTCCATGTTTATACTGGTAGCAGTGTAGATATTTCCTTGTTTATACAGAAAGTGGCATAGATATTTCCATGTTTATACAGATAGCAGTGTAGATATTTCCAAGTTTATACAGATAGCGGTGTAGATATCTCCATCTTAATACAGATGTCGGTGTAGATATTTATATGTTCATACAGATGTCGGTGCAGATATTTCCATGTTCATACAGATGGCGGTGTAGATATTTCCATGTTTATAGAGATAGCAGTGTAGTTATTTCCATGTGTAAAGAGATAGCTTTGTAGATATTTCCATATATATGCAGATAGCTGTGTAGATATTTCCATTTTTATGCAGATAACGGTGAAGATGTATATATGTTTACACAGATAGCGGTGTAGATATTTCCATGTTCATACAGAGAGCGGTGTAGATATTTCCATGTTCATACAGATGGCTGTGTAGATATATCTATGTTCTTACAGATGGCGGAGAAGATATTTCCATGTTCATACAGATAGCGGTGTAGATATTTCCATGTTCATACAGATAGCGGTGTAGATATTTCCATGTTCACACAGATAGCGGTGTAGATATTTCCATGTTCATACAGATAGCGGTGTAGATATTTCCATGTTCATCCAGATGGCTGTGTAGATATATCCATGTTCATACAGATGGCGGTGAAGATATTTCCATGTTCATACAGGTAGCGGTGCAGATATTTCCATGTTCATACAGATAGCCGTGTAGATATTGCCATGTTTATACCGATAGCGGTGCTGATACTTCCATGTTTATACAGGTAGCGGTGTACATATTTCCATGTTTATACAGATAGCGGTTTAGATATTTCCATGTTCATACAGATAGCGGTGTAGATATTTCCATGTTCACACAGATAGCGGTGTAGATATTTCCATGTTCATACAGATAGCGGTGTAGATATTTCCATGTTCATCCAGATGGCTGTGTAGATATATCCATGTTCATACAGATGGCGGTGAAGATATTTCCATGTTCATACAGGTAGCGGTGCAGATAATTCCATGTTCATACAGATAACCGTGTAGATATTGCCATGTTCATACCGATAGCGGTGCTGATACTTCCATGTTTATACAGGTAGCGGTGTAGATATTTCCATGTTTATACAGATAGCGGTGTAGATATCTCCATCTTAATACAGATGGCGGTGTAGATATTTATATGTTCATACAGATGGCGGTGCAGATATTTCCATGTTCATACGGATGGCGGTGAAGATATTTCCATGTTCATACAGATGGCGGTGTAGAAACTTCCATGTTCATACTGATAGCGGTGCTGACATTTCCATGTTTATACTGGTAGCGGTGTAGATATTTCCATGTTTATACAGATAGCAGTGTAGATATTTCCATGTTTATACACATAGCGGTGTAGATATTTCCATGTTTATACACATAGCGGTGTAGATATTTCCATGTTTATGCAGATAGTGGTGTAGATATCTCCATCTTAATACAGATCGCGGTGTAGATATTTAAATGTTCATACAGATGGCGGTGCAGATATTTCCATGTTCATACAGATGGCGGTGTAGATATTTCCATGTTCATACAGATAGCGGTGTAGTTATTTCCATGTGTAAAGAGATAGCTGTGTAGATATTTCCATGTATAAGCAGATAGCTGTGTAGATATTTCCGTTTTCATGCAGATAGCGGTGTATATATTTCCCTGTTCAAACAGTTAGCGGTGTAGATATTTCCATGTTCATAAAGATAGCGGTGTAGATATTTCCATGTTTATACAGATAGCGGTGTAGATATTACCATGTTCATACAGATAGCCGTGTAGATATTGTCATGTTCATACCGATAGCGGTGCTGATACTTCCATGTTTATACAGGTTGCGGTGTACATATTTCCGTCTTTATACAGATAGCGGTGTAGATATTTCCATGTTCATACAGATAGCGGTGTAGATATTTCCATGTTTATACAGATAGCGGTGTAGATATCTCCTTCTTAATACAGATGGCGGTGTAGATATTTCCATGTTTATAGAGATAGCGGTGTAGTTATTTCCATGTGCAAAGAAGAGATAGCTGTGTAGATATTTCCATTTATATGCAGATAGTTGTGTAGATATTTCAATTTTCATGCAGATAGCGGTGTAGATATTTCCATGTTCAAACAGATAGCGGTGTAGATATTTCCATGTTCATACAGATAGCGGTGTAGATATTTCCATGTTTATACAGATAGCGGTGAAGTCGTATGCATGTTTACACAGATAGCGGTGTAGATATTTCCATGTTCATCCAGACGGCTGTGTAGACCTATCCATGTTCATACAGATGGTGGTGAAGATATTTCCATGTTCATACAGATGGCTGTGTAGATATATCCATGTTCATACAGATGGCGGTCACGATATTTCCATGTTCATACAGACGATGGTGTAGATATTTCCATGTTCATACAGATAGCGGTGCTGATATTTCCATGTTTATACAGGTAGCGGTGTAGATATTTCCATGTTTATACAGATAGCGGTGTAGATATTTCCATGTTTATACAGATAGCGGTGTAGATATTTCCATGTTTATACAGATAACGGTGTAGATATCTCCATCTTAATACAGATGACGGTGTAGATATTTATATGTTCATACAGTTGGCAGTGCAGATATTTCCAGGTTCATACGTATGGCGGTGAAGATATTTCCATGTTCATACAGATGGCGGTGTAGAAACTTCCATGTTCATACTGATAGCGGTGCTGATATTTCCATGTTTATACAGGTAGCGGTGTAGATATTTCCATGTTTATACAGATAGCGGTGTAGATATTTCCATGTTTATACACATAGCGGTGTAGATATTTCCATGTTTATACAGATAGCGGTGTAGATATTTCCATGTTTATGCAGATAGTTGTGTAGATATCTCCATCTTAATACAGATGGCGGTGTAGATATTTAAATGTTCATACAGATGGCTGTGTAGACATATCCATGTTAATACAGATGGCGGTGAAGATATTTCCATGTTCATACAGATAGCGGTGTAGATATTTCCATGTTCATACAGATAGTGGTGTAGATATTTCCATGTTCATACAGATAGCGGTGTAGCTATTTCTATGTTCATACAGATAGCGGTGTAGATATTTCCATGTTTATACAGATAGCGGTGAAGATATATGCATGTTTACACAGATAGCGGTGTAGATAATTCCATGTTCATACAGATAGCGGTGTAGATATTTCCATGTTCATCCAGACGGCTGTGTAGACATATCCATGTTCATACAGATGGCGGTGAAGGTATTTCCATGTTCATACAGATGGCTGTGTAGATATATCCATGTTCATACAGATGGCGGTGACGATATTTCAATGTTCATACAGATGGCGGTGTAGATATTTCCATGTTCATACAGATAGCGGTGCTGATATTTCCATGTTTATACAGGTATCGGTGTACATATTTCCATGTTTATACAGATAGCGGCGTAGATATTTCCATGTTTATACAGATAGCGGTGTAGATATTTCCATGTTTATACAAATAGCGGTGTAGATATCTCCATGTTTATGCAGATAGTTGAGTAGATATCTCCATCTTAATACAGATGGCGGTGTAGATATTTAAATGTTCATTCAGATGGCTGTGTAGACATATCCATGTTCATACAGATGGCGGTGAAGATATTTCCATGTTCATACAGACAGCGGTGTAGATATTTCCATGTTCATACAGATAGCGGTGTAGATATTTCCATGTTCATACAGATGGCTGTGTAGATATATCCATGTTCCTACAGATGGCGGTGAAGATATTTCCATGTTCATACAGATGGTGGTGTAGATATTTCCATGTTCATACAGATAACGGGGCTGATATTTCCATGTTTATACATGTTGTGGTGTAGATATTTCCATGATTATACAGATAGTGGTTTAGATATTTCCATGTTTATACACATAGCGGTGTAGATATTTCCATGTTTATACAGATAGCGGTGTATGTATTTCCATGTTTATACAGATAGCGGTGAAGTTGTATGCATGTTTACACAGATAGCGGTGTAGATATTTCCACGTTCATCCAGATGGCTGTGTAGATATATCCATGTTCATACAGATGGCGGTGAAGATATTTCCATGTTCATACAGATAGCGGTGTAGATATTTCCATGTTCATACAAATAACGGTGTAGATATTTCCATGTTCATACTGATAGCGGTGCTGATATTTCCATGTTTATACAGGTAGCGGTGTAGATATTTCCATTTTTATACAGATAGCAGTGTAGATATTTCCATGTTTATACACATAGCGGTGTAGATATTTCCATGTCTATACAGATAGCTGTGTAGATATTTCCATGTTTATGCAGATAGTGGTGTAGATATCTCCATCTTAATACAGATGGCGGTGTAGATATTTAAATGTTCATACAGATGGCACTGCAGATATTTCCATGTTCATACAGATGGCGGTGTAGATATTTCCATATTCATATAGATAGCGGTGTAGTTATTTCCATGTGTAAAGAGATAGCTGTGTAGATATTTCCATGTATAAGCAGATAGCTGTGTAGATATTTCCGTTTTCATGCAGATAGCGGTGTATATATTTCCCTGTTCAAACAGTTAGCGGTGTAGATATTTCCATGTTCATAAAGATAGCAGTGTAGATATTTCCATGTTTATACAGATAGCGGTGAAGATGTATGCATGTTTACACAGATAGCGGTGTAGATATTTCCATATTCATCCAGATGGCTGTGTAGATATATCCATGTTCATTCAGATAGAGGTGTAGATATTTCCATGTTCATACAGATAGCGGTGCAGATATTTCCATGTTCATCCAGATGGCTGTGTAGATATATCCATGCTCATACAGATGGCGGTGAAGATATTTCCATGTTCATACAGATAGCGGTGTAGATATTTCCATGTTCATACAGATAGCGGTGTAGATATTTCCAAGTTTATACAGATAGCGGTGTAGTTATCTCCATCTTAATACAGATGGCGGTGTAGATATTTATATGTTCATTCAGATGGCGGTGCAGATATTTCCATGTTCATACAGATGGCGGTGTAGATATTTCCATGTTCATACAGATAGCGGTGTAGTTATTTCCATGTGTAAAGAGATAGCTGTGTAGATATTCCCATGTATACGCACATAGCTGTGTAGATATTTCCATTTTCAAGCAGATAGCGGTGTATATACTTCCCTGTTCAAACAGATAGCGTTGTAGATATTTCCATGTTCATACAGATAGTGGTGTAGATATTTCCATGTTCATACAGATAGCGGTGTAGCTATTTCCATGTTCATACAGATAGCGGTGTGGATATTTCCATGTTCATAGAGATAGCGGTGTAGATATTTCCGTGTTTATACAGGTAGCGGTGTAGATATTTCCATGTTTATACAGATAGCGGTGAAGATGTATGCATGTTTACACAGATAGCGATTTAGATACTTTCATGTACATCCAGATGGCTGTGTAGATATATCCATGTTCATACAGATGGCGGTGAAGGTATTTCCATGTTCATACAGATAGCGGTGTAGATATTTCCATGTTCATACAGATAGCGGTGTAGATATTTCCATGTTCATACAGATAGCAGTGTAGCTATTTCCATGTTCACAAAGATAGCGGTGTAGATATCTCCATGTTCATCCCGATCGCTGTGTAGATATATCCATGTTCATACAGATGGCGGTGAAGATATTTCCATGTTCATACAGATAGCGGTGTTGATATTTCCATATTCATACAGATAGCGGTGTAGCTATTTCTCTGTTCATACAGATAGCTGTGTAGATATTTCCATGTTTATACAGATAGCGGTGTAGATATTTCCATGTTTATACAGATAGCGGTGGAGATATTTCCATGTTCATACAGATAGCGGTGTAGATATTTCCATGTTCATCCAGACGGCTGTTTAGAGATATCTATGTTCATACAGATGGCGGGGAAGATATTTCCATGTTCATACAGATGGCTGTGCAGATATATCCATGTTCATACAGATGGCGGTGACGATATTTCCATGTTCATACAGATGGTGGTGTAGATATTTCCATGTTCATACAGATAGCGGTGCTGATATTTCCATGTTTATACAGGTATCGGTGTACATATTTCCATGTTTATACAGATAGCGGTGTAGATATTTCCATGTTTATACAGATAGCGGTGTAGATATTTCCATGTTTATACAGATAGCGGTGTAGATATATCCATCTTAATACAGATGGCGGTGTAGATATTCATATGCTAATACAGATGGCGGTGCAGATATTTCCATGTTCATACGGATGGCGGTGAAGATATTTCCATGTTCATACAGATGGCGGTGTAGAAACTTCCATGTTCATACTGATAGCGGTGCTGATATTTCCATGTTTATATAGGTAGCGGTGTAGATATTTCCATGTTTATACAGATAGCGGTGTAGATATTTCCATGTTTATACAGATAGTTGTGTAGATATCTCCATCTTAATACAGATGGCGGTGTAGATATTTAAATGTTCATTCAGATGGCTGTGTAGACATATCCATGTTCATACAGATGGCGGTGAAGATATTTCCATGTTCATACAGATAGCGGTGTAGATATTTCCATGTTCATACAGATAGCGGTGTAGATATTTCCATGTTCATACAGATGGCTGTGTAGAAATATCCATGTTCCTACAGATGGCGGTGAAGATATTTCCATGTTCATACAGATGGCGGTGTAGATATTTCCATGTTCATAGAGATAGCGGGGCTGATATTTCCATGTTTATACATGTAGCGGTGTAGATATTTCCATGTTTATACAGATAGCGGTGTTGATATTTCCATGTTTATACACATAGCGGTGTAGATATTTCCATGTTCATACAGATAGCGGTGTATGTATTTCCATGTTCATACAGATAGCGGTGTAGATATTTCCATTTTCATGCAGATAGCGGTGTAGATATTTCCATGTTCGAACAGATAGCGGTGTAGATATTTCCATGTTCATACAGATAGTGGTGTGGATATTTCCATGTTTATACAGATAGCGGTGAAGATGTATGAATGTTTACCCAGATAGCGGTGTAGATAGTTCCATGTTCATACAGATAGCGGTGTAGATATTTCCATGTTCATCCAGACGGCTGTGTAGACATATCCATGTTCATACAGATGGCGGTGAAGATATTTCCATGTTCATACACATGACTGTGTAGATATATCCATGTTCATACAGATGACGTTGAAGGTTTTTCCATGTTCATACAGATGGCGGTGTAGATATTTCCATGTTCATACAGATAGTGGTGCTGATATTTCCATGTTTGTACAGGTAGCGGTGTAGATATTTCCATGTTTATACACATAGCGGTGTAGATATTTCCATGTTTATACAGATAGCCGTGTAGATATCTCCATCTTAATACAGATGGCAGTGTAGATATTTATATGTTCATTCAGATGGCGGTGCAGATATTTCCATGTTCATACAGATGGCGGTGTATCTATTTCCATGTTCATACAGATAGCGGTGTAGTTATTTCCATGTGTAAAGAGATAGCTGTGTAGATATTCCCATATATATGCCGATAGCTGTATAGATTTTTGCATTTTCAAGCAGATAGCGGTGTATATACTTCCCTGTTCAAACAGATCGCGGTGTAGATATTTCCATGTTCATACAGATAGTGGTGTAGATATTTCCATGTTTGTACAGATAGCGGTGTAGATATCTCCATCTTCATACAGATGGCGGTGTAGATATTTATACGTTCATACAGATGGCGGTGCAGATATTTCCATGTTCATACAGACAGCGGTATAGATATTTCCATGTTCATACAGATAGCGGTGTAGTTATTTCCATTTGTAAAGTGATAGCTGTGTAGATATTTCCATGTATATGCAGATAGCTGTGTAGATATTTCCATTTTCATGCATATAGCGGTGTATATATTTCCCTCTTCAAACAGTTAGCGGTGTAGATATTTCCATGTTCTGAAAGATAGCGGTGTAGATATTTCCATGTTTATACAGATAGCGGTGAAGATGTATGCATGTTTACACAGATAGTGGTGTTGATATTTCCATGTTCATCCAGATTGCTGTGTAGATATTTCCATGTTCATACAGATATCGGTGTAGATATTTCCATGTTCATACAGATAGCGGTGTAGATATTTCCATGTTCATACAGATAGCGGTGTAGCTACTTCCATGTTCATAGAGATAGCAGTGTAGATATTTCCATGTTCACCCAGATGGCTGTGTAGATATTTCCATGTTCATACAGATAGCGGTGTAGATATTTCCATGTTCATACAGATAGCGGTGTAGATATTTCCATGTTCATCCAGATGGCTGTGTAGATATATCCATGTTCATACAGATGGCTGTGAAGATATTTCCATGTTCATACAGATAGCGGTGTAGATATTTCCATGTTCATACAGATAGCCGTGTAGATATTGCCATGTTCATACCGATAGCGGAGCTGATACTTCCATGTTTATACAGGTAGCGGTGTACATATTTCCGTGTTTATACAGATAGCGGTGTAGATATTTCCATGTTCATACAGATAGCGGTGTAGATATTTCCATGTTTATGCAGATAGCGGTGTAGATATCTCCTTCTTAATACAGATGGCGGTGTAGATATTTCCATGTTCATACAGATAGCGGTGTAGATATTTCCATGTTCATACAGATAGCGGTGTAGCTATTTCCATGTTCATACAGATAGCGGTGTAGATATTTCCATGTTCATCCAGATGGTTGTGTAGATAAATCCATGTTCATACAGATGGCGGTGAAGATATTTCCATGTTCATACAGATAGCGGTGTAGATATTTCCATGTTCATACAGATAGCGGTGTAGCTATTTCCATGTTCATACAGATAGCGGTGTAGATATTTCCATGTTCATCCAGATGGGTGTGTATATAAATCCATGTTCATTCAGATGGCGGTGAAGATATTTCCATGTTCATACAGATAGCGGTGTAGATATTTCCATGTTTATACAGATATCGGTGTAGATATTTCCATGTTTATGCAGATAGCGGAGTAGATATCTCCATCTTAAAACAGATGGCGGTGTAGATATTTATATGATCATACAGATGGCGGTGCAGATATTTCCATGTTCATACAGATGGCGGTGTAGATATTTCCATGTTTATAGAGATAGCGGTGATGTTATTTCCATGTGTAAAGAGATAGCTGTATAGATATTTCCATGTATATGCAGATAGCTTTGTAGATATTTCCATTTTCATGCAGATAGCGGTGTAGATATTTCCATGTTCAAACAGATAGCGGTGTAGATATTTCCATGTTCATACAGATAGCTGTGTAGATATTTCCATGTTTAAACAGATAGTGGTGAAGATGTATACATGTTTACACAGATAGCGGTGTAGGTATTTCCATGCTCATACAGATAGCGGTGTAGATATTTCCGTGTTCATCCAGATGGCTGTGTAGATATATCCATGTTCATACAGATGGCGGTGAAGATATTTCCATGTTCATACAGATAGTGGTGTAGATATTTCCATGTTCATAGACATAGCGGTGTAGATATTTCCATGTTTATACAGATAGTGGTGTATATATTTCCATGTTTACAGAGATAGCAGTGTAGTTATTTCCATGTGTAAAGAGATAGCTTTGTAGATATTTCCATGTATGTGCAGATAGCTGTGTAGATATTTCCATTTTCATGCAGATAGCGGTGTAGATATTTCCATGTTCAAACAGATAGCGGTGTAGATATTTCCATGTTCATACAGATAGCGGTGTGGATATTTCCATGTTTATACAGATAGCGGTGAAGATGTATGAATGTTTACCCAGATAGCGGTGTAGATAGTTCCATGTTCATACAGATAGCGGTGTAGATATTTCCATGTTCATCCAGACGGCTGTGTAGACATATCCATGTTCATACAGATGGCGGTGAAGATATTTCCATGTTCATACACATGACTGTGTAGATATATCCATGTTCATACAGATGACGGTGAAGGTTTTTCCATGTTCATACAGATGGCGGTGTAGATATTTCCATGTTCATACAGATAGTGGTGCTCATATTTCCATGTTTATACAGTTAGCAGTGTAGATATTTCCATGTTTATACACATAGCGGTGTAGATATTTCCATGTTCATACAGATAGCGGTGTAGATATCTCCATCTTAATACAGATGGCTGTGTAGATATTTATATGTTCATACAGATGGCGGTGCAGATATTTCCATGTTCATACAGATGGCGGTGAAGTTATTTCCATGTTCATACAGATGGCGGTGTAGTTACTTCCATGTTCATACTGATAGCGGTGCTGATATTTCCATGTTTGTACAGGTAGCGGTGTAGATATTTCCATGTTCATACAGATGGCTGTGTAGATATATCCATGTTCATACAGATGGCGGTGACGATATTTCCATGTTCATACAGACGGCGGTGTAGATATTTCCATGTCCATAGTGATAGCGGTGCTGATATTTCCATGTTTATACAGGTGGCGGTGTAGATATTTCAATGTTTATACAGATAGCGGTGTAGATATTTCCATGTTCATCCAGATGGCTGTGTAGATATATCCATGTTCATACAGATAGCGGGGAAGACATTTCCATGTTCATACAGATAGCGGTGTAGATATTTCCATGTTCATACAGATAACCGTGTAGATATTGCCATGTTCATACCGATAGCGGTGCTGATACTTCCATGTTTATACTGGTAGCGGTGTAGATATTTCCATGTTTATACACATAGCGGTGTAGATATTTCCATGTTTATACAGATAGTGGTGTAGATATCTCCATCTTAATACAGATGGCGGTGTAGATATTTATATGTTCATACAGATGGCGGTGCAGATATTTCCATGTTCATACGGATGGCGTTGAAGATATTTCCATGTTCATAAAGATGGCGGTGTAGAAACTTCCATGTTCATACTGATACCGGTGCTGACATTTCCATGTTTATACTGGTAGCGGTGTAGATATTTCCAAGTTTATACAGATAGCAGTGTAGATATTTCCATGTTTATACACATAGCGGTGTAGATATTTCCATGTTTATACAGATAGCGGTGTAGATATTTCCATGTTTATGCAGATAGTGGTGTAGATATCTCCATCTTAATACAGATGGCGGTGTAGATATTTAAATGTTCATACAGATGGCGGTGCAGATATTTCCATGTTCATACAGATGGCGGTGTAGATATTTCCATGTTCATACAGATAGCGGTGTAGTTATTTCCATGTGTAAAGAGATAGCTGTGTAGATATTTCCATGTATAATCAGATAGCTGTGTAGATATTTCCGTTTTCTTGCAGATAGCAGTGTATATATTTCCCTGTTCAAACAGTTAGCGGTGTAGATATTTCCATGTTCATGAAGATAGCGGTGTAGATATTTCCATATTTATACAGAGAGCGGTGTAGATATTTCCATGTTCATACAGATAGCCGTGTAGATATTGCCATGTTCATACCAATAGCGGTGCTGATACTTCCATGTTTATACAGGTAGCGGTGTACATATTTCCGTGTTTATACAGATAGCGGTGTAGATATTTCCATGTTCATACAGATGGCTGTGTAGAAACTTCCATGTTCATACCGATAGCGGCGCTGATATTTCCATGTTTATACAGGTAGCGGTGTAGATATTTCCATGTTTATACAGATAGCGCTGTAGATATTTCCATGTTTATACACATAGCGGTGTAGATATTTCCATGTTTATACAGATAGCGGTGTAGATATTTCCATGTTTATGCAGATAGTTGTGTAGATATCTCCATCTTAATACAGATGGCGGTGTAGATATTTAAATGTTCATACAGATGGCTGTGTAGACATATCCATGTTCATACAGATGGCGGTGAAGATATTTCCATGTTCATACAGATAGCGGTGTAGATATTTCCATGTTCATACAGATAGCGGTGTAGATATTTCCATGTTCATACAGATGGCTGTGTAGATATATCCATGTTCCTACAGATGGCGGTGAAGATATTTCCATGTTCATACAGATGGCGGTGTAGATATTTCCATGTTCATACAGATAGCGGGGCTGATATTTCCATGTTTATACAGGTAGCAGTGTAGATATTTCCTTGTTTATACAGAAAGCGGCATAGATATTTCCATGTTTATACAGATAGCTGTGAAGATATTTCCAAGTTTATACAGATAGCGGTGTAGATATCTCCATCTTAATACAGATGGCGGTGTAGATATTTATATGTTCATACAGATGTCGGTGCAGATATTTCCATGTTCATACAGATGGCGGTGTAGATATTTCCATGTTTATAGAGATAGCAGTGTAGTTATTTCCATGTGTAAAGAGATAGCTTTGTAGATATTTCCATGTATATGCAGATAGCTGTGTAGATATTTCCATTTTCATGCAGATAGCGGTGAAGATGTATACATGTTTACACAGATAGCGGTGTAGATATTTCCATGTTCATACAGATAGCGGTGTAGATATTTCCATGTTCATACAGATGGCTGTGTAGATATATCTATGTTCTTACAGATGGTAGAGAAGATATTTCCATGTTCATACAGATAGCGGTGTAGATATTTCCATGTTCATACAGATAGCGGTGTAGATATTTCCATGTTCATACAGATAGCGGTGTAGATATTTCCATGTTCATCCAGATGGCTGTGTAGATATATCCATGTTCATACAGATGGCGGTGAAGATATTTCCATGTTCATACAAATAGCGGTGCAGATATTTCCATGTTCATACAGATAGCCGTGTAGATATTGCCATGTTTATACCGAGAGCGGTGCTGATACTTCCATGTTTATACAGGTAGCGGTGTACATATTTCCATGTTTATACAGATAGCGGTGTAGATATTGCCATGTTCATACCGATAGCGGTGCTGATACTTTCATGTTTATACAGGTAGCGGTGTAGATATCTCCATGTTTATACAGATAGCGGTGTAGATATCTCCATCTTAATACAGATGGCGGTGTAGATATTTATATGTTCATACAGATGACGGTGGAGATATTTCCATGTTCATACGGATGGCGGTGAAGATATTTCCATGTTCATACAGATGGCGGTGTAGAAACTTCCATGTTCATACAGATAGCGGTGTAGATATTTCCATGTTCATACAGATAGCGGTGTAGATATTTCCATGTTCATACAGATGGCTGTGTAGATATATCCATGTTCCTACAGATGGCGGTGAAGATATTTCCATGTTCATACAGATGGCGGTGTAGATATTTCCATGTTCATACAGATAGCGGGGCTGATATTTCCATGTTTATACAGGTAGCAGTGTAGATATTTCCTTCTTTATACAGAAAGTGGCATAGATATTTCCATGTTTATACAGGTAGCAGTGTAGATATTTCCAAGTTTATACTGATAGCGGTGTAGATATCTCCATCTTAATAGAGATGGCGGTGTAGATATTTATATGTTCATACAGATGTCGGTGCAGATATTTCCATGTTCATACAGATGGCGGTGTAGATATTTCCATGTTTATAGAGATAGCAGTGTAGTTATTTCCATGTGTAAAGAGATAGCTTTGTAGATATTTCCATATATATGCAGATAGCTGTGTAGATATTTCCATTTTTTTGCAGATAGCGGTGAAGATGTATACATGTTTACACAGATAGCGGTGTAGATATTTCCATGTTCATACAGATAGCGGTGTAGATATTTCCATGTTCATACAGATGGCTGTGTAGATATATCTATGTTCTTACAGATGGCGGAGAAGATATTTCCATGTTCATACAGATATCGGTGTAGATATTTCCATGTTCATACAGATAGCGGTGTATATATTTCCATGTTCATACAGATAGCGGTGTAGATATTTCCATGTTCATACAGATAACGGTGTAGATATTTCCATGTTCATCCAGATGGCTGTGTAGATATATCCATGTTCATACAGATGGCGGTGAAGATATTTCCATGTTCATACAGGTAGCGGTGCAGATATTTCCATGTTCATACAGATAGCCGTGTAGATATTGCCATGTTTATACCCATAGCGGTGCTGATACTTCCATGTTTATACAGGTAGCGGTGTACATATTTCCATGTTTATACAGATAGCGGTGTAGATATTTCCATGTTCATACAGATAGCGGTGTAGATAATTCCATGTTCATACAGATAACCGTGTAGATATTGCCATGTTCATACCGATAGCGGTTCTGATACTTCCATGTTTATACAGGTAGCGGTGTAGATATTTCCATGTTTATACAGATAGCGGTGTAGATATCTCCATCTTAATACAGATGGCGGTGTAGATATTTATATGTTCATACAGATGGCGGTGCAGATATTTCCATGTTCATACGGATGGCGGTGAAGATATTTCCATGTTCATACAGATGGCGGTGTAGAAACTTCCATGTTCATACTGATAGCGGTGCTGATATTTCCATGTTTATACAGGTAGCGGTGTAGATATTTCCATGTTTATACAGATAGCGGTGTAGATATTTCCATGTTTATACACATAGCGGTGTAGATATTTCCATGTTTATAGAGATAGCGGTGTAGATATTTCCATGTTTATGCAGATAGTTGTGTAGATATCTCCATCTTAATACAGATGGCGGTGTAGATATTTAAATGTTCATACAGATGGCTGTGTAGACATATCCATGTTCATACAGATGGCGGTGAAGATATTTCCATGTTCATACAGATAGCGGTGTAGATATTTCCATGTTCATACAGATAGCGGTGTAGATATTTCCATGTTCATACAGATAGCGGTGTAGATATTTCCATGTTTATACAGATAGCGGTGTAGATATCTCCTTCTTAATACAGATGGCGGTGTAGATATTTCCATGTTCATACAGATGGCGGTGTAGATATTTCCATGTTTATAGAGATAGCGGTGTAGTTATTTCCATGTGCAAAGAGATAGCTGTGTAGATATTTCCATTTATATGCAGATAGTTGTGTAGATATTTCAATTTTCATGCAGATAGCGGTGTAGATATTTCCATGTTCAAACAGATAGCGGTGTAGATATTTCCATGTTCATACAGATAGCGGTGTAGATATTTCCATGTTCATCCAGACGGCTGTGTAGACATATCCATGTTCATACAGATGGTGGTGAAGATATTTCCATGTTCATACAGATGGCTGTGTAGATATATCCATGTTCATACAGATGGCGGTGACGATATTTCCATGTTCATACAGACGGTGGTGTAGATATTTCCATGTTCATACAGATAGCGGTGCTGATATTTCCATGTTTATACAGGTAACGGTGTAGATATTTCCATGTTTATACAGATAGCGGTGTAGATATTTCCATGTTTATACAGATAGCGGTGTAGATATTTCCATGTTTATACAGATAGCGGTGTAGATATCTCCATCTTAATACAGATGGCGGTGTAGATATCTATATGTTCATGCAGTTGGAGGTGCAGATATTTCCATGTTCATACGTACGGCGGTGAAGATATTTCCATGTTCATACAGATGGCGGTGTAGAAACTTCCATGTTCATACTGATAGCGGTGCTGATATTTCCATGTTTATACAGGTAGCGGTGTAGATATTTCCATGTTTATACAGATAGCGGTGTAGATATTTCCATGTTTATACACATAGCGGTGTAGATATTTCCATGTTTATACAGATAGCGGTGTAGATATTTCCATGTTTATGCAGATAGTTGTGTAGATATCTCCATCTTAATACAGATGGCGGTGTAGATATTTAAATGTTCAGACAGATGGCTGTGTAGACATATCCATGTTCATACAGATGGCGGTGAAGATATTTCCATGTTCATACAGATAGCGGTGTAGATATTTCCATGTTCATACAGATAGCGGTGTAGATATTTCCATGTTCATACAGATGGCTGTGTAGATATATCCTTGTTCCTACAGATGGCGGTGAAGATATTTCCATGTTCATACAGATGGCGGTGTAGATATTTCCATGTTCATACAGATAGCGGGGCTGAAATTTCCATGTTTATACAGGTAGCAGTGTAGATATTTCCTTGTTTATACAGAAAGCGGCATAGATATTTCCATGTTTATACAGATAGCAGTGTAGATATTTCCAAGTTTATACAGATAGCGGTGTAGATATCTCCATCTTAATACAGATGTCGGTGTAGATATTTATATGTTCATACAGATGTCGGTGCAGATATTTCCATGTTCATACAGATGGCGGTGTAGATATTTCCATGTTTATAGAGATAGCAGTGTAGTTATTTCCATGTGTAAAGAGATAGCTTTGTAGATATTTCCATATATATGAAGATAGCTGTGTAGATATTTCCATTTTTATGCAGATAGCGGTGAAGATGTATACATGTTTACACAGATAGCGGTGTAGATATTTCCATGTTCATACAGAGAGCGGTGTAGATATTTCCATGTTCATACAGATGGCTGTGTACATATTTCCATGTTTATACAGATAGCGGTGTAGATATTTCCATGTTCATACAGATAGCGGTGTAGATAATTCCATGTTCATACAGATAACCGTGTAGATATTGCCATGTTCATACCGATAGCGGTGCTGATACTTCCATGTTTATACAGGTAGCGGTGTAGATATTTCCATGTTTATACAGATAGCGGTGTAGATATCTCCATCTTAATACAGATGGCGGAGTAGATATTTATATGTTCATACAGATGGCGGTTCAGATATTTCCATTTTCATACGGATGGCGGTGAAGATATTTCCATGTTCATACAGATGGCAGTGTAGAAACTTAAATGTTCATACTGATAGCGGTGCTGACATTTCCATGTTTATACTGGTAGCGGTGTAGATATTTCCATGTTTATACAGATAGCAGTGTAGATATTTCCATGTTTATACACATAGCGGTGTAGATATTTCCATGTTTATACAGATAGCGGTGTAGATATTTCCATGTTTATGCAGATAGTGGTGTAGATATCTCCATCTTAATACAGATGGCGGTGTAGATATTTAAATGTTCATACAGATGGCGGTGCAGATATTTCCATGTTCATACAGATGGCGGTGTAGATATTTCCATGTTCATACAGATAGCGTTGTAGTTATTTCCATGTGTAAAGAGATAGCTGTGTAGATATTTCCATGTATAAGCAGATAGCTGTGTAGATATTTCCGTTTTCATGCAGATAGCGGTGTATATATTTCCCTGTTCAGTTAGCGGTGTAGATATTTCCATGTTCATAAAGATAGCGGTGTAGATATTTCCATGTTTATACAGATAGCGGTGTAGATATTTCCATGTTTATACAGATAGCGGTGTAGATATTTCCATATTTATACAGATAGCGGTGGAGATATTTCCATGTTCATACAGATGGCTGTGTAGATATATCCATGTTCCTACAGATGGCGGTGAAGATATTTCCATGTTCATACAGATGGCGGTGTAGATATTTCCATGTTCATACAGATAGCGGGGCTGATATTTCCATGTTTATACATGTAGCGGTGTAGATATTTCCATGTTTATACAGATAGCGGTGTTGATATTTCCATGTTTATACACATAGCGGTGTAGATATTTCCATGTTCATACAGATAGCGGTGTATGTATTTCCATGTTCATACAGATAGCGGTGTAGATATTTCCATTTTCATGCAGATAGCGGTGTAGATATTTCCATGTTCGAACAGATAGCGGTGTAGATATTTCCATGTTCATACAGATAGCGGTGTGGATATTTCCATGTTTATACAGATAGCGGTGAAGATGTATGAATGTTTACCCAGATAGCGGTGTAGATAGTTCCATGTTCATACAGATAGCGGTGTAGATATTTCCATGTTCATCCAGACGGCTGTGTAGACATATCCATGTTCATACAGATGGCGGTGAAGATATTTCCATGTTCATACACATGACTGTGTAGATATATCCATGTTCATACAGATGACGGTGAAGGTTTTTCCATGTTCATACAGATGGCGGTGTAGATATTTCCATGTTCATACAGATAGTGGTGCTCATATTTCCATGTTTATACAGTTAGCAGTGTAGATATTTCCATGTTTATACACATAGCGGTGTAGATATTTCCATGTTCATACAGATAGCGGTGTAGATATCTCCATCTTAATACAGATGGCTGTGTAGATATTTATATGTTCATACAGATGGCGGTGCAGATATTTCCATGTTCATACAGATGGCGGTGAAGTTATTTCCATGTTCATACAGATGGCGGTGTAGTTACTTCCATGTTCATACTGATAGCGGTGCTGATATTTCCATGTTTGTACAGGTAGCGGTGTAGATATTTCCATGTTCATACAGATGGCTGTGTAGATATATCCATGTTCATACAGATGGCGGTGACGATATTTCCATGTTCATACAGACGGCGGTGTAGATATTTCCATGTCCATAGTGATAGCGGTGCTGATATTTCCATGTTTATACAGGTGGCGGTGTAGATATTTCAATGTTTATACAGATAGCGGTGTAGATATTTCCATGTTCATCCAGATGGCTGTGTAGATATATCCATGTTCATACAGATAGCGGGGAAGACATTTCCATGTTCATACAGATAGCGGTGTAGATATTTCCATGTTCATACAGATAACCGTGTAGATATTGCCATGTTCATACCGATAGCGGTGCTGATACTTCCATGTTTATACTGGTAGCGGTGTAGATATTTCCATGTTTATACACATAGCGGTGTAGATATTTCCATGTTTATACAGATAGTGGTGTAGATATCTCCATCTTAATACAGATGGCGGTGTAGATATTTATATGTTCATACAGATGGCGGTGCAGATATTTCCATGTTCATACGGATGGCGTTGAAGATATTTCCATGTTCATAAAGATGGCGGTGTAGAAACTTCCATGTTCATACTGATACCGGTGCTGACATTTCCATGTTTATACTGGTAGCGGTGTAGATATTTCCAAGTTTATACAGATAGCAGTGTAGATATTTCCATGTTTATACACATAGCGGTGTAGATATTTCCATGTTTATACAGATAGCGGTGTAGATATTTCCATGTTTATGCAGATAGTGGTGTAGATATCTCCATCTTAATACAGATGGCGGTGTAGATATTTAAATGTTCATACAGATGGCGGTGCAGATATTTCCATGTTCATACAGATGGCGGTGTAGATATTTCCATGTTCATACAGATAGCGGTGTAGTTATTTCCATGTGTAAAGAGATAGCTGTGTAGATATTTCCATGTATAATCAGATAGCTGTGTAGATATTTCCGTTTTCTTGCAGATAGCAGTGTATATATTTCCCTGTTCAAACAGTTAGCGGTGTAGATATTTCCATGTTCATGAAGATAGCGGTGTAGATATTTCCATATTTATACAGAGAGCGGTGTAGATATTTCCATGTTCATACAGATAGCCGTGTAGATATTGCCATGTTCATACCAATAGCGGTGCTGATACTTCCATGTTTATACAGGTAGCGGTGTACATATTTCCGTGTTTATACAGATAGCGGTGTAGATATTTCCATGTTCATACAGATGGCTGTGTAGAAACTTCCATGTTCATACCGATAGCGGCGCTGATATTTCCATGTTTATACAGGTAGCGGTGTAGATATTTCCATGTTTATACAGATAGCGCTGTAGATATTTCCATGTTTATACACATAGCGGTGTAGATATTTCCATGTTTATACAGATAGCGGTGTAGATATTTCCATGTTTATGCAGATAGTTGTGTAGATATCTCCATCTTAATACAGATGGCGGTGTAGATATTTAAATGTTCATACAGATGGCTGTGTAGACATATCCATGTTCATACAGATGGCGGTGAAGATATTTCCATGTTCATACAGATAGCGGTGTAGATATTTCCATGTTCATACAGATAGCGGTGTAGATATTTCCATGTTCATACAGATGGCTGTGTAGATATATCCATGTTCCTACAGATGGCGGTGAAGATATTTCCATGTTCATACAGATGGCGGTGTAGATATTTCCATGTTCATACAGATAGCGGGGCTGATATTTCCATGTTTATACAGGTAGCAGTGTAGATATTTCCTTGTTTATACAGAAAGCGGCATAGATATTTCCATGTTTATACAGATAGCTGTGAAGATATTTCCAAGTTTATACAGATAGCGGTGTAGATATCTCCATCTTAATACAGATGGCGGTGTAGATATTTATATGTTCATACAGATGTCGGTGCAGATATTTCCATGTTCATACAGATGGCGGTGTAGATATTTCCATGTTTATAGAGATAGCAGTGTAGTTATTTCCATGTGTAAAGAGATAGCTTTGTAGATATTTCCATGTATATGCAGATAGCTGTGTAGATATTTCCATTTTCATGCAGATAGCGGTGAAGATGTATACATGTTTACACAGATAGCGGTGTAGATATTTCCATGTTCATACAGATAGCGGTGTAGATATTTCCATGTTCATACAGATGGCTGTGTAGATATATCTATGTTCTTACAGATGGTAGAGAAGATATTTCCATGTTCATACAGATAGCGGTGTAGATATTTCCATGTTCATACAGATAGCGGTGTAGATATTTCCATGTTCATACAGATAGCGGTGTAGATATTTCCATGTTCATCCAGATGGCTGTGTAGATATATCCATGTTCATACAGATGGCGGTGAAGATATTTCCATGTTCATACAAATAGCGGTGCAGATATTTCCATGTTCATACAGATAGCCGTGTAGATATTGCCATGTTTATACCGAGAGCGGTGCTGATACTTCCATGTTTATACAGGTAGCGGTGTACATATTTCCATGTTTATACAGATAGCGGTGTAGATATTGCCATGTTCATACCGATAGCGGTGCTGATACTTTCATGTTTATACAGGTAGCGGTGTAGATATCTCCATGTTTATACAGATAGCGGTGTAGATATCTCCATCTTAATACAGATGGCGGTGTAGATATTTATATGTTCATACAGATGACGGTGCAGATATTTCCATGTTCATACGGATGGCGGTGAACATATTTCCATGTTCATACAGATGGCGGTGTAGAAACTTCCATGTTCATACAGATAGCGGTGTAGATATTTCCATGTTCATACAGATAGCGGTGTAGATATTTCCATGTTCATACAGATGGCTGTGTAGATATATCCATGTTCCTACAGATGGCGGTGAAGATATTTCCATGTTCATACAGATGGCGGTGTAGATATTTCCATGTTCATACAGATAGCGGGGCTGATATTTCCATGTTTATACAGGTAGCAGTGTAGATATTTCCTTCTTTATACAGAAAGTGGCATAGATATTTCCATGTTTATACAGGTAGCAGTGTAGATATTTCCAAGTTTATACTGATAGCGGTGTAGATATCTCCATCTTAATAGAGATGGCGGTGTAGATATTTATATGTTCATACAGATGTCGGTGCAGATATTTCCATGTTCATACAGATGGCGGTGTAGATATTTCCATGTTTATAGAGATAGCAGTGTAGTTATTTCCATGTGTAAAGAGATAGCTTTGTAGATATTTCCATATATATGCAGATAGCTGTGTAGATATTTCCATTTTTTTGCAGATAGCGGTGAAGATGTATACATGTTTACACAGATAGCGGTGTAGATATTTCCATGTTCATACAGATAGCGGTGTAGATATTTCCATGTTCATACAGATGGCTGTGTAGATATATCTATGTTCTTACAGATGGCGGAGAAGATATTTCCATGTTCATACAGATATCGGTGTAGATATTTCCATGTTCATACAGATAGCGGTGTATATATTTCCATGTTCATACAGATAGCGGTGTAGATATTTCCATGTTCATACAGATAACGGTGTAGATATTTCCATGTTCATCCAGATGGCTGTGTAGATATATCCATGTTCATACAGATGGCGGTGAAGATATTTCCATGTTCATACAGGTAGCGGTGCAGATATTTCCATGTTCATACAGATAGCCGTGTAGATATTGCCATGTTTATACCCATAGCGGTGCTGATACTTCCATGTTTATACAGGTAGCGGTGTACATATTTCCATGTTTATACAGATAGCGGTGTAGATATTTCCATGTTCATACAGATAGCGGTGTAGATAATTCCATGTTCATACAGATAACCGTGTAGATATTGCCATGTTCATACCGATAGCGGTTCTGATACTTCCATGTTTATACAGGTAGCGGTGTAGATATTTCCATGTTTATACAGATAGCGGTGTAGATATCTCCATCTTAATACAGATGGCGGTGTAGATATTTATATGTTCATACAGATGGCGGTGCAGATATTTCCATGTTCATACGGATGGCGGTGAAGATATTTCCATGTTCATACAGATGGCGGTGTAGAAACTTCCATGTTCATACTGATAGCGGTGCTGATATTTCCATGTTTATACAGGTAGCGGTGTAGATATTTCCATGTTTATACAGATAGCGGTGTAGATATTTCCATGTTTATACACATAGCGGTGTAGATATTTCCATGTTTATAGAGATAGCGGTGTAGATATTTCCATGTTTATGCAGATAGTTGTGTAGATATCTCCATCTTAATACAGATGGCGGTGTAGATATTTAAATGTTCATACAGATGGCTGTGTAGACATATCCATGTTCATACAGATGGCGGTGAAGATATTTCCATGTTCATACAGATAGCGGTGTAGATATTTCCATGTTCATACAGATAGCGGTGTAGATATTTCCATGTTCATACAGATAGCGGTGTAGATATTTCCATGTTTATACAGATAGCGGTGTAGATATCTCCTTCTTAATACAGATGGCGGTGTAGATATTTCCATGTTCATACAGATGGCGGTGTAGATATTTCCATGTTTATAGAGATAGCGGTGTAGTTATTTCCATGTGCAAAGAGATAGCTGTGTAGATATTTCCATTTATATGCAGATAGTTGTGTAGATATTTCAATTTTCATGCAGATAGCGGTGTAGATATTTCCATGTTCAAACAGATAGCGGTGTAGATATTTCCATGTTCATACAGATAGCGGTGTAGATATTTCCATGTTCATCCAGACGGCTGTGTAGACATATCCATGTTCATACAGATGGTGGTGAAGATATTTCCATGTTCATACAGATGGCTGTGTAGATATATCCATGTTCATACAGATGGCGGTGACGATATTTCCATGTTCATACAGACGGTGGTGTAGATATTTCCATGTTCATACAGATAGCGGTGCTGATATTTCCATGTTTATACAGGTAACGGTGTAGATATTTCCATGTTTATACAGATAGCGGTGTAGATATTTCCATGTTTATACAGATAGCGGTGTAGATATTTCCATGTTTATACAGATAGCGGTGTAGATATCTCCATCTTAATACAGATGGCGGTGTAGATATCTATATGTTCATGCAGTTGGAGGTGCAGATATTTCCATGTTCATACGTACGGCGGTGAAGATATTTCCATGTTCATACAGATGGCGGTGTAGAAACTTCCATGTTCATACTGATAGCGGTGCTGATATTTCCATGTTTATACAGGTAGCGGTGTAGATATTTCCATGTTTATACAGATAGCGGTGTAGATATTTCCATGTTTATACACATAGCGGTGTAGATATTTCCATGTTTATACAGATAGCGGTGTAGATATTTCCATGTTTATGCAGATAGTTGTGTAGATATCTCCATCTTAATACAGATGGCGGTGTAGATATTTAAATGTTCAGACAGATGGCTGTGTAGACATATCCATGTTCATACAGATGGCGGTGAAGATATTTCCATGTTCATACAGATAGCGGTGTAGATATTTCCATGTTCATACAGATAGCGGTGTAGATATTTCCATGTTCATACAGATGGCTGTGTAGATATATCCTTGTTCCTACAGATGGCGGTGAAGATATTTCCATGTTCATACAGATGGCGGTGTAGATATTTCCATGTTCATACAGATAGCGGGGCTGAAATTTCCATGTTTATACAGGTAGCAGTGTAGATATTTCCTTGTTTATACAGAAAGCGGCATAGATATTTCCATGTTTATACAGATAGCAGTGTAGATATTTCCAAGTTTATACAGATAGCGGTGTAGATATCTCCATCTTAATACAGATGTCGGTGTAGATATTTATATGTTCATACAGATGTCGGTGCAGATATTTCCATGTTCATACAGATGGCGGTGTAGATATTTCCATGTTTATAGAGATAGCAGTGTAGTTATTTCCATGTGTAAAGAGATAGCTTTGTAGATATTTCCATATATATGAAGATAGCTGTGTAGATATTTCCATTTTTATGCAGATAGCGGTGAAGATGTATACATGTTTACACAGATAGCGGTGTAGATATTTCCATGTTCATACAGAGAGCGGTGTAGATATTTCCATGTTCATACAGATGGCTGTGTACATATTTCCATGTTTATACAGATAGCGGTGTAGATATTTCCATGTTCATACAGATAGCGGTGTAGATAATTCCATGTTCATACAGATAACCGTGTAGATATTGCCATGTTCATACCGATAGCGGTGCTGATACTTCCATGTTTATACAGGTAGCGGTGTGGATATTTCCATGTTTATACAGATAGCGGTGTAGATATCTCCATCTTAATACAGATGGCGGAGTAGATATTTATATGTTCATACAGATGGCGGTTCAGATATTTCCATTTTCATACGGATGGCGGTGAAGATATTTCCATGTTCATACAGATGGCAGTGTAGAAACTTAAATGTTCATACTGATAGCGGTGCTGACATTTCCATGTTTATACTGGTAGCGGTGTAGATATTTCCATGTTTATACAGATAGCAGTGTAGATATTTCCATGTTTATACACATAGCGGTGTAGATATTTCCATGTTTATACAGATAGCGGTGTAGATATTTCCATGTTTATGCAGATAGTGGTGTAGATATCTCCATCTTAATACAGATGGCGGTGTAGATATTTAAATGTTCATACAGATGGCGGTGCAGATATTTCCATGTTCATACAGATGGCGGTGTAGATATTTCCATGTTCATACAGATAGCGTTGTAGTTATTTCCATGTGTAAAGAGATAGCTGTGTAGATATTTCCATGTATAAGCAGATAGCTGTGTAGATATTTCCGTTTTCATGCAGATAGCGGTGTATATATTTCCCTGTTCAGTTAGCGGTGTAGATATTTCCATGTTCATAAAGATAGCGGTGTAGATATTTCCATGTTTATACAGATAGCGGTGTAGATATTTCCATGTTTATACAGATAGCGGTGTAGATATTTCCATATTTATACAGATAGCGGTGGAGATATTTCCATGTTCATACAGATGGCTGTGTAGATATATCCATGTTCCTACAGATGGCGGTGAAGATATTTCCATGTTCATACAGATGGCGGTGTAGATATTTCCATGTTCATACAGATAGCGGGGCTGATATTTCCATGTTTATACATGTAGCGGTGTAGATATTTCCATGTTTATACAGATAGCGGTGTTGATATTTCCATGTTTATACACATAGCGGTGTAGATATTTCCATGTTTATACAGATAGCGGTGTATGTATTTCCATGTTCATACAGATAGCGGTGTAGATATTTCCATTTTCATGCAGATAGCGGTGTAGATATTTCCATGTTCGAACAGATAGCGGTGTAGATATTTCCATGTTCATACAGATAGCGGTGTGGATATTTCCATGTTTATACAGATAGCGGTGAAGATGTATGAATGTTTACCCAGATAGCGGTGTAGATAGTTCCATGTTCATACAGATAGCGGTGTAGATATTTCCATGTTCATCCAGACGGCTGTGTAGACATATCCATGTTCATACAGATGGCGGTGAAGATATTTCCATGTTCATACACATGACTGTGTAGATATATCCATGTTCAAACAGATGACGGTGAAGGTTTTTCCATGTTCATACAGATGGCGGTGTAGATATTTCCATGTTCATACAGATAGTGGTGCTGATATTTCCATGTTTATACAGTTAGCAGTGTAGATATTTCCATGTTTATACACATAGCGGTGTAGATATTTCCATGTTCATACAGATAGCGGTGTAGATATCTCCATCTTAATACAGATGGCTGTGTAGATATTTATATGTTCATACAGATGGCGGTGCAGATATTTCCATGTTCATACAGATGGCGGTGAAGTTATTTCCATGTTCATACAGAAGGCGGTGTAGTTACTTCCATGTTCATACTGATAGCGGTGCTGATATTTCCATGTTTGTACAGGTAGCGGTGTAGATATTTCCATGTTTATACACATAGCAGTGTAGATATTTCCATGTTTATACAGATAGCCGTGTAGATATCTCCATCTTAATACAGATGGCAGTGTAGATATTTAAATGTTCATACAGATGGCGGTGCAGACATATCCATGTTCATACAGATGGCGGTGAAGATATTTCCATGTTCATACAGATAGCGGTGTAGATATTTCCATGTTCATACAGATAGCGGTGTAGATATTTCCATGTTCATACAGATGGCTGTGTAGATATATCCATGTTCCTACAGATGGCGGTGAAGATATTTCCATGTTCATACAGATGGCGGTGTAGATATTTCCATGTTCATACAGATAGCGGGGCTGATATTTCCATGTTTATACAGGTAGCAGTGTAGATATTTCCTTGTTTATACAGAAAGCGGCATAGATAATTCCATGTTTATACAGATAGCAGTGTAGATATTTCCAAGTTTATACAGATAGCGGTGTAGATATCTCCATCTTAATACAGATGGCGGTGTAGATATTTATATGTTCATACAGATGTCGGTGCAGATATTTCCATGTTCATACAGATGGCGGTGTAGATATTTCCATGTTTATAGAGATAGCAGTGTAGTTATTTCCATGTGTAAAGAGATAGCTTTGTAGATATTTCCATGTATATGCAGATAGCTGTGTAGATATTTCCATTTTCATGCAGATAGCGGTGAAGATGTATACATGTTTACACAGATAGCGGTGTAGATATTTCCATGTTCATACAGATAGCGGTGTAGATATTTCCATGTTCATACAGATGGCTGTGTAGATATATCTATGTTCTTACAGATGGTGGAGAAGATATTTCCATGTTTATAGAGACAGCAGTGTAGATATTTCCATGTTCTTACAGATAGCGGTGTAGTTATTTCCATGTGTAAAGAGATAGCTGTGTAGATATTTCCATGTATAAGCAGATAGCTGTGTAGATATTTCCGTTTTCATGCAGATAGCGGTGTATATATTTCCCTGTTCAGTTAGCGGTGTAGATATTTCCATGTTCATAAAGATAGCGGTGTATATATTTCCATGTTTATACAGATAGCGGTGTAGGTATTACCATGTTCATACAGATAGCCGTGTAGATATTGCCATGTTCATACCGATAGCGGTGCTGATACTTCCATGTTTATACAGGATGCGGTGTACATATTTCCGTGTTTATACAGATAGCGGTGAAGATATTTCCATGTTCATACAGATAGCGGTGTAGATATTTCCATGTTTATACAGATAGCGGTGTAGATATCTCCTTCTTAATACAGATGGCGGTGTAGATATTTCCATGTTCATACAGATAGCGGTGTAGATATTTCCATGTTTATAGAGATAGCGGTGTAGTTATTTCCATGTGCAAAGAGATAGCTGTGTAGATATTTCCATTTATATGCAGATAGTTGTGTAGATATTTCAATTTTCATTCAGATAGCTGTGTAGATATTTCCATGTTCAAACAGACAGCGGTGTAGATATTTCCATGTTCATACAGATAGCGGTGTAGATATTTCCATGTTTATACAGATAGTGGTGTAGATATTTCCATGTTTATACAGATAGCGGTGTAGATATTTCCATGTTTATACAGATAGTGGTGTAGATATTTCCATGTTTATACAGATAGCGGTGTAGATATTTCCAAGTTTATACAGATAGATGTGTAGATATCTCCATTTTAGTACAGATGGCGGTGTAGATATTTATATGTTCATACAGATGGCGGTGCAGATATTTCCATATTCATATAGATGGCGGTGTAGATATTTCCATGTTTATAGAGATAGCGGTGTAGTTATTTCCATGTGTAAACAGATAGCTTTGTAGATATTTCCATGTGTATGCAGATAGCTGTGTAGATATTTCCATTTTCATGCGGATAGCGGTGTAGATATTTCCATGATCAGATAGCGGTTTAGATATTTCCATGTTCATACAGATAGCGGTGTAGATATTTCCATGTTTATACAGATAGCGGTGAAGATGTATGCATGTTTACAAGGATAGCAGTGTAGATATTTCCATGTTCATACAGATAGCGGTGTAGATATTTCCATGTTCATCCAGATGGCTGTGTAGATATATCCATGTTCATACAAAAGGCAGTGAACATATTTCCATGTTCATACAGATAGCGGTGCAGATATTTCCATGTTCATACAGATAGCGGTGTAGATATTTCCGTGTTCATACCGATAGCGGTGCTGATATTTCCATGTTTATACATGTAACGGTGTAGATATTTCCATGTTTACACAGATAGCGGTGTAGATATTTCCATGTTTATACAGATAGCAGTGTAGATATTTCCATGTTTATACAGATAGCGGTGTAGATATCTCCTTCTTAATACAGATGGCGGTGTAGATATTTATATGTTCATACAGATGGCGGTGCAGATATTTCCATGTTCATACAGATGGCGGTGTAGTTATTTCCATGTTCATACAGATAGCGGTGTAGTTATTTCCATGTGTAAAGATATAGCTGTGTAGATATTTCCATGTATATGCAGATAGCTGTGTAGATATTTCCATTTTCATGCAGATAGCGGTGTATATATTTTCCTGTTCAAACAGATAGCGGTGTAGATATTTCCATGTTCATACAGATAGAGGTGTAGATATTTCCATGTTCATACAGATAGTGGTGTAGATATTTCCATGTTCATACAGATAGCGGTGTAGCTATTTCCATGTTCATACAGATAGCGGTGTAGATATTTCCATGTTCATAGAGATAGCGGTGTAGATATTTACATGTTCATACAGATAGCGGTGCTGATATTTCCATGTTTATACAGGTAGGGGTGTAGATATTTCCATGTTTATACAGATACTGATGTAGATATTTCCATGTTTATTCAGATAGCGGTGTAGGTATTTCCACGTTTATACAGATAGCGGTGTAGATATCTCCATCTTAATACAGACGGCGGTGTAGATATTTATATGTTCATACAGGTGACGGTGCAGATATTTCCATGTTCATATAGATGGCGGTGTAGATATTTCCATGTTTATAGAGATAGCGGTGTAGTTATTTCCATGTGTAAAGAGATAGCTTTGTACATATTTCCATGTGTATGCAGATAGCTGTGTAGATATTTCCATTTTCATGCAGATAGCGGTGTAGATATTTCCATGTTCAAACAGATAGCGGTGTAGATATTTCCATGTTCATACAGATAGCGGTGTAGATATTTCCATGTTTATAAAGATAGCGGTGAAGGTGTATGCATGTTTACAAGGATAGCAGTGTAGATGTTTCCATGTTCATGCAGATAGCGGTGTAGATATTTCCATGTTCATCCAGATGGCATTGTAGATATATCCATGTTCATACAGATGGCAGTGAAGTTATTTCCATGTTCATACAGATAGCGGTGTAGATATTTCCATGTTCATACAGATAGCGGTGGAGATATTTCCGTGTTCATACCAATAGCGGTGCTGATATTTCCATGTTTATACAGGTAGCGATGTAGATATTTCCATGTTTGTACAGATAGCGGTGTAGATATTTCCATGTTTATACAGATAGCAGTGTAGATATTTCCATGTTTATACAGATATCGGTGTAGATATCTCCTTCTTAATACAGATGGCGGTGTAGATTTTTATATGTTCATACAGATGGCGGTGCAGATATTTCCATGTTCATACAGATGGCGGTGTAGATATTTCCATGTTCATACAGATAGCGGTGTAGTTATTTCCATGTGTAAAGAGATAGCTGTGTAGATCTTCCCATGTATATTCAGATAGCTGTGTAGATATTTCCATTTTCATGCAGATAGCGGTGTAGATATTTCCCTGTTCAAACAGATAGCGGTGTAGATATTTCCATGTTCATACAGATAGTGGTGTAGATATTTCCATGTTCATACAGATAGCGGTGTAGTTATTTCCATGTTCATACAGATAGCGGTGTGGATATTTCCATGTTCATAGAGATAGCGGTGTAGATATTTCCATGTTCATACAGATAGCGGTGCTGATATTTCCATGTTTATACAGGTAGCGGTGTAGATATTTCCATGTTTATACAGATAGCGGTGAAGATGTATGCATGTTTACACATATAGCGGTGTACATATTTTCATGTTCATCCAGATGGCTGTGTAGATATTTCCATGTTCATACCGATAGCGGTGTAGATATTTCCATGTTCATCCAGATGCCTGTGTAGATATATCCATGTTCATACAGATGGCAGTGAAGATATTTCCATGTTCATACATATAGCGGTGTAGATATTTCCATGTTCATACAGATAGCGGTGTAGATATTTCCGTGTTCATACCGATAACGGTGCTGTTATTTCCATGTTTATACAGGTAGCGGTGTAGATATTTCCATGTTTATACAGATAGCGGTGTAGATATTTCCATGTTTATACAGATAGCAGTGTAGATATTTCCATGTTTATACAGATAGCGGTGAAGATATCTCTTTCTTAATACAGATGGCAGTGTAGATATTTATATGTTCATAGAGATGGCGGTGCAGATATTTCCATGTTCATACAGGTGGCGGTTTAGATATTTACATGTTCATACAGATAGCGGTGTAGTTATTTCCATGTGTAAAGAGATAGCTGTATAGATATTTCCATGTATATGCAGATAGTTGTTTAGATATTTCCATTTTCATGCAGATAGCGGTGTATATATTTCCCTGTTCAAACAGATAGCGGTGTAGATATTTCCATGTTCATACAGATAGCGGTGTAGATATTTCCATGTTCATACAGATAGAGGTGTAGACATTTCCATGTTCATACAGATAGCGGTGTAGATATTTCCATGTTCATACAGATAGCGGTGCTGATATTTCCATGTTTATACAGGTAGCGGTGTAGATATTTCCATGTTCATACAGATAGCGGTGTAGATATTTCCATGTTCAAAGAGATAGCGGTGTAGATATTTCCATGTTCATACAGATAGCGGTGTAGCTATTTCCATGTTCATACAGATAGCGGTGTAGATATTTCCATGTTCAAAGAGATAGCGGTGTAGATATTTCCATGTTCATACAGATAGCTGTGCTGATATTTCCATGTTTATACAGGTAGCGGTGTAGATATTTCCATGTTTATACAGATAGTGGTGTAGATATTTCCATGTTTATACAGATAGCGGTGTAGATATTTCCAAGTTTATACAGATAGATGTGTAGATATCTCCATTTTAGTACAGATGGCGGTGTAGATATTTATATGTTCATACAGATGGCGGTGCAGATATTTCCATGTTCATATAGATGGCGGTGTAGATATTTCCATGTTTATAGAGATAGCGGTGTAGTTATTTCCATGTGTAAAGAGATAGCTTTGTAGATATTTCCATGTGTATGCAGATAGCTGTGTAGATATTTCCATTTTCATGCGGATAGCGGTGTAGATATTTCCATGATCAAACAGATAGCGGTGTAGATATTTCCATGTTCATACAGATAGCGGTGTAGATATTTCCATGTTTATACAGATAGCGGTGAAGATGTATGCATGTTTACAAGGATAGCAGTGTAGATATTTCCATGTTCATACAGATGGGGGTGTAGATATTTCCATGTTCATCCAGATGGCTGTGTAGATATATCCATGTTCATACAAATGGCAGTGAACATATTTCCATGTTCATACAGATAGCGGTGCAGATATTTCCATGTTCATACAGAGAGCGGTGTAGATATTTCCATGTTCAAAGAGATAGTGGTGTAGATATTTCCATGTTCATACAGATAGCGGTGTAGCTATTTCCATGTTCATACAGATAGCGGTGTAGATATTTCCATGTTCAAAGAGATAGCGGTGTAGATATTTCCATGTTCATACAGATAGCTGTGCTGATATTTCCATGTTCATACAGATAGCGGTGTATATATTTCCGTGTTCAAAGAGTTAGCGGTTTAGATATTTCCATGTTCATAAAGATAGCGGTGTAGATATTTCCATGTTTATATAGATAGCGGTGAAGATGTATGCATGTTTACACAGATAGCGGTGTAGATATTTCCACGTTCATCCAGATGGCTGTGTAGATATATCCATGTTCATACAGATGGCGGTGAAGATATTTCCATGTTCATACAGATAGCGGTGTAGATATTTCCATGTTCATACAGATAGCGGTGTATGTATTACCATGTTCATACATATAGCGGTGTATATATTTCCATGTTCCTCCAGATGGCTGTGTAGATATTTCCATGTTCATGCAGATAGCGGTGTAGATATCTCCATGTTCATACAGATAGCGGTGTAGATATTTCCATGTTCATCCAGATGGCTGTGTAGATATATCCATGATCATAGAGATGGCGGTGAAGATATTTCCATGTTCATACAGATAGCGGTGTAGATATTTCCATGTTCATACAGAAAGCCGTGTAGATATTGCCATGTTCATACCGATAGCGGTGTACATATTTCCGTGTTTATACAGATAGCGGTGTAGATATTTCCATGTTGATACAGATAGAGGTGTAGATATTTCCATGTTTATACAGATAGCGGTGTAGATATTTCCATGTTTATACAGATAGCGGTGTAGATATTTCCTTCTTCATACAGATGGCGGTGTAGATATTTATGTGTTCATACAGATGGCGGTGCAGGTATTTCCATGTTCATACAGATGGTGGTGTAGATATTTCCATGTTTATAGAGATAGCGGTGTAGTTATTTCCATGTGTAAAGAGATAGCTGTGTAGATATTTCCATGTATATGCAGATAGCTGGGTAGATATTTCCATTTTCATGCAGATAGCGGTGTAGATACTTCCATGTTCAAACAGGTAGCGGTGTAGATATTTCCATGTTCGTACAGATAGCGGTGTAGATATTTCCATGTTTATACAGATAGCGGTGAAGATGTATGCATGTTTACACAGATAGCGGTGTAGATGTTTCCATGTTCATACAGATAGCGGTGTAGATATTTCCATGTTTATCCAGATGGCTGTGTAGATATATCCATGTTCATACAGATGGCGGTGAAGATATTTCCATGTTCATACAGATAGCGGTGAAGATATTTCCATGTTCATACAGATAGCGGTGTAGATATTTCCATGTTCATACAGATGGCTGTGTAGATATATATATGTTCCTACAGATGGCAGTGAAGATATTTCCATGTTCATACAGATGGCGGTGTAGATATTTCCATGTTCATACAGATAGCGGTGCTGATATTTCCATGTTTATACATGTAGCGGTGTAGATATTTCCATGTTCTTACAGATAGCGGTGTAGATATTTCCAAGTTTATACACATAGCGGTGTAGATATTTCCATGTTTATACAGATAGCGGTGTAGAGATTTCCATGTTTATGCAGATAGTGGTGTAGATATCTCCAACTTAATACAGATGGCGGTGTAGATATTGATATGTTCATACAGATGGCGGTGCAGGTATTTCCATGTTCATACAGATGGCGGTGTAGATATTTCCATGTTCATACAGATAGCGGTGTATTTTTTTCCATGTGTAAAGAGATAGCTGTGTAGATATTTCCATGTATAAGTAGATAGCTGTGTAGATATTTCCATTTTCATGCAGATAGCGGTGTATATATTTCCCTGTTCAAACAGTTCGCGGTGTAGATATTTCTATGTTCATAAAGATAGCGGTGTAGATATTTCCATGTTTTTATAGATAGCGGTGAAGATGTATGCATGTTTACACAGATAGCGGTGTAGATATTTCCATGTTCATCCAGATGGCTCTGTAGATATATCCATGTTCATGCAGATAGCGGTGTAGATATTTCCATGTTCATACAGATAGTGGTGCAGATATTTCCATGTTCATCCAGATGGCTGTGTAGATATATCCATGTTCATACAGATGGCGGTGAAGGTATTTCCATGTTCATACAGATAGCGGTGTAGATATTTCCATGTTCATACAGATAGCGGTGTAGATATTTCCATGTTCATACAGATAGCGGTGTAAGTATTTCCATGTTCATACAGATAGCGGTGTAGATATTTCCATTTTTAAGCAGATATCGGTGTATATATTTCCCTGTTCAAACAGTTAGCGGTGTAGATATTTCCATGTTCATAAAGATAGCGGTGTAGATATTTCCATGTTCATACAGATAGCGGTGTAGATATTTCCATATTCATCCAGATGGCTGTGTAGATATATCCATGTTCATACAGATGGCGGTGAAGACATTTCCATGTTCATACAGATAGCGGTGTAGATATTTCCATGTTCATACAGATAGCCGTGTAGATATCGCCATGTTCATACCGATAGCGGTGCTGATACTTCCATGTTTATACAGGTAGCGGTGAACATATTTCCGTTTTTATACAGATAGCGGTGTAGGCATTTCCATGTTTATACAGATAGTGGTGTAGGTATTTCCATGTTTATACAGATAGCAGTGTAGATATCTCCTTCTTTATACAGATGGCGGTGTAGATATTTCCATGTTCATACAGATGGCGGTGTAGATATTTCCATGTTTATACAGATAGCGGTGAAGATGTATGCATGTTTACACAGATAGCGGTGTAGATATTTCCATGTTCATCCAGATGGCTGTGTAGATATATCCATGTTCATACAGATGGCGGTGAAGATATTTCCATTTTCAAACAGATATCGGTGTAGATATTTGCATGTTCATACAGATAGCGGTGTAAATATTTCCATGTTCATACAGATAGCGGTGTATGTATTTCCATGTTCATACATATAGCGGTGTAGATATTTCCATGTTCATCCAGATGGCTGTGTAGATATTTACATGTTCATGCAGATAGCGGTGTAGATATTTCCATGTTCATACAGCTAGCGGTGTAGATATTTCCATGTTCATCCAGATGGCTGTGTAGATATATCCATGTTCATACAGATGGCGGTGAAGATATTTCCATGTTCATACAGATAGCGGTGTGGATATTTCCATGTTCATACAGATAGCCGTGTAGATATTGCCATGTTCATACCGATAGCGGTGTAAATATTTCCGTGTTTATACAGATAGCGGTGTAGATATTTCCATGTTGATACAGATAGCGGTGTAGATATTTCCATGTTTATACAGATAGCGGTGTAGATATTTCCATGTTTATACAGATAGCGGTGTAGATATCTCCTTCTTCATACAGATGGCGGTGTAGATATTTATATGTTCATTCAGATTGCGGTGCAGATATTTCCATGTTCATACAGATGGTGGTGTAGATATTTCCATGTTTATAGAGATAGCGGTGTAGTTATTTCCATGTGTAAAGAGATAGCTGTGTAGATATTTCCATGTATATGCAGATAGCTGGGTAGATATTTCCATTTTCATGCAGATAGCGGTGTAGATACGTCCATGTTCAAACAGGTAGCGGTGTAGATATTTCCATGTTCGTACAGATAGCGGTGTAGATATTTCCATGTTTATACAGATAGCGGTGAAGATGTATGCATGCTTACACAGATAGCGGTGTAGATGTTTCCTTGCTCATACTGATAGCGGTGTAGATATTTCCATGTTTATCCAGATGGCTGTGTAGATATATCCATGTTCATACAGATGGCGGTGAAGATATTTCCATGTTCATACAGATAGCGGTGTAGATATTTCCATGTTTATCCAGATGGCTGTGTAGATATATCCATGTTCATACAGATAGCGGTGAAGATATTTCCATGTTCATACAGATAGCGGTGTAGATATTTCCATGTTCATACAGATGGCTGTGTAGATATATCCATGTTCCTACAGATGGCGGTGAAGATATTTCCATGTTCATACAGATGGTGGTGTAGATATTTCCATGTTCATACAGATAGCTGTGCTGATATTTCCATGTTTATACATGTAGCGGTGTAGATATTTCCATGTTTTTACAGATAGCGGTGTAGATATTTCCATGTTTATACACGTAGCGGTGTAGATATTTCCATGTTTATACAGATAGCGGTGTAGATATTTCCATGTTTATGCAGATAGTGGTGTAGATATCTCCAACTTAATACAGATGGCGGTGTAGATATTTATATGTTCATACAGATGGCGGTGCAGGTATTTCCATGTTCATACAGATGGCGGTGTAGATATTTCCATGTTCATACAGATAGCGGTGTATTTTATTCCATCTGTAAAGAGATAGCTGTGTAGATATTTCCTTGTATAAGCAGATAGCTGTGTAGATATTTCCATTTTCATGCAGATAGCGGTGTATATATTTCCCTGTTCAAACAGTTAGCGGTGTAGATATTTCTATGTTCATAAAGATAGCGGTGTAGATATTTCCATGTTTATACAGATAGCGGTGAAGATGTATGCATGTTTACACAGATAGCGGTGTAGATATTTCCATGTTCATCCAGATGGCTGTGTAGATATATCCATGTTCATGCAGTTAGCGGTGTAGATATTTCCATGTTCATACAGATAGCGGTGCAGATATTTCCATGTTCATCCAGATGGCTGTGTAGATATATCCATGTTCATACAGATGGCGGTGAAGGTATTTCCATGTTCATACAGATCGCGGTGTGTATATTTCCATGTTCATACAGATAGCGGTGTAGATATTTCCGTGTTCATACAGATAGTGGTGTAAGTATTTCCATGTTCATAAAGATACCGGTGTAGATATTTCCATGTTTATACAGATAGCGGTGAAGTTGTATGCATGTTTACACAGATAGCGGTGTAGGTATTTCCACGTTCATCCAGATGGCTGTGTAGATATATGCATGTTCATATAGATGGCGGTGAAGTTATTTCCATGTTCATACAGATAGCGGTGTAGATATTTCCATGTTCATACAGATAGTGGTGTAGATATTTCCATGTTCATACAGACAGCGGTGTAGATATTTCCATGTTCATACAGATAGCGGTGTATGTATTTCCATGTTCATACAGATAGCGGTGTAGATATTTCCATGTTCATCCAGATGGCTGTGTAGATATTCCCATGTTCATACAGATAGCGGTGTAGATATTTCCATGTTCATACAGATAGCGGTGTAGATATTTCCATATTCATCCCGATGGCTGTGTAGATATATCCATGTTCATACAGATGGTGGTGAAGACATTTCCATGTTCATACAGATAGCGGTGTAGATATTTCCATGTTCATCCAGATGGCTGAGTAGATATTCCCATGTTCATACAGATAGCGGTGTAGATATTTCCATGTTGATACAGATAGCGGTGTAGATATTTCCATGTTTATACAGATAGCGGTGTAGATATTTCCGTGTTTATACAGATAGCAGTGTAGATATCTCCTTCTTCATACAGATGGCGGTGTAGATATTTATATGTTCATAGAGATGGCGGTGCAGATATTTCCATGTTCATACAGATGGTGGTGTAGATATTTCCATGTTTATAGAGATAGCGGTGTAGTTATTTCCATGTGTAAAGAGATAGCTGTGTAGATATTTCCATGTATATGCAGATAGCTGGGTAGATATTTCCATTTTCATGCAGATAGCGGTGTAGATACTTCCATGTTCAAACAGGTAGCGGTGTAGATATTTCCATGTTTATACAGATAACGGTGAAGATGTATGCATGTTTACACAGATAGCGGTGTAGATATTTCCATGTTCATACAGATAGCGGTGTATGTATTTCCATGTTCATACAGATAGCGGTGTAGATATTTCCATGTTCATCCAGATGGCTGTGTAGATATTCCCATGTTCATACAGATAGCGGTGTAGATATTTCCATGTTCATACAGATAGCGGTGTAGATATTTCCATATTCATCCCGATGGCTGTGTAGATATATCCATGTTCATACAGATGGCGGTGAAGATATTTCCATGTTCTTACAGATAGCGGTGTAGATATTTCCATGTTCATCCAGATGGCTGTGTAGATATATCCATGTTCCTACAGATGGCGGTGAACATATTTCCATGTTCATACAGATGGCGGTGTAGATATTTCCATGTTCATACAGATAGCGGTGCTGATATTTCCATGTTTATACATGTAGCGGTGTAGATATTTCCATGTTTTTACAGATAGCGGTGTAGATATTTCCATGTTTATACACATAGCGGTGTAGATTTTTCCATGTTTATACAGATATCGGTGTAGATATTTCCATATTTATGCAGATAGTGGTGTAGATATCTCCAACTTAATTCAGATGGCGGTGTAGATATTTATATGTTCATACAGATGGCGGTGCAGGTATTTCCATGTTCATACAGATAGCGGTGTATTTCTTTCCATGTGTAAAGAGATAGCTGTGTAGATATTTCCATGTATAAGCAGATAGCTGTGTAGATATTTCCATTTTCATGCAGATAGCGGTGTGTATATTTCCCTGTTCAAACAGTTAGCGGTGTAGATATTTCTATGTTCATAAAGATAGCGGTGGAGATATTTCCATGTTTATACAGATAGCGGTGAAGATGTATGCATGTTTACACAGATAGCGGTGTAGATATTTCCATGTTCATCCAGATGGCTGTGTAGATATATCCATGTTCATGCAGATAGCGGTGTAGATATTTCCATGTTCATACAGATAGCGGTGCAGATATTTCCATGTTCATCCAGATGGCTGTGTAGATATATCCATGTTCATACAGATGGCGGTGAAGGTATTTCCATGTTCATACAGATAGCGGTGTAGAAATTTCCATGTTCATACAGATAGCGGTGTAAGTATTTCCATGTTCATACAGATAGCGGTGTAAGTATTTCCATGTTCATACAGATAGCGGTGTAGATATTTCCATTTTTAAGCAGATAGCGGTGTATATATTTCCCTGTTCAAACAGTTAGCGGTGTAGATATTTCCATGTTCATAAACATAGCGGTGTAGATATTTCCATGTTTATACAGATAGTGGTGAAGTTGAATGCATGTTTACACAGATAGCGGTGTAGATATTTCCACGTTCATCCATATGGCTGTGTAGATATATCCATGTTCATACAGATGGCGGTGAAGTTATTTCCATGTTCATACAGATAGCGGTGTAGATATTTCCATGTTCATACAGATAGTGGTGTAGATATTTCCATGTTCATACAGATAGCGGTGTATGTATTTCCATGTTCATACAGATAGCGGTGTATATATTTCCATGTTCATCCAGATGGCTGTGTAGATATTCCCATGTTCATACAGATAGCGGTGTAGATATTTCCATGTTCATACAGATAGCGGTGTAGATATTTCCATATTCATCCAGATGGCTGTGTAGATATATCCATGTTCATTCAGACGCGGGGAAGACATTTCCATGTTCATACAGATAGCGGTGTAGATATTTCCATGTTCATACAGATGGCTGTGTAGATATATCCATGTTCATACAGATGGCGGTGAAGACATTTCCATGTTCATACAGATAGTGGTTTAGATATTTCCATTTTGATGCAGATAGTGGTGTATATAGTTCCCTGTTCAAACAGTTAGCGGTGTAGATATTTCCATGTTCATAAAGATAGCGGTGTAGATATTTCCATGTTTATACAGATAGCGGTGAAGTTGTGTGCATGTTTTCACAGATAGCGGTGTAGATATTTCCACGTTCATCCAGATGGCTGTGTAGATATACCCATGTTCATACAGATGGCGGTGAAGATATTTCCATGTTAATACAGATAGCGGTGTAGATATCTGCATCTTCATACAGATGGTGGTGTAGATATATATATGTTCATACAGATGGCGGTGCAGATATTTCCATGTTCATACGGATGGCGGTGAAGATATTTCCATGTTCATACAGATGGCGGTGTAGAAACTTCCATGTTCATACTGATAGCGGTGCTGATATTTCCATGTTTATACAGGTAGCGGTGTAGATATTTCCGTGTTTATACAGATAGCAGTGTAGATATTTCCGTGTTTATACACATAGCGGTGTAGATATTTCCATGTCTATACAGATAGCGGTGTAGATATTTCCATGTTTATGCAGATAGTGGTGTAGATATCTCCATCTTAATACAGATGGCGGTGTAGATATTTAAATGTTCATACAGATGGCGGTGCAGATATTTCCATGTTCATACAGATGGCGGTGTATATATTTCCATGTTTATAGAGGTAGCGGTGTAGTTATTTCCATGTGTAAAGAGATTGCTGTGTAGATATTTCCATGTATAAGCAGATAGCTGTGTAGATATTTCCGTTTTCATGCAGATAGCGGTGTATATATTTCCCTGTTCAAACAGTTAGTGGTGTAGATATTTCCATGTTCATAAAGATAGCGGTGTAGATATTTCCATGTTTATACAGATAGCGGTGAAGGTGTATGCATGTTTACACAGATAGCGGTGTAGATATTTCCATGTTCATCCAGATGGCTGTGTAGATATATCCATGTTCATACAGATAGAGGTGTAGATATTTCCATGTTCATACAGATAGCGGTGCAGATATTTCCATGTTCATCCAGATGGCTGTGTAGATATATCCATGTTCATACTGATGGCGGTGAAGATATTTCCATGTTCATACAGATAGCGGTGTAGATATTTCCATGTTCATACATATAGCGGTGTAGTTATTTCCATGTTCATACAGATAGGGGTGTATGTATTTCCATGTTCATACAGATAGTGGTGTAGATATTTCCATTTTCATGCAGATAGCGGTGTATATATTTCCCTGTTCAAACAGTTAGCGGTGTAGATATTTCCATGTTCATAAAGATAGCGGTGTAGATATTTCCATGTTTCTACAGATAGCGGTGAAGATGTATGCATGTTTTCACAGATATCGGTGTAGATATTTCCATGTTCATCCACATGGCTGTGTAGATATATCCATGTTCATACAGATGGCGGTGAAGATATTTCCATGTTCACACAGATAGCGGAGTAGATATTTCCATGTTCATAGAGATAGCGGTGTAGATATTGCCATGTTCATCCAGATGGCTGTGTAGATATATCCATGTTCATACTGATGGCGGTGAAGATATTTCCATGTTCATACAGATGGCGTTGTAGATATTTCCATGTTCATACAGATAGCCGTGTAGATATTGCCATGTTCATACCGATAGCGGTGCTGATACTTCCATGTTTATACAGGAAGCGGTGTACATATTTCCGTGTTTATACAGGTAACGGTGTAGATATTTCCATGTTCATACATATAGCGGTGTATGTATTTCCATGTTCATACAGATAGCGGTGTAGATATTTCCATGTTCATACAGATAGCGGTGTATGTATTTCCATGTTCATACAGATAGCGGTGTAGATATTTCCATGTTCATCCAGATGGCTGTGTACATATTCCCATGTTCATACAGATAGCAGTGTAGATATTTCCATGTTCATACAGATAGCGGTGTAGATATTTCCATATTCATCCAGATGGCTGTGTAGATATATCTATGTTCATACAGATGGTGGTGAAGACATTTCCATGTTCATACAGATAGCGGTGTAGATATTTCCGTTTCCATACAGATAGCCGTGTAGATATCGCCATGTTCATACCGATAGCGGTGCTGATACTTCCATGTTTATACAGGTAGCGGTGAACATATTTCCGTGTTTATACAGATAGCGGTGTAGACATTTCCATGTTTATACAGATAGTGGTGTAGATATCTCCTTCTTAATACTGATGGCGGTGTAGATATTTCCATGTTCATACAGATGGCGGTGTAGATATTTCCATGTTTATACAGATAGCGGTGAAGATGTATGCATGTTTACACAGATAGCGGTGTAGATATTTCCATGTTCATACAGATAGCGGTGTAGATATTTCCATGTTCATCCAGACGGCTGTGTAGACATATCCATGTTCATACAGATGGCGGTGAAGATATTTCCATGTTCATACAGATGGCTGTGTAGATATATCCATGTTCATACAGATGGCGGTGACGATATTTCCATGTTCATACAGATGGCGGTGTAGATATTTCCATGTTCATACAGATAGCGGTGCTGATATTTCCATGTTTATACAGGTATCGGTGTATATATTTCCATGTTTATACAGATAGCGGTGTAGATATTTCCATGTTTATACAGATAGCGTTGTAGATATTTCCAAGTTTATACACATAGCGGTGTAGATATTTCCATGTTTATACACATAGCGGTGTAGATATCTCCATCTTAATACAGATGGCGGTGTAGATATTTATATGTTCATTCAGATGGCGGTGCAGATATTTCCATGTTCATACAGATGGCGGTGTAGATATTTCCATGTTCATACAGATAGTGGTGTAGTTATTTCCATGTGTAAAGAGATAGCTGTGTAGATATTTCCATGTATTTGCAGATAGCTGTGCAGACATTTCCATTTTCATGCAGATAGCGGTGTATATATTTCCCTGTTCAAACAGTTAGCGGTGTAGATATTTCCATGTTCGTAAAGATAGCAGTGTAGATATTTCCATGTTCATACAGATAGCAGTGTAGTTATTTCCACGTGTAAAGAGATAGCGGTGAAGATGTGTGCATGTTTACACAGATAGCGGTGTATATATTTCCATGTTCAAACAGTTAGCGGTGCAGATATTTCCATGTTCATAAAGATAGCAGTGTAGATAATTCCATGTTTATACAGATAGCGGTGAAGATGTATGCATGTTTACACAGATAGCGGTGTATATATTTCCATGTTCATCCAGATGGCTGAGTAGATATATCCATGTTCATACAGATAGCGGTGTAGATATTTCCATGTTCATACAGATAGCGGTGCAGATATTTCCATGTTCATCCAGATGGCTGTGTAGATATATCCATGTTCATACAGATGGCGGTGAAGATATTTCCATGTTCATACAGATAGCGGTGTAGATATTTCCATGTTCATACAGATAGCGGTATAGATATTTCCATGTTCATACAGATGGCGGTGAAGATATTTCCATGTTCATACAGATAGCGGTGTAGATATTTCCATGTTCATCCAGATGGCTGTGTAGATATATCCATGTTCATACAGATGGCGGTGAAGATATTTCCATGTTCATACAGATAGCGGTGTAGATATTTCCATGTTCATACAGATAGCGGTATAGATATTTCCATGTTCATACAGATAGCGGTGTATGTATTTCCATGTTCATACAGATAGCAGTGTAGATATTTCCATGTTCATCCAGATGGCTGTGTAGATATATCCATGTTCATACTGATGGCGGTGAAGATATTTCAATGTTCATACAGATAGCGGTGTAGATATTTCCATGTTCACACAGATAGCGGTGTAGATATTTCCATGTTCATACAGATAGGGGTGTATGTATTTCCATGTTCATACAGATAGTGGTGTAGATATTACCATTTTCATGCAGATAGCGGTGTATATATTTCCCTGTTCAAACAGTTAGCGGTGTAGATATTTCCATGTTCATAAAGATAGCGGTGTAGATATCTCCATGTTTATCCACATGGCTGTGTAGATATATCCATGTTCATACAGATGGCGTTGAAGATATTTCCATGTTCATACAGATAGCGGTGCAAATATTTCCATGTTCATCCTGATGGCTGTGAAGATATTTCCATGTTCATACAGATAGCGGTGTAGATATTTCCATGTTCATCCAGATGGCTGTGTAGATATATCCATGTTCATACAGATGGCGGTGAAGATATTTCCATGTTCATACAGATGGCGTTTTAGATATTTCCATGTTCATACAGATAGCCATGTAGATATTGCCATGTTCATACCGATAGCGGTGCTGATACTTCCATGTTTATGCAGTTAGCGGTGTACATATTTCCGTGTTTATACAGGTAGCGGTGTAGATATTTCCTTGTTCATACAGATAGCGGTGTAGATATTTCCATGTTCAAACAGATAGTGGTGTAGATATTTCCATGTTCATACAGATAGCGGTGTAGATATTTCCATGTTTATACAGTTAGCGGTGAAGATGGATGCATGTTTACACAGATAGCGGTGTAGATATTTCCATGTTCATCCAGACGGCTGTGTAGACATATCCATGTTCATACAGATGGCGGTGAAGATATTTCCATGCTTATACAGAAGCTGTGTAGATATATCCATGTTGATACAGATGGCGGTGAAGATTTTTCCATGCTCATACAGACGGCGGTGTAGATATTTCCATGTTCATACAGATAGCGGTGCTGATATTTCCATGTTTATACAGGTAGCAGTGTCGATATTTCCATGTTTATACAGATAGTGGAGTAGATATTTCCATGTTTATCCACATGGCTGTGTAGATATATCCATGTTCATACAGATGGCGTTGAAGATATTTCCATGTTCATACAGATAGCGGTGCAAATATTTCCATGTTCATCCTGATGGCTGTGAAGATATTTCCATGTTCATACAGATAGCGGTGTAGATATTTCCATGTTCATCCAGATGGCTGTGTAGATATATCCATGTTCATACAGATGGCGGTGAAGATATTTCCATGTTCATACAGATGGCGTTTTAGATATTTCCATGTTCATACAGATAGCCATGTAGATATTGCCATGTTCATACCGATAGCGGTGCTGATACTTCCATGTTTATGCAGTTAGCGGTGTACATATTTCCGTGTTTATACAGGTAGCGGTGTAGATATTTCCTTGTTCATACAGATAGCGGTGTAGATATTTCCATGTTCAAACAGATAGTGGTGTAGATATTTCCATGTTCATACAGATAGCGGTGTAGATATTTCCATGTTTATACAGTTAGCGGTGAAGATGGATGCATGTTTACACAGATAGCGGTGTAGATATTTCCATGTTCATCCAGACGGCTGTGTAGACATATCCATGTTCATACAGATGGCGGTGAAGATATTTCCATGCTTATACAGAAGCTGTGTAGATATATCCATGTTGATACAGATGGCGGTGAAGATTTTTCCATGCTCATACAGACGGCGGTGTAGATATTTCCATGTTCATACAGATAGCGGTGCTGATATTTCCATGTTTATACAGGTAGCAGTGTCGATATTTCCATGTTTATACAGATAGTGGAGTAGATATTTCCATGTTTATACACATAGCGGTGTAGATATTTCCATGTCTATACAGATAGCGGTGTAGATATCTCCATCTTAATACAGATGGCGGTGTATTTATTTGTATGTTCATACAGATGGCGGTGCAGATATTTCCATGTTCATACAGATGGCGGTGAAGATATTTCCATGTTCATACAGATGGCGGTGTATATACTTCCATGTTCATACTGATAGCGGTGCTGATATTTCCATGTTTATACAGGTAGCGGTGTAGATATTTCCATGTTTATACAGATAGCGGTGTAGATATTTCCAAGTTTATACACATAGCGGTGTAGATATTTCCATGTTTATACACATATCGGTGTAGATATCTCCATCTTAATACAGATGGCGGTGTAGATATTTATATGTTCATTCAGATGGCGGTGCAGATATTTCCATGTTCATACAGATGGCGGTTTAGATATTTCCATGTTCATACAGATAGTGGTGTAGTTATTTCCATGTGTAAAGAGATAGCTGTGTAGATATTTCCATGTATATGCAGATAGCTGTGCAGACATTTCCATTTTCATGCAGATAGCGGTGTATATATTTCCCTGTTCAAACAGTTAGCGGTGTAGATATTTCCATGTTCGTAAAGATAGCAGTGTAGATATTTCCATGTTCATACAGATAGCAGTGTAGTTATTTCCACATGTAAAGAGATAGCGGTGAAGATGTATGCATGTTTACACAGATAGCGGTGTATATATTTCCATGTTCAAACAGTTAGCGGTGCAGATATTTCCATGTTCATAAAGATAGCAGTGTAGATAATTCCATGTTTATACAGATAGCGGTGAAGATGTATGCATGTTTACACAGATAGCGGTGTATATATTTCCATGTTCATCCAGATGGCTGAGTAGATATATCCATGTTCATACAGATAGCGGTGTAGATATTTCCATGTTCATACAGATAGCGGTGCAGATATTTCCATGTTCATCCAGATGGCTGTGTAGATATATCCATGTTCATACAGATGGCGGTGAAGATATTTCCATGTTCATACAGATAGCGGTGTAGATATTTCCATGTTCATACAGATAGCGGTATAGATATTTCCATGTTCATACAGATAGCGGTGTATGTATTTCCATGTTCATACAGATAGCAGTGTAGATACTTCCATATTCATCCAGATGGCTGTGTAGATATATCCATGTTCATACAGATCGCTGTGTAGATATTTCCATGTTCATCCAGATGGCTGTGTAGCTATTTCCATGTTCATACAGATAGTGGTGTAGATATTTCCATGTTCATACAGATAGCGGTGTAGATATTTCCATGTTCATATAGATAGCCGTGTAGATATTGCCATGTTCTTACCGATAGCGGTGCTGTTACTTCCATGTTTATACAGGTAGCTGTGTACATATTTCCGTGTTTATACAGGTAGCGGTGTAGATATTTCCATGTTCATACAGATAGCGGTGTAGATATTTCCATGTTTATACAGATAGCGGTGTAGATATCTCCTTCTTAATACAGATGGCGGTGTAGATATTTATATGTTCATACAGATGGCGGTGCAGATATTTCCATGTTCATACAGATGGTGGTGTAGATATTTCCATTTGTATAGAGATAGCGGTGTAGTTATTTCCATGTGCAAAGAGATAGCTGTGTAGATATTTCCATGTATGTACAGATAGCTGTGTAGATATTTCCATTTCCATGCAGATAGCGGTGTAGATATTTCCATGTTCAAACAGATAGCGGTGTAGATATTTCCATGTTCATACAGATAGCGGTGTGGATATTTCCATGTTTATACAGATAGCGGTGAAGATGTATGCATGTTTACACAGATAGCGGTGTAGATATTTCCATGTTCATACAGATAGCGGTGTAGATATTTCCATGTTCATCCAGACGGCTGTGTAGACATATCCATGTTCATACAGATGGCGGTGAAGATATTTCCATGTTCATACAGATAGCGGTGCAGATATTTCCATGTTCATCCAGATGGCTGTGTAGATATATCCATGTGCATACAGATGGCGGTGAAGATATTTCCAAGTTCATACAGATAGCGGTGTAGATATTTCCATGTTCATACAGATAGCGGTGTTGATATTTCCATGTTCATCCAGATGGCTGTGTAGATATATCCATGTTCATACAGATAGCGGTGTAGATATTTCCATGTTAATCCAGATGGCTGTGTAGCTATTTCCATGTTCATACAGATAGTGGTGTAGATATTTCCATGTTCATACAGATTGCGGTGTAGATATTTCCATGTTCATACAGATAGCCGTGTAGATATTGCCATGTTCATACCGATAGCGGTGCTGATACTTCCATGTTTATACAGGTAGCGGTGTACATATTTCCGTGTTTATACAGGTAGCGGTGTAGATATTTCCATGTTCATACAGATAGCGGTGTAGATATTTCCATGTTTATACAGATAGCGGTGTAGATATCTCCTTCTTAATACAGATGGCGGTGTAGATATTTATATGTTCATACAGATCGCGGTGCAGATATTTCCATGTTCATACAGATGGTGGTGTAGATATTTCCATGTTTATAGAGATAGCGGTGTAGTTATTTCCATGTGCAAAGAGATAGCTGTGTAGATATTTCCATGTATATGCAGATAGCTGTGTAGATATTTCCATTTTCAGGCAGATAGCGGTGTAGATAGTTCCATGTTCAAACAGATAGCGGTGTAGATATTTCCATGTTCATACAGACAGCGGTGTGGGTATTTCCATGTTTATACAGATAGCGGTGAAGATTTATGCATGTTTACACAGATAGCGGTGTAGATATTTCCATGTTCATACAGATAGCGGTGTAGATATTTCCATGTTAATCCACACGGCTGTGTAGACATATCCATGTTCATACAGATGGCGGTGAAGATATTCCCTTGTTCTTACAGATGGCTGTGTAGATATATCCAGGTTCATAGAGATGGCGGTGAAGATTTTTCCATGTTCATACAGAAGCGGTGTAGATATTTCCATGTTCATACAGATAGCGGTGCTGATATATCCATGTTTATACAGGTAGCAGTGTAGATATTTCCATGTTTATACAGATAGCAGTGTAGATATTTCCATGTTTATACACATAGCGGTGTAGGTATTTCCATGTTCATACAGAGAGCGGTGCTGATATTTCCATGTTTATACAGGTAGCAGTGTAGATATTTCCAAGTTTATACAGATAGCAGTGTAGATATTTCCATGTTTATACACATAGCGGTGTAGATATTTCCATGTTTATACGGATAGCGGTGTAGATATCTCCTTCTTAATACAGATGGCGGTGTAGATATTTATATGTTCATACAGATGGCGGTGCAGATATTTCCATTTTCATACAGATGGTGGTGTAGATATTTCCATGTTTATAGAGATAGCGGTGTAGTTATTTCCATGTGCAAAGAGATAGCTGTGTAGATATTTCCATGTATATACAGATAGCTGTGTAGATATTTCCATTTCCTTGCAGATAGCGGTGTAGATATTTCCATGTTCAAACAGATAGCGGTGTAGATATTTCCATGTTCATACAGATAGCGGTGTGGATATTTCCATGTTTATACAGATAGCGGTGAAGATGTATGCATGTTTACACAGATAGCGGTGTAGATATTTCCATGTTCATACAGATAGCGGTGTAGATATTTCCATGTTAATCCAGATGGCTGTGTAGCTATTTCCATGTTCATACAGATAGCGGTGCAGATATTTCCATGTTCATCCAGATGGCTGTGTAGATATATCCATGTGCATACAGATGGCGGTGAAGATATTTCCATGTTCATACAGAGAGCGGTGTAGATATTTCCATGTTCATACAGATAGCGGTGTTGATATTTCCATGTTCATCCAGATGGCTGTGTAGATATATCCAAGTTCATCCAGATAGCGGTGTAGATATTTCCATGTTCATCCAGATGGCTGTGTAGCTATTTCCATGTTCATACAGATAGTGGTGTAGATATTTCCATGTTCATACAGATAGCGGTGTAGATATTTCCATGTTCATACAGATAGCCGTGTAGATATTGCCATGTTCATACCGATAGCGGTGCTGATACTTCCATGTTTATACAGGTAGCGGTGTACATATTTCCGTGTTTATACAGGTAGCGGTGTAGATATTTCCATGTTCATACAGATAGCGGTGTAGATATTTCCATGTTTATACAGATAGCGGTGTAGATATCTCCTTCTTAATACAGATGGCGGTGTAGATATTTATATGTTCATACAGATCGCAGTGCAGATATTTCCATGTTCATACAGATGGTGGTGTAGATATTTCCATTTTTATAGAGATAGCGGTGTAGTTATTTCCATGTGCAAAGAGATAGCTGTGTAGATATTTCCATGTATATGCAGATAGCTGTGTAGATATTTCCATTTTCAGGCAGATAGCGGTGTAGATAGTTCCATGTTCAAACAGATAGCGGTGTAGATATTTCCATGTTCATACAGACAGCGGTGTGGATATTTCCATGTTTATACAGATAGCGGTGAAGATGTATGCATGTTTACACAGATAGCGGTGTAGATATTTCCATGTTCATACAGATAGCGGTGTAGATATTTCCATGTTCATCCAGACGGCTGTGTAGACATATCCATGTTCATACAGATGGCGGTGAAGATATTTCCTTGTTCTTACAGATGGCTGTGTAGATATATCCAGGTTCATAGAGATGGCGGTGAAGATTTTTCCATGTTCATACAGAAGCGGTGTAGATATTTCCATGTTCATACAGATAGCGGTGCTGATATGTCCATGTTTATACAGGTAGCAGTGTAGATATTTCCATGTTTATACAGATAGCAGTGTAGATATTTCCATGTTTATACACATAGCGGTGTAGGTATTTCCATGTTCATACAGAGAGCGGTGCTGATATTTCCATGTTTATACAGGTAGCAGTGTAGATATTTCCAAGTTTATACAGATAGCAGTGTAGATATTTCCATGTTTATACACATAGCGGTGTAGATATTTCCATGTTTATACAGATAGCGTGTAGATATCTCCATCTTAATACAGATGGCGGTGTAGATATTTATAGATTCATACAGATGGCGGTGCAGATATTTCCATGTTCATACAGATGGCGGTGAAGATATTTCCATGTTCATACAGATGGCGGTGTAGATACTTCCATGTTCATACTGATAGCGGTGCTGATATTTCCATGTTTATACAGGTAGCGGTGTAGATATTTCCATGTTTATACATATAGCGGTGTAGATATTTCCATGTTTATACACATAGCGGTGTAGATATTTCCATGTTTATACAGATAGCGGTGTAGATGTCTCCATCTTAATACAGATGGCGGTGTAGATATTTATATGTTCATTCAGATGGCGGTGGAGATATTTCCATGTTCATACAGATGGCGGTGTAGATATTTCCATATTCATACAGATAGCGGTGTAGTTATTTCCATGTATAAAGAGATAGCTGTGTAGATATTTCCATGTATATGCAGATAGCTGTGTAGACATTTCCATTTTCAGGCTGATAGCGGTGTATATATTTCCCTGTTCAAACAGTTAGCGGTGTAGATATTTCCATGTTCATAAAGATAGCAGTGTAGATATTTCCATGTTTATACAGAAAGAGGTGAAGATGTATGCATGTTTACACGGATAGCGGTGTAGATATTTCCATGTTCATCCAGATGTTTCTGTAGATATATCCATGTTCATACAGATAGCGGTGTAGATATTTCCATGTTCATACAGATAGCGGTGCAGATATTTCCATGTTCATCCAGATGGCTGTGTAGATATATCCATGTTCATACAGATGGCGGTGAAGATATATCCATGTTCATACAGATAGCGCTGTAGATATTTCCATGTTCATCCAGATAGCCGTGTAGATATTGCCATGTTCATACCGATAGCGGTGCTGATACTTCCATGTTTATACAGGTAGCGGTGTACATATTTCCGTGTTTATACAGGTAGCGGTGTAGATATTTCCATGTTCATACAGATAGCGGTGTAGATATTTCCATGTTTATACAGATAGCGGTGTAGATATCTCCTTCTTAATACAGATGGCGGTGTAGATATTTATATGTTCATACAGATGGCGGTGCAGATATTTCCATGTTCATACAGATGGTGGTGTAGATATTTCCATGTTTATAGAGGTAGCGGTGTAGTTATTTACATGTGCAAAGAGATAGCAGTGTAGATATTTCCATGTATATGCAGATAGCTGTGTAGATATTTCCATTTTCATGCAGATAGCAGTGTAGATATTTCCATGTTCAAACAGATAGCGGTGTAGATATTTCCATATTCATTCAGATAGCGGTGTGGATATTTCCATGTTTTTACAGATAGCGGTGAAGATGTATGCATGTTTACACAGATAGCGGTGTAGATATTTCCATGTTCATACAGATAGCGGTGTAGATATTTCCATGTTCATCCAGACAGCTGTGTAGACATATCCATGTTCATACAGATGGCGGTGAAGATATTTCCATGTTCATACACATGGCTGTGTAGATATATCCATGTTCATACAGATGGCGGTGAAGATTTTTCCATGTTCATACAGATTCCGGTGTAGATATTTCCATGTTCATACACATAGCGGTGCTGATATTTCCATGTTTATACAGGTAGCAGTGTAGATATCTCCATGTTTATACAGATAGCGGTGTAGATATTTCCATGTTTATACACATAGTGGTATAGATATTTCCATTTTTATTCAGATAGCGGTGTAGATATCTCCATCTTAATACAGATGGCGGTGTAGATATTTATATGTTCATACAGATGGCGGTGCAGGTATTTCCATGTTCATACAGATGGCAGTGAAGATATTTCCATGTTCATACAGATGGCGGTGTAGATACTTCCATGTTCATACTGATAGCGGTGCTGATATTTCCATGTTTATACAGGCAGCGGTGTAGATATTTCCATGTTTATACAGATAGCAGTGTAGATATTTCCATGTTTATACCCATAGCGGTGTAGATATTTCCATGTTTTTACAGATAGCGGAGTAGATATCTCCATCTTAATACAGATGGCGGTGTAGATATTTATATGTTCTTTCAGATGGCGGTGCATATATTTCCATGTTCATACAGATGGCGGTGTAGATATTTCCATGTTCATACAGATAGCGGTGTAGTTATTTCCATGTGTAAAGAGATAGCTGTGTAGATATTTCCATGTATATGCAGATAGCTGTGTAGACATTTCCATTTTCATGCAGATAGCGGTGTATATATTTCCCTGTTCAAACAGTTTGCGGAGTAGATATTTCCATGTTCATAAAGATAGCAGTGTAGATATTTCCATGTTCATCCTGATGGCTGTGTAGATATTTCCATGTTCATACAGATAGCGGTGAAGATGTATGCATGTTTACACAGAGAGCGGTGTAGATATTTCCATGTTCATCCAGATGGCTGTGTAGATATATCCATGTTCATACAGATACCGGTGTAGATATTTCCATGTTCATACAGATAGCGGTGCAGATATTTCCATGTTCATCCAGATGGCTGTGTAGATATATCCATGTTCATACAGACGGCGGTGAAGATATTTCCATGTTCATACAGATAGCGGTGTAGATATTTCCATGTTCATACAGATAGCGGTGTAGATATTTCCATGTTCATACAGATAGCGGTGTATGTATTTCCATGTTCATACACATAGCGGTGTAGATATTTCCATGTTCATCCAGATGGCTGTGTAGATATATCCATGTTCATACAGATAGCGCTGAAGATATTTCCATGTTCATCCAGATGGCTGTGTAGCTATTTCCATGTTCATACAGATAGTGGTGTAGATATTTCCATGTTCATACAGATAGCGGTGTAGATATTTCCATGTTCATACAGATAGCCGTGTAGATATTGCCATGTTCATACCGATAGCGCTGCTGATACTTCCATGTTTATACAGGTAGCGGTGTACATATTTCCGTGTTTATACAGGTAGCGGTGTAGATATTTCCATGTTCATACAGATAGCGGTGTAGATATTTCCATGTTTATACAGATAGCGGTGTAGATATCTCCTTCTTAATACAGATGGAGGTGTAGATATTTATATGTTCATACAGATGGCAGTGCAGATATTTCCATGTTCATACAGATGGTGGTGTAGATATTTCCATGTTTATAGAGATAGTGGTGTAGTTATTTCCATGTGCAAAGAGATAGCTGTGTAGATATTTCCATGTATATGCAGATAGCTTTGTAGATATTTCCATTTTCATGCAAATAGCGGTGTACATATTTCCATGTTCAAACAGATAGCGGTGTAGATATTTCCATGTTCATACAGATAGCGGTGTGGATATTTCCATGTTTTTACAGATAGCGGTGAATATGTATGCATGTTTACACAGATAGCGGTGTAGATATTTTCATGTTCATACAGATAGCGGTGTAGATATTTCCATGTTCATCCAGACGGCTGTGTAGACATATCCATGTTCATACAGATGGCGGTGAAGATATTTCCATGTTCATACAGATGGCTGTGTAGATATATCCATGTTCATACAGATGGCGGTGAAGATATTTCCATGTTCATACAGATGGCGGTGTAGATATTTCCATGTTCATACAGATAGCGGGGCTGATATTTCCATGTTTGTACAGGTAGCAGTGTAGATATTTCCATGTTTATACAGATAGCGGTGTAGATATTTCCATGTTTATACACATAGCGGTGTAGATATTTCCATGTTTATACAGATAGCTGTGTAGATATCTCCATCTTAATACAGATGGCGGTGTAGATATTTATATGTTCATACAGATGGCGGTGCAGATATTTCCATGTTCATACAGATGGCGGTGTAGATACTTCCATGTTCATGCTGATAGCGGTGCTGATATTTCCATGTTTATACAGGTAGCGGTGTAGATATTTCCATGTTTATACAGATAGCGGTGTAGGTATTTCCATGTTTATACACATAGCGGTGTAGATATTTCCATGTTTATACAGATAGCGGTGTAGATATCTCCATCTTAATACAGATGGCGGTGTAGATATTAATATGTTCATTCAGATGGCGGTGCAGATATTTCCATGTTCATACAGATGGCGGTGTAGACATTTCCATGTTCATACACATAGCGGTGTAGTTATTTCCATGTGTAAAGAGATAGCTGTGTAGATATTTCCATGTATATGCAGATAGCTGTGTAGACATTTCCATTTTCATGCAGATAGCGGTGTATATACTTCCCTGTTCAAACAGTTTGCGGTGTAGATATTTCCATGTTCATAAAGATAGCAGTGTAGATATTTCCATGTTTATACAGATAGCGGTGAAGATGTATTCATGTTTACACAGATAGCAGTTTAGATATTTCCATGTTCATCCAGATGGCTGTGTAGATATATCCATGTTCATACAGATAGCGGTGTAGATATTTCCATGTTCATACAGATAGCGGTGCAGATATTTCCATGTTCATCCAGATGGCTGTGTAGATATATCCATGTTCATACAGATGGCGGTGAAGATATTTCCATGTTCATACAGATGGCGGTGTAGATATTTCCATGTTCATACAGATAGCGGTGTAGATTTTTCCATGTTCATACAGATGGCGGTGAAGATATTTCCATGTTCATACAGATGGCGGTGTAGATACTTCCATGTTCATACTGATAGCGGTGCTGATATTTCCATGTATATACAGGTAGCGGTGTAGATATTTCCATGTTTATACATATAGCGGTGTAGATATTTCCATGTTTATACACATAGCAGTGTAGATATTTCCATGTTTATACCGATAGCGGTGTAGATATCTCCATCTTAATACAGATGGCGGTGTAGATATTTATATGTTCATTCAGATGGCGGTGCAGATATTTCCATGTTCATACAGATGGTGGTGTAGATATTTCCATGTTTATAGAGATAGCGGTGTAGTTATTTCCACGTGCAAAGAGATAGCTGTGTAGATATTTCCATGTATATGCAGATAGCTGTGTAGATATTTCCATTTTCATGCAGAGAGCGGTGTAGATATTTCCATGTTCAAACAGATAGCGGTGTAGATATTTCCATGTTCAAACAGATAGCGGTGCTGATATTTCCATGTTTATACAGGTAGCAGTGTAGATATTTCCATGTTTATACAGATAGCGGTGTAGATATTTCCATGTTTATACACATAGCGGTGTAGATATTTCCATGTTTATACAGATAGCGTGTAGATATCTCCATCTTAATACAGATGGCGGTGCAGATATTTCCATGTTCATACAGATGGCGGTGTAGATATTTGCATGTTCATACAGATGGCGGTATAGCTATTTCCATGTTCATGGAGATAGCGGTGTAGATATTTCCATGTTAATCCAGATGGCTGTGTAGAGATATCCATGTTCATACAGATGGCGGTGAAGATATTTCCATGTTCATACAGATGGCGGTGTAGATACTTCCATGTTCGTACTGATAGCGGTGCTGATATTTCCATGTTTGTACAGGTAGCGGTGTAGATATTTCCATGTTTATACATATAGCGGTGTAGTTATTTCCATGTTTATACAGATAGCGGTGTAGATATTTCCATGTTTATACAGATAGCGGTGTAGATATCTCCATCTTAATAGAGATGGCGGTGTAGATATTTATTTGTTCATACAGATGGCGGTGCAGATATTTCCATGTTCATACAGATGGCGGTGAAGATATTTCCATGTTCATACAGATGGCGGTGTAGATACTTCCATGTTCATACTGATAGCGGTGCTGATATTTCCATGTTTATACAGGTAGCGGTGTAGATATTTCCATGTTTATACAGATAGTTGTGTAGATATTTCCATGTTTATACACATAGCGGTGTAGATATTTCCATGTTTATACACATAGCAGTGTAGATATCTCCATCTTAATACAGATGGCGGTGTAGATATTTATATGTTCATTCAGATGGCGGTGCAGATATTTCCATGTTCATACAGATGGTGGTGTAGATATTTCCATGTTCATACGGATACCGGTGTAGTTATTTCCATGTGTAAAGAAATAGCTGTGTAGATATTTTCATGTATATGCAGATAGCTGTGTAGACATTTCCATTTTCATGCAGATAGCGGTGTATATATTTCCCTGTTCAAACAGTTAGCGGTGTAGATATTTCCATGTTCATAAAGATAGCAGTGTAGATATTTCCTTGTTTATACAGATAGCGGTGAAGATGTATGCATGTTTACACAGATAGCGGTGTAGATATTTCCATGTTCATCCAGATGGCTGTGTAGATATATCCATGTTCATACAGATAGCGGTGTAGATATTTCCAAGTTCATACAGATAGCGGTGCAGATATTTCCATGTTCATCCAGATCGCTGTGTAGATATATGCATGTTCATACAGATGGCGGTGAAGATATTTCCATGTTCATACAGATAGCGGTGTAGATATTTCCATGTTCATACAGATAGCGGTGTAGATATTTCCATGTTCATACAGATAGCGGTGTATGTATTTCCATGTTCATACAGATAGCGGTGTAGATATTTCCATGTTCATCCAGATGGCTGTGTAGATATATCCATGTTCATACAGATAGCGCTGAAGATATTTCCATGTTCATCCAGAAGGCTGTGTAGCTATTTCCATGTTCATACAGATAGTGGTGTAGATATTTCCGTGTTCATACAGATAGCCGTGTAGATATTGCCATGTTCATACCGATAGCGGTGCTGATACTTCCATGTTTATACAGGTAGCGGTGTACATATTTCCGTTTTTATACAGGTAGTGGTGTAGATATTTCCATGTTCATACAGATAGCGGTGTAGCTATTTCCATGTTTATACAGATAGCGGTGTAGATATTTCCATCTTAATACAGATGGCGGTGTAGATATTTATATGTTCATTCAGATGGCGGTGGAGATATTTCCATGTTCATACAGATGGCGGTGTAGATATTTCCATGTTCATACAGATAGCGGTGTAGTTATATTCCATGTGTAAAGAGATAGCTGTGTAGATATTTCCATGTATATGCAGACAGCTGTGTAGACATTTCCATTTTCATGCAGATAGCACTGTATATATTTCCCTGTTCAAACAGTTAGCGGTGTAGATATTTCCATGTTCATACAGATGGCTGTGTAGATATATCCATGCTCATACAGATGGCGGTGAAGATATTTCCATGTTCATACAGATGGCGGTGTAGATATTTCCATGTTCATACCGTTAGCGGTGCTTATATTTCCATGTTCATACAGGTAGCTGTGTAGATATTTCCATGTTTATACAGATAGCAGTGTAGATATTTCTATGTTTATACACATAGTGGTTTAGATATTTCCATGTTTATACAGATAGCGGTGCAGATATTTCCATGTTTATGCAGATAGCGGTGTAGATATCTCCTTCTTAATACAGATGGCGGTGTAGATATTTATATGTTCATACAGATGGCAGTGCAGATATTTCCATGTTCATACAGATGGTGGTGTAGATATTTCCATGTTTATAGAGATAGCGGTGTAGTTATTTCCATGTGCAAAGAGATAGCTGTTTAGATATTTCCATGTATATGCAGATAGCTTTGTAGATATTTCCATTTTCATGCAAATAGCGGTGTAGATATTTCCATGTTCAAACAGATAGCGGTGTAGATATTTCCATGTTCATACAGATAGCGGTGTGGATATTTCCATGTTTTTACAGATAGCGGTGAAGATGTATGCATGTTTACACAGATAGCGGTGTAGATATTTTCATGTTCATACAGATAGCGGTGTAGATATTTCCATGTTCATCCAGACGGCTGTGTAGACATATCCATGTTCATACAGATGGCGGTGAAGATATTTCCATGTTCATACAGATGGCTGTGTAGATATATCCATGTTCATACAGATGGCGGTGAAGGTTTTTCCATGTTCATACAGATGGCGGTGTAGATATTTCCATGTTAATACAGATAGCGGGGCTGATATTTCCATGTTTGTACAGGTAGCAGTGTAGATATTTCCATGTTTATACAGATAGCGGTGTAGATATTTCCATGTTTATACACATAGCGGTGTAGATATTTCCATGTTTATACAGATAGCGGTGTAGATATCTCCATCTTAATACAGATGGCGGTGTAGATATTTATATGTTCATACAGATGGCGGTGCAGATATTTCCATGTTCATACAGATGGCGGTGTAGATTCTTCCATGTTCATGCTGATAGCGGTGCTGATATTTCCATGTTTATACAGGTAGCGGTGTAGATATTTCCATGTTTATACAGATAGCGGTGTAGGTATTTCCATGTTTATACACATAGCGGTGTAGATATTTCCATGTTTTTACAGATAGCGGAGTAGATATCTCCATCTTAATACAGATGGCGGTGTAGATATTTATATGTTCTTTCAGATGGCGGTGCATATATTTCCATGTTCATACAGATGGCGGTGTAGATATTTCCCTGTTCATACAGATAGCGGTGTAGTTATTTCCATGTGTAAAGAGATAGCTGTGTAGATATTTCCATGTATATGCAGATAGCTGTGTAGACATTTCCATTTTCATGCAGATAGCGGTGTATATATTTCCCTGTTCAAACAGTTTGCGGAGTAGATATTTCCATGTTCATAAAGATAGCAGTGTAGATATTTCCATGTTCATCCTGATGGCTGTGTAGATATTTCCATGTTCATACAGATAGCGGTGAAGATGTATGCATGTTTACACAGAGAGCGGTGTAGATATTTCCATGTTCATCCAGATGGCTGTGTAGATATATCCATGTTCATACAGATACCGGTGTAGATATTTCCATGTTCATACAGATAGCGGTGCAGATATTTCCATGTTCATCAAGATGGCTGTGTAGATATATCCATGTTCATACAGACGGCGGTGAAGATATTTCCATGTTCATACAGATAGCGGTGTAGATATTTCCATGTTCATACAGATAGCGGTGTAGATATTTCCATGTTCATACAGATAGCGGTGTATGTATTTCCATGTTCATACACATAGCGGTGTAGATATTTCCATGTTCATCCAGACGGCTGTGTAGATATATCCATGTTCATACAGATAGCGCTGAAGATATTTCCATGTTCATCCAGATGGCTGTGTAGCTATTTCCATGTTCATACAGATAGTGGTGTAGATATTTCCATGTTCATACAGATAGCGGTGTAGATATTTCCATGTTCATACAGATAGCCGTGTAGATATTGCCATGTTCATACCGATAGCGCTGCTGATACTTCCATGTTTATACAGGTAGCGGTGTACATATTTCCGTGTTTATACAGGTAGCGGTGTAGATATTTCCATGTTCATACAGATAGCGGTGTAGATATTTCCATGTTTATACAGATAGCGGTGTAGATATCTCCTTCTTAATACAGATGGAGGTGTAGATATTTATATGTTCATACAGATGGCAGTGCAGATATTTCCATGTTCATACAGATGGTGGTGTAGATATTTCCATGTTTATAGAGATAGCGGTGTAGTTATTTCCATGTGCAAAGAGATAGCTGTGTAGATATTTCCATGTATATGCAGATAGCTTTGTAGATATTTCCATTTTCATGCAAATAGCGGTGTAGATATTTCCATGTTCAAACAGATAGCGGTGTAGATATTTCCATGTTCATACAGATAGCGGTGTGGATATTTCCATGTTTTTACAGATAGCGGTGAATATGTATGCATGTTTACACAGATAGCGGTGTAGATATTTTCATGTTCATACAGATAGCGGTGTAGATATTTCCATGTTCATCCAGACGGCTGTGTAGACATATCCATGTTCATACAGATGGCGGTGAAGATATTTCCATGTTCATACAGATGGCTGTGTAGATATATCCATGTTCATACAGATGGCGGTGAAGGTTTTTCCATGTTCATACAGATGGCGGTGTAGATATTTCCATGTTCATACAGATGGCGGTGTAGATACTTCCATGTTCATGCTGATAGCGGTGCTGATATTTCCATGTTTATACAGGTAGCGGTGTAGATATTTCCATGTTTATACAGATAGCGGTGTAGGTATTTCCATGTTTATACACATAGCGGTGTAGATATTTCCATGTTTATACAGATAGCGGTGTAGATATCTCCATCTTAATACAGATGGCGGTGTAGATATTAATATGTTCATTCAGATGGCGGTGCAGATATTTCCATGTTCATACAGATGGCGGTGTAGACATTTCCATGTTCATACACATAGCGGTGTAGTTATTTCCATGTGTAAAGAGATAGCTGTGTAGATATTTCCATGTATATGCAGATAGCTGTGTAGACATTTCCATTTTCATGCAGATAGCGGTGTATATACTTCCCTGTTCAAACAGTTTGCGGTGTAGATATTTCCATGTTCATAAAGATAGCAGTGTAGATATTTCCATGTTTATACAGATAGCGGTGAAGATGTATTCATGTTTACACAGATAGCAGTTTAGATATTTCCATGTTCATCCAGATGGCTGTGTAGATATATCCATGTTCATACAGATAGCGGTGTAGATATTTCCATGTTCATACAGATAGCGGTGCAGATATTTCCATGTTCATCCAGATGGCTGTGTAGATATATCCATGTTCATACAGATGGCGGTGAAGATATTTCCATGTTCATACAGATGGCGGTGTAGATATTTCCATGTTCATACAGATAGCGGTGTAGATTTTTCCATGTTCATACAGATGGCGGTGAAGATATTTCCATGTTCATACAGATGGCGGTGTAGATACTTCCATGTTCATACTGATAGCGGTGCTGATATTTCCATGTATATACAGGTAGCGGTGTAGGTATTTCCATGTTTATACATATAGCGGTGTAGATATTTCCATGTTTATACACATAGCGGTGTAGATATTTCCATGTTTATACCGATAGCGGTGTAGATATCTCCATCTTAATACAGATGGCGGTGTAGATATTTATATGTTCATTCAGATGGCGGTGCAGATATTTCCATGTTCATACAGATGGTGGTGTAGATATTTCCATGTTTATAGAGATAGCGGTGTAGTTATTTCCACGTGCAAAGAGATAGCTGTGTAGATATTTCCATGTATATGCAGATAGCTGTGTAGATATTTCAATTTTCATGCAGAGAACGGTGTAGATATTTCCATGTTCAAACAGATAGCGGTGTAGATATTTCCATGTTCAAACAGATAGCGGTGTGGATATTTCCATGTTTATACAGATAGCGGTGAAGATGTATGCATGTTTACACAGATAGCTGTGTAGATAGTTCCATGTTCATACAGATAGCGGTGTAGATATTTCCATGTTCATCCAGACGGCTGTGTAGACATATCCATGTTCATACAGATGGCGGTGAAGATATTTCCATGTTCATACAGATGGCTGTGTAGATATATCCTGGTTCATAAGGATGGCGGTGAAGATTTTTCGATGTTCATACAGAAGCGTTGTAGATATTTCCATGTTCATACAGATAGCGGTGCTGATATTTCCATGTTTATACAGGTAGCAGTGTAGATATTTCCATGTTTATACAGATAGCGGTGTAGATATTTCCATGTTTATACACATAGCGGTGTAGATATTTCCATGTTTATACAGATAGCGTGTAGATATCTCCATCTTAATACAGATGGCGGTGCAGATATTTCCATGTTCATACAGATGGCGGTGTAGATATTTGCATGTTCATACAGATGGCGGTATAGCTATTTCCATGTTCATGGAGATAGCGGTGTAGATATTTCCATGTTAATCCAGATGGCTGTGTAGAGATATCCATGTTCATACAGATGGCGGTGAAGATATTTCCATGTTCATACAGATGGCGGTGTAGATACTTCCATGTTCGTACTGATAGCGGTGCTGATATTTCCATGTTTGTACAGGTAGCGGTGTAGATATTTCCATGTTTATACATATAGCGGTGTAGATATTTCCATGTTTATACAGATAGCGGTGTAGATATTTCCATGTTTATACAGATTGCGGTGTAGATATCTCCATCTTAATAGAGATGGCGGTGTAGATATTTATTTGTTCATACAGATGGCGGTGCAGATATTTCCATGTTCATACAGATGGCGGTGAAGATATTTCCATGTTCATACAGATGGCGGTGTAGATACTTCCATGTTCATACTGATAGCGGTGCTGATATTTCCATGTTTATACAGGTAGCGGTGTAGATATTTCCATGTTTATACAGATAGTTGTGTAGATATTTCCATGTTTATACACATAGCGGTGTAGATATTTCCTTGTTTATACACATAGCAGTGTAGATATCTCCATCTTAATACAGATGGCGGTGTAGATATTTATATGTTCATTCAGATGGCGGTGCAGATATTTCCATGTTCATACAGATGGTGGTGTAGATATTTCCATGTTCATACGGATACCGGTGTAGTTATTTCCATGTGTAAAGAAATAGCTGTGTAGATATTTTCATGTATATGCAGATAGCTGTGTAGACATTTCCATTTTCATGCAGATAGGGGTGTATATATTTCCCTGTTCAAACAGTTAGCGGTGTAGATATTTCCATGTTCATAAAGATAGCAGTGTAGGTATTTCCTTGTTTATACAGATAGCGGTGAAGATGTATGCATGTTTACACAGATAGCGGTGTAGATATTTCCATGTTCATCCAGATGGCTGTGTAGATATATCCATGTTCATACAGATAGCGGTGTAGATATTTCCAAGTTCATACAGATAGCGGTGCAGATATTTCCATGTTCATCCAGATCGCTGTGTAGATATATGCATGTTCATACAGATGGCGGTGAAGATATTTCCATGTTCATACAGATAGCGGTGTAGATATTTCCATGTTCATACAGATAGCGGTGTAGATATTTCCATGTTCATACAGATAGCGGTGTATGTATTTCCATGTTCATACAGATAGCGGTGTAGATATTTCCATGTTCATCCAGATGGCTGTGTAGATATATCCATGTTCATACAGATAGCGCTGAAGATATTTCCATGTTCATCCAGAAGGCTGTGTAGCTATTTCCATGTTCATACAGATAGTGGTGTAGATATTTCCGTGTTCATACAGATAGCCGTGTAGATATTGCCATGTTCATACCGATAGCGGTGCTGATACTTCCATGTTTATACAGGTAGCGGTGTACATATTTCCGTTTTTATACAGGTAGTGGTGTAGATATTTCCATGTTCATACAGATAGCGGTGTAGCTATTTCCATGTTTATACAGATAGCGGTGTAGATATTTCCATCTTAATACAGATGGCGGTGTAGATATTTATATGTTCATTCAGATGGCGGTGGAGATATTTCCATGTTCATAAAGATGGCGGTGTAGATATTTCCATGTTCATACAGATAGCGGTGTAGTTATATTCCATGTGTAAAGAGATAGCTGTGTAGATATTTCCATGTATATGCAGACAGCTGTGTAGACATTTCCATTTTCATGCAGATAGCACTGTATATATTTCCCTGTTCAAACAGTTAGCGGTGTAGATATTTCCATGTTTATACAGATGGCTGTGTAGATATATCCATGCTCATACAGATGGCGGTGAAGATATTTCCATCTTCATACAGATGGCGGTGTAGATATTTCCATGTTCATACCGTTAGCGGTGCTTATATTTCCATGTTCATACAGGTAGCTGTGTAGATATTTCCATGTTTATACAGATAGCAGTGTAGATATTTCTATGTTTATACACATAGTGGTTTAGATATTTCCATGTTTATACAGATAGCGGTGCAGATATTTCCATGTTTATGCAGATAGCGGTGTAGATATCTCCTTCTTAATACAGATGGCGGTGTAGATATTTATATGTTCATACAGATGGCAGTGCAGATATTTCCATGTTCATACAGATGGTGGTGTAGATATTTCCATGTTTATAGAGATAGCGGTGTAGTTATTTCCATGTGCAAAGAGATAGCTGTTTAGATATTTCCATGTATATGCAGATAGCTTTGTAGATATTTCCATTTTCATGCAAATAGCGGTGTAGATATTTCCATGTTCAAACAGATAGCGGTGTAGATATTTCCATGTTCATACAGATAGCGGTGTGGATATTTCCATGTTTTTACAGATAGCGGTGAAGATGTATGCATGTTTACACAGATAGCGGTGTAGATATTTTCATGTTCATACAGATAGCGGTGTAGATATTTCCATGTTCATCCAGACGGCTGGGTAGACATATCCATGTTCATACAGATGGCGGTGAAGATATTTCCATGTTCATACAGATGACTGTGTAGATATATCCATGTTCATACAGATGGCGGTGAAGGTTTTTCCATGTTCATACAGATGGCGGTGTAGATATTTCCATGTTAATACAGATAGCGGGGCTGATATTTCCATGTTTGTACAGGTAGCAGTGTAGATATTTCCATGTTTATACAGATAGCGGTGTAGATATTTCCATGTTTATACACATAGCGGTGTAGATATTTCCATGTTTATACAGATAGCGGTGTAGATATCTCCATCTTAATACAGATGGCGGTGTAGATATTTATATGTTCATACAGATGGCGGTGCAGATATTTCCATGTTCATACAGATGGCGGTGTAGATTCTTCCATGTTCATGCTGATAGCGGTGCTGATATTTCCATGTTTATACAGGTAGCGGTGTAGATATTTCCATGTTTATACAGATAGCGGTGTAGGTATTTCCATGTTTATACACATAGCGGTGTAGATATTTCCATGTTTATACAGATAGCGGTGTAGATATCTCCTTCTTAATACAGATGGCGGTGAAGTTATTTCCATGTTCATACAGATAGCGGTGTAGATATTTCCATGTTCATACAGATAGCGGTGCTGATATTTCCTTGTTCATCCACATGGCTGTGTAGATATTTCCATGTTCATAGAGATGGCGGTGAAGATATTTCCATGTTCATACAGATATCGGTGTAGATATTTCCATGTTCATACAGATAGCGGTGTAGATATTTCCATGTTCATACAGATAGCGGTGCTGATATTTCCATGTTTATTCAGGTAGCGGTGTAGGTATTTCCATGTTTATACAGATAGCGGTGTAGATATTTCCACGTTTATACAGGTAGCGGTGTAGATATTTCCATGTTTATACATGTAGCGGTGTAGATATCTTCATCTTAGTTCAGATGCCGGTGTAGATATTTATATGTTCATACAGATGACGGTGCAGATATTTCCATGTTCATACTGATGGCGGTGTAGATATTTCCATGTTTATAGAGATAGCAGTGTACTTATTTCCATGTGTAAAGAGATAGCTTTGTAGATATTTCCATGTATGTGCAGATAGCTGTGTAGATGTTTCCATTTTCATGCAGATAGCGGTGTAGATATTTCCATGTTCAAACAGATAGCGGTGTAGATATTTCCATGTTCATACAGATAGCTGTATAGGTATTTCCATGTTTATACAGATAGCGGTGAAGATGTATGCATGTTTACACAGATATCGGTGTAGATATTTCCATATTCATACAGAAAACGGTGTTGATATTTCCATGTTTATACAGATAGCGGTGAAGATGTATGCATGCTTACACAGATAGCGGTGTAGATAATTCCATGTTCATCCAGATGGCTGTGTAGATTTTTCCACGTTCATCCAGATGGCTGTGTAGATATATCCATGTTCATACAGATGGTGGGGAAGATATTTCCATGTTCATACAGATAGCGGTGTAGATATTTCCATGTTCATACAGATAGCGGTGTATGTATTTCCATGTTCATACAGATAGCGGTGTAGATATTTCCATGTTCATCCAGATGGCTGTGTAGATATTTCCATGTTCATACAGATAGTGGTGTAGATATTTCCATGTTCATACAGATAGCGGTGTAGATATTTCCATGTTCATACAGATAGCGGTGTAGATATTTCCATGTTCATACAGATAGCCGTGTAGATATTGCCATGTTCATACCGATTGCGGTGCTGATACTTCCATGTTTATACAGGTAGCGGTGTACATATTTCCGTGTTTATACAGGTAGCGGTGTAGATATTTCCATGTTCATACAGATAGCGGTGTAGATATTTCCATGTTTATACAGATAGCAGTGTAGATATCTCCTTCTTAATACAGATGGCGGTGTAGATATTTATATGTTCATACAGATGGCGGTGCAGATATTTCCATGTTCATACAGATGGTGGTGTAGATATTTCCATGTTTATAGAGATAGCGGTGTAGTTACTTCCATGTGCAAAGAGATAGCTGTGTTGATATATCCATGTATATGCAGAAAGCTGTGTATATATTTCCATTTTCATGCAAATAGTGGTGTAAATATTTCCATGTTCAAACAGATAGCGGTGTAGATATTTCCATGTCCATACAGATAGCGGTGTGGATATTTCCATGTTTATACAGATAGCGGTGAAGATGTATGCATGTTTACACAGATTGCGGTGTAGATATTTCCATGTTCATACAGATAGCGGTGTAGACATTTCCATGTTCATCCAGACGGCTGTGTAGACATATCCATGTTCATACAGATGGCGGTGAAGATATTTCCATGTTCATACAGATGGCTGTGTAGATATATCCATGTTCATACAGATGGCGGTGAAGATTTTTCCATGTTCATACAGATGGCGGTGTAGATATTTCCATGTTCATGCAGATAGCGCTGCTGATATTTCCATGTTTATACAGGTAGCAGTGTAGATATTTACATGTTTATACAGATAGCGGTGTAGATATTTCCATGTTTATACTCATAGCGGTGTAGATATTTCCATGTTTATACAGATAGCGTGTAGATATCTCCATCTTAATACAGATGGCGGTGCAGATATTTCCATGTTCATACAGATGGCGGTGTAGATATTTGCATGTTCATACAGATGGCGGTATAGCTATTTCCATGTTCATGGAGATAGCGGTGTAGATATTTCCATGTTAATCCAGATGGCTGTGTAGAGATATCCATGTTCATACAGATGGTGGTGAAGATATTTCCATGTTCATACAGATGGCGGTGTAGATACTTCCATGTTCGTACTGATATCGGTGCTGATATTTCCATGTTTGTACAGGTAGCGGTGTAGATATTTCCATGTTTATACATATAGCGGTGTAGATATTTCCATGTTTATACAGATAGCGGTGTAGATATTTCCATGTTTATACAGATAGCGGTGTAGATATCTCCATCTTAATAGAGATGGCGGTGTAGATATTTATTTGTTCATACAGATGGCGGTGCAGATATTTCCATGTTCGTACAGATGGCGGTGAAGATATTTCCATGTTCATACAGATGGCGTTTTAGATATTTCCATGTTCATACAGATAGCCATGTAGATATTGCCATGTTAATACCGATAGCGGTGCTGATACTTCCATGTTTATACAGTTAGCGGTGTACATATTTCCGTGTTTATACAGGTAGCGGTGTAGATATTTCCTTGTTCATACAGATAGCGGTGTAGATATTTCCATGTTCAAACAGATAGTGGTGTAGATATTTCCATGTTCATACAGATAGCGGTGTAGATATTTCCATGTTTATACAGTTAGCGGTGAAGATGGATGCATGTTTACACAGATAGCGGTGTAGATATTTCCATGTTCATCCAGACGGCTGTGTAGACATATCCATGTTCATACAGATGGCGGTGAAGATATTTCCATGTTCATACAGATGGCTGTGTAGATATATCCATGTTCATACAGATGGCGGTGAAGATTTTTCCATGTTCATACAGATGGCGGTGTAGATATTTCCATGTTCATGCAGATAGCGCTGCTGATATTTCCATGTTTATACAGGTAGCAGTGTAGATATTTACATGTTTATACAGATAGCGGTGTAGATATTTCCATGTTTATACTCATAGCGGTGTAGATATTTCCATGTTTATACAGATAGCGTGTAGATATCTCCATCTTAATACAGATGGCGGTGCAGATATTTCCATGTTCATACAGATGGCGGTGTAGATATTTGCATGTTCATACAGATGGCGGTATAGCTATTTCCATGTTCATGGAGATAGCGGTGTAGATATTTCCATGTTAATCCAGATGGCTGTGTAGAGATATCCATGTTCATACAGATGGTGGTGAAGATATTTCCATGTTCATACAGATGGCGGTGTAGATACTTCCATGTTCGTACTGATATCGGTGCTGATATTTCCATGTTTGTACAGGTAGCGGTGTAGATATTTCCATGTTTATACATATAGCGGTGTAGATATTTCCATGTTTATACAGATAGCGGTGTAGATATTTCCATGTTTATACAGATAGCGGTGTAGATATCTCCATCTTAATAGAGATGGCGGTGTAGATATTTATTTGTTCATACAGATGGCGGTGCAGATATTTCCATGTTCGTACAGATGGCGGTGAAGATATTTCCATGTTCATACAGATGGCGTTTTAGATATTTCCATGTTCATACAGATAGCCATGTAGATATTGCCATGTTAATACCGATAGCGGTGCTGATACTTCCATGTTTATACAGTTAGCGGTGTACATATTTCCGTGTTTATACAGGTAGCGGTGTAGATATTTCCTTGTTCATACAGATAGCGGTGTAGATATTTCCATGTTCAAACAGATAGTGGTGTAGATATTTCCATGTTCATACAGATAGCGGTGTAGATATTTCCATGTTTATACAGTTAGCGGTGAAGATGGATGCATGTTTACACAGATAGCGGTGTAGATATTTCCATGTTCATCCAGACGGCTGTGTAGACATATCCATGTTCATACAGATGGCGGTGAAGATATTTCCATGCTTATACAGAAGCTGTGTAGATATATCCATGTTGATACAGATGGCGGTGAAGATTTTTCCATGCTCATACAGACGGCGGTGTAGATATTTCCATGTTCATACAGATAGCGGTGCTGATATTTCCATGTTTATACAGGTAGCAGTGTCGATATTTCCATGTTTATACAGATAGTGGTGTAGATATTTCCATGTTTATACACATAGCGGTGTAGATATTTCCATGTCTATACAGATAGCGGTGTAGATATCTCCATCTTAATACAGATGGCGGTGTAGATATTTGTATGTTCATACAGATGGCGGTGCAGATATTTCCATGTTCATACAGATGGCGGTGAAGATATTTCCATGTTCATACAGATGGCGGTGTATATACTTCCATGTTCATACTGAAAGCGGTGCTGATATTTCCATGTTTATACAGGTAGCGGTGTAGATATTTCCATGTTTATACAGATAGCGGTGTAGATATTTCCAAGTTTATACACATAGCGGTGTAGATATTTCCATGTTTATACACATAGCGGTGTAGATATCTCCATCTTAATACAGATGGCGGTGTAGATATTTATATGTTCATTCAGATGGCGGTGCAGATATTTCCATGTTCATACAGATGGCGGTTTAGATATTTCCATGTTCATACAGATAGTGGTGTAGTTATTTCCATGTGTAAAGAGATAGCTGAGTAGATATTTCCATGTATATGCAGATAGCTGTGCAGACATTTCCATTTTCATGCAGATAGCGGTGTATATATTTCCCTGTTCAAACAGTTAGCGGTGTAGATATTTCCATGTTCGTAAAGATAGCAGTGTAGATATTTCCATGTTCATACACATAGCAGTGTAGTTATTTCCACGTGTAAAGAGATAGCGGTGAAGATGTATGCATGTTTACACAGATAGCGGTGTATATATTTCCATGTTCAAACAGTTAGCGGTGCAGATATTTCCATGTTCATAAAGATAGCTGTGTAGATAATTCCATGTTTATACAGATAGCGGTGAAGATGTATGCATGTTTACACAGATAGCAGTGTATATATTTCCATGTTCATCCAGATGGCTGAGTAGATATATCCATGTTCATACAGATAGCGGTGTAGATATTTCCATGTTCATACAGATAGCGGTGCAGATATTTCCATGTTCATCCAGATGGCTGTGTAGATATATCCATGTTCATACAGATGGCGGTGAAGATATTTCCATGTTCATACAGATAGCGGTGTAGATATTTCCATGTTCATACAGATAGCGGTATAGATATTTCCATGTTCATACAGATAGCGGTGTATGTATTTCCATGTTCATACAGATAGCAGTGTAGATATTTCCATGTTCATCCAGATGGCTGTGTAGATATATCCATGTTCATACAGATCGCTGTGTAGATATTTCCATGTTCATCCAGATGGCTGTGTAGCTATTTCCATGTTCATACAGATAGTGGTGTAGATATTTCCATGTTCATACAGATAGCGGTGTAGATATTTCCATGTTCATATAGATAGCCGTGTAGATATTGCCATGTTCTTACCGATAGCGGTGCTGATACTTCCATGTTTATACAGGTAGCGGTGTACATATTTCCGTGTTTATACAGGTAGCGGTGTAGATATTTCCATGTTCATACAGATAGCGGTGTAGATATTTCCATGTTTATACAGATAGCGGTGTAGATATCTCCTTCTTAATACAGATGGCGGTGTAGATATTTATATGTTCATACAGATGGCGGTGCAGATATTTCCATGTTCATACAGATGGTGGTGTAGATATTTCCATGTTTATAGAGATAGCGGTGTAGTTATTTCCATGTGCAAAGAGATAGCTGTGTAGATATTTCCATGTATATACAGATAGCTGTGTAGATATTTCCATTTCCATGCAGATAGCGGTGTAGATATTTCCATGTTCAAACAGATAGCGGTGTAGATATTTCCATGTTCATACAGATAGCGGTGTGGATATTTCCATGTTTATACAGATAGCGGTGAAGATGTATGCATGTTTACACAGATAGCGGTGTAGATATTTCCACGTTCATACAGATAGCGGTGTAGATATTTCCATGTTCATCCAGACGGCTGTGTAGACATATCCATGTTCATACAGATGGCGGTGAAGATATTTCCATGTTCATACAGATAGCGGTGCAGATATTTCCATGTTCATCCAGATGGCTGTGTAGATATATCCATGTGCATACAGATGGCGGTGAAGATATTTCCAAGTTCATACAGATAGCGGTGTAGATATTTCCATGTTCATACAGATAGCGGTGTTGATATTTCCATGTTCATCCAGATGGCTGTGTAGATATATCCATGTTCATACAGATAGCGGTGTAGATATTTCCATGTTCATCCAGATGGCTGTGTAGCTATTTCCATGTTCATACATATAGTGGTGTAGATATTTCCATGTTCATACAGATAGCGGTGTAGATATTTCCATGTTCATACAGATAGCCATGTAGATATTGCCATGTTCATACCGATAGCGGTGCTGATACTTCCATGTTTATACAGGTAGCGGTGTACATATTTCCGTGTTTATACAGGTAGCGGTGTAGATATTTCCATGTTCATACAGATAGCGGTGTAGATATTTCCATGTTTATACAGATAGCGGTGTAGATATCTCCTTCTTAATACAGATGGCGGTGTAGATATTTATATGTTAATACAGATCGCGGTGCAGATATTTCCATGTTCATACAGATGGTGGTGTAGATATTTCCATGTTTATAGAGATAGCGGTGTAGTTATTTCCATGTGCAAAGAGATAGCTGTGTAGATATTTCCATGTATATGCAGATAGCTGTGTAGATATTTCCATTTTCAGGCAGATAGCGGTGTAGATAGTTCCATGTTCAAACAGATAGCGGTGTAGATATTTCCATGTTCATACAGACAGCGGTGTGGATATTTCCATGTTTATACAGATAGCGGTGAAGATGTATGCATGTTTACACAGATAGCGGTGTAGATATTTCCATGTTCATACAGAGAGCGGTGTAGATATTTCCATGTTCATCCAGACGGCTGTGTAGACATATCCATGTTCATACAGATGGCGGTGAAGATATTTCCTTGTTCTTACAGATGGCTGTGTAGATATATCCAGGTTCATAGAGATGGCGGTGAAGATTTTTCCATGTTCATACAAAAGCGGTGTAGATATTTCCATGTTCATACAGATAGCGGTGCTGATATATCCATGTTTATACAGGTAGCAGTGTAGATATTTCCATGTTTATACAGATAGCAGTGTAGATATTTCCATGTTTATACACATAGCGGTGTAGTTATTTCCATGTGTAAAGAGATAGCTGTGTAGATATTTCCATGTATATGCAGATAGCTGTGTAGACATTTCCATTTTCATGCAGATAGCGGTGTATATACTTCCCTGTTCAAACAGTTTGCGGTGTAGATATTTCCATGTTCATAAAGATAGCAGTGTAGATATTTCCATGTTTATACAGATAGCGGTGAAGATGTATTCATGTTTACACAGATAGCAGTTTAGATATTTCCATGTTCATCCAGATGGCTGTGTAGATATATCCATGTTCATACAGATAGCGGTGTAGATATTTCCATGTTCATACAGATAGCGGTGCAGATATTTCCATGTTCATCCAGATGGCTGTGTAGATATATCCATGTTCATACAGATGGCGGTGAAGATATTTCCATGTTCATACAGATGGCGGTGTAGATATTTCCATGTTCATACAGATAGCGGTGTAGATTTTTCCATGTTCATACAGATGGCGGTGAAGATATTTCCATGTTCATACAGATGGCGGTGTAGATACTTCCATGTTCATACTGATAGCGGTGCTGATATTTCCATGTATATACAGGTAGCGGTGTAGATATTTCTATGTTTATACATATAGCGGTGTAGATATTTCCATGTTTATACACATAGCAGTGTAGATATTTCCATGTTTATACCGATAGCGGTGTAGATATCTCCATCTTAATACAGATGGCGGTGTATATATTTATATGTTCATTCAGATGGCGGTGCAGATATTTCCATGTTCATACAGATGGTGGTGTAGATATTTCCATGTTTATAGAGATAGCGGTGTAGTTATTTCCACGTGCAAAGAGATAGCTGTGTAGATATTTCCATGTATATGCAGATAGCTGTGTAGATATTTCCATTTTCATGCAGAGAGCGTTGTAGATATTTCCATGTTCAAACAGATAGCGGTGTAGATATTTCCATGTTCATACAGATAGCGGTGGGGATATTTCCATGTTTATACAGATAGCGGTGAAGATGTATGCATGTTTACACAGATAGCTGTGTAGATAGTTCCATGTTCATACAGATAGCGGTGTAGATATTTCCATGTTCATCCAGACGGCTGTGTAGACATATCCATGTTCATACAGATGGCGGTGAAGATATTTCCATGTTCATACAGATGGCTGTGTAGATATATCCAGGTTCATAAGGATGGCGGTGAAGATTTTTCTATGTTCATACAGAAGCGGTGTAGATATTTCCATGTTCATACAGATAGCGGTGCTGATATTTCCATGTTTATACAGGTAGCAGTGTAGATATTTCCATGTTTATACAGATAGCGGTGTAGATATTTCCATGTTTATACACATAGCGGTGTAGATATTTCCATGTTTATACAGATAGCGTGTAGATATCTCCATCTTAATACAGATGGCGGTGCAGATATTTCCATGTTCATACAGATGGCGGTGTAGATATTTGCATGTTCATACAGATGGCGGTATAGCTATTTCCATGTTCATGGAGATAGCGGTGTAGATATTTCCATGTTAATCCAGATGGCTGTGTAGAGATATCCATGTTCATACAGATGGCGGTGAAGATATTTCCATGTTCATACAGATGGCGGTGTAGATACTTCCATGTTCGTACTGATATCGGTGCTGATATTTCCATGTTTGTACAGGTAGCGGTGTAGATATTTCCATGTTTATACATATAGCGGTGTAGATATTTCCATGTTTATACAGATAGCGGTGTAGATATTTCCATGTTTATACAGATAGCGGTGTAGATATCTCCATCTTAATAGAGATGGCGGTGTAGATATTTATTTGTTCATACAGATGGCGGTGCAGATATTTCCATGTTCGTACAGATGGCGGTGAAGATATTTCCATGTTCATACAGATGGCGGTGTAGATACTTCCATGTTCATACTGATAGCGGTGCTGATATTTCCATGTTTATACAGGTAGCGGTGTAGATATTTCCATGTTTATACAGATAGTTGTGTAGATATTTCCATGTTTATACACATAGCGGTGTAGATATTTCCATGTTTATACACATAGCAGTGTAGATATCTCCATCTTAATACAGATGGCGGTGTAGATATTTATATGTTCATTCAGATGGCGGTGCAGATATTTCCATGTTCATACAGATGGTGGTGTAGATATTTCCATGTTCATACGGATACCGGTGTAGTTATTTCCATGTGTAAAGAAATAGCTGTGTAGATATTTTCATGTATATGCAGATAGCTGTGTAGACATTTCCATTTTCATGCAGATAGCGGTGTATATATTTCCCTGTTCAAACAGTTAGTGGTGTAGATATTTCCATGTTCATAAAGATAGCAGTGTAGATATTTCCTTGTTTATACAGATAGCGGTGAAGATATATGCATGTTTACACAGATAGCGGTGTAGATATTTCCATGTTCATCCAGATGGCTGTGTAGATATATCCATGTTCATACAGATAGCGGTGTAGATATTTCCAAGTTCATACAGATAGCGGTGCAGATATTTCCATGTTCATCCAGATCGCTGTGTAGATATATGCATGTTCATACAGATGGCGGTGAAGATATTTCCATGTTCATACAGATAGCGGTGTAGGTATTTCCATGTTCATACAGATAGCGGTGTAGATATTTCCATGTTCATACAGATAGCGGTGTATATATTTCCATGTTCATACAGATAGCAGTTTAGATATTTCCATGTTCATCCAGATGGCTGTGTAGATATATCCATGTTCATACAGATAGCGCTGAAGATATTTCCATGTTCATCCAGAAGGCTGTGTAGCTATTTCCATGTTCATACAGATAGTGGTGTAGATATTTCCGTGTTCATACAGATAGCCGTGTAGATATTGCCATGTTCATACCGATAGCGGTGCTGATACTTCCATGTTTATACAGGTAGCGGTGTACATATTTCCGTTTTTATACAGGTAGTGGTGTAGATATTTCCATGTTCATACAGATAGCGGTGTAGCTATTTCCATGTTTATACAGATAGCGGTGTAGATATTTCCATCTTAATACAGATGGCGGTGTAGATATTTATATGTTCATTCAGATGGCGGTGGAGATATTTCCATGTTCATACAGATGGCGGTGTAGATATTTCCATGTTCATACAGATAGCGGTGTAGTTATATTCCATGTGTAAAGAGATAGCTGTGTAGATATTTCCATGTATATGCAGACAGCTGCGTAGACATTTCCATTTTCATGCAGATAGCACTGTATATATTTCCCTGTTCAAACAGTTAGCGGTGTAGATATTTCCATGTTCATACAGATGGCTGTGTAGATATATCCATGCTCATACAGATGGCGGTGAGGATATTTCCATGTTCATACAGATGGCGGTGTCGATATTTCCATGTTCATACCGTTAGCGGTGCTTATATTTCCATGTTCATACAGGTAGCTGTGTAGATATTTCCATGTTTATACAGATAGCAGTGTAGATATTTCTATGTTTATACACATAGTGGTTTAGATATTTCCATGTTTATACAGATATCGGTGCAGATATTTCCATGTTTATGCAGATAGCGGTGTAGATATCTCCTTCTTAATACAGATGGCGGTGTAGATATTTATATGTTCATACAGATGGCAGTGCAGATATTTCCATGTTCATACAGATGGTGGTGTAGATATTTCCATGTTTATAGAGATAGCGGTGTAGTTATTTCCATGTGCAAAGAGATAGCTGTGTAGATATTTCCATGTATATGCAGATAGCTTTGTAGATATTTCCATTTTCATGCAGATAGCGGTGTAGATATTTCCATGTTCAAACAGATAGCGGTGTAGATATTTCCATGTTCATACAGATAGCGGTGTGGATATTTCCATGTTTTTACAGATAGCGGTGAAGATGTATGCATGTTTACACAGATAGCGGTGTAGATATTTTCATGTTCATACAGATAGCGGTGTAGATATTTCCATGTTCATCCAGACGGCTGTGTAGACATATCCATGTTCATACAGATGGCGGTGAAGATATTTCCATGTTCATACAGATGGTTGTGTAGATATATCCATGTTCATACAGATGGCGGTGAAGGTTTTTCCATGTTCATACAGATGGCGGTGTAGATATTTCCATGTTAATACAGATAGCGGGGCTGATATTTCCATGTTTGTACAGGTAGCAGTGTAGATATTTCCATGTTTATACAGATAGCGGTGTAGATATTTCCATGTTTATACACATAGCGGTGTAGATATTTCCATGTTTATACAGATAGCGGTGTAGATATCTCCATCTTAATACAGATGGCGGTGTAGATATTTATATGTTCATACAGATGGCGGTGCAGATATTTCCATGTTCATACAGATGGCGGTGTAGATACTTCCATGTTCATGCTGATAGCGGTGCTGATATTTCCATGTTTATACAGGTAGCGGTGTAGATATTTCCATGTTTATACAGATAGCGGTGTAGGTATTTCCATGTTTATACACATAGCGGTGTAGATATTTCCATGTTTATACAGATAGCGGTGTAGATATCTCCTTCTTAATACAGATGGCGGTGAAGTTATTTCCATGTTCATACAGATAGCGGTGTAGATATTTCCATGTTCATACAGATAGCGGTGCTGATATTTCCTTGTTCATCCAGATGGCTGTGTAGATATTTCCATGTTCATAGAGATGGCGGTGAAGATATTTCCATGTTCATACAGATATCGGTGTAGATATTTCCATGTTCATACAGATAGCGGTGTAGATATTTCCATGTTCATACAGATAGCGGTGCTGATATTTCCATGTTTATTCAGGTAGCGGTGTAGGTATTTCCATGTTTATACAGATAGCGGTGTAGATATTTCCACGTTTATACAGGTAGCGGTGTAGATATTTCCATGTTTATACATGTAGCGGTGTAGATATCTTCATCTTAGTTCAGATGCCGGTGTAGATATTTATATGTTCATACAGATGACAGTGCAGATATTTCCATGTTCATACTGATGGCGGTGTAGATATTTCCATGTTTATAGAGATAGCAGTGTACTTATTTCCATGTGTAAAGAGATAGCTTTGTAGATATTTCCATGTATGTGCAGATAGCTGTGTAGATGTTTCCATTTTCATGCAGATAGCGGTGTAGATATTTCCATGTTCAAACAGATAGCGGTGTAGATATTTCCATGTTCATACAGATAGCGGTATAGGTATTTCCATGTTTATACAGATAGCGGTGAAGATGTATGCATGTTTACACAGATATCGGTGTAGATATTTCCATATTCATACAGAAAACGGTGTAGATATTTCCATGTTTATACAGATAGCGGTGAAGATGTATGCATGTTTCCACAGATAGCGGTGTAGATAATTCCATGTTCATCCAGATGGCTGTGTAGATTTTTCCACGTTCATCCAGATGGCTGTGTAGATATATCCATGTTCATACAGATGGCGGTGAAGATATTTCCATGTTCATACAGATAGCGGTGTAGATATTTCCATGTTCATACAGATAGCGGTGTATGTATTTCCATGTTCATACAGATAACGGTGTAGATATTTCCATGTTCATCCAGATGGCTGTGTAGATATTTCCATGTTCATACAGATAGTGGTGTAGATATTTCCATGTTCATACAGATAGCGGTGTAGATATTTCCATGTTCATACAGATAGCGGTGTAGATATTTCCATGTTCATACAGATAGCCGTGTAGATATTGCCATGTTCATACCGATTGCGGTGCTGATACTTCCATGTTTATACAGGTAGCGGTGTACATATTTCCGTGTTTATACAGGTAGCGGTGTAGATATTTCCATGTTCATACATATAGCGGTGTAGATATTTCCATGTTTATACAGATAGCGGTGTAGATATCTCCTTCTTAATACAGATGGCGGTGTAGATATTTATATGTTCATACAGATGGCGGTGCAGATATTTCCATGTTCATACAGATGGTGGTGTAGTTATTTCCATGTTTATAGAGATAGCGGTGTAGTTACTTCCATGTGCAAAGAGATAGCTGTGTTGATATATCCATGTATATGCAGATAGCTGTGTAGATATTTCCATTTTCATGCAAATAGTGGTGTAGATATTTCCATGTTCAAACAGATAGCGGTGTAGATATTTCCATGTCCATACAGATAGCGGTGTGGATATTTCCATGTTTATACAGATAGCGGTGAAGATGTATGCATGTTTACACAGATTGCGGTGTAGATATTTCCATGTTCATACAGATAGCGGTGTAGACATTTCCATGTTCATCCAGACGGCTGTGTAGACATATCCATGTTCATACAGATGGCGGTGAAGATATTTCCATGTTCATACAGATGGCGGTGTAGATAGTTCCATGTTCATACAGATAGCGGTGTAGATATTTCCATGTTCATCCAGACGGCTGTGTAGACATATCCATGTTCATACAGATGGCGGTGAAGATATTTCCTTGTTCATACAGATGGCTGTGTAGATATATCCAGGTTCATAAGGATGGCGGTGAAGATTTTTCCATGTTCATACAGATGGTGGTGTAGATATTTCCATGTTCATACGGATACCGGTGTAGTTATTTCCATGTGTAAAGAAATAGCTGTGTAGATATTTTCATGTATATGCAGAAAGCTCTGTAGACATTTCCATTTTCATGCAGATAGCAGTGTATATATTTCCCTGTTCAAACAGTTAGCGGTGTAGATATTTCCATGTTCATAAAGATAGCAGTGTAGATATTTCCTTGTTTATACAGATAGCGGTGAAGATGTATGCATGTTTACACAGATAGCGGTGTAGATATTTCCATGTTCATCCAGATGGCTGTGTAGATATATCCATGTTCATACAGATAGCGGTGTAGATATTTCCATGTTCATACAGATAGCGGTGCAGATATTTCCATGTTCATCCAGATCGCTGTGTAGATATATGCATGTTCATACAGATGGCGGTGAAGATATTTCCATGTTCATACAGATAGCGGTGTAGATATTTCCATGTTCATACAGATAGCGGTGTAGATATTTCCATGTTCATACAGATAGCGGTGTATGTATTTCCATGTTCATACAGATAGCGGTGTAGATATTTCCATGTTCATCCAGATGGCTGTGTAGATATATCCATGTTCATACAGATAGCGCTGAAGATATTTCCATGTTCATGCAGAAGGCTGTGTAGCTATTTCCATGTTCATACAGATAGTGGTGTAGATATTTCCGTGTTCATACAGATAGCCGTGTAGATATTGCCATGTTCATACCGATAGCGGTGCTGATACTTCCATGTTTATACAGGTAGCGGTGTACATATTTCCGTTTTTATACAGGTAGTGGTGTAGATATTTCCATGTTCATACAGATAGCGGTGTAGCTATTTCCATGTTTATACAGATAGCGGTGTAGATATTTCCATCTTAATACAGATGGCGGTGTAGATATTTATATGTTCATTCAGATGGCGGTGTAGATATTTCCATGTTCATCCAGACGGCTGTGTAGACATATCCATGTTCATACAGATGGCGGTGCAGATATTTCCATGTTCATACAGATGGCTGTGTAGATATATCCAGGTTCATAGAGATGGCGGTGAAGATTTTTCCATGTTCATACAGAAGCGGTGTAGATATTTCCATGTTCATACAGATAGCGGTGCTGATATTTCCATGTTTATACAGGTAGCAGTGTAGATATTTCCATGTTTATACAGATAGCGGTGTAGATATTTCCATGTTTATACACATAGTGGTATAGATATTTCCATTTTTATACAGATAGCGGTGTAGATATCTCCATCTTAATACAGATGGCGGTGTAGATATTTATATGTTCATACAGATGGCGGTGCAGATATTTCCATGTTCATACAGATGGCGGTGAAGATATTTCCATGTTCATACAGATGGCGGTGTAGATACTTCCATGTTCATACTGATAGCGGTGCTGATATTTCCATGTTTATACAGGTAGCGGTGTAGATATTTCCATGTTTATACATATAGCGGTGTAGATATTTCCATGTTTATACACATAGCGTTGTAGATATTTCCATGTTTATACAGATAGCGGTGTAGATATTTCCATCTTAATACAGATGGCGGTGTAGATATTTATATGTTCATTCTGATGGCGGTGGAGATATTTCCATGTTCATACAGATGGCGGTGTAGATATTTCCATGTTCATACAGATAGCGGTGTAGTTATATTTCATGTGTAAAGAGATAGCTGTGTAGATATTTCCATGTATATGCAGACAGCTGTGTAGACATTTCCATTTTCATGCAGATAGCAGTGTATATATTTCCCTGTTCAAACAGTTAGCGGTGTAGATATTTCCATGTTCATACAGATGGCTGTGTAGATATATCCATGCTCATACAGATGGCGGTGAAGATATTTCCATGTTCATACAGATGGCGGTGTAGATATTTCCATGTTCATACCGTTAGCGGTGCTGATATTTCCATGTTCATACAGGTAGCTGTGTAGATATTTCCATGTTTATACAGATAGCAGTGTAGATATTTCTATGTTTATACACATAGCGGTGTAGATATTTCCATGTTTATACAGATAGCGGTGCAGATATTCCCATGTTTATGCAGATAGCGGTGTAGATATCTCCATCTTAATACAGATGGCGGTGTAGATATTTATATGTTCATACAGGTGGCGTTGCAGATATTTCCATGTTCATACAGATGACGGTGTAGATATTTCCATGTTCATACAGATAGCGGTGTAGTTATTTCCATGTGTAAAGAGATAGCTGTGTAGATATTTCCATGTATATGCAGATAGCTGTGTAGATATTTCCATTTTCATGCAGATAGTGGTGTACATATTTCCCTGTTCAAATAGTTAGCAGTGTAGATATTTCCATGTTCATAGAGATAGCGGTGTAGATATTTCTATGTTTATACAGATAGCGGTGAAGATGTATGCATGTTTACACAGATAGCGGTGTAGATATTTCCATGTTCATCCAGATGGCTGTGTAGATATATCCATGTTCATACAGATAGCGGTGTATATATTTCCATGTTTATACAGATAGCGGTGAAGATGTATGCATGTTTACACAGATAGCGGTGTAGATATTTCCATGTATATACAGATAGCGGTGTAGATATTTCCATGTTTATACAGATAGTGGTGTAGATATCTCCTTCTTCATACAGATGGCGGTGTAGATATTTATATGTTCATACAGATAGCGGTGCAGATATGTCCATGTTCATACAGATGGCGGTGAAGATATTTCCATGTTTATAGAGATAGCGGTGTAGTTATTTCCACGTGTAAAGAGATAGCTGTGTAGATATTTCCTTGTATAAGCAGATAGCTGTGTAGATATTTCCATTTTCATTCAGATAGCGGTGTAGATATTTCCATGTTCAAACAGATAGCGGTGTAGATATTTCCATGTTCATCCAGATAGCTGTGTAGATATATCCATGTTCATACAGATGGCGGTGAAGTTATTTCCATGTTCATACAGATAGCGGTGTAGATATTTCCATGTTCATACAGATAGCGGTGCTGATATTTCCTTGTTAATCCAGATGGCTGTGTAGATATTTCCATGTTCATAGAGATGGCGGTGAAGGTATTTCCATGTTCATGCTGATATCGGTGTAGATATTTCCATGTTCATACAGATAGCGGTGTAGATATATCCATGTTCATACAGATAGCGGTGCTGATATTTCCATGTTTATTCAGGTAGCGGTGTAGGTATTTCCATGTTTATACAGATAGCGGTGTAGATATTTCCATGTTTATACAGGTAGCGGTGTAGATATTTCCATGTTTATACATGTAGCGGTGTAGATATCTTCATCTTAATTCAGATGCCGGTGTAAATATTTATATGTTCATACAGATGACGGTGCAGATATTTCCATGTTCATACTGATGGCGGTGTAGATATTTCCATGTTTATAGAGATAGCAGTGTACTTATTTCCATGTGTAAAGAGATAGCTTTGTAGATATTTCCATGTATGTGCAGATAGCTGTGTAGATATTTCCATTTTCATGCAGATAGCGGTGTAGATATTTCCATGTTCAAACAGATAGCGGTGTAGATATTTCCATGTTCATAGAGATAGCGGTGTAAATATTTCCATGTTTATACAGATAGCGGTGAAGATGTATGCATGTTTACACAGATATCGCTGTAGATATTTCCATGTTCATACAGAAAACGGTGTAGATATTTCCATGTTTATACAGATAGCGGTGAAGATGTATGCATGTTTACACAGATAGCGGTGTAGATAATTCCATGTTCATCCAGATGGCTGTGTAGATTTTTCCACGTTCATCCAGATGGCTGTGTAGATATATCCATGTTCATACAGATGGCGGTGAAGATATTTCCATGTTCATAAAGATAGCGGTGTATATATTTCCATGTTTATACAGATAGCGGTGAAGATGTATGCATGTTTACACAGATAGCGGTGTAGATATTTCCATGTATATACAGATAGCGGTGTAGATATTTCCATGTTTATACAGATAGCGGTGTAGATATCTCCTTCTTCATACAGATGGCGGTGTAGATATTTATATGTTCATACAGATAGCGGTGCAGATATGTCCATGTTCATACAGATGGCGGTGTAGATATTTCCATGTTTATAGAGATAGCGGTGTAGTTATTTCCATGTGTAAAGAGATAGCTGTGTAGATATTTCCATGTATATGCAGATAGCTGTGTAGATATTTCCATTTTCATGCAGATAGCGGTGTAGATATTTCCATGTTCAAACAGATAGCGGTGTAGATATTTCCATGTTCATCCAGATGGCTGTGTAGATATATCCATGTTCATACAGATGGCGGTGAAGTTATTTCCATGTTCATACAGATAGCGGTGTAGATATTTCCATGTTCATACAGATAGCGGTGCTGATATTTCCTTGTTCATCCAGATGGCTGTGTAGATAATTCCATGTTCATAGAGATGGCGGTGAAGATATTTCCATGTTCATACAGATATCGGTGTAGATATTTCCATGTTCATACAGATAGCGGTGTAGATATTTCCATGTTCATACAGATAGCGGTGCTGATATTTCCATGTTTATTCAGGTAGCGGTGTAGGTATTTCCATGTTTATACAGATAGCGGTGTAGATATTTCCATGTTTATACAGGTAGCGGTGTAGATATTTCCATGTTTATACATGTAGCGGTGTAGATATCTTCATCTTAATTCAGATGGCGGTGTAGATATTTATATGTTCATACAGATGACGGTGCAGATATTTCCATGTTCATACTGATGGCGGTGTAGATATTTCCATGTTTATAGAGATAGCGGTGTACTTATTTCCATGTGTAAAGAGATAGCTTTGTAGATATTTCCATGTATGTGCAGATAGCTGTGTAGATATTTCCATTTTCATGCAGATAGCGGTGTAGATATTTCCATGTTCAAACAGATAGCGGTGTAGATATTTCCATGTTCGTACATGTAGCGGTGTAGATATTTCCATGTTTATACAGATAGCGGTGAAGATATATGCATGTTTACACAGATATCGGTGTAGATATTTCCATGTTCATACAGAAAACGGTGTAGATATTTCCATGTTTATACAGATAGCGGTGAAGATGTATGCATGTTTACACAGATAGCGGTGTAGATAATTCCATGTTCATCCAGATGGCTGTGTAGATTTTTCCACGTTCATCCAGATGGCTGTGTAGATATATCCATGTTCATACAGATGGCGGTGAAGATATTTCCATGTTCATACAGATAGCTGTGTAGATATTTCCATGTTCATACAGATAGCGGTGTATTTATTTCCGTGTTCATACAGATAGCGGTGTAGATATTTCCATGTTCATCCAGATGGCTGTGTAGATATTTCCATGTTCATACAGATAGTGGTGTAGATATTTCCATGTTCATACAGATAGCGGTCTAGATATTTCCATGATCATACAGATAGCGGTGTAGATATGTCCATGTTCATACAGATAGCCGTGTAGATATTGCCATGTTCATACCGATTGCGGTGCTGATACTTCCATGTTTATACAGGTAGCGGTGTACATATTTCCGTGTTTATACAGGTAGCGGTGTAGATATTTCCATGTTCATACAGATAGCGGTGTAGATATTTCCATGTTTATACAGATAGCGGTGTAGATATCTCCTTCTTAATACAGATGGCGGTGTAGATATTTATATGTTCATACAGATGGCGGTGCAGATGTTTCCATGTTCATACAGATGGTGGTGTAGATATTTCCATGTTTATAGAGATAGCGGTGTAGTTACTTCCATGTGCAAAGAGATAGCTGTGTTGATATATCCATGTATATGCAGATAGCTGTGTAGATATTTCCATTTTCATGCAGATAGCGGTGTAGATATTTCCATGTTCAAACAGATAGCGGTGTAGATATTTCCATGTTCATCCAGATGGCTGTGTAGATATATCCATGTTCATACAGATGGCGGTGAAGTTATTTCCATGTTCATACAGATAGCGGTGTAGATATTTCCATGTTCACACAGATAGCGGTGCTGATATTTCCTTGTTCATCCAGATGGCTGTGTAGATATTTCCAGGTTCATAGAGATGGCGGTGAAGATATTTCCATGTTCATACAGATAGCTGTGTAGATATTTCCATGTTTATACAGATAGCGGTGTAGATATCTCCTTCTTCATACAGATGGCGGTGTAGATATTTATATGTTCATACAGATAGCGGTGCAGATATGTCCATGTTCATACAGATGGCGGTGAAGATATTTCCATGTTTATAGAGATAGCGGTGTAGTTATTTCCACGTGTAAAGAGATAGCTGTGTAGATATTTCCATTTATAAGCAGATAGCTGTGTAGATATTTCCATTTTCATGCAGATAGCGGTGTAGATATTTCCATGTTCAAACAGATAGCGGTGTAGATATTTCCATGTTCATCCAGATAGCTGTGTAGATATATCCATGTTCATACAGATGGCGGTGAAGTTATTTCCATGTTCATACAGATAGCGGTGTAGATATTTCCATGTTCATACAGATAGCGGTGCTGATATTTCCTTGTTAATCCAGATGGCTGTGTAGATATTTCCATGTTCATAGAGATGGCGGTGAATATATTTCCATGTTCATACAGATATCGGTGTAGATATTTCCATATTCATACAGATAGCGGTGTAGATATTTCCATGTTCATACAGATAGCGGTCTAGATATTTCCATGTTCATACAGATAGCGGTGTAGATATGTCCATGTTCATACAGATAGCCGTGTAGATATTGCCATGTTCATACCGATTGCGGTGCTGATACTTCCATGTTTATACAGGTAGCGGTGTACATATTTCCGTGTTTATACAGGTAGCGGTGTAGATATTTCCATGTTCATACAGATAGCGGTGTAGATATTTCCATGTTTATACAGTTAGCGGTGTAGATATCTCCTTCTTAATACAGATGGCGGTGTAGATATTTATATGTTCATACAGATGGCGGTGCAGATGTTTCCATGTTCATACAGATGGTGGTGTAGATATTTCCATGTTTATAGAGATAGCGGTGTAGTTACTTCCATGTGCAAAGAGATAGCTGTGTAGATATTTCCATGTATATGCAGATAGCTGTGTAGATATTTCCATTTTCATGCAGATAGTGGTGTACATATTTCCCTGTTCAAATAGTTAGCAGTGTAGATATTTCCATGTTCATAGAGATAGCGGTGTAGATATTTCTATGTTTATACAGATAGCGGTGAAGATGTATGCATGTTTACACAGATAGCGGTGTAGATATTTCCATGTTCATCCAGATGGCTGTGTAGATATATCCATGTTCATACAGATAGCGGTGTATATATTTCCATGTTTATACAGATAGCGGTGAAGATGTATGCATGTTTACACAGATAGCGGTGTAGATATTTCCATGTATATACAGATAGCGGTGTAGATATTTCCATGTTTATACAGATAGTGGTGTAGATATCTCCTTCTTCATACAGATGGCGGTGTAGATATTTATATGTTCATACAGATAGCGGTGCAGATATGTCCATGTTCATACAGATGGCGGTGAAGATATTTCCATGTTTATAGAGATAGCGGTGTAGTTATTTCCACGTGTAAAGAGATAGCTGTGTAGATATTTCCTTGTATAAGCAGATAGCTGTGTAGATATTTCCATTTTCATTCAGATAGCGGTGTAGATATTTCCATGTTCAAACAGATAGCGGTGTAGATATTTCCATGTTCATCCAGATAGCTGTGTAGATATATCCATGTTCATACAGATGGCGGTGAAGTTATTTCCATGTTCATACAGATAGCGGTGTAGATATTTCCATGTTCATACAGATAGCGGTGCTGATATTTCCTTGTTAATCCAGATGGCTGTGTAGATATTTCCATGTTCATAGAGATGGCGGTGAAGGTATTTCCATGTTCATCCAGATGGCTGTGTAGATATATCCATGTTCATACAGATAGCGGTGTAGATATTTCCATGTTCATACAGATAGCGGTGCTGATATTTCCATGTTTATTCAGGTAGCGGTGTAGGTATTTCCATGTTTATACAGATAGCGGTGTAGATATTTCCATGTTTATACAGGTAGCGGTGTAGATATTTCCATGTTTATACATGTAGCGGTGTAGATATCTTCATCTTAATTCAGATGCCGGTGTAAATATTTATATGTTCATACAGATGACGGTGCAGATATTTCCATGTTCATACTGATGGCGGTGTAGATATTTCCATGTTTATAGAGATAGCAGTGTACTTATTTCCATGTGTAAAGAGATAGCTTTGTAGATATTTCCATGTATGTGCAGATAGCTGTGTAGATATTTCCATTTTCATGCAGATAGCGGTGTAGATATTTCCATGTTCAAACAGATAGCGGTGTAGATATTTCCATGTTCATAGAGATAACGGTGTAGATATTTCCATGTTTATACAGATAGCGGTGAAGATGTATGCATGTTTACACAGATATCGCTGTGGATATTTCCATGTTCATACAGAAAACGGTGTAGATATTTCCATGTTTATACAGATAGCGGTGAAGATGTATGCATGTTTACACAGATAGCGGTGTAGATAATTCCATGTTCATCCAGATGGCTGTGTAGATTTTTCCACATTCATCCAGATGGCTGTGTAGATATATCCATGTTCATACAGATGGCGGTGAAGATATTTCCATGTTCATAAAGATAGCGGTGTATATATTTCCATGTTTATACAGATAGCGGTGAAGATGTATGCATGTTTACACAGATAGCGGTGTAGATATTTCCATGTATATACAGATAGCGGTGTAGATATTTCCATGTTTATACAGATAGCGGTGTAGATATCTCCTTCTTCATACAGATGGCGGTGTAGATATTTACATGTTCATACAGATAGCGGTGCAGATATGTCCATGTTCATACAGATGGCGGTGTAGATATTTCCATGTTTATAGAGATAGCGGTGTAGTTATTTCCATGTGTAAAGAGATAGCTGTGTAGATATTTCCATGTATATGCAGATAGCTGTGTAGATATTTCCATTTTCAAGCAGATAGCGGTGTAGATATTTCCATGTTCAAACAGATAGCGGTGTAGATATTTCCATATTCATCCAGATGGCTGTGTAGATATATCCATGTTCATACAGATGGCGGTGAAGTTATTTCCATGTTCATACAGATATCGGTGTAGATATTTCCATGTTCATACAGATAGCGGTGTAGATATTTCCATGTTCATACAGATAGCGGTGCTGATATTTCCATGTTTATTCAGGTAGCGGTGTAGGTATTTCCATGTTTATACAGATAGCGGTGTAGATATTTCCATGTTTATACAGGTAGCGGTGTAGATATTTCCATGTTTATACATGTAGCGGTGTAGATATCTTCATCTTAATTCAGATGGCGGTGTAGATATTTATATGTTCATACAGATGACGGTGCAGATATTTCCATGTTCATACTGATGGCGGTGTAGATATTTCCATGTTTATAGAGATAGCGGTGTACTTATTTCCATGTGTAAAGAGATAGCTTTGTAGATATTTCCATGTATGTGCAGATAGCTGTGTAGATATTTCCATTTTCATGCAGATAGCGGTGTAGATATTTCCATGTTCAAACAGATAGCGGTGTAGATATTTCCATGTTCATACAGATAGCGGTGTAGATATTTCCATGTTTATACAGATAGCGGTGAAGATGTATGCATGTTTACACAGATATCGGTGTAGATATTTCCATGTTCATACAGAAAACGGTGTAGATATTTCCATGTTTATACAGATAGCGGTGAAGATGTATGCATGTTTACACAGATAGCGGTGTAGATAATTCCATGTTCATCCAGATGGCTGTGTAGATTTTTCCACGTTCATCCAGATGGCTGTGTAGATATATCCATGTTCATACAGATGGCGGTGAAGATATTTCCATGTTCATACAGATAGCGGTGTAGATATTTCCATGTTCATACAGATAGCGGTGTATGTATTTCCATGTTCATACAGATAGCGGTGTAGATATTTCCATGTTCATCCAGATGGCTGTGTAGATATTTCCATGTTCATACAGATAGTGGTGTAGATATTTCCATGTTCATACAGATAGCGGTCTAGATATTTCCATGTTCATACAGATAGCGGTGTAGATATGTCCATGTTCATACAGATAGCCGTGTAGATATTGCCATGTTCATACCGATTGCGGTGCTGATACTTCCATGTTTATACAGGTAGCGGTGTACATATTTCCGTGTTTATACAGGTAGCGGTGTAGATATTTCCATGTTCATACAGATAGCGGTGTAGATATTTCCATGTTTATACAGATAGCGGTGTAGATATCTCCTTCTTAATACAGATGGCGGTGTAGATATTTCTATGTTCATACAGATGGCGGTGCAGATGTTTCCATGTTCATACAGATGGTGTTGTAGATATTTTCATGTTTATAGAGATAGCGGTGTAGTTACTTCCATGTGCAAAGAGATAGCTGTGTTGATATATCCATGTATATGCAGATAGCTGTGTAGATATTTCCATTTTCATGCAGATAGTGGTGTAGATATTTCCATGTTCAAACAGATAGCGGTGTAGATATTTCCATGTTCATCCAGATGGCTGTGTAGATATATCCATGTTCATACAGATGGCGGTGAAGTTATTTCCATGTTCATACAGATAGCGGTGTAGATATTTCCATGTTCATACAGATAGCAGTGCTGATATTTCCTTGTTCATCCAGATGGCTGTGTAGATATTTCCATGTTCATAGAGATGGCGGTGAAGATATTTCCATGTTCATACAGATATCGGTGTAGATATTTCCATGTTCATACAGATAGCGGTGTAGATATTTCCATGTTCATACAGATAGCGGTGCTGATATTTCCTTGTTCATCCAGATGGCTGTGTAGATATTTCCATGTTCATAGAGATGGCGGTGAAGATATTTCCATGTTCATACAGATATCGGTGTAGATATTTCCATGTTCATACAGATGGTGGTGTAGATATTTCCATGTTTATAGAGATAGCGGTGTAGTTACTTCCATGTGCAAAGAGATAGCTGTGTTGATATATCCATGTTTATGCAGATAGCTGTGTAGATATTTCCATTTTCATGCAAATAGCGGTGTAGATATTTCCATGTTCATACAGATAGCGGTGTGGATATTTCCATGTTTATACAGATAGCGGTGAAGATGTATGCATGTTTACACAGATTGCGGTGTAGATATTTCCATGTTCATACAGATAGCGGTGTAGATATTTCCATGTTCATCCAGACGGCTGTGTAGACATATCCATGTTCATACAGATGGCGGTGAAGATATTTCCATGTTCATACAGATGGCTGTGTAGATATATCCATGTTCATACAGATGGCGGTGAAGGTTTTTCCATGTTCATACAGATGGCGGTGTAGATATTTCCATGTTCATGCAGACAGCGGTGCTGATATTTCCATGTTTATACAGGTAGCAGTGTAGATATTTCCATGTTTATACAGATAGCGGTGTAGATATTTCCATGTTTATACAGATAGCGGTGTAGATATTTCCATGTTTATACAGATAGCGGTGTAGATATCTCCATCTTAGTACAGATGGCGGTGTAGATATTTATATGTTCATACAGATGGCGGTGCAGATATTTCCATGTTCATACAGATAGCTGTGTAGATATTTCCATGTTCATCCAGATGGCTGTGTGGCTATTTCCATGTTCATACAGATAGCAGTGTAGATATTTCCATGTTCATCCAGATGGCTGTTTAGATATATCCATGTTCATACAGATAGCGGTGTAGATATTTCCATGTTCATCCAGATGGCTGTGTGGCTATTTCCATGTTCATACAGATAGTGGTGTAGATATTTCCATGTTCATACAGATAGCGGTGTAGATATTTCCATGTTCATACAGATAGCCGTGTAGATATTGCCATGTTCATACCGATAGCGGTGCTGATACTTCCATGTTTATACAGGTAGCGGTGTACATATTTCCGTGTTTATACAGGTAGCAGTGTAGATATTTCCATGTTCATACAGATAGCGGTGTAGATATTTCCATGTTTATACAGATAGCCGTGTAGATATCTCCTTCTTGATACAGATGGCGGTGTAGATATTTATATGTTCATACAGATGGCGGTGCAGATATTTCCATGTTCATACAGATGGTGGTGTAGATATTTCCATGTTTATAGAGATAGCGGTGTAGTTATTTCCATGTGCAAAGAGATAGCTGTGCTGATATTTCCATGTATATACAGATAGCTGTGTAGATATTTCCATTTCCATGCAGATAGCGGTGTAGATATTTCCATGTTCAAACAGATAGCGGTGTAGATATTTCCATGTTCATACAGATAGCGGTGTGGATATTTCCATGTTTATACAGATAGCGGTGAAGATGTATGCATGTTTACACAGATAGCGGTGTAGATATTTCCATGTTCATACAGATAGCGGTGTAGATATTTCCATGTTCATCCAGACGGCTGTGTAGACATATCCATGTTCATTCAGATGGCGGTGAAGATATTTCCATGCTTATACAGAAGCTGTGTAGATATATCCATGATGATACAGATGGCGGTGAAGATTTTTCCATGTTCATACAGATGGCGGTGTAGATATTTCCAAGTCCATACAGATAGCGGTGCTGATATTTCCATGTTTATTCAGGTAGCAGTGTCGATATTTCCATGTTTATACAGATAGTGGTGTAGATATTTCCATGTTTATACACATAGCGGTGTAGATATTTCCATGTTTATACAGATAGCGGTGTACATATCTCCATCTTAATACAGATGGCGGTATAGATATTTATATGTTCATACAGATGGCGGTGCAGATATTTCCATGTTCATACAGATGGCGGTGTAGATATTTCCATGTTCATACAGATAGCGGTGTAGTTATTTCCATGTGTAAATAGATAGCTGTGTAGATATTTCCATGTATATGCAGATAGCTGTGTAGACATTTCCATTTTCATGCAGATAGCGGTGTGTATATTTCCCTGTTCAAACAGTTAGCGGTGTAGATATTTCCATGTTCATAAAGATAGCAGTGTAGATATTTCCATGTTCATACAGATAGCAGTGTAGTTATTTCCACGTGTAAAGAGATAGCGTTGAAGATGTATGCATGTTTACACAGATAGCGGTGTATATATTTCCATGTTCAAACAGTTAGCGGTGCAGATATTTCCATGTTCATAAAGATAGCAGTGTAGATAATTCCATGTTTACACAGATAGCGGTGTATATATTTCCATGTTCATCCAGATGGCTGAGTAGATATATCCATGTTCATACAGATAGCGGTGTAGATATTTCCATGTTCATACAGATAGCAGTGCAGATATTTCCATGTTCATCCAGATGGCTGTGTAGATATATCCATGTTCATACAGATGGCGGTGAAGATATTTCCATGTTCATACAGATAGCGGTGTAGATATTTCCATGTTCATACAGATAGCTGTATAGATATTTCCATGTTCATACAGATAGCGGTGTATGTAATTCCATGTTCATATAGATAGCAGTGTAGATATTTCCATGTTCATCCAGATGGCTGTGTAGATATATCCATGTTCATACAGATCGCGGTGTAGATATTTCCATGTTCATCCAGATGGCTGTGTAGCTATTTCCATGTTCATACAGATAGTGGTGTAGGTATTTCCATGTTCATACAGATAGCGGTGTAGATATTTCCATGTTCATACAGATAGCCGTGTAGATATTGCCATGTTCATACCGATAGCGGTATAGTTATTTCCATGTGTAAAGAGATAGCTGTGTAGATATTTCCATGTATATGCAGATAGCTGTGTAGACATTTCCATTTTCATGCAGATAGCGGTGTATATATTTCCCTGTTCAAACAGTTAGCGGTGTAGATATTTCCATGTTCATAAAGATAGCAGTGTAGATATTTCCTTGTTTATACAGATAGCGGTGAAGATGTATGCATGTTTACACAGATAGCGGTGTAGATATTTCCATGTTCATCCAGATGGCTGTGTAGATATATCCATGTTCATACAGATAGCGGTGTAGATATTTCCATGTTCATACAGATAGCGGTGCAGATATTTCCATGTTCATCCAGATCGCTGTGTAGATATATGCATGTTCATACAGATGGCGGTGAAGATATTTCCATGTTCATACAGATAGCGGTGTAGATATTTCCATGTTCATACAGATAGCGGTGTAGATATTTCCATGTTCATACAGATAGCGGTGTATGTATTTCCATGTTCATACAGATAGCGGTGTAGATATTTCCATGTTCATCCAGATGGCTGTGTAGATATATCCATGTTCATACAGATAGCGCTGAAGATATTTCCATGTTCATCCAGAAGGCTGTGTAGCTATTTCCATGTTCATACGGATAGTGGTGTAGATATTTCCGTGTTCATACAGATAGCCGTGTAGATATTGCCATGTTCATACCGATAGCGGTGCTGATACTTCCATGTTTATACAGGTAGCGTAGTACATATTTCCGTTTTTATACAGGTAGTGGTGTAGATATTTCCATGTTCATACAGATAGCGGTGTAGCTATTTCCATGTTTATACAGATAGCGGTGTAGATATCTCCTTCTTAATACAGATGGCGGTGTAGATATTTATATGTTCATACAGATGGCGGTGCAGATATTTCCATGTTCATACAGATGGTGGTGTAGATATTTCCATGTTTATAGAGATAGCGGTGTAGTTATTTCCATGTGCAAAGAGATAGCTGTGTAGATATTTCCATGTATATGCAGATAGCTGTGTAGACATTTCCATTTTCATGCAGATAGCAGTGTATATATTTCCCTGTTCAAACAGTTAGCGGTGTAGATATTTCCATGTTCATACAGATGGCTGTGTATATATATCCATGCTCATACAGATGGCGGTGAAGATATTTCCATGTTCATACAGATGGCGGTGTAGATATTTCCATGTTCATACCGTTAGCGGTGCTGATATTTCCATGTTCGTACAGGTAGCTGTGTAGATATTTCCATGTTTATACAGATAGCAGTGTAGATATTTCTATGTTTATACACATAGCGGTGTAGATATTTCCATGTTTATACAGATAGCGGTGCAGATATTTCCATGTTTATGCAGATAGCGGTGTAGATATCTCCATCTTAATACAGATGGCGGTTTAGATATTTATATGTTCATACAGATGGCGTTGCAGATATTTCCATGTTCATACAGATGACGGTGTAGATATTTCCATGTTCATACAGATAGCGGTGTAGTTATTTCCATGTGTAAAGAGATAGCTGTGTAGATATTTCCATGTATATGCAGATAGCTGTGTAGATATTTCCATTTTCATGCAGATAGTGGTGTACATATTTCCCTGTTCAAACAGTTAGCGGTGTAGATATTTCCATGTTCATAGAGATAGCGGTGTAGATATTTCTATGTTTATACAGATAGCGGTGAAGATGTATGCATGTTTACACAGATAGCGAGGTAGATATTTCCATGTTCATCCAGATGGCTGTGTAGATATATCCATGTTCATACAGATAGCGGTGTAGATATTTCCATGTTCATACAGATAGCGTTGCAGATGTTTCCATGTTCATCCAGATGGCTGTGTAGATATATCCATGTTCATACAGATGGCGGTGAATATATTTCCATGTTCATACAGATAGCGGTGTAGATATTTCCATGCTCATACAAATAGCGGTGTAGATATTTCCATGTTCATAGAGATAGCGGTGTATGTATTTCCATGTTCATACAGATAGCGGTGTAAATATTTCCATGTTTATACAGATAGCGGTGAAGATGTATGCATGTTTACACAGATAGCGGTGTAGATAATTCCATGTTCATCCAGATGGCTGTGTAGATTTTTCCACGTTCATCCAGATGGCTGTGTAGATATATCCATGTTCATACAGATGGCGGGGAAGATATTTCCATGTTCATAAAGATAGCGGTGTATATATTTCCACGTTTATACAGATAGCGGTGAAGATGTATGCATGTTTACACAGATAGCGGTGTAGATATTTCCATGTATATACAGATAGCGGTGTAGATATTTCCATGTTTATACAGATAGCGGTGTAGATATCTCCTTCTTCATACAGATGGCGGTGTAGATATTTATATGTTCATACAGATAGCGGTGCAGATATGTCCATGTTCATACAGATGGCGGTGTAGATATTTCCATGTTTATAGAGATAGCGGTGTAGTTATTTCCATGTGTAAAGAGATAGCGGTGTAGATATTTCCATGTATATGCAGATAACTGTGTAGATATTTCCATTTTCATGCAGATAGCGGTGTAGATATTTCCATGTTCAAACAGATAGCGGTGTAGATATTTCCATGTTCATCCAGATGGCTGTGTAGATATATCCATGTTCATACAGATGGCGGTGAAGTTATTTCCATGTTCATACAGATAGCGGTGTAGATATTTCCATGTTCATACAGATAGCGGTGCTGATATTTCCTTGTTCATCCAGATGGCTGTGTAGATATTTCCATGTTTATAGAGATGGCGGTGAAGTTATTTCCATGTTCATACAGATATCTGTGTAGATATTTCCATGTTCATACAGATAGCGGTGTAGATATTTCCATGTTCATACAGATAGCGGTGCTGATATTTCCATGTTTATTCAGGTAGCGGTGTAGGTATTTCCATGTTTATACAGATAGCGGTGTAGATATTTCCATGTTTATACAGGTAGCGGTGTAGATATTTCCATGTTTATACATGTAGCGGTGTAGATATCTTCATCTTAATTCAGATGGCGGTGTAGATATTTATATGTTCATACAGATGACGGTGCAGATATTTCCATGTTCATACTGATGGCGGTGTAGATATTTCCATGTTTATAGAGATAGCGGTGTACTTATTTCCATGTGGAAAGAGATAGCTTTGTAGATATTTCCATGTATGTGCAGATAGCTGTGTAGATATTTCCATTTTCATGCAGATAGCGGTGTAGATATTTCCATGTTCAAACAGATAGCGGTGTAGATATTTCCATGTTCATACAGATAGCGGTGTAGATATTTCCATGTTTATAGAGATAGCGGTGTAGATATTTCCATGATTATAGAGATTGTGGTGTAGTTATTTCCATGTTTATAGAGATAGCAGTGTAGAAATTTCCCTGTTTCACAGAAAGCAGTGTAGATATTTCCATGTTTATACAGATAGCGGTGTAGATATTTCCATGTTTATACAGATGGCAGTGTAGATATTTCCATGTTTATAGAGATGGCGGTGTAGATATTTCCTTGTTTATACAGATAGCAGTGTAAATATTTCGATGTTTATAGAGATAGGTTTGTAGGTATTTCCATGTTCATACAGATAGCGGTGTAGATATTTCCATGTTCATACAGAAGGCGGTGTAGATATTTCCATCTTCATACAGATGGCGGTGAAGATATTTCCATGTTCATACAGATGGCGGTGTAGATATTTCCATGTTCATACAGATGTCGGTGTAGATATTTCCATGTTCACACAGATGTCTGTTTAGTTATTTCCATGTTCATACAGATGACGTTGTTGATATTTCCATGTTCATACCGAGGGCGGTGTAGATATTTACATGTTTATAGAGATGGCGGTGTAGATATTTCCAAGTTTATACAGATGGCAGTGTAGATATTTCCATGTTCATACAGATAGCATTGTAGATATTTCCATGTTTATGGAGATATCGGTTTAGATATTTGCATGTTTATACAGATAGCGGTGTAGATATTTCCATGATTACACAGATAGCGGTGTAGATATTTCCATGTTTATATAGATAGCGGTGTAGATATTTACATGTTTATACACATAGCGGTGAAGATATTTCCATGTTTATACTGACAGCGGTGTAGATATTTCCATGTTTATACAGAGAGCATTGTAGATATTTCCATGTTTATAGAGTTAGCGGTGTAGATATTTCCCTGTTTTTCAGATAGCAGAGTAGATATTTCCATGTTTATACAGATAGCAGTGTAGACATTTCCATGTTTATACCGATAACGGTGTAGATATTTCTGTGTTTATACATATACGGTGTAGATATTTCCATGATCATAGAGATGGCGGTGTGGATATTTCCATTTTGATACAGACTGTGTTTAGATATTTTCATGTTTATACAGATGACGTTGTAGATATTTACATGTTTATAGACATGGCGGTGTAGATATTTCCATATTTTTACACATAGCAGTGGCCATATTTCCATGTTTATGGAGATATCGGTGTAGGTATTTCCATGTTTATAGAGAGAGCGTTGTAGATATTTCCATGTTTATACAGATAGCGGTGTAGATATTTCCCTGTTTTACAGATAGCAGTGTAGATATTTCCATGTTTATACAGATAGCGGTGTAGATATTTCCATGTACATACAGATAGCGGTGTAGATATTCCCATGTTTATTCAGATGGCAATGTAGATATTTACATGTTTATAGGGATGGCGGTGTAGATATTTCCTTGTATTGACAGATAGCTGTGTAGATATTTCCATTTTTATACAGATAGCGCTGAAGATATTTCCATGATTATACAGATAGTGGTGTAGATATTTCCATGTTTATACAGATAGCGGTGTAGATATTTCCATGTTTATACAGATAGCGGTTTAGATATCTCCATCTTAATACAGATGGCGGTGTAGATATTTTTATGTTCATACAGATAGCAGTGCTGATATTTCCATGTTTATACAGGTAGCCGTGTAGATAATTCCATGTTCATACAGATAGCGGTGTAGATATTTCCATGTTCATACAGATGGCGGTGAAGATATTTCCATGTTCATACAGATAGCGGTGTACATATTTCCTTGTTCATGCAGATAGTGGTGTAGATATTTCCATGTTCATACAGATAGCGGTGTAGTTATTTCCATGTTCCTACTGATTGTGGTGCTGATATTTCCATGTTTATACAGGTAGCGGTGTAGATATTTCCATTATTATACAGATAGCAGTGTAGATATTTCGGTGTTTATACAGATAGCGGTGTAGATATTTCCATGTTTATACAGATAGCGGTGTAGATATCTCCATCTTAATTCAGAAGGCGGTGTAGATATTTATATGTTCATACAGATGACGGTGCAGATATTTCCATGTTCATACTGATGGCGGTGTAGATATTTCCATGTTTATAGAGATAGCGGTGTACTTATTTCCATGTGTAAAGAGATAGCTTTGTAGATATTTCCATGTATGTGCAGATAGCTGTGTAGATATTTCCATTTTCATGCAGATAGCGGTGTAGATATTTCCATGTTCAAACAGATAGCGGTGTAGATATTTCCATGTTCATACAGATAGCGGTGTAGATATTTCCATGTTTATACAGATAGCGGTGAAGATGTATGCATGTTTACACAGATATCGGTGTAGATATTTCCATGTTCATACAGAAAACGGTGTAGATATTTCCATGTTTATACAGATAGCGGTGAAGATGTATGCATGTTTACACAGATAGCGGTGTAGATAATTCCATGTTCATCCAGATGGCTGTGTAGATTTTTCCACGTTCATCCAGATGGCTGTGTAGATATATCCATGTTCATACAGATGGCGGTGAAGATATTTCCATGTTCATACAGATAGCGGTGTAGATATTTCCATGTTCATACAGATAGCGGTGTATGTATTTCCATGTTCATACAGATAGCGGTGTAGATATTTCCATGTTCATCCAGATGGCTGTGTAGATATTTCCATGTTCATACAGATAGTGGTGTAGATATTTCCATGTTCATACAGATAGCGGTCTAGATATTTCCATGTTCATACAGATAGCGGTGTAGATATGTCCATGTTCATACAGATAGCCGTGTAGATATTGCCATGTTCATACCGATTGCGGTGCTGATACTTCCATGTTTATACAGGTAGCGGTGTACATATTTCCGTGTTTATACAGGTAGCGGTGTAGATATTTCCATGTTCATACAGATAGCGGTGTAGATATTTCCATGTTTATACAGATAGCGGTGTAGATATCTCCTTCTTAATACAGATGGCGGTGTAGATATTTATATGTTCATACAGATGGCGGTGCAGATGTTTCCATGTTCATACAGATGGTGGTGTAGATATTTTCATGTTTATAGAGATAGCGGTGTAGTTACTTCCATGTGCAAAGAGATAGCTGTGTTGATATATCCATGTATATGCAGATAGCTGTGTAGATATTTCCATTTTCATGCAGATAGCGGTGTAGATATTTCCATGTTCAAACAGATAGCGGTGTAGATATTTCCATGTTCATCCAGATGGCTGTGTAGATATATCCATGTTCATACAGATGGCGGTGAAGTTATTTCCATGTTCATACAGATAGCGGTGTAGATATTTCCATGTTCATACAGATAGCAGTGCTGATATTTCCTTGTTCATCCAGATGGCTGTGTAGATATTTCCATGTTCATAGAGATGGCGGTGAAGATATTTCCATGTTCATACAGATATCGGTGTAGATATTTCCATGTTCATACAGATAGCGGTGTAGATATTTCCATGTTCATACAGATAGCGGTGCTGATATTTCCTTGTTCCTCCAGATGGCTGTGTAGATATTTCCATGTTCATAGAGATGGCGGTGAAGATATTTCCATGTTCATACAGATATCGGTGTAGATATTTCCATGTTCATACAGATGGTGGTGTAGATATTTCCATGTTTATAGAGATAGCGGTGTAGTTACTTCCATGTGCAAAGAGATAGCTGTGTTGATATATCCATGTTTATGCAGATAGCTGTGTAGATATTTCCAGTTTCATGCAAATAGCGGTGTAGATATTTCCATGTTCATACAGATAGCGGTGTGGATATTTCCATGTTTATACAGATAGCGGTGAAGATGTATGCATGTTTACACAGATTGCGGTGTAGATATTTCCATGTTCATACAGATAGCGGTGTAGATATTTCCATGTTCATCCAGACGGCTGTGTAGACATATCCATGTTCATACAGATGGCGGTGAAGATATTTCCATGTTCATACAGATGGCTGTGTAGATATATCCATGTTCATACAGATGGCGGTGAAGATTTTTCCATGTTCATACAGATGGCGGTGTAGATATTTCCATGTTCATGCAGACAGCGGTGCTGATATTTCCATGTTTATACAGGTAGCAGTGTAGATATTTCCATGTTTATACAGATAGCGGTGTAGATATTTCCATGTTTATACACATAGCGGTGTAGATATTTCCATGTTTATACAGATAGCGGTGTAGATATCTCCATCTTAGTACAGATGGCGGTGTAGATATTTATATGTTCATACAGATGGCGGTGCAGATATTTCCATGTTCATACAGATAGCTGTGTAGATATTTCCATGTTCATACTGATAGCGGTGTATGTATTTCCATGTTCATACAGATAGCAGTGTAGATATTTCCATGTTCATCCAGATGGCTGTTTAGATATATCCATGTTCATACAGATAGCGGTGTAGATATTTCCATGTTCATCCAGATGGCTGTGTGGCTATTTCCATGTTCATACAGATAGTGGTGTAGATATTTCCATGTTCATACAGATAGCGGTGTAGATATTTCCATGTTCATACAGATAGCCGTGTAGATATTGCCATGTTCATACCGATAGCGGTGCTGATACTTCCATGTTTATACAGGTAGCGGTGTACATATTTCCGTGTTTATACAGGTAGCAGTGTAGATATTTCCATGTTCATACAGATAGCGGTGTAGATATTTCCGTGTTTATACAGATAGCCGTGTAGATATCTCCTTCTTGATACAGATGGCGGTGTAGATATTTATATGTTCATACAGATGGCGGTGCAGATATTTCCATGTTCATACAGATGGTGGTGTAGATATTTCCATGTTTATAGAGATAGCGGTGTAGTTATTTCCATGTGCAAAGAGATAGCTGTGCTGATATTTCCATGTATATACAGATAGCTGTGTAGATATTTCCATTTCCATGCAGATAGCGGTGTAGATATTTCCATGTTCAAACAGATAGCGGTGTAGATATTTCCATGTTCATACAGATAGCGGTGTGGATATTTCCATGTTTATACAGATAGCGGTGAAGATGTATGCATGTTTACACAGATAGCGGTGTAGATATTTCCATGTTCATACAGATAGCGGTGTAGATATTTCCATGTTCATCCAGACGGCTGTGTAGACATATCCATGTTCATTCAGATGGCGGTGAAGATATTTCCATGCTTATACAGAAGCTGTGTAGATATATCCATGATGATACAGATGGCGGTGAAGATTTTTCCATGTTCATACAGATGGCGGTGTAGATATTTCCATGTCCATACAGATAGCGGTGCTGATATTTCCATGTTTATTCAGGTAGCAGTGTCGATATTTCCATGTTTATACAGATAGTGGTGTAGATATTTCCATGTTTATACACATAGCGGTGTAGATATTTCCATGTTTATACAGATAGCGGTGTACATATCTCCATCTTAATACAGATGGCGGTATAGATATTTATATGTTCATACAGATGGCGGTGCAGATATTTCCAGGTTCATACAGATGGCGGTGAAGATATTTCCATGTTCATACAGATGGCGGTGTAGATACTTCCATGTTCATACTGATAGCGGTGCTGATATTTCCGTGTTTATACAGGTAGCGGTGTAGATATTTCCATGTTTATACAGATAGCGGTGTAGATATTTCCATGTTTATACACATAGCGGTGTAGATATTTCCTTGTTTATACACATAGCAGTGTAGATATCTCCATCTTAAAACAGATGGCGGTGTAGATATTTATATGTTCATTCAGATGGCGGTGCAGATATTTCCATGTTCATACAGATGGCGGTGTAGATATTTCCATGTTCATACAGATAGCGGTGTAGTTATTTCCATGTGTAAATAGATAGCTGTGTAGATATTTCCATGTATATGCAGATAGCTGTGTAGACATTTCCATTTTCATGCAGATAGCGGTGTATATATTTCCCTGTTCAAACAGTTAGCGGTGTAGATATTTCCATGTTCATAAAGATAGCAGTGTAGATATTTCCATGTTCATACAGATAGCAGTGTAGTTATTTCCACGTGTAAAGAGATAGCGTTGAAGATGTATGCATGTTTACACAGATAGCGGTGTATATATTTCCATGTTCAAACAGTTAGCGGTGCAGATATTTCCATGTTCATAAAGATAGCAGTGTAGATAATTCCATGTTTATACAGATAGCGGTGAAGATGTATGCATGTTTACACAGATAGCGGTGTATATATTTCCATGTTCATCCAGATGGCTGAGTAGATATATCCATGTTCATACAGATAGCGGTGTAGATATTTCCATGTTCATACAGATAGCAGTGCAGATATTTCCATGTTCATCCAGATGGCTGTGTAGATATATCCATGTTCATACAGATGGCGGTGAAGATATTTCCATGTTCATACAGATAGCGGTGTAGATATTTCCATGTTCATACAGATAGCTGTATAGATATTTCCATGTTCATACAGATAGCGGTGTATCTAATTCCATGTTCATATAGATAGCAGTGTAGATATTTCCATGTTCATCCAGATGGCTGTGTAGATATATCCATGTTCATACAGATCGCGGTGTAGATATTTCCATGTTCATCCAGATGGCTGTGTAGCTATTTCCATGTTCATACAGATAGTGGTGTAGATATTTCCATGTTCATACAGACAGCGGTGTAGATATTTCCATGTTCATACAGATAGCCGTGTAGATATTGCCATGTTCATACCGATAGCGGTATAGTTATTTCCATGTGTAAAGAGATAGCTGTGTAGATATTTCCATGTATATGCAGATAACTGTGTAGACATTTCCATTTTCATGCAGATAGCGGTGTATATATTTCCCTGTTCAAACAGTTAGCGGTGTAGATATTTCCATGTTCATAAAGATAGCAGTGTAGATATTTCCTTGTTTATACAGATAGCGGTGAAGATGTATGCATGTTTACACAGATAGCGGTGTAGATATTTCCATGTTCATCCAGATGGCTGTGTAGATATATCCATGTTCATACAGATAGCGGTGTAGATATTTCCATGTTCATACAGATAGCGGTGCAGATATTTCCATGTTCATCCAGATCGCTGTGTAGATATATGCATGTTCATACAGATGGCGGTGAAGATATTTCCATGTTCATACAGATAGCGGTGTAGATATTTCCATGTTCATACAGATAGCGGTGTAGATATTTCCATGTTCATACAGATAGCGGTGTATGTATTTCCATGTTCATACAGATAGCGGTGTAGATATTTCCATGTTCATCCAGATGGCTGTGTAGATATATCCATGTTCATACAGATAGCGCTGAAGATATTTCCATGTTCATCCAGAAGGCTGTGTAGCTATTTCCATGTTCATACGGATAGTGGTGTAGATATTTCCGTGTTCATACAGTTAGCCGTGTAGATATTGCCATGTTCATACCGATAGCGTTGCTGATACTTCCATGTTTATACAGGTAGCGTTGTACATATTTCCGTTTTTATACAGGTAGTGGCGTAGATATTTCCATGTTCATACAGATAGCGGTGTAGCTATTTCCATGTTTATACAGATAGCGGTGTAGATATCTCCTTCTTAATACAGATGGCGGTGTAGATATTTATATGTTCATACAGATGGCGGTGCAGATATTTCCATGTTCATACAGATGGTGGTGTAGATATTTCCATGTTTATAGAGATAGCGGTGTAGTTATTTCCATGTGCAAAGAGATAGCTGTGTAGATATTTCCATGTATATGCAGATAGCTGTGTAGACATTTCCATTTTCATGCAGATAGCAGTGTATATATTTCCCTGTTCAAACAGTTAGCGGTGTAGATATTTCCATGTTCATACAGATGGCTGTGTAGATATATCCATGCTCATACAGATGGCGGTGAAGATATTTCCATGTTCATACAGATGGCGGTGTAGATATTTCCATGTTCATACCGTTAGCGGTGCTGATATTTCCATGTTCGTACAGGTAGCTGTGTAGATATTTCCATGTTTATACAGATAGCAGTGTAGATATTTCTATGTTTATACACATAGCGGTGTAGATATTTCCATGTTTATACAGATAGCGGTGCAGATATTTCCATGTTTATGCAGATAGCGGTGTAGATATCTCCATCTTAATACAGATGGCGGTTTAGATATTTATATGTTCATACAGATGGCGTTGCAGATATTTCCATGTTCATACAGATGACGGTGTAGATATTTCCATGTTCATACAGATAGCGGTGTAGTTATTTCCATGTGTAAAGAGATAGCTGTGTAGATATTTCCATGTATATGCAGATAGCTGTGTAGATATTTCCATTTTCATGCAGATAGTGGTGTACATATTTCCCTGTTCAAACAGTTAGCGGTGTAGATATTTCCATGTTCATAGAGATAGCGGTGTAGATATTTCTATGTTTATACAGATAGCGGTGAAGATGTATGCATGTTTACACAGATAGCGGTGTAGATATTTCCATGTTCATCCAGATGGCTGTGTAGATATATCCATGTTCATACAGATAGCGGTGTAGATATTTCCATGTTCATACAGATAGCGTTGCAGATGTTTCCATGTTCATCCAGATGGCTGTGTAGATATATCCATGTTCATACAGATGGCGGTGAATATATTTCCATGTTCATACAGATAGCGGTGTAGATATTTCCATGCTCATACAAATAGCGGTGTAGATATTTCCATGTTCATAGAGATAGCGGTGTATGTATTTTCATGTTCATACAGATAGCGGTGTAAATATTTCCATGTTTATACAGATAGCGGTGAAGATGTATGCATGTTTACACAGATAGCGGTGTAGATAATTCCATGTTCATCCAGATGGCTGTGTAGATTTTTCCACGTTCATCCAGATGGCTGTGTAGATATATCCATGTTCATACAGATGGCGGGGAAGATATTTCCATGTTCATTAAAATAGCGGTGTATATATTTCCACGTTTATACAGATAGCGGTGAAGATGTATGCATGTTTACACAGATAGCGGTGTAGATATTTCCATGTATATACAGATAGAGGTGTAGATATTTCCATGTTTATACAGATAGCGGTGTAGATATCTCCTTCTTCATACAGATGGCGGTGTAGATATTTATATGTTCATACAGATAGCGGTGCAGATATGTCCATGTTCATACAGATGGCGGTGTAGATATTTCCATGTTTATAGAGATAGCGGTGTAGTTATTTCCATGTGTAAAGAGATAGCTGTGTAGATATTTCCATGTATATGCAGATAGCTGTGTAGATATTTCCATTTTCATGCAGATAGCGGTGTAGATATTTCCATGTTCAAACAGATAGCGGTGTAGATATTTCCATGTTCATCCAGATGGCTGTGTAGATATATCCATGTTCATACAGATGGCGGTGAAGTTATTTCCATGTTCATACAGATAGCGGTGTAGATATTTCCATGTTCATACAGATAGCGGTGCTGATATTTCCTTGTTCATCCAGATGGCTGTGTAGATATTTCCATGCTTATAGAGATGGCGGTGAAGTTATTTCCATGTTCATACAGATATCGGTGTAGATATTTCCATGTTCATACAGATAGCGGTGTAGATATTTCCATGTTCATACAGATAGCGGTGCTGATATTTCCATGTTTATTCAGGTAGCGGTGTAGGTATTTCCATGTTTATACAGATAGCGGTGTAGATATTTCCATGTTTATACAGGTAGCGGTGTAGATATTTCCATGTTTATACATGTAGCGGTGTAGATATCTTCATCTTAATTCAGATGGCGGTGTAGATATTTATATGTTCATACAGATGACGGTGCAGATATTTCCATGTTCATACTGATGGCGGTGTAGATATTTCCATGTTTATAGAGATAGCGGTGTACTTATTTCCATGTGGAAAGAGATAGCTTTGTAGATATTTCCATGTATGTGCAGATAGCTGTGTAGATATTTCCATTTTCATGCAGATAGCGGTGTAGATATTTCCATGTTCAAACAGATAGCGGTGTAGATATTTCCATGTTCATACAGATAGCGGTGTAGATATTTCCATGTTTATAGAGATAGCGGTGTAGATATTTCCATGATTATAGAGATTGTGGTGTAGTTATTTCCATGTTTATAGAGATAGCAGTGTAGAAATTTCCACGTTCATACAGATAGCGGTATAGATATTTCCATGTTCAAACAGATAGCGGTGTAGATATTTCCATGTTCATACAGATAGCGGTGCAGATATTTCCATGTTCATCCAGATGGCTGTGTAGATATATCCATGTTCATACAGATGGCGGTGAAGATATTTCCATGTTCATACAGATAGCGGTGTAGATATTTCCATTTTCATACAGATAGCGGTATAGATATTTCCATGTTCATACAGATAGCGGTGTATGTATTTCCATGTTCATACAGATAGCAGTGTAGATATTTCCATGTTCATCCAGATGGCTGTGTAGATATATCCATGTTCATACAGATCGCTGTGTAGATATTTCCATGTTCATCCAGATGGCTGTGTAGCTATTTCCATGTTCATACAGATAGTGGTGTAGATATTTCCATGTTCATACAGATAGCGGTGTAGATATTTCCATGTTCATATAGATAGCCGTGTAGATATTGCCATGTTCTTACCGATAGCGGTGCTGATACTTCCATGTTTATACAGGTAGCGGTGTACATATTTCCGTGTTTATACAGGTAGCGGTGTAGATATTTCCATGTTCATACAGATAGCGGTGTAGATATTTCCATGTTTATACAGATAGCGGTGTAGATATCTCCTTCTTAATACAGATGGCGGTGTAGATATTTATATGTTCATACAGATGGCGGTGCAGATATTTCCATGTTCATACAGATGGTGGTGTAGATATTTCCATGTTTATAGAGATAGCGGTGTAGTTATTTCCATGTGCAAAGAGATAGCTGTGTAGATATTTCCATGTATATACAGATAGCTGTGTAGATATTTCCATTTCCATGCAGATAGCGGTGTAGATATTTCCATGTTCAAACAGATAGCGGTGTAGATATTTCCATGTTCATACAGACAGATAGCGGTGTGGATATTTCCATGTTTATACAGATAGCGGTGAAGATGTATGCATGTTTACACAGATAGCGGTGTAGATATTTCCACGTTCATACAGATAGCGGTGTAGATATTTCCATGTTCATCCAGACGGCTGTGTAGACATATCCATGTTCATACAGATGGCGGTGAAGATATTTCCATGTTCATACAGATAGCGGTGCAGATATTTCCATGTTCATCCAGATGGCTGTGTAGATATATCCATGTGCATACAGATGGCGGTGAAGATATTTCCAAGTTCATACAGATAGCGGTGTAGATATTTCCATGTTCATACAGATAGCGGTGTTGATATTTCCATGTTCATACAGATGGCTGTGTAGATATATCCATGTTCATACAGATAGCGGTGTAGATATTTCCATGTTCATCCAGATAGCGGTGCAGATATTTCCATGTTCATCCAGATGGCTGTGTAGATATATCCATGTTCATACAGATGGCGGTGAAGATATTTCCATGTTCATACAGATGGCGGTGTAGATATTTCCATGTTCATACAGATAGCGGTGTAGATTTTTCCATGTTCATACAGATGGCGGTGAAGATATTTCCATGTTCATACAGATGGCGGTGTAGATACTTCCATGTTCATACTGATAGCGGTGCTGATATTTCCATGTATATACAGGTAGCGGTGTAGATATTTCTATGTTTATACATATAGCGGTGTAGATATTTCCATGTTTATACACATAGCAGTGTAGATATTTCCATGTTTATACCGATAGCGGTGTAGATATCTCCATCTTAATACAGATGGCGGTGTATATATTTATATGTTCATTCAGATGGCGGTGCAGATATTTCCATGTTCATACAGATGGTGGTGTAGATATTTCCATGTTTATAGAGATAGCGGTGTAGTTATTTCCACGTGCAAAGAGATAGCTGTGTAGATATTTCCATGTATATGCAGATAGCTGTGTAGATATTTCCATTTTCATGCAGAGAGCGTTGTAGATATTTCCATGTTCAAACAGATAGCGGTGTAGATATTTCCATGTTCATACAGATAGCGGTGGGGATATTTCCATGTTTATACAGATAGCGGTGAAGATGTATGCATGTTTACACAGATAGCTGTGTAGATAGTTCCATGTTCATACAGATAGCGGTGTAGATATTTCCATGTTCATCCAGACGGCTGTGTAGACATATCCATGTTCATACAGATGGCGGTGAAGATATTTCCATGTTCATACAGATGGCTGTGTAGATATATCCAGGTTCATAAGGATGGCGGTGAAGATTTTTCCATGTTCATACAGAAGCGTTGTAGATATTTCCATGTTCATACAGATAGCGGTGCTGATATTTCCATGTTTATACAGGTAGCAGTGTAGATATTTCCATGTTTATACAGATAGCGGTGTAGATATTTCCATGTTTATACACATAGCGGTGTAGATATTTCCATGTTTATACAGATAGCGTGTAGATATCTCCATCTTAATACAGATGGCGGTGCAGATATTTCCATGTTCATACAGATGGCGGTGTAGATATTTGCATGTTCATACAGATGGCGGTATAGCTATTTCCATGTTCATGGAGATAGCGGTGTAGATATTTCCATGTTAATCCAGATGGCTGTGTAGAGATATCCATGTTCATACAGATGGCGGTGAAGATATTTCCATGTTCATACAGATGGCGGTGTAGATACTTCCATGTTCGTACTGATATCGGTGCTGATATTTCCATGTTTGTACAGGTAGCGGTGTAGATATTTCCATGTTTATACATATAGCGGTGTAGATATTTCCATGTTTATACAGATAGCGGTGTAGATATTTCCATGTTTATACAGATAGCGGTGTAGATATCTCCATCTTAATAGAGATGGCGGTGTAGATATTTATTTGTTCATACAGATGGCGGTGCAGATATTTCCATGTTCGTACAGATGGCGGTGAAGATATTTCCATGTTCATACAGATGGCGGTGTAGATACTTCCATGTTCATACTGATAGCGGTGCTGATATTTCCATGTTTATACAGGTAGCGGTGTAGATATTTCCATGTTTATACAGATAGTTGTGTAGATATTTCCATGTTTATACACATAGCGGTGTAGATATTTCCATGTTTATACACATAGCAGTGTAGATATCTCCATCTTAATACAGATGGCGTTGTAGATATTTATATGTTCATTCAGATGGCGGTGCAGATATTTCCATGTTCATACAGATGGTGGTGTAGATATTTCCATGTTCATACGGATACCGGTGTAGTTATTTCCATGTGTAAAGAAATAGCTGTGTAGATATTTTCATGTATATGCAGATAGCTGTGTAGACATTTCCATTTTCATGCAGATAGCGGTGTATATATTTCCCTGTTCAAACAGTTAGTGGTGTAGATATTTCCATGTTCATAAAGATAGCAGTGTAGATATTTCCTTGTTTATACAGATAGCGGTGAAGATATATGCATGTTTACACAGATAGCGGTGTAGATATTTCCATGTTCATCCAGATGGCTGTGTAGATATATCCATGTTCATACAGATAGCGGTGTAGATATTTCCAAGTTCATACAGATAGCGGTGCAGATATTTCCATGTTCATCCAGATGGCTGTGTAGATATATCCATGTTCATACAGATAGTGCTGAAGATATTTCCATGTTCATCCAGAAGTCTGTGTAGCTATTTCCATGTTCATACAGATAGTGGTGTAGATATTTCCGTGTTCATACAGATAGCCGTGTAGATATTGCCATGTTCATACCGATAGCGGTGCTGATACTTCCATGTTTATACAGGTAGCGGTGTACATATTTCCGTTTTTATACAGGTAGTGGTGTAGATATTTCCATGTTCATACAGATAGCGGTGTAGCTATTTCCATGTTTATACAGATAGCGGTGTAGATATTTCCATCTTAATACAGATGGCGGTGTAGATATTTATACGTTCATTCAGATGGCGGTGGAGATATTTCCATGTTCATACAGATGGCGGTGTAGATATTTCCATGTTCATACAGATAGCGGTGTAGTTATATTCCATGTGTAAAGAGATAGCTGTGTAGATATTTCCATGTATATGCAGACAGCTGTGTAGACATTTCCATTTTCATGCAGATAGCACTGTATATATTTCCCTGTTCAAACAGTTAGCGGTGTAGATATTTCCATGTTCATACAGATGGCTGTGTAGATATATCCATGCTCATACAGATGGCGGTGAGGATATTTCCATGTTCATACAGATGGCGGTGTAGATATTTCCATGTTCATACCGTTAGCGGTGCTTATATTTCCATGTTCATACAGGTAGCTGTGTAGATATTTCCATGTTTATACAGATAGCAGTGTAGATATTTCTATGTTTATACACATAGTGGTTTAGATATTTCCATGTTTATACAGATAGCGGTGCAGATATTTCCATGTTTATGCAGATAGCGGTGTAGATATCTCCTTCTTAATACAGATGGCGGTGTAGATATTTATATGTTCATACAGATGGCAGTGCAGATATTTCCATGTTCATACAGATGGTGGTGTAGATATTTCCATGTTTATAGAGATAGCGGTGTAGTTATTTCCATGTGCAAAGAGATAGCTGTGTAGATATTTCCATGTATATGCAGATAGCTTTGTAGATATTTCCATTTTCATGCAGATAGCGGTGTAGATATTTCCATGTTCAAACAGATAGCGGTGTAGATATTTCCATGTTCATACAGATAGCGGTGTGGATATTTCCATGTTTTTACAGATAGCGGTGAAGATGTATGCATGTTTACACAGATAGCGGTGTAGATATTTTCATGTTCATACAGATAGCGGTGTAGATATTTCCATGTTCATCCAGACGGCTGTGTAGACATATCCATGTTCATACAGATGGCGGTGAAGATATTTCCATGTTCATACAGATGGTTGTGTAGATATATCCATGTTCATACAGATGGCGGTGAAGGTTTTTCCATGTTCATACAGATGGCGGTGTAGATATTTCCATGTTAATACAGATAGCGGGGCTGATATTTCCATGTTTGTACAGGTAGCAGTGTAGATATTTCCATGTTTATACAGATAGCGGTGTAGATATTTCCATGTTTATACACATAGCGGTGTAGATATTTCCATGTTTATACAGATAGCGGTGTAGATATCTCCATCTTAATACAGATGGCGGTGTAGATATTTATATGTTCATACAGATGGCGGTGCAGATATTTCCATGTTCATACAGATGGCGGTGTAGATACTTCCATGTTCATGCTGATAGCGGTGCTGATATTTCCATGTTTATACAGGTAGCGGTGTAGATATTTCCATGTTTATACAGATAGCGGTGTAGGTATTTCCATGTTTATACACATAGCGGTGTAGATATTTCCATGTTTATACAGATAGCGGTGTAGATATCTCCTTCTTAATACAGATGGCGGTGAAGTTATTTCCATGTTCATACAGATAGCGGTGTAGATATTTCCATGTTCATACAGATAGCGGTGCTGATATTTCCTTGTTCATCCAGATGGCTGTGTAGATATTTCCATGTTCATAGAGATGGCGGTGAAGATATTTCCATGTTCATACAGATATCGGTGTAGATATTTCCATGTTCATACAGATAGCGGTGTAGATATTTCCATGTTCATACAGATAGCGGTGCTGATATTTCCATGTTTATTCAGGTAGCGGTGTAGGTATTTCCATGTTTATACAGATAGCGGTGTAGATATTTCCACGTTTATACAGGTAGCGGTGTAGATATTTCCATGTTTATACATGTAGCGGTGTAGATATCTTCATCTTAGTTCAGATGCCGGTGTAGATATTTATATGTTCATACAGATGACGGTGCAGATATTTCCATGTTCATACTGATGGCGGTGTAGATATTTCCATGTTTATAGAGATAGCAGTGTACTTATTTCCATGTGTAAAGAGATAGCTTTGTAGATATTTCCATGTATGTGCAGATAGCTGTGTAGATGTTTCCATTTTCATGCAGATAGCGGTGTAGATATTTCCATGTTCAAACAGATAGCGGTGTAGATATTTCCATGTTCATACAGATAGCGGTATAGGTATTTCCATGTTTATACAGATAGCGGTGAAGATGTATGCATGTTTACACAGATATCGGTGTAGATATTTCCATATTCATACAGAAAACGGTGTAGATATTTCCATGTTTATACAGATAGCGGTGAAGATGTATGCATGTTTCCACAGATAGCGGTGTAGATAATTCCATGTTCATCCAGATGGCTGTGTAGATTTTTCCACGTTCATCCAGATGGCTGTGTAGATATATCCATGTTCATACAGATGGCGGTGAAGATATTTCCATGTTCATACAGATAGCGGTGTAGATATTTCCATGTTCATACAGATAGCGGTGTATGTATTTCCATGTTCATACAGATAACGGTGTAGATATTTCCATGTTCATCCAGATGGCTGTGTAGATATTTCCATGTTCATACAGATAGTGGTGTAGATATTTCCATGTTCATACAGATAGCGGTGTAGATATTTCCATGTTCATACAGATAGCGGTGTAGATATTTCCATGTTCATACAGATAGCCGTGTAGATATTGCCATGTTCATACCGATTGCGGTGCTGATACTTCCATGTTTATACAGGTAGCGGTGTACATATTTCCGTGTTTATACAGGTAGCGGTGTAGATATTTCCATGTTCATACATATAGCGGTGTAGATATTTCCATGTTTATACAGATAGCGGTGTAGATATCTCCTTCTTAATACAGATGGCGGTGTAGATATTTATATGTTCATACAGATGGCGGTGCAGATATTTCCATGTTCATACAGATGGTGGTGTAGATATTTCCATGTTTATAGAGATAGCGGTGTAGTTACTTCCATGTGCAAAGAGATAGCTGTGTTGATATATCCATGTATATGCAGATAGCTGTGTAGATATTTTCATTTTCATGCAAATAGTGGTGTAGATATTTCCATGTTCAAACAGATAGCGGTGTAGATATTTCCATGTCCATACAGATAGCGGTGTGGATATTTCCATGTTTATACAGATAGCGGTGAAGATGTATGCATGCTTACACAGATTGCGGTGTAGATATTTCCATGTTCATACAGATAGCGGTGTAGACATTTCCATGTTCATCCAGACGGCTGTGTAGACATATCCATGTTCATACAGATGGCGGTGAAGATATTTCCATGTTCATACAGATGGCGGTGTAGATAGTTCCATGTTCATACAGATAGCGGTGTAGATATTTCCATGTTCATCCAGACGGCTGTGTAGACATATCCATGTTCATACAGATGGCGGTGAAGATATTTCCTTGTTCATACAGATGGCTGTGTAGAAATATCCAGGTTCATAAGGATGGCGGTGAAGATTTTTCCATGTTCATACAGATGGTGGTGTAGATATTTCCATGTTCATACGGATACCGGTGTAGTTATTTCCATGTGTAAAGAAATAGCTGTGTAGATATTTTCATGTATATGCAGATAGCTCTGTAGACATTTCCATTTTCATGCAGATAGCAGTGTATATATTTCCCTGTTCAAACAGTTAGCGGTGTAGATATTTCCATGTTCATAAAGATAGCAGTGTAGATATTTCCTTGTTTATACAGATAGCGGTGAAGATGTATGCATGTTTACACAGATAGCGGTGTAGATATTTCCATGTTCATCCAGATGGCTGTGTAGATATTTCCATGTTCATACAGATAGCGGTGTATGTATTTCCATGTTCATACAGATAGCGGTGTAGATATTTCCATGTTCATCCAGATGGCTGTGTAGATATATCCATGTTCATACAGATAGCGCTGAAGATATTTCCATGTTCATCCAGAAGGCTGTGTAGCTATTTCCATGTTCATACAGATAGTGGTGTAGATATTTCCGTGTTCATACAGATAGCCGTGTAGATATTGCCATGTTCATACCGATAGCGGTGCTGATACTTCCATGTTTATACAGGTAGCGGTGTACATATTTCCGTTTTTATACAGGTAGTGGTGTAGATATTTCCATGTTCATACAGATAGCGGTGTAGCTATTTCCAAGTTTATACAGATAGCGGTGTAGATATTTCCATCTTAATACAGATGGCGGTGTAGATATTTATATGTTCATTCAGATGGCGGTGTAGATATTTCCATGTTCATCCAGACGGCTGTGTAGACATATCCATGTTCATACAGATGGCGGTGCAGATATTTCCATGTTCATACAGATGGCTGTGTAGATATATCCAGGTTCATAGAGATGGCGGTGAAGATTTTTCCATGTTCATACAGAAGCGGTGTAGATATTTCCATGTTCATACAGATAGCGGTGCTGATATTTCCATGTTTATACAGGTAGCAGTGTAGATATTTCCATGTTTATACAGATAGCGGTGTAGATATTTCCATGTTTATACACATAGTGGTATAGATATTTCCATTTTTATACAGATAGCGGTGTAGATATCTCCATCTTAATACAGATGGCGGTGTAGATATTTATATGTTCATACAGATGGCGGTGCAGATATTTCCATGTTCATACAGATGGCGGTGAAGATATTTCCATGTTCATACAGATGGCGGTGTAGATACTTCCATGTTCATACTGATAGCGGTGCTGATATTTCCATGTTTATACAGGTAGCGGTGTAGATATTTCCATGTTTATACATATAGCGGTGTAGATATTTCCATGTTTATACACATAGCGTTGTAGATATTTCCATGTTTATACAGATAGCGGTGTAGATATTTCCATCTTAATACAGATGGCGGTGTAGATATTTATATGTTCATTCTGATGGCGGTGGAGATATTTCCATGTTCATACAGATGGCGGTGTAGATATTTCCATGTTCATACAGATAGCGGTGTAGTTATATTTCATGTGTAAAGAGATAGCTGTGTAGATATTTCCATGTATATGCAGACAGCTGTGTAGACATTTCCATTTTCATGCAGATAGCAGTGTATATATTTCCCTGTTCAAACAGTTAGCGGTGTAGATATTTCCATGTTCATACAGATGGCTGTGTAGATATATCCATGCTCATACAGATGGCGGTGAAGATATTTCCATGTTCATACAGATGGCGGTGTAGATATTTCCATGTTCATACCGTTAGCGGTGCTGATATTTCCATGTTCATACAGGTAGCTGTGTAGATATTTCCATGTTTATACAGATAGCAGTGTAGATATTTCTATGTTTATACACATAGCGGTGTAGATATTTCCATGTTTATACAGATAGCGGTGCAGATATTCCCATGTTTATGCAGATAGCGGTGTAGATATCTCCATCTTAATACAGATGGCGGTGTAGATATTTATATGTTCATACAGGTGGCGTTGCAGATATTTCCATGTTCATACAGATGACGGTGTAGATATTTCCATGTTCATACAGATAGCGGTGTAGTTATTTCCATGTGTAAAGAGATAGCTGTGTAGATATTTCCATGTATATGCAGATAGCTGTGTAGATATTTCCATTTTCATGCAGATAGTGGTGTACATATTTCCCTGTTCAAATAGTTAGCAGTGTAGATATTTCCATGTTCATAGAGATAGCGGTGTAGATATTTCTATGTTTATACAGATAGCGGTGAAGATGTATGCATGTTTACACAGATAGCGGTGTAGATATTTCCATGTTCATCCAGATGGCTGTGTAGATATATCCATGTTCATACAGATAGCGGTGTATATATTTCCATGTTTATACAGATAGCGGTGAAGATGTATGCATGTTTACACAGATAGCGGTGTAGATATTTCCATGTATATACAGATAGCGGTGTAGATATTTCCATGTTTATACAGATAGTGGTGTAGATATCTCCTTCTTCATACAGATGGCGGTGTAGATATTTATATGTTCATACAGATAGCGGTGCAGATATTTCCATGTTCATACAGATAGCAGTGTATCTATTTCCATGTTCATACATATAGCGGTGTAGATATTTCCATGTTCATACAGATAGCGGTGTAGATATTTCCATGTTCATACAGATAGCGGTGCTGATATTTCCATGTTTATTCAGGTAGCGGTGTAGGTATTTCCATGTTTATACAGATAGCGGTGTAGATATTTCCATGTTTATACAGGTAGCGGTGTAGATATTTCCATGTTTATACATGTAGCGGTGTAGATATCTTCATCTTAATTCAGATGGCGGTGTAGATATTTATATGTTCATACAGATGACGGTGCAGATATTTCCATGTTCATACTGATGGCGGTGTAGATATTTCCATGTTTATAGAGATAGCGGTGTACTTATTTCCATGTGTAAAGAGATAGCTTTGTAGATATTTCCATGTATGTGCAGATAGCTGTGTAGATATTTCCATTTTCATGCAGATAGCGGTGTAGATATTTCCATGTTCAAACAGATAGCGGTGTAGATATTTCCATGTTCATACATGTAGCGGTGTAGATATTTCCATGTTTATACAGATAGCGGTGAAGATATATGCATGTTTACACAGATATCGGTGTAGATATTTCCATGTTCATACAGAAAACGGTGTAGATATTTCCATGTTTATACAGATAGCGGTGAAGATGTATGCATGTTTACACAGATAGCGGTGTAGATAATTCCATGTTCATCCAGATGGCTGTGTAGATTTTTCCACGTTCATCCAGATGGCTGTGTAGATATATCCATGTTCATACAGATGGCGGTGAAGATATTTCCATGTTCATACAGATAGCTGTGTAGATATTTCCATGTTCATACAGATAGCGGTGTATTTATTTCCATGTTCATACAGATAGCGGTGTAGATATTTCCATGTTCATCCAGATGGCTGTGTAGATATTTCCATGTTCATACAGATAGTGGTGTAGATATTTCCATGTTCATACAGATAGCGGTCTAGATATTTCCATGTTCATACAGATAGCGGTGTAGATATGTCCATGTTCATACAGATAGCCGTGTAGATATTGCCATGTTCATACCGATTGCGGTGCTGATACTTCCATGTTTATACAGGTAGCGGTGTACATATTTCCGTGTTTATACAGGTAGCGGTGTAGATATTTCCATGTTCATACAGATAGCGGTGTAGATATTTCCATGTTTATACAGATAGCGGTGTAGATATCTCCTTCTTAATACAGATGGCGGTGTAGATATTTATATGTTCATACAGATGGCGGTGCAGATGTTTCCATGTTCATACAGATGGTGGTGTAGATATTTCCATGTTTATAGAGATAGCGGTGTAGTTACTTCCATGTGCAAAGAGATAGCTGTGTTGATATATCCATGTATATGCAGATAGCTGTGTAGATATTTCCATTTTCATGCAGATAGCGGTGTAGATATTTCCATGTTCAAACAGATAGCGGTGTAGATATTTCCATGTTCATCCAGATGGCTGTGTAGATATATCCATGTTCATACAGATGGCGGTGAAGTTATTTCCATGTTCATACAGATAGCGGTGTAGATATTTCCATGTTCACACAGATAGCGGTGCTGATATTTCCTTGTTCATCCAGATGGCTGTGTAGATATTTCCATGTTCATAGAGATGGCGGTGAAGATATTTCCATGTTCATACAGATAGCTGTGTAGATATTTCCATGTTTATACAGATAGCGGTGTAGATATCTCCTTCTTCATACAGATGGCGGTGTAGATATTTATATGTTCATACAGATAGCGGTGCAGATATGTCCATGTTCATACAGATGGCGGTGAAGATATTTCCATGTTTATAGAGATAGCGGTGTAGTTATTTCCACGTGTAAAGAGATAGCTGTGTAGATATTTCCATTTATAAGCAGATAGCTGTGTAGATATTTCCATTTTCATGCAGATAGCGGTGTAGATATTTCCATGTTCAAACAGATAGCGGTGTAGATATTTCCATGTTCATCCAGATAGCTGTGTAGATATATCCATGTTCATACAGATGGCGGTGAAGTTATTTCCATGTTCATACAGATAGCGGTGTAGATATTTCCATGTTCATACAGATAGCGGTGCTGATATTTCCTTGTTAATCCAGATGGCTGTGTAGATATTTCCATGTTCATAGAGATGGCGGTGAATATATTTCCATGTTCATACAGATATCGGTGTAGATATTTCCATGTTCATACAGATAGCGGTGTAGATATTTCCATGTTCATACAGATAGCGGTCTAGATATTTCCATGTTCATACCGATTGCGGTGCTGATACTTCCATGTTTATACAGGTAGCGGTGTACATATTTCCGTGTTTATACAGGTAGCGGTGTAGATATTTCCATGTTCATACAGATAGCGGTGTAGATATTTCCATGTTTATACAGTTAGCGGTGTAGATATCTCCTTCTTAATACAGATGGCGGTGTAGATATTTATATGTTCATACAGATGGCGGTGCAGATGTTTCCATGTTCATACAGATGGTGGTGTAGATATTTCCATGTTTATAGAGACAGCGGTGTAGTTACTTCCATGTGCAAAGAGATAGCTGTGTAGATATTTCCATGTATATGCAGATAGCTGTGTAGATATTTCCATTTTCATGCAGATAGTGGTGTACATATTTCCCTGTTCAAATAGTTAGCAGTGTAGATATTTCCATGTTCATAGAGATAGCGGTGTAGATATTTCTATGTTTATACAGATAGCGGTGAAGATGTATGCATGTTTACACAGATAGCGGTGTAGATATTTCCATGTTCATCCAGATGGCTGTGTAGATATATCCATGTTCATACAGATAGCGGTGTATATATTTCCATGTTTATACAGATAGCGGTGAAGATGTATGCATGTTTACACAGATAGCGGTGTAGATATTTCCATGTATATACAGATAGCGGTGTAGATATTTCCATGTTTATACAGATAGTGGTGTAGATATCTCCTTCTTCATACAGATGGCGGTGTAGATATTTATATGTTCATACAGATAGCGGTGCAGATATGTCCATGTTCATACAGATGGCGGTGAAGATATTTCCATGTTTATAGAGATAGCGGTGTAGTTATTTCCACGTGTAAAGAGATAGCTGTGTAGATATTTCCTTGTATAAGCAGATAGCTGTGTAGATATTTCCATTTTCATTCAGATAGCGGTGTAGATATTTCCATGTTCAAACAGATAGCGGTGTAGATATTTCCATGTTCATCCAGATAGCTGTGTAGATATATCCATGTTCATACAGATGGCGGTGAAGTTATTTCCATGTTCATACAGATAGCGGTGTAGATATTTCCATGTTCATACAGATAGCGGTGCTGATATTTCCTTGTTAATCCAGATGGCTGTGTAGATATTTCCGTGTTCATAGAGATGGCGGTGAAGGTATTTCCATGTTCATGCTGATATCGGTTTAGATATTTCCATGTTCATACAGATAGCGGTGTAGATATTTCCATGTTCATACAGATAGCGGTGCTGATATTTCCATGTTTATTCAGGTAGCGGTGTAGGTATTTCCATGTTTATACAGATAGCGGTGTAGATATTTCCATGTTTATACAGGTAGCGGTGTAGATATTTCCATGTTTATACATGTAGCGGTGTAGATATCTTCATCTTAATTCAGATGCCGGTGTAAATATTTATATGTTCATACAGATGACGGTGCAGATATTTCCATGTTCATACTGATGGCGGTGTAGATATTTCCATGTTTATAGAGATAGCAGTGTACTTATTTCCATGTGTAAAGAGATAGCTTTGTAGATATTTCCATGTATGTGCAGATAGCTGTGTAGATATTTCCATTTTCATGCAGATAGCGGTGTAGATATTTCCATGTTCAAACAGATAGCGGTGTAGATATTTCCATGTTCATAGAGATAGCGGTGTAAATATTTCCATGTTTATACAGATAGCGGTGAAGATGTATGCATGTTTACACAGATATCGCTGTAGATATTTCCATGTTCATACAGAAAACGGTGTAGATATTTCCATGTTTATACAGATAGCGGTGAAGATGTATGCATGTTTACACAGATAGCGGTGTAGATAATTCCATGTTCATCCAGATGGCTGTGTAGATTTTTCCACTTTCATCCAGATGGCTGTGTAGATATATCCATGTTCATACAGATGGCGGTGAAGATATTTCCATGTTCATAAAGATAGCGGTGTATATATTTCCATGTTTATACAGATAGCGGTGAAGATGTATGCATGTTTACACAGATAGCGGTGTAGATATTTCCATGTATATACAGATAGCGGTGTAGATATTTCCATGTTTATACAGATAGCGGTGTAGATATCTCCTTCTTCATACAGATGGCGGTGTAGATATTTATATGTTCATACAGATAGCGGTGCAGATATGTCCATGTTCATACAGATGGCGGTGTAGATATTTCCATGTTTATAGAGATAGCGGTGTAGTTATTTCCATGTGTAAAGAGATAGCTGTGTAGATATTTCCATGTATATGCAGATAGCTGTGTAGATATTTCCATTTTCATGCAGATAGCGGTGTAGATATTTCCATGTTCAAACAGATAGCGGTGTAGATATTTCCATGTTCATCCAGATGGCTGTGTAGATATATCCATGTTCATACAGATGGCGGTGAAGTTATTTCCATGTTCATACAGATAGCGGTGTAGATATTTCCATGTTCATACAGATAGCGGTGCTGATATTTCCTTGTTCATCCAGATGGCTGTGTAGATAATTCCATGTTCATAGAGATGGCGGTGAAGATATTTCCATGTTCATACAGATATCGGTGTAGATATTTCCATGTTCATACAGATAGCGGTGTAGATATTTCCATGTTCATACAGATAGCGGTGCTGATATTTCCATGTTTATTCAGGTAGCGGTGTAGGTATTTCCATGTTTATACAGATAGCGGTGTAGATATTTCCATGTTTATACAGGTAGCGGTGTAGATATTTCCATGTTTATACATGTAGCGGTGTAGATATCTTCATCTTAATTCAGATGGCGGTGTAGATATTTATATGTTCATACAGATGACGGTGCAGATATTTCCATGTTCATACTGATGGCGGTGTAGATATTTCCATGTTTATAGAGATAGCGGTGTACTTATTTCCATGTGTAAAGAGATAGCTTTGTAGATATTTCCATGTATGTGCAGATAGCTGTGTAGATATTTCCATTTTCATGCAGATAGCGGTGTAGATATTTCCATGTTCAAACAGATAGCGGTGTAGATATTTCCATGTTCATACATGTAGCGGTGTAGATATTTCCATGTTTATACAGATAGCGGTGAAGATATATGCATGTTTACACAGATATCGGTGTAGATATTTCCATGTTCATACAGAAAACGGTGTAGATATTTCCATGTTTATACAGATAGCGGTGAAGATGTATGCATGTTTACACAGATAGCGGTGTAGATAATTCCATGTTCATCCAGATGGCAGTGTAGATTTTTCCACGTTCATCCAGATGGCTGTGTAGATATATCCATGTTCATACAGATGGCGGTGAAGATATTTCCATGTTCATACAGATAGCTGTGTAGATATTTCCATGTTCATACAGATAGCGGTGTATGTATTTCCATGTTCATACAGATAGCGGTGTAGATATTTCCATGTTCATCCAGATGGCTGTGTAGATATTTCCATGTTCATACAGATAGTGGTGTAGATATTTCCATGTTCATACAGATAGCGGTCTAGATATTTCCATGTTCATACAGATAGCGGTGTAGATATGTCCATGTTCATACAGATAGCCGTGTAGATATTGCCATGTTCATACCGATTGCGGTGCTGATACTTCCATGTTTATACAGGTAGCGGTGTACATATTTCCGTGTTTATACAGGTAGCGGTGTAGATATTTCCATGTTCATACAGATAGCGGTGTAGATATTTCCATGTTTATACAGTTAGCGGTGTAGATATCTCCTTCTTAATACAGATGGCGGTGTAGATATTTATATGTTCATACAGATGGCGGTGCAGATGTTTCCATGTTCATACAGATGGTGGTGTAGATATTTCCATGTTTATAGAGATAGCGGTGTAGTTACTTCCATGTGCAAAGAGATAGCTGTGTAGATATTTCCATGTATATGCAGATAGCTGTGTAGATATTTCCATTTTCATGCAGATAGTGGTGTACATATTTCCCTGTTCAAATAGTTAGCAGTGTAGATATTTCCATGTTCATAGAGATAGCGGTGTAGATATTTCTATGTTTATACAGATAGCGGTGAAGATGTATGCATGTTTACACAGATAGCGGTGTAGATATTTCCATGTTCATCCAGATGGCTGTGTAGATATATCCATGTTCATACAGATAGCGGTGTATATATTTCCATGTTTATACAGATAGCGGTGAAGATGTATGCATGTTTACACAGATAGCGGTGTAGATATTTCCATGTATATACAGATAGCGGTGTAGATATTTCCATGTTTATACAGATAGTGGTGTAGATATCTCCTTCTTCATACAGATGGCGGTGTAGATATTTATATGTTCATACAGATAGCGGTGCAGATATGTCCATGTTCATACAGATGGCGGTGAAGATATTTCCATGTTTATAGAGATAGCGGTGTAGTTATTTCCACGTGTAAAGAGATAGCTGTGTAGATATTTCCTTGTATAAGCAGATAGCTGTGTAGATATTTCCATTTTCATTCAGATAGCGGTGTAGATATTTCCATGTTCAAACAGATAGCGGTGTAGATATTTCCATGTTCATCCAGATAGCTGTGTAGATATATCCATGTTCATACAGATGGCGGTGAAGTTATTTCCATGTTCATACAGATAGCGGTGTAGATATTTCCATGTTCATACAGATAGCGGTGCTGATATTTCCTTGTTAATCCAGATGGCTGTGTAGATATTTCCATATTCATAGAGATGGCGGTGAAGGTATTTCCATGTTCATGCTGATATCGGTGTAGATATTTCCATGTTCATACAGATAGCGGTGTAGATATTTCCATGTTCATACAGATAGCGGTGCTGATATTTCCATGTTTATTCAGGTAGCGGTGTAGGTATTTCCATGTTTATACAGATAGCGGTGTAGATATTTCCATGTTTATACAGGTAGCGGTGTAGATATTTCCATGTTTATACATGTAGCGGTGTAGATATCTTCATCTTAATTCAGATGCCGGTGTAAATATTTATATGTTCATACAGATGACGGTGCAGATATTTCCATGTTCATACTGATGGCGGTGTAGATATTTCCATGTTTATAGAGATAGCAGTGTACTTATTTCCATGTGTAAAGAGATAGCTTTGTAGATATTTCCATGTATGTGCAGATAGCTGTGTAGATATTTCCATTTTCATGCAGATAGCGGTGTAGATATTTCCATGTTCAAACAGATAGCGGTGTAGATATTTCCATGTTCATAGAGATAGCGGTGTAGATATTTCCATGTTTATACAGATAGCGGTGAAGATGTATGCATGTTTACACAGATATCGCTGTAGATATTTCCATGTTCATACAGAAAACGGTGTAGATATTTCCATGTTTATACAGATAGCGGTGAAGATGTATGCATGTTTACACAGATAGCGGTGTAGATAATTCCATGTTCATCCAGATGGCTGTGTAGATTTTTCCACGTTCATCCAGATGGCTGTGTAGATATATCCATGTTCATACAGATGGCGGTGAAGATATTTCCATGTTCATAAAGATAGCGGTGTATATATTTCCATGTTTATACAGATAGCGGTGAAGATGTATGCATGTTTACACAGATAGCGGTGTAGATATTTCCATGTATATACAGATAGCGGTGTAGATATTTCCATGTTTATACAGATAGCGGTGTAGATATCTCCTTCTTCATACAGATGGCGGTGTAGATATTTATATGTTCATACAGATAGCGGTGCAGATATGTCCATGTTCATACAGATGGCGGTGTAGATATTTCCATGTTTATAGAGATAGCGGTGTAGTTATTTCCATGTGTAAAGAGATAGCTGTGTAGATATTTCCATGTATATGCAGATAGCTGTGTAGATATTTCCATTTTCATGCAGATAGCGGTGTAGATATTTCCATGTTCAAACAGATAGCGGTGTAGATATTTCCATGTTCATCCAGATGGCTGTGTAGATATACCCATGTTCATACAGATGGCGGTGAAGTTATTTCCATGTTCATACAGATAGCGGTGTAGATATTTCCATGTTCATACAGATAGCGGTGCTGATATTTCCTTGTTCATCCAGATGGCTGTGTAGATAATTCCATGTTCATAGAGATGGCGGTGAAGATATTTCCATGTTCATACAGATATCGGTGTAGATATTTCCATGTTCATACAGATAGCGGTGTAGATATTTCCATGTTCATACAGATAGCGGTGCTGATATTTCCATGTTTATTCAGGTAGCGGTGTAGGTATTTCCATGTTTATACAGATAGCGGTGTAGATATTTCCATGTTTATACAGGTAGCGGTGTAGATATTTCCATGTTTATACATGTAGCGGTGTAGATATCTTCATCTTAATTCAGATGGCGGTGTAGATATTTATATGTTCATACAGATGACGGTGCAGATATTTCCATGTTCATACTGATGGTGGTGTAGATATTTCCATGTTTATAGAGATAGCGGTGTACTTATTTCCATGTGTAAAGAGATAGCTTTGTAGATATTTCCATGTATGTGCAGATAGCTGTGTAGATATTTCCATTTTCATGCAGATAGCGGTGTAGATATTTCCATGTTCAAACAGATAGCGGTGTAGATATTTCCATGTTCATACATGTAGCGGTGTAGATATTTCCATGTTTATACAGATAGCGGTGAAGATATATGCATGTTTACACAGATATCGGTGTAGATATTTCCATGTTCATACAGAAAACGGTGTAGATATTTCCATGTTTATACAGATAGCGGTGAAGATGTATGCATGTTTACACAGATAGCGGTGTAGATAATTCCATGTTCATCCAGATGGCTGTGTAGATTTTTCCACGTTCATCCAGATGGCTGTGTAGATATATCCATGTTCATACAGATGGCGCTGAAGATATTTCCATGTTCATACAGATAGCTGTGTAGATATTTCCATGTTCATACAGATAGCGGTGTATGTATTTCCATGTTCATACAGATAGCGGTGTAGATATTTCCATGTTCATCCAGATGGCTGTGTAGATATTTCCATGTTCATACAGATAGTGGTGTAGATATTTCCATGTTCATACAGATAGCGGTCTAGATATTTCCATGTTCATACAGATAGCGGTGTAGATATGTCCATGTTCATACAGATAGCCGTGTAGATATTGCCATGTTCATACCGATTGCGGTGCTGATACTTCCATGTTTATACAGGTAGCGGTGTACATATTTCCGTGTTTATACAGGTAGCGGTGTAGATATTTCCATGTTCATACAGATAGCGGTGTAGATATTTCCATGTTTATACAGATAGCGGTGTAGATATCTCCTTCTTAATACAGATGGCGGTGTAGATATTTATATGTTCATACAGATGGAGGTGCAGATGTTTCCATGTTCATACAGATGGTGGTGTAGATATTTCCATGTTTATAGAGATAGCGGTGTAGTTACTTCCATGTGCAAAGAGATAGCTGTGTAGATATTTCCATGTATATGCAGATAGCTGTGTAGATATTTCCATTTTCATGCAGATAGTGGTTTACATATTTCCCTGTTCAAATAGTTAGCAGTGTAGATATTTCCATGTTCATAGAGATAGCGGTGTAGATATTTCTATGTTTATACAGATAGCGGTGAAGATGTATGCATGTTTACACAGATAGCGGTGTAGATATTTCCATGTTCATCCAGATGGCTGTGTAGATATATCCATGTTCATACAGATAGCGGTGTATATATTTCCATGTTTATACAGATAGCGGTGAAGATGTATGCATGTTTACACAGATAGCGGTGTAGATATTTCCATGTATATACAGATAGCGGTGTAGATATTTCCATGTTTATACAGATAGTGGTGTAGATATCTCCTTCTTCATACAGATGGCGGTGTAGATATTTATATGTTCATACAGATAGCGGTGCAGATATGTCCATGTTCATACAGATGGCGGTGAAGATATTTCCATGTTTATAGAGATAGCGGTGTAGTTATTTCCACGTGTAAAGAGATAGCTGTGTAGATATTTCCTTGTATAAGCAGATAGCTGTGTAGATATTTACATTTTCATGCAGATAGCGGTGTAGATATTTCCATGTTCAAACAGATAGCGGTGTAGATATTTCCATGTTCATCCAGATAGCTGTGTAGATATATCCATGTTCATACAGATGGCGGTGAAGTTATTTCCATGTTCATACAGATAGCGGTGTAGATATTTCCATGTTCATACAGATAGCGGTGCTGATATTTCCTTGTTAATCCAGATGGCTGTGTAGATATTTCCATGTTCATAGAGATGGCGGTGAAGGTATTTCCATGTTCATGCTGATATCGGTGTAGATATTTCCATGTTCATACAGATAGCGGTGTAGATATTTCCATGTTCATACAGATAGCGGTGCTGATATTTCCATGTTTATTCAGGTAGCGGTGTAGGTATTTCCATGTTTATACAGATAGCGGTGTAGATATTTCCATGTTTATACAGGTAGCGGTGTAGATATTTCCATGTTTTTACATGTAGCGGTGTAGATATCTTCATCTTCATTCAGATGCCGGTGTAAATATTTATATGTTCATACAGATGACGGTGCAGATATTTCCATGTTCATACTGATGGCGGTGTAGATATTTCCATGTTTATAGAGATAGCAGTGTACTTATTTCCATGTGTAAAGAGATAGCTTTGTAGATATTTCCATGTATGTGCAGATAGCTGTGTAGATATTTCCATTTTCATGCAGATAGCGGTGTAGATATTTCCATGTTCAAACAGATAGCGGTGTAGATATTTCCATGTTCATAGAGATAGCGGTGTAGATATTTCCATGTTTATACAGATAGCGGTGAAGATGTATGCATGTTTACACAGATATCGCTGTAGATATTTCCATGTTCATACAGAAAACGGTGTAGATATTTCCATGTTTATACAGATAGCGGTGAAGATGTATGCATGTTTACACAGATAGCGGTGTAGATAATTCCATGTTCATCCAGATGGCTGTGTAGATTTTTCCACGTTCATCCAGATGGCTTTGTAGATATATCCATGTTCATACAGATGGCGGTGAAGATATTTCCATGTTCATAAAGATAGCGGTGTATATATTTCCATGTTTATACAGATAGCGGTGAAGATGTATGCATGTTTACACAGATAGCGGTGTAGATATTTCCATGTATATACAGATAGCGGTGTAGATATTTCCATGTTTATACAGATAGCGGTGTAGATATCTCCTTCTTCATACAGATGGCGGTGTAGATATTTATATGTTCATACAGATAGCGGTGCAGATATGTCCATGTTCATACAGATGGCGGTGTAGATATTTCCATGTTTATAGAGATAGCGGTGTAGTTATTTCCATGTGTAAAGAGATAGCTGTGTAGATATTTCCATGTATATGCAGATAGCTGTGTAGATATTTCCATTTTCATGCAGATAGCGGTGTAGATATTTCCATGTTCAAACAGATAGCGGTGTAGATATTTCCATGTTCATCCAGATGGCTGTGTAGATATATCCATGTTCATACAGATGGCGGTGAAGTTATTTCCATGTTCATACAGATAGCGGTGTAGATATTTCCATGTTCATACAGATAGCGGTGCTGATATTTCCTTGTTCATCCAGATGGCTGTGTAGATAATTCCATGTTCATAGAGATGGCGGTGAAGATATTTCCATGTTCATACAGATATCGGTGTAGATATTTCCATGTTCATACAGATAGCGGTGTAGATATTTCCATGTTCATACAGATAGCGGTGCTGATATTTCCATGTTTATTCAGGTAGCGGTGTAGGTATTTCCATGTTTATACAGATAGCGGTGTAGATATTTCCATGTTTATACAGGTAGCGGTGTAGATATTTCCATGTTTATACATGTAGCGGTGTAGATATCTTCATCTTAATTCAGATGGCGGTGTAGATATTTATATGTTCATACAGATGACGGTGCAGATATTTCCATGTTCATACTGATGGCGGTGTAGATATTTCCATGTTTATAGAGATAGCGGTGTACTTATTTCCATGTGTAAAGAGATAGCTTTGTAGATATTTCCATGTATGTGCAGATAGCTGTGTAGATATTTCCATTTTCATGCAGATAGCGGTGTAGATATTTCCATGTTCAAACAGATAGCGGTGTAGATATTTCCATGTTCATACATGTAGCGGTGTAGATATTTCCATGTTTATACAGATAGCGGTGAAGATATATGCATGTTTACACAGATATCGGTGTAGATATTTCCATGTTCATACAGAAAACGGTGTAGATATTTCCATGTTTATACAGATAGCGGTGAAGATGTATGCATGTTTACACAGATAGCGGTGTAGATAATTCCATGTTCATCCAGATGGCTGTGTAGATTTTTCCACGTTCATCCAGATGGCTGTGTAGATATATCCATGTTCATACAGATGGCGGTGAAGATATTTCCATGTTCATACAGATAGCTGTGTAGATATTTCCATGTTCATACAGATAGCGGTGTATGTATTTCCATGTTCATACAGATAGCGGTGTAGATATTTCCATGTTCATCCAGATGGCTGTGTAGATATTTCCATGTTCATACAGATAGTGGTGTAGATATTTCCATGTTCATACAGATAGCGGTCTAGATATTTCCATGTTCATACAGATAGCGGTGTAGATATGTCCATGTTCATACAGATAGCCGTGTAGATATTGCCATGTTCATACCGATTGCGGTGCTGATACTTCCATGTTTATACAGGTAGCGGTGTACATATTTCCGTGTTTATACAGGTAGCGGTGTAGATATTTCCATGTTCATACAGATAGCGGTGTAGATATTTCCATGTTTATACAGATAGCGGTGTAGATATCTCCTTCTTAATACAGATGGCGGTGTAGATATTTATATGTTCATACAGATGGCGGTGCAGATGTTTCCATGTTCATACAGATGGTGGTGTAGATATTTCCATGTTTATAGAGATAGCGGTGTAGTTACTTCCATGTGCAAAGAGATAGCTGTGTAGATATTTCCATGTATATGCAGATAGCTGTGTAGATATTTCCATTTTCATGCAGATAGTGGTGTACATATTTCCCTGTTCAAATAGTTAGCAGTGTAGATATTTCCATGTTCATAGAGATAGCGGTGTAGATATTTCTATGTTTATACAGATAGCGGTGAAGATGTATGCATGTTTACACAGATAGCGGTGTAGATATTTCCATGTTCATCCAGATGGCTGTGTAGATATATCCATGTTCATACAGATAGCGGTGTATATATTTCCATGTTTATACAGATAGCGGTGAAGATGTATGCATGTTTACACAGATAGCGGTGTAGATATTTCCATGTATATACAGATAGCGGTGTAGATATTTCCATGTTTATACAGATAGTGGTGTAGATATCTCCTTCTTCATACAGATGGCGGTGTAGATATTTATATGTTCATACAGATAGCGGTGCAGATATGTCCAGGTTCATACAGATGGCGGTGAAGATATTTCCATGTTTATAGAGATAGCGGTGTAGTTATTTCCACGTGTAAAGAGATAGCTGTGTAGATATTTCCTTGTATAAGCAGATAGCTGTGTAGATATTTCCATTTTCATGCAGATAGCGGTGTAGATATTTCCATGTTCAAACAGATAGCGGTGTAGATATTTCCATGTTCATCCAGATAGCTGTGTAGATATATCCATGTTCATACAGATGGCGGTGAAGTTTTTTCCATGTTCATACAGATAGCGGTGTAGATATTTCCATGTTCATACAGATAGCGGTGCTGATATTTCCTTGTTAATCCAGATGGCTGTGTAGATATTTCCATGTTCATAGAGATGGCGGTGAAGGTATTTCCATGTTCATGCTGATATCGGTGTAGATATTTCCATGTTCATACAGATAGCGGTGTAGATATTTCCATGTTCATACTGATAGCGGTGCTGATATTTCCATGTTTATTCAGGTAGCGGTGTAGGTATTTCCATGTTTATACAGATAGCGGTGTAGATATTTCCATGTTTATACAGGTAGCGGTGTAGATATTTCCATGTTTATACATGTAGCGGTGTAGATATCTTCATCTTAATTCAGATGCCGGTGTAAATATTTATATTTTCATACAGATGACGGTGCAGATATTTCCATGTTCATACTGATGGCGGTGTAGATATTTCCATGTTTATAGAGATAGCAGTGTACTTATTTCCATGTGTAAAGAGATAGCTTTGTAGATATTTCCATGTATGTGCAGATAGCTGTGTAGATATTTCCATTTTCATACAGATAGCGGTGTAGATATTTCCATGTTCAAACAGATAGCGGTGTAGATATTTCCATGTTCATAGAGATAGCGGTGTAGATATTTCCATGTTTATACAGATAGCGGTGAAGATGTATGCATGTTTACACAGATATCGCTGTAGATATTTCCATGTTCATACAGAAAACGGTGTAGATATTTCCATGTTTATACAGATAGCGGTGAAGATGTATGCATGTTTACACAGATAGCGGTGTAGATAATTCCATGTTCATCCAGATGGCTGTGTAGATTTTTCCACGTTCATCCAGATGGCTGTGTAGATATATCCATGTTCATACAGATGGCGGTGAAGTTATTTCCATGTTCATAAAGATAGCGGTGTATATATTTCCATGTTTATACAGATAGCGGTGAAGATGTATGCATGTTTACACAGATAGCGGTGTAGATATTTCCATGTATATACAGATAGCGGTGTAGATATTTCCATGTTTATACAGATAGCGGAGTAGATATCTCCTTCTTCATACAGATGGCGGTGTAGATATTTATATGTTCATACAGATAGCGGTGCAGATATGTCCATGTTCATACAGATGGCGGTGTAGATATTTCCATGTTTATAGAGATAGCGGTGTAGTTATTTCCATGTGTAAAGAGATAGCTGTGTAGATATTTCCATGTATATGCAGATAGCTGTGTAGATATTTCCATTTTCATGCAGATAGCGGTGTAGATATTTCCATGTTCAAACAGATAGCGGTGTAGATATTTCCATGTTCATCCAGATGGCTGTGTAGATATATCCATGTTCATACAGATGGCGGTGAAGTTATTTCCATGTTCATACAGATAGCGGTGTAGATATTTCCATGTTCATACAGATAGCGGTGCTGATATTTCCTTGTTCATCCAGATGGCTGTGTAGATAATTCCATGTTCATAGAGATGGCGGTGAAGATATTTCCATGTTCATACAGATATCGGTGTAGATATTTCCATGTTCATACAGATAGCGGTGTAGATATTTCCATGTTCATACAGATAGCGGTCTAGATATTTCCATGTTCATACAGATAGCGGTGTAGATATGTCCATGTTCATACAGATAGCCGTGTAGATATTGCCATGTTCATACCGATTGCGGTGCTGATACTTCCATGTTTATACAGGTAGCGGTGTACATATTTCCGTGTTTATACAGGTAGCGGTGTAGATATTTCCATGTTCATACAGATAGCGGTGTAGATATTTCCATGTTTATACAGATAGCGGTGTAGATATCTCCTTCTTAATACAGATGGCGGTGTAGATATTTATATGTTCATACAGATGGCGGTGCAGATGTTTCCATGTTCATACAGATGGTGGTGTAGATATTTCCATGTTTATAGAGATAGCGGTGTAGTTACTTCCATGTGCAAAGAGATAGCTGTGTTGATATATCCATGTATATGCAGATAGCTGTGTAGATATTTCCATTTTCATGCAGATAGCGGTGTAGATATTTCCATGTTCAAACAGATAGCGGTGTAGATATTTCCATGTTCATCCAGATGGCTGTGTAGATATATCCATGTTCATACAGATGGCGGTGAAGTTATTTCCATGTTCATACAGATAGCGGTGTAGATATTTCCATGTTCACACAGATAGCGGTGCTGATATTTCCTTGTTCATCCAGATGGCTGTGTAGATATTTCCATGTTCATAGAGATGGCGGTGAAGATATTTCCATGTTCATACAGATAGCTGTGTAGATATTTCCATGTTTATACAGATAGCGGTGTAGATATCTCCTTCTTCATACAGATGGCGGTGTAGATATTTATATGTTCATACAGATAGCGGTGCAGATATGTCCATGTTCATACAGATGGCGGTGAAGATATTTCCATGTTTATAGAGATAGCGGTGTAGTTATTTCCACGTGTAAAGAGATAGCTGTGTAGATATTTCCATTTATAAGCAGATAGCTGTGTAGATATTTCCATTTTCATGCAGATAGCGGTGTAGATATTTCCATGTTCAAACAGATAGCGGTGTAGATATTTCCATGTTCATAGAGATAGCGGTGTAGATATTTCCATGTTTATACAGATAGCGGTGAAGATGTATGCATGTTTACACAGATATCGCTGTAGATATTTCCATGTTCATACAGAAAACGGTGTAGATATTTCCATGTTTATACAGATAGCGGTGAAGATGTATGCATGTTTACACAGATAGCGGTGTAGATAATTCCATGTTCATCCAGATGGCTGTGTAGATTTTTCCACGTTCATCCAGATGGCTGTGTAGATATATCCATGTTCATACAGATGGCGGTGAAGATATTTCCATGTTCATAAAGATAGCGGTGTATATATTTCCATGTTTATACAGATAGCGGTGAAGATGTATGCATGTTTACACAGATAGCGGTGTAGATATTTCCATGTATATACAGATAGCGGTGTAGATATTTCCATGTTTATACAGATAGCGGTGTAGATATCTCCTTCTTCATACAGATGGCGGTGTAGATATTTATATGTTCATACAGATAGCGGTGCAGATATGTCCATGTTCATACAGATGGCGGTGTAGATATTTCCATGTTTATAGAGATAGCGGTGTAGTTATTTCCATGTGTAAAGAGATAGCTGTGTAGATATTTCCATGTATATGCAGATAGCTGTGTAGATATTTCCATTTTCATGCAGATAGCGGTGTAGATATTTCCATGTTCAAACAGATAGCGGTGTAGATATTTCCATGTTCATCCAGATGGCTGTGTAGATATATCCATGTTCATACAGATGGCGGTGAAGTTATTTCCATGTTCATACAGATAGCGGTGTAGATATTTCCATGTTCATACAGATAGCGGTGCTGATATTTCCTTGTTCATCCAGATGGCTGTGTAGATAATTCCATGTTCATAGAGATGGCGGTGAAGATATTTCCATGTTCATACAGATATCGGTGTAGATATTTCCATGTTCATACAGATAGCGGTGTAGATATTTCCATGTTCATACAGATAGCGGTCTAGATATTTCCATGTTCATACAGATAGCGGTGTAGATATGTCCATGTTCATACAGATAGCCGTGTAGATATTGCCATGTTCATACCGATTGCGGTGCTGATACTTCCATGTTTATACAGGTAGCGGTGTACATATTTCCGTGTTTATACAGGTAGCGGTGTAGATATTTCCATGTTCATACAGATAGCGGTGTAGATATTTCCATGTTTATACAGATAGCGGTGTAGATATCTCCTTCTTAATACAGATGGCGGTGTAGATATTTATATGTTCATACAGATGGCGGTGCAGATGTTTCCATGTTCATACAGATGGTGGTGTAGATATTTCCATGTTTATAGAGATAGCGGTGTAGTTACTTCCATGTGCAAAGAGATAGCTGTGTTGATATATCCATGTATATGCAGATAGCTGTGTAGATATTTCCATTTTCATGCAGATAGCGGTGTAGATATTTCCATGTTCAAACAGATAGCGGTGTAGATATTTCCATGTTCATCCAGATGGCTGTGTAGATATATCCATGTTCATACAGATGGCGGTGAAGTTATTTCCATGTTCATACAGATAGCGGTGTAGATATTTCCATGTTCACACAGATAGCGGTGCTGATATTTCCTTGTTCATCCAGATGGCTGTGTAGATATTTCCATGTTCATAGAGATGGCGGTGAAGATATTTCCATGTTCATACAGATAGCTGTGTAGATATTTCCATGTTTATACAGATAGCGGTGTAGATATCTCCTTCTTCATACAGATGGCGGTGTAGATATTTATATGTTCATACAGATAGCGGTGCAGATATGTCCATGTTCATACAGATGGCGGTGAAGATATTTCCATGTTTATAGAGATAGCGGTGTAGTTATTTCCACGTGTAAAGAGATAGCTGTGTAGATATTTCCATTTATAAGCAGATAGCTGTGTAGATATTTCCATTTTCATGCAGATAGCGGTGTAGATATTTCCATGTTCAAACAGATAGCGGTGTAGATATTTCCATGTTCATCCAGATAGCTGTGTAGATATATCCATGTTCATACAGATGGCGGTGAAGTTATTTCCATGTTCATACAGATAGCGGTGTAGATATTTCCATGTTCATACAGATAGCGGTGCTGATATTTCCTTGTTAATCCAGATGGCTGTGTAGATATTTCCATGTTCATAGAGATGGCGGTGAATATATTTCCATGTTCATACAGATATCGGTGTAGATATTTCCATGTTCATACAGATAGCGGTGTAGATATTTCCATGTTCATACAGATAGCGGTGCTGATATTTCCATGTTTATTCAGGTAGCGGTGTAGGTATTTCCATGTTTATACAGATAGCGGTGTATTTATTTCCATGTTTATACAGGTAGCGGTGTAGATATTTCCATGTTTATACCTGTAGCGGTGTAGATATCTTCATCTTAATTCAGATGCCGGTGTAAATATTTATATGTTCATACAGATGACGGTGCATATATTTCCATGTTCATACTGATGGCGGTGTAGATATTTCCATGTTTATAGAGATAGCAGTGTACTTATTTCCATGTGTAAAGAGATAGCTTTGTAGATATTTCCATGTATGTGCAGATAGCTGTGTAGATATTTCCATTTTCATGCAGATAGCGGTGTAGATATTTCCATGTTCAAACAGATAGCGGTGTAGATATTTCCATGTTCATAGAGATAACGGTGTAGATATTTCCATGTTTATACAGATAGTGGTGAAGATGTATGCATGTTTACACAGATATCGCTGTAGATATTTCCATGTTCATACAGAAAACGGTGTAGATATTTCCATGTTTATACAGATAGCGGTGAAGATGTATGCATGTTTACACAGATAGCGGTGTAGATAATTCCATGTTCATCCAGATGGCTGTGTAGATTTTTCCACGTTCATCCAGATGGCTGTGTAGATATATCCATGTTCATACAGATGGCGGTGAAGATATTTCCATGTTCATAAAGATAGCGGTGTATATATTTCCATGTTTATACAGATAGCGGTAAAGATGTATGCATGTTTACACAGATAGCGGTGTAGATATTTCCATGTATATACAGATAGCGGTGTAGATATTTCCATGTTTATACAGATAGCGGTGTAGATATCTCCTTCTTCATACAGATGGCGGTGTAGATATTTACATGTTCATACAGATAGCGGTGCAGATATGTCCATGTTCATACAGATGGCGGTGTAGATATTTCCATGTTTATAGAGATAGCGGTGTAGTTATTTCCATGTGTAAAGAGATAGCTGTGTAGATATTTCCATGTATATGCAGATAGCTGTGTAGATATTTCCATTTTCAAGCAGATAGCGGTGTAGATATTTCCATGTTCAAACAGATAGCGGTGTAGATATTTCCATATTCATCCAGATGGCTGTGTAGATATATCCATGTTCATACAGATGGCGGTGAAGTTATTTCCATGTTCATACAGATATCGGTGTAGATATTTCCATGTTCATACAGATAGCGGTGTAGATATTTCCATGTTCATACAGATAGCGGTGCTGATATTTCCATGTTTATTCAGGTAGCGGTGTAGGTATTTCCATGTTTATACAGATAGCGGTGTAGATATTTCCATGTTTATACAGGTAGCGGTGTAGATATTTCCATGTTTATACATGTAGCGGTGTAGATATCTTCATCTTAATTCAGATGGCGGTGTAGATATTTATATGTTCATACAGATGACGGTGCAGATATTTCCATGTTCATACTGATGGCGGTGTAGATATTTCCATGTTTATAGAGATAGCGGTGTACTTATTTCCATGTGTAAAGAGATAGCTTTGTAGATATTTCCATGTATGTGCAGATAGCTGTGTAGATATTTCCATTTTCATGCAGATAGCGGTGTAGATATTTCCATGTTCAAACAGATAGCGGTGTAGATATTTCCATGTTCATACAGATAGCGGTGTAGATATTTCCATGTTTATACAGATAGCGGTGAAGATGTATGCATGTTTACACAGATATCGGTGTAGATATTTCCATGTTCATACAGAAAACGGTGTAGATATTTCCATGTTTATACAGATAGCGGTGAAGATGTATGCATGTTTACACAGATAGCGGTGTAGATAATTCCATGTTCATCCAGATGGCTGTGTAGATTTTTCCACGTTCATCCAGATGGCTGTGTAGATATATCCATGTTCATACAGATGGCGGTGAAGATATTTCCATGTTCATACAGATAGCTGTGTAGATATTTCCATGTTCATACAGATAGCGGTGTATGTATTTCCATGTTCATACAGATAGCGGTGTAGATATTTCCATGTTCATCCAGATGGCTGTGTAGATATTTCCATGTTCATACAGATAGTGGTGTAGATATTTCCATGTTCATACAGATAGCGGTCTAGATATTTCCATGTTCATACAGATAGCGGTGTAGATATGTCCATGTTCATACAGATAGCCGTGTAGATATTGCCATGTTCATACCGATTGCGGTGCTGATACTTCCATGTTTATACAGGTAGCGGTGTACATATTTCCGTGTTTATACAGGTAGCGGTGTAGATATTTCCATGTTCATACAGATAGCGGTGTAGATATTTCCATGTTTATACAGATAGCGGTGTAGATATCTCCTTCTTAATACAGATGGCGGTGTAGATATTTCTATGTTCATACAGATGGCGGTGCAGATGTTTCCATGTTCATACAGATGGTGTTGTAGATATTTTCATGTTTATAGAGATAGCGGTGTAGTTACTTCCATGTGCAAAGAGATAGCTGTGTTGATATATCCATGTATATGCAGATAGCTGTGTAGATATTTCCATTTTCATGCAGATAGCGGTGTAGATATTTCCATGTTCAAACAGATAGCGGTGTAGATATTTCCATGTTCATCCAGATGGCTGTGTAGATATATCCATGTTCATACAGATGGCGGTGAAGTTATTTCCATGTTCATACAGATAGCGGTGTAGATATTTCCATGTTCATACAGATAGCAGTGCTGATATTTCCTTGTTCATCCAGATGGCTGTGTAGATATTTCCATGTTCATAGAGATGGCGGTGAAGATATTTCCATGTTCATACAGATATCGGTGTAGATATTTCCATGTTCATACAGATAGCGGTGTAGATATTTCCATGTTCATACAGATAGCGGTGCTGATATTTCCTTGTTCATCCAGATGGCTGTGTAGATATTTCCATGTTCATAGAGATGGCGGTGAAGATATTTCCATGTTCATACAGATATCGGTGTAGATATTTCCATGTTCATACAGATGGTGGTGTAGATATTTCCATGTTTATAGAGATAGCGGTGTAGTTACTTCCATGTGCAAAGAGATAGCTGTGTTGATATATCCATGTTTATGCAGATAGCTGTGTAGATATTTCCATTTTCATGCAAATAGCGGTGTAGATATTTCCATGTTCATACAGATAGCGGTGTGAATATTTCCATGTTTATACAGATAGCGGTGAAGATGTATGCATGTTTACACAGATTGCGGTGTAGATATTTCCATGTTCATACAGATAGCGGTGTAGATATTTCCATGTTCATCCAGACGGCTGTGTAGACATATCCATGTTCATACAGATGGCGGTGAAGATATTTCCATGTTCATACAGATGGCTGTGTAGATATATCCATGTTCATACAGATGGCGGTGAAGATTTTTCCATGTTCATACAGATGGCGGTGTAGATATTTCCATGTTCATGCAGACAGCGGTGCTGATATTTCCATGTTTATACAGGTAGCAGTGTAGATATTTCCATGTTTATACAGATAGCGGTGTAGATATTTCCATGTTTATACAGATAGCGGTGTAGATATTTCCATGTTTATACAGATAGCGGTGTAGATATCTCCATCTTAGTACAGATGGCGGTGTAGATATTTATATGTTCATACAGATGGCGGTGCAGATATTTCCATGTTCATACAGATAGCTGTGTAGATATTTCCATGTTCATCCAGATGGCTGTGTGGCTATTTCCATGTTCATACAGATAGCAGTGTAGATATTTCCATGTTCATCCAGATGGCTGTTTAGATATATCCATGTTCATACAGATAGCGGTGTAGATATTTCCATGTTCATCCAGATGGCTGTGTGGCTATTTCCATGTTCATACAGATAGTGGTGTAGATATTTCCATGTTCATACAGATAGCGGTGTAGATATTTCCATGTTCATACAGATAGCCGTGTAGATATTGCCATGTTCATACCGATAGCGGTGCTGATACTTCCATGTTTATACAGGTAGCGGTGTACATATTTCCGTGTTTATACAGGTAGCAGTGTAGATATTTCCATGTTCATACAGATAGCGGTGTAGATATTTCCATGTTTATACAGATAGCCGTGTAGATATCTCCTTCTTGATACAGATGGCGGTGTAGATATTTATATGTTCATACAGATGGCGGTGCAGATATTTCCATGTTCATACAGATGGTGGTGTAGATATTTCCATGTTTATAGAGATAGCGGTGTAGTTATTTCCATGTGCAAAGAGATAGCTGTGCTGATATTTCCATGTATATACAGATAGCTGTGTAGATATTTCCATTTCCATGCAGATAGCGGTGTAGATATTTCCATGTTCAAACAGATAGCGGTGTAGATATTTCCATGTTCATACAGATAGCGGTGTGGATATTTCCATGTTTATACAGATAGCGGTGAAGATGTATGCATGTTTACACAGATAGCGGTGTAGATATTTCCATGTTCATACAGATAGCGGTGTAGATATTTCCATGTTCATCCAGACGGCTGTGTAGACATATCCATGTTCATTCAGATGGCGGTGAAGATATTTCCATGCTTATACAGAAGCTGTGTAGATATATCCATGATGATACAGATGGCGGTGAAGATTTTTCCATGTTCATACAGATGGCGGTGTAGATATTTCCATGTCCATACAGATAGCGGTGCTGATATTTCCATGTTTATTCAGGTAGCAGTGTCGATATTTCCATGTTTATACAGATAGTGGTGTAGATATTTCCATGTTTATACACATAGCGGTGTAGATATTTCCATGTTTATACAGATAGCGGTGTACATATCTCCATCTTAATACAGATGGCGGTATAGATATTTATATGTTCATACAGATGGCGGTGCAGATATTTCCAGGTTCATACAGATGGCGGTGAAGATATTTCCATGTTCATACAGATGGCGGTGTAGATACTTCCATGTTCATACTGATAGCGGTGCTGATATTTCCGTGTTTATACAGGTAGCGGTGTAGATATTTCCATGTTTATACAGATAGCGGTGTAGATATTTCCATGTTTATACACATAGCGGTGTAGATATTTCCTTGTTTATACACATAGCAGTGTAGATATCTCCATCTTAAAACAGATGGCGGTGTAGATATTTATATGTTCATTCAGATGGCGGTGCAGATATTTCCATGTTCATACAGATGGCGGTGTAGATATTTCCATGTTCATACAGATAGCGGTGTAGTTATTTCCATGTGTAAATAGATAGCTGTGTAGATATTTCCATGTATATGCAGATAGCTGTGTAGACATTTCCATTTTCATGCAGATAGCGGTGTGTATATTTCCCTGTTCAAACAGTTAGCGGTGTAGATATTTCCATGTTCATAAAGATAGCAGTGTAGATATTTCCATGTTCATACAGATAGCAGTGTAGTTATTTCCACGTGTAAAGAGATAGCGTTGAAGATGTATGCATGTTTACACAGATAGCGGTGTATATATTTCCATGTTCAAACAGTTAGCGGTGCAGATATTTCCATGTTCATAAAGATAGCAGTGTAGATAATTCCATGTTTACACAGATAGCGGTGTATATATTTCCATGTTCATCCAGATGGCTGAGTAGATATATCCATGTTCATACAGATAGCGGTGTAGATATTTCCATGTTCATACAGATAGCAGTGCAGATATTTCCATGTTCATCCAGATGGCTGTGTAGATATATCCATGTTCATACAGATGGCGGTGAAGATATTTCCATGTTCATACAGATAGCGGTGTAGGTATTTCCATGTTCATACAGATAGCTGTATAGATATTTCCATGTTCATACAGATAGCGGTGTATGTAATTCCATGTTCATATAGATAGCAGTGTAGATATTTCCATGTTCATCCAGATGGCTGTGTAGATATATCCATGTTCATACAGATCGCGGTGTAGATATTTCCATGTTCATCCAGATGGCTGTGTAGCTATTTCCATGTTCATACAGATAGTGGTGTAGATATTTCCATGTTCATACAGATAGCGGTGTAGATATTTCCATGTTCATACAGATAGCCGTGTAGATATTGCCATGTTCATACCGATAGCGGTATAGTTATTTCCATGTGTAAAGAGATAGCTGTGTAGATATTTCCATGTATATGCAGATAGCTGTGTAGACATTTCCATTTTCATGCAGATAGCGGTGTATATATTTCCCTGTTCAAACAGTTAGCGGTGTAGATATTTCCATGTTCATAAAGATAGCAGTGTAGATATTTCCTTGTTTATACAGATAGCGGTGAAGATGTATGCATGTTTACACAGATAGCGGTGTAGATATTTCCATGTTCATCCAGATGGCTGTGTAGATATATCCATGTTCATACAGATAGCGGTGTAGATATTTCCATGTTCATACAGATAGCGGTGCAGATATTTCCATGTTCATCCAGATCGCTGTGTAGATATATGCATGTTCATACAGATGGCGGTGAAGATATTTCCATGTTCATACAGATAGCGGTGTAGATATTTCCATGTTCATACAGATAGCGGTGTAGATATTTCCATGTTCATACAGATAGCGGTGTATGTATTTCCATGTTCATACAGATAGCGGTGTAGATATTTCCATGTTCATCCAGATGGCTGTGTAGATATATCCATGTTCATACAGATAGCGCTGAAGATATTTCCATGTTCATCCAGAAGGCTGTGTAGCTATTTCCATGTTCATACGGATAGTGGTGTAGATATTTCCGTGTTCATACAGATAGCCGTGTAGATATTGCCATGTTCATACCGATAGCGGTGCTGATACTTCCATGTTTATACAGGTAGCGTTGTACATATTTCCGTTTTTATACAGGTAGTGGTGTAGATATTTCCATGTTCATACAGATAGCGGTGTAGCTATTTCCATGTTTATACAGATAGCGGTGTAGATATCTCCTTCTTAATACAGATGGCGGTGTAGATATTTATATGTTCATACAGATGGCGGTGCAGATATTTCCATGTTCATACAGATGGTGGTGTAGATATTTCCATGTTTATAGAGATAGCGGTGTAGTTATTTCCATGTGCAAAGAGATAGCTGTGTAGATATTTCCATGTATATGCAGATAGCTGTGTAGACATTTCCATTTTCATGCAGATAGCAGTGTATATATTTCCCTGTTCAAACAGTTAGCGGTGTAGATATTTCCATGTTCATACAGATGGCTGTGTAGATATATCCATGCTCATACAGATGGCGGTGAAGATATTTCCATGTTCATACAGATGGCGGTGTAGATATTTCCATGTTCATACCGTTAGCGGTGCTGATATTTCCATGTTCGTACAGGTAGCTGTGTAGATATTTCCATGTTTATACAGATAGCAGTGTAGATATTTCTATGTTTATACACATAGCGGTGTAGATATTTCCATGTTTATACAGATAGCGGTGCAGATATTTCCATGTTTATGCAGATAGCGGTGTAGATATCTCCATCTTAATACAGATGGCGGTTTAGATATTTATATGTTCATACAGATGGCGTTGCAGATATTTCCATGTTCATACAGATGACGGTGTAGATATTTCCATGTTCATACAGATAGCGGTGTAGTTATTTCCATGTGTAAAGAGATAGCTGTGTAGATATTTCCATGTATATGCAGATAGCTGTGTAGATATTTCCATTTTCATGCAGATAGTGGTGTACATATTTCCCTGTTCAAACAGTTAGCGGTGTAGATATTTCCATGTTCATAGAGATAGCGGTGTAGATATTTCTATGTTTATACAGATAGCGGTGAAGATGTATGCATGTTTACACAGATAGCGGTGTAGATATTTCCATGTTCATCCAGATGGCTGTGTAGATATATCCATGTTCATACAGATAGCGGTGTAGATATTTCCATGTTCATACAGATAGCGTTGCAGATGTTTCCATGTTCATCCAGATGGCTGTGTAGATATATCCATGTTCATACAGATGGCGGTGAATATATTTCCATGTTCATACAGATAGCGGTGTAGATATTTCCATGCTCATACAAATAGCGGTGTAGATATTTCCATGTTCATAGAGATAGCGGTGTATGTATTTCCATGTTCATACAGATAGCGGTGTAAATATTTCCATGTTTATACAGATAGCGGTGAAGATGTATGCATGTTTACACAGATAGCGGTGTAGATAATTCCATGTTCATCCAGATGGCTGTGTAGATTTTTCCACGTTCATCCAGATGGCTGTGTAGATATATCCATGTTCATACAGATGGCGGGGAAGATATTTCCATGTTCATAAAGATAGCGGTGTATATATTTCCACGTTTATACAGATAGCGGTGAAGATGTATGCATGTTTACACAGATAGCGGTGTAGATATTTCCATGTATATACAGATAGCGGTGTAGATATTTCCATGTTTATACAGATAGCGGTGTAGATATCTCCTTCTTCATACAGATGGCGGTGTAGATATTTATATGTTCATACAGATAGCGGTGCAGATATGTCCATGTTCATACAGATGGCGGTGTAGATATTTCCATGTTTATAGAGATAGCGGTGTAGTTATTTCCATGTGTAAAGAGATAGCTGTGTAGATATTTCCATGTATATGCAGATAGCTGTGTAGATATTTCCATTTTCATGCAGATAGCGGTGTAGATATTTCCATGTTCAAACAGATAGCGGTGTAGATATTTCCATGTTCATCCAGATGGCTGTGTAGATATATCCATGTTCATACAGATGGCGGTGAAGTTATTTCCATGTTCATACAGATAGCGGTGTAGATATTTCCATGTTCATACAGATAGCGGTGCTGATATTTCCTTGTTCATCCAGATGGCTGTGTAGATATTTCCATGTTTATAGAGATGGCGGTGAAGTTATTTCCATGTTCATACAGATATCGGTGTAGATATTTCCATGTTCATACAGATAGCGGTGTAGATATTTCCATGTTCATACAGATAGCGGTGCTGATATTTCCATGTTTATTCAGGTAGCGGTGTAGGTATTTCCATGTTTATACAGATAGCGGTGTAGATATTTCCATGTTTATACAGGTAGCGGTGTAGATATTTCCATGTTTATACATGTAGCGGTGTAGATATCTTCATCTTAATTCAGATGGCGGTGTAGATATTTATATGTTCATACAGATGACGGTGCAGATATTTCCATGTTCATACTGATGGCGGTGTAGATATTTCCATGTTTATAGAGATAGCGGTGTACTTATTTCCATGTGGAAAGAGATAGCTTTGTAGATATTTCCATGTATGTGCAGATAGCTGTGTAGATATTTCCATTTTCATGCAGATAGCGGTGTAGATATTTCCATGTTCAAACAGATAGCGGTGTAGATATTTCCATGTTCATACAGATAGCGGTGTAGATATTTCCATGTTTATAGAGATAGCGGTGTAGATATTTCCATGATTATAGAGATTGTGGTGTAGTTATTTCCATGTTTATAGTGATAGCAGTGTAGAAATTTCCCTGTTTCACAGAAAGCAGTGTAGATATTTCCATGTTTATACAGATAGCGGTGTAGATATTTCCATGTTTATACAGATGGCAGTGTAGATATTTCCATGTTTATAGAGATGGCGGTGTAGATATTTCCTTGTTTATACAGATAGCAGTGTAAATATTTCGATGTTTATAGAGATAGGTTTCTAGGTATTTCCATGTTCATACAGATAGCGGTGTAGATATTTCCATGTTCATACAGAAGGCGGTGTAGATATTTCCATCTTCATACAGATGGCGGTGAAGATATTTGCATGTTCATACAGATGGCGGTGTAGATATTTCCATGTTCATACAGATGTCGGTGTAGATATTTCCATGTTCACACAGATGTCTGTTTAGTTATTTCCATGTTCATACAGATGACGTTGTTGATATTTCCATGTTCATACCGAGGGCGGTGTAGATATTTACATGTTTATAGAGATGGCGGTGTAGATATTTCCAAGTTTATACAGATGGCAGTGTAGATATTTCCATGTTCATACAGATAGCATTGTAGATATTTCCATGTTTATGGAGATATCGGTTTAGATATTTGCATGTTTATACAGATAGCGGTGTAGATATTTCCATGATTACACAGATAGCGGTGTAGATATTTCCATGTTTATATAGATAGCGGTGTAGATATTTACATGTTTATACACATAGCGGTGAAGATATTTCCATGTTTATACAGACAGCGGTGTAGATATTTCCATGTTTATACAGAGAGCATTGTAGATATTTCCATGTTTATAGAGTTAGCGGTGTAGATATTTCCCTGTTTTTCAGATAGCAGAGTAGATATTTCCATGTTTATACAGATAGCAGTGTAGATATTTCCATGTTTATACCGATAACGGTGTAGATATTTCTGTGTTTATACATATAACGGTGTAGATATTTCCATGATCATAGAGATGGCGGTGTGGATATTTCCATTTTGATACAGACTGGGTTTAGATATTTTCATGTTTATACAGATGACGTTGTAGATATTTACATGTTTATAGACATGGCGGTGTAGATATTTCCATATTTTTACACATAGCAGTGGCCATATTTCCATGTTTATGGAGATATCGGTGTAGGTATTTCCATGTTTATAGAGAGAGCGTTGTAGATATTTCCATGTTTATACAGATAGCGGTGTAGATATTTCCCTGTTTTACAGATAGCAGTGTAGATATTTCCATGTTTATACAGATAGCGGTGTAGATATTTCCATGTACATACAGATAGCGGTGTAGATATTCCCATGTTTATTCAGATGGCAATGTAGATATTTACATGTTTATAGGGATGGCGGTGTAGATATTTCCTTGTATTGACAGATAGCTGTGTAGATATTTCCATTTTTATACAGATAGCGCTGAAGATATTTCCATGATTATACAGAGAGTGGTGTAGATATTTCCATGTTTATACAGATAGCGGTGTAGATATTTCCATGTTTATACAGATAGCGGTTTAGATATCTCCATCTTAATACAGATGGCGGTGTAGATATTTATATGTTCATACAGATAGCAGTGCTGATATTTCCATGTTTATACAGGTAGCCGTGTAGATAATTCCATGTTCATACAGATAGCGGTGTAGATATTTCCATGTTCATACAGATGGCGGTGAAGATATTTCCATGTTCATACAGATAGCGGTGTACATATTTCCTTGTTCATGCAGATAGTGGTGTAGATATTTCCATGTTCATACAGATAGCGGTGTAGGTATTTCCATGTTCCTACAGATTGTGGTGCTGATATTTCCATGTTTATACAGGTAGCGGTGTAGATATTTCCATTATTATACAGATAGCAGTGTAGATATTTCGGTGTTTATACAGATAGCGGTGTAGATATTTCCATGTTTATACAGATAGCGGTGTAGATATCTCCATCTTAATTCAGAAGGCGGTGTAGATATTTATATGTTCATACAGATGACGGTGCAGATATTTCCATGTTCATACTGATGGCGGTGTAGATATTTCCATGTTTATAGAGATAGCGGTGTACTTATTTCCATGTGTAAAGAGATAGCTTTGTAGATCTTTCCATGTATGTGCAGATAGCTGTGTAGATATTTCCATTTTCATGCAGATAGCGGTGTAGATATTTCCATGTTCAAACAGATAGCGGTGTAGATATTTCCATGTTCATACAGATAGCGGTGTAGATATTTCCATGTTTATACAGATAGCGGTGAAGATGTATGCATGTTTACACAGATATCGGTGTAGCTATTTCCATGTTCATACAGAAAACGGTGTAGATATTTCCATGTTTATACAGATAGCGGTGAAGATGTATGCATGTTTACACAGATAGCGGTGTAGATAATTCCATGTTCATCCAGATGGCTGTGTAGATTTTTCCACGTTCATCCAGATGGCTGTGTAGATATATCCATGTTCATACAGATGGCGGTGAAGATATTTCCATGTTCATACAGATAGCGGTGTAGATATTTCCATGTTCATACAGATAGCGGTGTATGTATTTCCATGTTCATACAGATAGCGGTGTAGATATTTCCATGTTCATCCAGATGGCTGTGAAGATATTTCCATGTTCATACAGATAGTGGTGTAGATATTTCCATGTTCATACGGATAGCGGTCTAGATATTTCCATGTTCATACAGATAGCGGTGTAGATATGTCCATGTTCATACAGATAGCCGTGTAGATATTGCCATGTTCATACCGATTGCGGTGCTGATACTTCCATGTTTATACAGGTAGCGGTGTACATATTTCCGTGTTTATACAGGTAGCGGTGTAGATATTTCCATGTTCATACAGATAGCGGTGTAGATATTTCCATGTTTATACAGATAGCGGTGTAGATATCTCCTTCTTAATACAGATGGCGGTGTAGATATTTATATGTTCATACAGATGGCGGTGCAGATGTTTCCATGTTCATACAGATGGTGGTGTAGATATTTTCATGTTTATAGAGATAGCGGTGTAGTTACTTCCATGTGCAAAGAGATAGCTGTGTTGATATATCCATGTATATGCAGATAGCTGTGTAGATATTTCCATTTTCATGCAGATAGCGGTGTAGATATTTCCATGTTCAAACAGATAGCGGTGTAGATATTTCCATGTTCATCCAGATGGCTGTGTAGATATATCCATGTTCATACAGATGGCGGTGAAGTTATTTCCATGTTCATACAGATAGCGGTGTAGATATTTCCATGTTCATACAGATAGCAGTGCTGATATTTCCTTGTTCATCCAGATGGCTGTGTAGATATTTCCATGTTCATAGAGATGGCGGTGAAGATATTTCCATGTTCATACAGATATCGGTGTAGATATTTCCATGTTCATACAGATAGCGGTGTAGATATTTCCATGTTCATACAGATAGCGGTGCTGATATTTCCTTGTTCATCCAGATGGCTGTGTAGATATTTCCATGTTCATAGAGATGGCGGTGAAGATATTTCCATGTTCATACAGATATCGGTGTAGATATTTCCATGTTCATACAGATGGTGGTGTAGATATTTCCATGTTTATAGAGATAGCGGTGTAGTTACTTCCATGTGCAAAGAGATAGCTGTGTTGATATATCCATGTTTATGCAGATAGCTGTGTAGATATTTCCATTTTCATGCAAATAGCGGTGTAGATATTTCCATGTTCATACAGATAGCGGTGTGGATATTTCCATGTTTATACAGATAGCGGTGAAGATGTATGCATGTTTACACAGATTGCGGTGTAGATATTTCCATGTTCATACAGATAGCGGTGTAGATATTTCCATGTTCATCCAGACGTCTGTGTAGACATATCCATGTTCATACAGATGGCGGTGAAGATATTTCCATGTTCATACAGATGGCTGTGTAGATATATCCATGTTCATACAGATGGCGGTGAAGATTTTTCCATGTTCATACAGATGGCGGTGTAGATATTTCCATGTTCATGCAGACAGCGGTGCTGATATTTCCATGTTTATACAGGTAGCAGTGTAGATATTTCCATGTTTATACAGATAGCGGTGTAGATATTTCCATGTTTATACACATAGCGGTGTAGATATTTCCATGTTTATACAGATAGCGGTGTAGATATCTCCATCTTAGTACAGATGGCGGTGTAGATATTTATATGTTCATACAGATGGCGGTGCAGATATTTCCATGTTCATACAGATAGCTGTGTAGATATTTCCATGTTCATACTGATAGCGGTGTATGTATTTCCATGTTCATACAGATAGCAGTGTAGATATTTCCATGTTCATCCAGATGGCTGTTTAGATATATCCATGTTCATACAGATAGCGGTGTAGATATTTCCATGTTCATCCAGATGGCTGTGTGGCTATTTCCATGTTCATACAGATAGTGGTGTAGATATTTCCATGTTCATACAGATAGCGGTGTAGATATTTCCATGTTCATACAGATAGCCGTGTAGATATTGCCATGTTCATACCGATAGCGGTGCTGATACTTCCATGTTTATACAGGTAGCGGTGTACATATTTCCGTGTTTATACAGGTAGCAGTGTAGATATTTCCATGTTCATACAGATAGCGGTGTAGATATTTCCATGTTTATACAGATAGCCGTGTAGATATCTCCTTCTTGATACAGATGGCGGTGTAGATATTTATATGTTCATACAGATGGCGGTGCAGATATTTCCATGTTCATACAGATGGTGGTGTAGATATTTCCATGTTTATAGAGATAGCGGTGTAGTTATTTCCATGTGCAAAGAGATAGCTGTGCTGATATTTCCATGTATATACAGATAGCTGTGTAGATATTTCCATTTCCATGCAGATAGCGGTGTAGATATTTCCATGTTCAAACAGATAGCGGTGTAGATATTTCCATGTTCATACAGACAGCGGTGTGGATATTTCCATGTTTATACAGATAGCGGTGAAGATGTATGCATGTTTACACAGATAGCGGTGTAGATATTTCCATGTTCATACAGATAGCGGTGTAGATATTTCCATGTTCATCCAGACGGCTGTGTAGACATATCCATGTTCATTCAGATGGCGGTGAAGATATTTCCATGCTTATACAGAAGCTGTGTAGATATATCCATGATGATACAGATGGCGGTGAAGATTTTTCCATGTTCATACAGATGGCGGTGTAGATATTTCCATGTCCATACAGATAGAGGTGCTGATATTTCCATGTTTATTCAGGTAGCAGTGTCGATATTTCCATGTTTATACAGATAGTGGTGTAGATATTTCCATGTTTATACACATAGCGGTGTAGATATTTCCATGTTTATACAGATAGCGGTGTACATATCTCCATCTTAATACAGATGGCGGTATAGATATTTATATGTTCATACAGATGGCGGTGCAGATATTTCCAGGTTCATACAGATGGCGGTGAAGATATTTCCATGTTCATACAGATGGCGGTGTAGATACTTCCATGTTCATACTGATAGCGGTGCTGATATTTCCGTGTTTATACAGGTAGCGGTGTAGATATTTCCATGTTTATACAGATAGCGGTGTAGATATTTCCATGTTTATACACATAGCGGTGTAGATATTTCCTTGTTTATACACATAGCAGTGTAGATATCTCCATCTTAAAACAGATGGTGGTGTAGATATTTATATGTTCATTCAGATGGCGGTGCAGATATTTCCATGTTCATACAGATGGCGGTGTAGATATTTCCATGTTCATACAGATAGCGGTGTAGTTATTTCCATGTGTAAATAGATAGCTGTGTAGATATTTCCATGTATATGCAGATAGCTGTGTAGACATTTCCATTTTCATGCAGATAGCGGTGTATATATTTCCCTGTTCAAACAGTTAGCGGTGTAGATATTTCCATGTTCATAAAGATAGCAGTGTAGATATTTCCATGTTCATACAGATAGCAGTGTAGTTATTTCCACGTGTAAAGAGATAGCGTTGAAGATGTATGCATGTTTACACAGATAGCGGTGTATATATTTCCATGTTCAAACAGTTAGCGGTGCAGATATTTCCATGTTCATAAAGATAGCAGTGTAGATAATTCCATGTTTATACAGATAGCGGTGAAGATGTATGCATGTTTACACAGATAGCGGTGTATATATTTCCATGTTCATCCAGATGGCTGAGTAGATATATCCATGTTCATACAGATAGCGGTGTAGATATTTCCATGTTCATACAGATAGCAGTGCAGATATTTCCATGTTCATCCAGATGGCTGTGTAGATATATCCATGTTCATACAGATGGCGGTGAAGATATTTCCATGTTCATACAGATAGCGGTGTAGATATTTCCATGTTCATACAGATAGCTGTATAGATATTTCCATGTTCATACAGATAGCGGTGTATCTAATTCCATGTTCATATAGATAGCAGTGTAGATATTTCCATGTTCATCCAGATGGCTGTGTAGATATATCCATGTTCATACAGATCGCGGTGTAGATATTTCCATGTTCATCCAGATGGCTGTGTAGCTATTTCCATGTTCATACAGATAGTGGTGTAGATATTTCCATGTTCATACAGATAGCGGTGTAGATATTTCCATGTTCATACAGATAGCCGTGTAGATATTGCCATGTTCATACCGATAGCGGTATAGTTATTTCCATGTGTAAAGAGATAGCTGTGTAGATATTTCCATGTATATGCAGATAGCTGTGTAGACGTTTCCATTTTCATGCAGATAGCGGTGTATATATTTCCCTGTTCAAACAGTTAGCGGTGTAGATATTTCCATGTTCATAAAGATAGCAGTGTAGATATTTCCTTGTTTATACAGATAGCGGTGAAGATGTATGCATGTTTACACAGATAGCGGTGTAGATATTTCCATGTTCATCCAGATGGCTGTGTAGATATATCCATGTTCATACAGATAGCGGTGTAGATATTTCCATGTTCATACAGATAGCGGTGCAGATATTTCCATGTTCATCCAGATCGCTGTGTAGATATATGCATGTTCATACAGATGGCGGTGAAGATATTTCCATGTTCATACAGATAGCGGTGTAGATATTTCCATGTTCATACAGATAGCGGTGTAGATATTTCCATGTTCATACAGATAGCGGTGTATGTATTTCCATGTTCATACAGATAGCGGTGTAGATATTTCCATGTTCATCCAGATGGCTGTGTAGATATATCCATGTTCATACAGATAGCGCTGAAGATATTTCCATGTTCATCCAGAAGGCTGTGTAGCTATTTCCATGTTCATACGGATAGTGGTGTAGATATTTCCGTGTTCATACAGATAGCCGTGTAGATATTGCCATGTTCATACCGATAGCGTTGCTGATACTTCCATGTTTATACAGGTAGCGTTGTACATATTTCCGTTTTTATACAGGTAGTGGCGTAGATATTTCCATGTTCATACAGATAGCGGTGTAGCTATTTCCATGTTTATACAGATAGCGGTGTAGATATCTCCTTCTTAATACAGATGGCGGTGTAGATATTTATATGTTCATACAGATGGCGGTGCAGATATTTCCATGTTCATACAGATGGTGGTGTAGATATTTCCATGTTTATAGAGATAGCGGTGTAGTTATTTCCATGTGCAAAGAGATAGCTGTGTAGATATTTCCATGTATATGCAGATAGCTGTGTAGACATTTCCATTTTCATGCAGATAGCAGTGTATATATTTCCCTGTTCAAACAGTTAGCGGTGTAGATATTTCCATGTTCATACAGATGGCTGTGTAGATATATCCATGCTCATACAGATGGCGGTGAAGATATTTCCATGTTCATACAGATGGCGGTGTAGATATTTCCATGTTCATACCGTTAGCGGTGCTGATATTTCCATGTTCGTACAGGTAGCTGTGTAGATATTTCCATGTTTATACAGATAGCAGTGTAGATATTTCTATGTTTATACACATAGCGGTGTAGATATTTCCATGTTTATACAGATAGCGGTGCAGATAATTCCATGTTTATGCAGATAGCGGTGTAGATATCTCCATCTTAATACAGATGGCGGTTTAGATATTTATATGTTCATACAGATGGCGTTGCAGATATTTCCATGTTCATACAGATGACGGTGTAGATATTTCCATGTTCATACAGATAGCGGTGTAGTTATTTCCATGTGTAAAGAGATAGCTGTGTAGATATTTCCATGTATATGCAGATAGCTGTGTAGATATTTCCATTTTCATGCAGATAGTGGTGTACATATTTCCCTGTTCAAACAGTTAGCGGTGTAGATATTTCCATGTTCATAGAGATAGCGGTGTAGATATTTCTATGTTTATACAGATAGCGGTGAAGATGTATGCATGTTTACACAGATAGCGGTGTAGATATTTCCATGTTCATCCAGATGGCTGTGTAGATATATCCATGTTCATACAGATAGCGGTGTAGATATTTCCATGTTCATACAGATAGCGTTGCAGATGTTTCCATGTTCATCCAGATGGCTGTGTAGATATATCCATGTTCATACAGATGGCGGTGAATATATTTCCATGTTCATACAGATAGCGGTGTAGATATTTCCATGCTCATACAAATAGCGGTGTAGATATTTCCATGTTCATAGAGATAGCGGTGTATGTATTTCCATGTTCATACAGATAGCGGTGTAAATATTTCCATGTTTATACAGATAGCGGTGAAGATGTATGCATGTTTACACAGATAGCGGTGTAGATATTTCCATGTTCATCCAGATGGCTGTGTAGATTTTTCCACGTTCATCCAGATGGCTGTGTAGATATATCCATGTTCATACAGATGGCGGGGAAGATATTTCCATGTTCATAAAGATAGCGGTGTATATATTTCCACGTTTATACAGATAGCGGTGAAGATGTATGCATGTTTACACAGATAGCGGTGTAGATATTTCCATGTATATACAGATAGAGGTGTAGATATTTCCATGTTTATACAGATAGCGGTGTAGATATCTCCTTCTTCATACAGATGGCGGTGTAGATATTTATATGTTCATACAGATAGCGGTGCAGATATGTCCATGTTCATACAGATGGCGGTGTAGATATTTCCATGTTTATAGAGATAGCGGTGTAGTTATTTCCATGTGTAAAGAGATAGCTGTGTAGATATTTCCATGTATATGCAGATAGCTGTGTAGATATTTCCATTTTCATGCAGATAGCGGTGTAGATATTTCCATGTTCAAACAGATAGCGGTGTAGATATTTCCATGTTCATCCAGATGGCTGTGTAGATATATCCATGTTCATGCAGATGGCGGTGAAGTTATTTCCATGTTCATACTGATAGCGGTGTAGATATTTCCATGTTCATACAGATAGCGGTGCTGATATTTCCTTGTTCATCCAGATGGCTGTGTAGATATTTCCATGCTTATAGAGATGGCGGTGAAGTTATTTCCATGTTCATACAGATATCGGTGTAGATATTTCCATGTTCATACAGATAGCGGTGTAGATATTTCCATGTTCATACAGATAGCGGTGCTGATATTTCCATGTTTATTCAGGTAGCGGTGTAGGTATTTCCATGTTTATACAGATAGCGGTGTAGATATTTCCATGTTTATACAGGTAGCGGTGTAGATATTTCCATGTTTATACATGTAGCGGTGTAGATATCTTCATCTTAATTCAGATGGCGGTGTAGATATTTATATGTTCATACAGATGACGGTGCAGATATTTCCATGTTCATACTGATGGCGGTGTAGATATTTCCATGTTTATAGAGATAGCGGTGTACTTATTTCCATGTGGAAAGAGATAGCTTTGTAGATATTTCCATGTATGTGCAGATAGCTGTGTAGATATTTCCATTTTCATGCAGATAGCGGTGTAGATATTTCCATGTTCAAACAGATAGCGGTGTAGATATTTCCATGTTCATACAGATAGCGGTGTAGATATTTCCATGTTTATAGAGATAGCGGTGTAGATATTTCCATGATTATAGAGATTGTGGTGTAGTTATTTCCATGTTTATAGAGATAGCAGTGTAGAAATTTCCCTGTTTCACAGAAAGCAGTGTAGATATTTCCATGTTTATACAGATAGCGGTGTAGATATTTCCATGTTTATACAGATGGCAGTGTAGATATTTCCATGTTTATAGAGATGGCGGTGTAGATATTTCCTTGTTTATACAGATAGCAGTGTAAATATTTCGATGTTTATAGAGATAGGTTTCTAGGTATTTCCATGTTCATACAGATAGCGGTGTAGATATTTCCATGTTCATACAGAAGGCGGTGTAGATATTTCCATCTTCATACAGATGGCGGTGAAGATATTTGCATATTCATACAGATGGCGGTGTAGATATTTCCATGTTCATACAGATGTCGGTGTAGATATTTCCATGTTCACACAGATGTCTGTTTAGTTATTTCCATGTTCATACAGATGACGTTGTTGATATTTCCATGTTCATACCGAGGGCGGTGTAGATATTTACATGTTTATAGAGATGGCGGTGTAGATATTTCCAAGTTTATACAGATGGCAGTGTAGATATTTCCATGTTCATACAGATAGCATTGTAGATATTTCCATGTTTATGGAGATATCGGTTTAGATATTTGCATGTTTATACAGATAGCGGTGTAGATATTTCCATGATTACACAGATAGCGGTGTAGATATTTCCATGTTTATATAGATAGCGGTGTAGATATTTACATGTTTATACACATAGCGGTGAAGATATTTCCATGTTTATACAGACAGCGGTGTAGATATTTCCATGTTTATACAGAGAGCATTGTAGATATTTCCATGTTTATAGAGTTAGCGGTGTAGATATTTCCCTGTTTTTCAGATAGCAGAGTAGATATTTCCATGTTTATACAGATAGCAGTGTAGACTTTTCCATGTTTATACCGATAACGGTGTAGATATTTCTGTGTTTATACATATAACGGTGTAGATATTTCCATGATCATAGAGATGGCGGTGTGGATATTTCCATTTTGATACAGACTGGGTTTAGATATTTTCATGTTTATACAGATGACGTTGTAGATATTTACATGTTTATAGACATGGCGGTGTAGATATTTCCATATTTTTACACATAGCAGTGGCCATATTTCCATGTTTATGGAGATATCGGTGTAGGTATTTCCATGTTTATAGAGAGAGCGTTGTAGATATTTCCATGTTTATACAGATAGCGGTGTAGATATTTCCCTGTTTTACAGATAGCAGTGTAGATATTTCCATGTTTATACAGATAGCGGTGTAGATATTTCCATGTACATACAGATAGCGGTGTAGATATTCCCATGTTTATTCAGATGGCAATGTAGATATTTACATGTTTATAGGGATGGCGGTGTAGATATTTCCTTGTATTGACAGATAGCTGTGTAGATATTTCCATTTTTATACAGATAGCGCTGAAGATATTTCCATGATTATACAGATAGTGGTGTAGATATTTCCATGTTTATACAGATAGCGGTGTAGATATTTCCATGTTTATACAGATAGCGGTTTAGATATCTCCATCTTAATACAGATGGCGGTGTAGATATTTATATGTTCATACAGATAGCAGTGCTGATATTTCCATGTTTATACAGGTAGCCTTGTAGATAATTCCATGTTCATACAGATAGTGGTGTAGATATTTCCATGTTCATACAGATGGCGGTGAAGATATTTCCATGTTCATACAGATAGCGGTGTACATATTTCCTTGTTCATGCAGATAGTGGTGTAGATATTTCCATGTTCATACAGATAGCGGTGTAGGTATTTCCATGTTCCTACAGATTGTGGTGCTGATATTTCCATGTTTATACAGGTAGCGGGGTAGATATTTCCATTATTATACAGATAGCAGTGTAGATATTTCGGTGTTTATACAGATAGCGGTGTAGATATTTCCATGTTTATACAGATAGCGGTGTAGATATCTCCATCTTAATACAGATGGTGGTGTAGATATTTATATGTTCATACAGATGGCGGTGCAGATATTTCCATGTTCATACAGATGGCGGTGTAGATATTACCATGTTTATAGAGATAGCGGTGTAGTTATTTCCATGTGTAAAGAGATAGCTGTATAGATGTTTCCATGTATATGCAGATAGCTGTGTAGATATTTCCATTTTCATGCAGATAGCGGTGTAGATATTTCCATGTTCAAACAGATAGCGGTGTAGATATTTCCATGTTCATACAGATAGCGGTGTAGATATTTCCATGTTCATCCAGATGGCTGTGTAGCTATTTCCCTGTTCATACAGATAGTGGTGTAGATATTTCCATATGCATACCGATAGCGGTGTAGGTATTTCCATGTTCATACAGATAGCGTTGTAGATATTTCCATGTTCATACAGATAGCGGTGCAGATATTTCCATGTTCATCCAGATAGCGGTGCAGATATTTCCATGTTCCTCCAGATGGCTGTGTAGATATATCCATGTTCATACAGATGGCGGTGAAGATATTTCCATGTTCATACAGATAGCGGTGTAGATATTTCCATGTTCATGCAGATAGCGGTGTAGATATTTACATGTTCATACAGATAGCGGTTTATGTATTTCCATGTTCATACAGATAGCGGTGTAGACATTTCCATCTTCATCCAGATGGCTGTGTAGATATTTCCATGTTCATACAGATAGCGGTGTAGATATTTCCATGTTCATACAGATAGCGGTGTAGATATTTCGATGTTCATCCTGATGGCTGTGTAGATATATCCATGTTCATACAGATGGCGGTGAAGATATTTCCATGTTCATACAGATAGCGGTGTAGATATTTCCATGTTCATACAGATAGCCGTGTTGATATTTCCAAGTTCATACCGATAGCGGTGCTGATACATCCATGTTTATACAGGTAGCGGTGTACATATTTCCGTGTTTATACAGATAGCGGTGTAGATATTTCCATGTTCATACAGATGGCGGTGTAGATATTTCCATGTTTATAGAGATACCGGTGTAGTTATTTCCATGTGTAAAGAGATAGCTGTGTAGATATTTCCATGTATATGCAGATAGCTGTGTAGATATTTCCATTTTCATGCAGATAGCGGTGTAGATATTTCCATGTTTATACAGATAGCGGTGTAGATATTTCCATGTTTATACAGATAGCGGTTTAGATATCTCCATCTTAATACAGATGGTGGTGTAGATATTTATATGTTCATACAGATAGCAGTGCTGATATTTCCATGTTTATACAGGTAGCCGTGTAGATAATTCCATGTTCATACAGATAGCGGTTTAGATATTTCCATGTTCATACAGATGGCGGTGAAGATATTTCCATGTTCATACAGATAGCGGTGTACATATTTCCTTGTTCATACAGATAGTGGTGTAGATATTTCCATGTTCATACAGATAGAAGGGCTGATATTTCCATGTTCATACAGATAGTGGTGCTGATATTTCCAGGTTTATAAAGGTAGCGGTGTAGATATTTCCATGTTTATACAGATAGCGGTGTAGATATCTCCATCTTAATGCAGATGGCGGTGTAGATATTTATATGTTCATACAGATGGCGGTGCAGATATTTCCATGTTCATACAGATGGCGGTGTAGATATTACCATGTTTATAGAGATAGCGGTGTAGTTATTTCCATGTGTAAAGAGATAGCTGTATAGATATTTCCATGTATATGCAGATAGCTGTGTAGATATTTCTATTTTCATGCAGATAGCGGTGTAGATATTTCCATGTTCAAACAGATAGCGGTGTAGATATTTCCATGTTCATACAGATAGCGGGGTAGATATTTCCATGTTCATCCAGATGGCTGTGTAGCTATTTCCATGTTCATACAGATAGTGGTGTAGATATTTCCATATGCATACCGATAGCGGTGTAGATATTACCATGTTCATACAGATTGTGGTGCTGATATTTCCATGTTTATACAGGTAGCGGTGTACATATTTCCGTGTTTATACAGATAGCGTTGTAGATATTTCCATGTTCATACAGATGGCGGTGTTGATATTTCCATGTTTATAGAGATACTGGTGTAGTTATTTCCATGTGTAAAGAGATAGCTGTGTAGATATTTCCATGTATATGCAGATAGCTGTGTAGATATTTCCATTTTCATGCAGATAGCGGTGTAGATATTTCCATGTTTATACAGATAGCGGTGTAGATATTTCCATGTTTATACAGATAGCGGTTTAGATATCTCCATCTTAATACAGATGGCGGTGTAGATATTTATATGTTCATACAGATAGCAGTGCTGATATTTCCATGTTTATGCAGGTAGCCGTGTAGATAATTCCATGTTCATACAGATGGCGGTGAAGATATTTCCATGTTCATACAGATAGCGGTGTACATATTTCCTTGTTCATACAGATAGTGGTGTAGATATTTCCATGTTCATACAGATAGCGGTGTAGGTATTTCCATGTTCCTACAGATTGCGGTGCTGATATTTCCATGTTTATACAGGTAGCGCTGTAGATATTTCCATTATTATACAGATAGCAGTGTAGATATTTCGGTGTTTATACAGATAGCGGTGTAGATATTTCCATGTTTATACAGATAGCGGTGTAGATATCTCCATCTTAATACAGATGGCGGTGTAGATATTTATATGTTCATACAGATGGCGGTGCAGATATTTCCATGTTCATACAGATGGCGGTGTAGATATTACCATGTTTATAGAGATAGCAGTGTAGTTATTTCCATGTGTAAAGAGATAGCTGTATAGATATTTCCATGTATATGCAGATAGCTGTGTAGATATTTCCATTTTCATGCAGATAGCGGTGTAGATATTTCCATGTTCAAACAGATAGCGGTGTAGATATTTCCATGTTCATACAGATAGCGGTGTAGATATTTCCATGTTCATCCAGATGTCTGTGTAGCTATTTCCGTGTTCATACAGATAGTGGTGTAGATATTTCCATATGCATACCGATAGCGGTGTAGATATTTCCATGTTTATACAGGTAGCGGTGTAGATATTTCCATGTTCATACAGATAGCGGTGTAGATATTTCCATGTTCATACAGATAGCGGTGCAGATATTTCCATGTTCATCCAGATAGCGGTGCAGATATTTCCATGTTCCTCCAGATGGCTGTGTAGATATATCCATGTTCGTACAGATGGCGGTGAAGATATTTCCATGTTCATACAGATAGCGGTGTAGATATTTCCATGTTCATGCAGATTGCGGTGTAGATATTTCCATGTTCATACAGATAGCGGTGTATGTATTTCCATGTTCATACAGATAGCGGTGTAGACATTTCCATCTTCATCCAGATGGCTGTGTAGATATTTCCATGTTCATACAGATAGCGGTGTAGATATTTCCATGTTCATACAGATAGCGGTGTGGATATTTCGATGTTCATCCTGATGGCTGTGTAGATATATCCATGTTCATACAGATGGCGGTGAAGATATTTCCATGTTCATACAGATAGCGGTGTAGATATTTCCATGTTCATACAGATAGCCGTGTTGATATTTCCAAGTTCATACCGATAGCGGTGCTGATACTTCCATGTTTATACAGGTAGCGGTGTACATATTTCCGTGTTTATACAGATAGCGGTGTAGATATTTCCATGTTCATACAAATGGCGGTGTAGATATTTCCATGTTTATAGAGATACCGGTGTAGTTATTTCCATGTGGAAAGAGATAGCTGTGTAGATATTTCCATGTATATGCAGATAGCTGTGTAGATATTTCCATTTTCATGCAGATAGCGGTGTAGATATTTCCATGTTTATACAGATAGCGGTGTAGATATTTCCATGTTTATACAGATAGCGGTTTAGATATCTCCATCTTAATACAGATGGCGGTGTAGTTATTTATATGTTCATACAGATGGCGGTGCAGATATTTCCATGTTCATACAGATGGCGGTGTAGATATTTCCATGTTTATAGAGATAGCGGTGTACTTATTTCCATGTGTAAAGAGATAGCTGTATAGATATTTCCATGTATATGCAGATAGCTGTGTAGATATTTCCATTTTCATGCAGATAGTGTTGTAGATATTTCCATGTTCAAACAGATAGCGGTGTAGATATTTCCATGTTCATACAGATAGCAGTGTAGATATTTCCATGTTTATAAAGATAGCGGTGAAGATGTATGCATGTTTAAACAGATAGCGGTGTAGATATTTCCATGTTCATGCAGATAGCGGTGTAGATATTTCCATGTTCATCCAGATGGCTTTGTAGACATATCCATGTTCATACAGATTGCGGTGAAGATATTTCCATGTTCATACAGATAGCGGTGTAGATATTTCCATGTTCATACAGATTGCGGTGTAGACATTTCCATGTTCATACAGATGGCTGTGTAGCTATATCCATGCTCATACAGATGGCGGTGAAGATATTTCCATGTTCATACAGATGGAGGTGTAGATATTTCCATGTTCATACCGTTAGCGGTGCTGATATTTCCATGTTCATACAGGTAGCTGTGTAGATATTTCCATGTTTACACAGATAGCAGTGTAGATATTTCTATGTTTATACACATAGCGGTGTAGATATTTCCATGTTTATACAGATAGCGGTGCTGATATTTCCATGTTTATGCAGATAGCGGTGTAGATATCTCCATCTTAATACAGATGGCGGTGTAGATATTCATATGTTCATACAGATGGCGGTGCAGATATTTCCATGTTCATACAGATGACGGTGTAGATATTTCCATGTTCATACAGATAGCGGTGTAGTTATTTCCATGTGTAAAGAGATAGCTGTGTAGATATTTCCATGTATATGCAGATAGCTGTGTAGATATTTCCATTTTCATGCAGATAGTGGTGTACATATTTCCCTGTTCAAACAGTTAGCGGTGTAGGTATTTCCATGTTCATAGAGATAGCGGTGTAGGTATTTCCATGTTTATACAGATAGCGGTGAAGATGTATGCATGTTTACACAGATAGCGGTGTAGATATTTCCATGTTCATCCAGATGGCTGTGTAGATATATCCATGTTCATACAGATAGCGGTGTAGATATTTCCATGTTCATACAGATAGCGGTGCAGATATTTCCATGTTCATCCAGATGGCTGTGTAGATATATCCATGTTCATACAGATGGCGGTGAAGATATTTCCATGTTCATACAGATAGCGGTGTAGATATTTCCATGCTCATACAAATAGCGGTGTAGGTATTTCCATGTTCATACAGATAGAGGGGCTGATATTTCCATGTTCATACAGATAGCGTTGTAAATATTTCCATGTTTATACAGATAGCGGTGTAGATATTTCCATGTTTATAGAGATAGCGGTATAGATATTTCCATGTTGATACACATAGCGGTGTAGATATTTCCATGTTTATAGAGATAGCGGTGTAGATATTTCCAAGTTTATAGAGATGGCGGCTTGGATATTTCCATGTTTATATATGTGGCGGTGTATATATTTCCATCTTTATGCAGATGGCGGTGTAGATATTTCCATGTTTATACAGATGGCGGTGTAGATATTTCCATGTTTATACAGATGGCGGTGTAGATACTTCCATATTTATACAGATGGCGCTGTAGATATTTTCATGTTCATACAGATAGCGGTGTAGATATTTCCATGTTTATAGAGATGGCGCTGTAGATATTTCCTTGTTTATACACATAGCAGTGTAGATATTTCCATGTTTAAAGAGATGGCGGTGTAGATATTTCCATGTTTGTACAGGTAGCGGTGAAGATATTTCCATATTTATACAGGTAGCGGTACAGATATGTGAATTCATTAAACCTCTTTTTCTTTATAAATGACCCAGTCTTGGGTATGTCTTTATCAGCAGCATGAAAATTGACTAATACACTCACTGTCCATGAATGATACTCTGTTAGCCCATTTGCATTGTTATAAAGAAATACCTGAGGCTGGTTTATTTATAGAGAAATGCGGTTTATTTTGCTCCTTGTTGTGAAGGCTGTACATGAAGCATAGTACTGGCACCTGCTTCCAGGGAGGGCCTCAGGAACCTTCCAATCATGGTGGAAGGTGAAGGGAAACCAGCATATCACATGGTGAGAGCGGAAGCAAGAGAGACAGGGAAGAGGTGTCAGTCTCTTTTAAACAACCAGATATCGCATGAACTCACAGGGTAAGAACTCATTCATTACCAAGAGGACAGCACCAAGCCATTCAGGAGGCATCTATCTCCAACATTGGGGATCTCATTTTAACGTGAGATTTGAAGGGGACAAACATCCAAACTATGTCAGATACCAAAGCTGACAATGCTTATTATCTTTAGCTGTTCCAGGTTCTGGGAAAAGGGAGAGAGTTAGCTTCCCTCGTCTATGCTGTGCTACTCCATATTATATTAGTAATTATTGTTCTCTAAAGGTTTTTGAAAGCAAATAAACAAATGCAAGGCAAAATATACGAAATGCAAGGCAAAACATACGAAATGCAAGGCAAATGCATTAAAAACTTTTGAGTGTTAATATATAGATTTTATTTTATCTTTTTAATTTCTTTTGCTTAACCAAATAGATTATGCAGTTTTGATTAACTGGCCATGAAATAGCTCTGCCTACATAGAATTTCCCATGAATAATTGGTTGTGGAGACTTTTATGTGTAACCCAAATCCTCCCTCAAAACTGAAGTTTGCCCAGCTATTGGGAGTGTTGGCAAATCATGCCTCTCAGCTGATTCTCTCTAGAATTTATTCTCAGGAGATCTAATTAATAACTTGTCAAGCTGATGTCCATCCTTGGGGACAACTCGTATCTGAAGAATGGCCAGTGAAAGGTATTAAAACTCCATACTCCTGCCTCAATTTAGGGCAACTCTGAAGGGTCACCCCAGCTTCTCAGCTCCCCCTTGAGATTAGCTGAGGTATTTGTTGTGACTGCCTCACATCTCAACTCCCTTTGTCCAATTCAGCTTTTTAGCCACAGTTGTTGGCTCCTAGGATTTTACCCAGTTAAATGTTCTCTACACAAATCTCTATCTCAAATCTGCTTTACAGGGAATGTGGCCTCAGACAGGTTTTCATTAGGTTCTGGACGTAACTCTCATTAGTCATTGATATGATTCGGCTGTGTCTCCATCCGAATCTCACCTTGATTGTAATTATCCCCGCATGTCAAGGATGGAGTCAGGTGGAGATCATTGAATCATAGGGGCGGGTTCCCCCTACTGTTCTCCTGGTAGCGAATAAGTCTCACGAGATCTGATGCTTTTAAAATGGGAGCTTCCCTACACAAGCTTTCTTCTCTGCTACCATTTAAGATGTGCCTTTGCTTCTTTTTTGCCTTCTGCCGTGACTGTGAGGCCTCCCCAGCCATGTGGAATTGTGAGTTCCTTAAACCTCTTTCCTTTCTAAATTACCCGGTCTTGGGTATGACTTTATTAGCAGCATGACAACAAACTAGTGCAGTCTGTTCTATAAGCCCAAGTCGGATCACAGAGTCCCGCTTTCTGTTTTTTTTTCTAGCCCATATTTCTACTAAAACTTGACTCATATAGACTTAAAACAAAATAATTAAGCATGGCTAGTATTTATTTATTATTTTATACGTGTCAGGTACTGTATTTTGTAACTTATCTTTTAATAATCTTTCCAAATCTCTAAAAGGAGAATTCTGCTCTTTTATAGAGAAAACAAGGATGGCTCAATCTTTTGATTTTTATTACAAGCTTTATTTTGTATAACATATAATAAACTAAAAATATTGAAAGTTTAGAAACCATCAGCACACAATCGAGGTGATGGAAATATACTTCACCTCCAGTTTCCTGATGCCTCTTTATAATACATTTCTCTGGCCCCTCATTCCTGGCCCTTAAAAACCACCAAACTGCTTTCTGTCACTGGACAGTAATTTATACAGTCAAAAAATGTATATAAATAAAATTTTACACTATGCACTTTTTTGTCTGACATTTTATGTTTTTTTCTCTGCATGTTTTACCTCTAGAGTCTGCCTTGTTTCACTTAGTATAGTTATTTTGAGATTCATTCATGTTATAGTATGTATCCATAATTAATTCGGATAAAGCAAGTTAATTCATTAATGTATTGATTGATATTTAGACTGTTTCTAGTTTGGGCTATTATGAATACATGTGCTATGAACATTTGTGTTGATATCATTATATGAACACCTACTTTTATCTCTCTTGGGTAAATACCCAGGAGTGCAATGGCTGAGTCTTACGGCAGAAGTATGTTTAACTTTTTAAGGGACTCTTAAACTGTTTTTCAAAGGTTACACTTTTTTGTATTCCCATCAGCAGTGTATGAGAGTTTCAGCTTCTCCACATCCAAGCCAGTGCTTGGCTATTATCAGTCATGCTAATCTTAGCTATTTAAAAATAGATAGTGGCGTCTCATTTTGGTTTTAATTTGCATTGCCCTAAGCATTAATTATGTTGAGCATATGTGCTTATTTACCAAACAAATGTCTACTTTGAAATGTCTGTTCCAGTCTTTCACCCAAGTTTTAAATGGGGTTGTTTGTTTTTCATTATTAAATTTTGAGCTTTTAAAATATATTTTTGATGCAAGCCTTTCATCAGATATATGAATTGCAAATATTTTCTCCCAGCCTGCAGCTTGTCTTTTCAGTCTCTTAATAGATTCTTTTGAAGAGCAGATTCTTTTTTTTAAATTTGATGAGTTCTTCTTATCAATATATTATTATATAAACCATGCTGTGGGGTCATATCAAAGAAAGCTTTGCCTGACTCAAAGTCCCAAATGTTTTCACATCTTCCCTCTCCTCTCCTTTGGGAACTGAGATTACACGTAAATTCAGTTACTTGAAATTTACTGTCTACTATTGCTCTGTTCATGTTTTTTAAAAGTTTATTTTCTCTCTATATTTTATTTTGAGAGGTGTCTATCTTTTCTTCTTTAATGACTAACGTGCTATCAGCCTACCATGTAGCTGGGACTACAGCCGCATGCTACTATGCCCCGCTAATTTTTGTATTTTTAGTAGAGATGGGATTTCACCATATTGGTCAGGCTGGTCCTGAACTCCTGACTTCGTGATCCACCTGCCTCGGCCTCACAAAATGCTGAGATTACAGGCGTGAGCCACTGCGCCCAGCCTCCTTTAGTGTATCTTGCATGTCTCTATTTTAGAACATATAGAATACTGTTTCAATAAGCATTTGAATGTTCTTAACTGATAACTCTGGCACCTTGATTTACTCTGGATCAGTTCTGACTCAGTGATTTTTCTCCTTATTATGAGCCACGTTCTTCTGTCTTTTGTTGTTACTGTTGTGTCTCTGCTAAACTGTGTCTGGATGTCAGATATGGTGACTTTTATCTTATTGAGTGCTGGAAGTATATATAAATATTCTTGATCTTTGTATTGGTATGTATTTAAGTTTAGTTGGAAAGAGTTTGACTCTTTTTGGTCTTGCTTTAAAAATTCATTAGGTGGGATCAGACCAGTTCTCATTTTAGAGCTAATCACTCCCAACTAGTGAGGCAAGATCCTTCTGGGTATCCCTGGGAATCTTGAGGTGTTCCTGGTTTGGCTGATAAAATAAGCACTATTACTGGACCTTGGTGAGCATGTGTACTGTTACTTTTCATCTTATCTGGGTGTTGTTTCCCCAACCGTAGGTACTTTTCTCTAGGCCTGTCCTAACAATTACTTAGCTATGTACTTTAGGGGGACCCTTTGCAGAGCTCTGGAGTTCTCTTTCTGTGCAGCCCCTTCTTCTCGGAAACCTTGTCCTGAGAGCTCATGTCAACATGGTTTCTGTGGACTCTCAGCTCTGTCCCCTCAGCTCAGGGAGAACGATGGGCTCCTCTTGGGCTTTTCTCCTGGAGTAGTGGGCTGGAAAACTTTCTCCAGGCATAAATTAGGGCAGTTGATAGGCTCACCTTGTTTGAGACTGACTTTACAGGGTCTTGCAAACTTTTGTGGCATACATTTTGGCCATTTTTTTGGTTGTTTCAGGAGGGAGAGAAAGTCCAGTTCTTGTTACTCCATCATGGTCATTGCAGAAGTCAACCTAACTGATATTTATCAATACAGTCTGTTGCTACACATTGAACTTGCTTAAGATAATTTTTAGATGGCACAGAACTTTCTGTCCATTGAATGAGACTCTCTGCTTATTTTGCAAGTGCTCATTTGTATGGAGACATTTGTATGGAGAAACTTCAAAAAGTTTGTGGAAAAATGAAGTTAAAAGATAAACATTGAAAATGTGATCTTCGGTTTTCATCCCTAAAGAACTGATGGTCCTGGGAACTTAACAATGTCAATGCAGTCTCTTATACATTATTAACTTAAGAAAAATGGGTGCCCTTTCCACATTTGTTGAGATTGGGAAACAAAAAGAAGTCAGAAGGAGCCAAATCAGAGCTGTAAGGTGGATGCCTGACAATTTCCCATTGAGACTCTCACAAAATTGCCTTTGCTTGATGACAGGAATGAGCAGAAACATTGTGGTGTTAGAGGACTGTCTGCTAAAGCTTTCCCAGGTATTTTGCCCTAAAACTTTGGCTAACTTATTCAAAACACTCTCATGATATGCAGATATTATTGTTCTTTGACCTTCCACAAAGTCAACAAGCAAAATGCCTGGAATGTCCCCAAAAAACTGTTGCCGTGACCTTTGCTCTTGAGTGATCCCCTTTAGCTTTGACTGGACCACTTCCACCTTTGGTAGCCATTGCTTTGATTGTGTTTTGCCCTCAGGATCATACTGGGAAAGCCATGTTTTATCTTCTGTTACAATTCTTCAAAGAAATCCTTCAGGATCTTGACCCTAGTTCTTTAAAATTTCCATTGAGAGCTCTCCTCTTGTCTGCAGCTGATCTGAGCACAACACTTTTGGCACCCATGCAGTGGAAAGTTGGTTCAACTTTAATTTTTTAGTCAGAACTGTGTAAGCTGAACCAATTAAGATGTCTACGATGTTGGCTATTGTTTGTGCTGTTGATTATCAGTCCTCTTCAATTAGGGCACAAACAAGATTAATTTTTTTCCTTGCAAATTGATATGGATGATCTGTCCCTGTGGACTTCATCTTCCACATCATCTCGTTTCTTCTTTAAAAAAGCTGTCCGCTTGTGAACTACTGATTTCTTTGGTGCATTGTCCCCTCAAGCTTCTTGTAAAGCATCAGTGATTTCACCATTCTTTCACTCAAGCTTCATCATAATCTAATGTTTGTTCTTGCTTCAATTTTAGCAGAATTTACATTGCTCTGCTAGGGGCTCTTTTCAAACTAATGTCTACTCCTTCTTACTGTCTCAAACTAGATCCTGTTCAAACATGCTATAATAAATTAGTATGAGTTTATTTTGCTGCCAAAATTGAAACCTTTGCATAGTTTTTTTCATAATATACATTTTCCATGAACTTTTTAAGGCCTCTCATGTATCCACAGGTAGAGTGCCTTACCTATTCTGACTTCAGTCAATTATTCAAGACCTTTCCTTGTCAGTGATACATTAGAAAGGTAGAGTATTGAAAAATAAGAGTAGCTTCTGCTGATTAAGAAATTCTATATCTTTTTCTACTTCTTTCTTTTTTTTTTTTTTCTTTTTTTTTTTTTTTGAGACAGCATCTTTCTCTGTCACCCAGGCTGGAGTGCAGTGGTGTGATCTCAGCTCACTGCAACCTCTGCCTCCCAGGGTCAAGTGATTCTCCTGCCTCAGCCTCCCGAGTAGCTGGGACTATAGGTGCCTGCCACCACACCCAGCTAATTTTTGTATTTTTAGTGGAGACAAGGTTTTACCATATTGGCCAGGCTGGTCTTGAACTCCTGACCTTGTGATCTGCCTGATTCGGCCTCCCAAAGCGCTGGGATTACAGTCATGAGCCACCGTACCTAGCTTTCTACTTCTTTCTTATTATTTTCCTCCTCTCTCATTCCTATATTCTCTCCTTTCTCCTACTTTCCTCCCCATTCCCTGTTTCCTTCCTTTCATCTTTCCTATTTTCAAGACTTAATATTTCTTGAACCTCCGATGTTATCATAGTATGTTATTTGTTTAATTTTCACATAACAATAATAGTTTAAATACAAATAATATTTATTTTCATCCCCATGTTATCAGTATAACAGTAAAGATGTGGAGAGGCCAGCTGGGCATGGTGGCTCAAGCCTGTAATCCCAGCACATTGGGAGGCCGAGGTGGGTGGATCACGAGGTCAGGAGATCGAGACCATCCTGGCTAACATGGTGAAACCCCATCTCTACTAAAAAATAGAAAAAATTAGCTGGGCGTGGTGGCACGTGCCTGTAGTCCCAGCTACTCGGGAGGCTGAGGCAGGAGAATAGTGTGAACCCGGGAGGCAGAACTTGCAGTGAGCCAAGATCACGCCACTGCACTCCAGCCTGGGTGACAGAGCGAGACTCTGTCTCAAAAAATAAATAAATAAATAAATGAAAATAAAATTAAAAAAATGACGTGGAGAGGCCAAACCAATGGCTCTTATATCCACGTTCTTTCTTCTAAATGATTTCACCTTAGTTTTGGTCTGCATCTCTAACCATAGCTAGTTGCAGCAGGACTTCTATCTGGCCTTGCTGCTCTCATTTTTGGACCTCCTCACTGAAATCAAATTGATCTTTCTAAAATGCAAACCTGGTCTTAGTATTTTATTACTTAAAACCCATTGGTGGCTTTCCATGATTTATGGAATAAAGTCAAAATTCCTGTTTTTGCCCATGTTTCTGTGTGCCTCTCATCCCTACATTTACTGATTCCTGTGTGCCATAAATTGCCAGTTGTCCAGAGTTCATTCTCTTTTTGTACTTGGGAGGACTTCTGCATCCTGCAACTTTTCCCCTGAAACGTGCTTGGAAAATACCTACTCATTTTTTTCAGATTCAGGTTAGCTTTTTACTTCAGTTTCTTTTCCTGAAGCTTATACTGACTGCTCCATATGGCTTTGGGGATTAGCTACTCATTCCTTTGTGCCCTTTGTAGATACACATTTATCATGGAGTCTTTTTTTTTTTTTTTTTTTTTTGAGACAGAGTCTCACTCTGTCACCAGGCTGGAGTGCAGTGGTGTGATCTCAGCTCACTGCAACCTTTACCTTCCAGGTTCAACTGATTCTCTTGCCTCAGCCTCCCAAGTAACTACAGGCGTGCACCACCGTGCCCAGCTAATTTTTGTATTTTTAGTAGAGACGGGGTTTCACTATGTTGGCCAGGATGGTCTCGATCTCTTGACCTCGTGATCTGCCCACGTTGGCCTCCCAAAGTGCTGGGATTACAGGCATGAACCACCGCTCCCAATCAGTCATGCAGTCTTTATACTTACTTGTTTACTTGCCTGTGAGCTCACTGAATGCAGGGACTATTTCCTTGTTGCTCTAGCACCTACACCAGTACCTGGTATCCAGAAGCTGTATGCTAAATGTTTGTTGAGTGGCTGTTTGACTGAATGATTGTACTCCTAATTAGTAGATAGAAAGCCATGAACTTCCCAGTTCATCATTCTTTGTGCTCAATTCTGGTTTCTTTATTGTGTTCAAAAGAGTTCCTTAGTGACATAAAACTATGGAGCTAGTATGTCAGCTCATTTAAGCAATGATTGGTTTATGTATATAAGAGACTTCAATAATTATATATTTTTATTTCAGTTTCAATAAATGATCAATTGATTAATTTTCTCTGTTTTGGCTTATTGTTCACATTTAATATCAAATAAAAGTGTTTTACTTAAAATTATTCATGCCAATTATGACAGTTAGGTGAATATTACTTTGATTTACATTCCAGTAGTAGTTTTGGTTGAACCCTGAATATGCTAAGACGTCCCTTTTCTTTTTTCTTATGAACAGGCTACTGTGTTTACATATATTATTAAAATCTTCTTTGAAAATACGAAGAATGTTACATTTCTTATATTTAGTTCTCTGTGCTTCAGAATTCCTGTGATACTTGCACTTAAGTCCTTCTGAGCAGTTGATGTTGATATTTATGTGGTTAATTTCATGAAACGTGGTGGTTTTCATTTCTATCATTAATTTATACAGGAGATAGACTGTTTTCCAGGTGTAAGCTCAGTCATATAATTAGAAAATTTATAAGCAGAAAGGAGTTATTTGGTCTAACCCATTTATTCTACAGATAGAGAAATTAGAGTCCAGAAACTCTGTCTTCTTTAAAGTCTTACAGGTATTTAAGAAAAAAGAATAGACTTGAGGTTTCTGTGCTCTGAACCCAGTGATCTTGACACTGTAACGATCTTCATCCATATTATTCACAGAAGTAAATATAATCACATATTAAATAAGAAACAAAAATACTAAGGAGATATTATACTGAAAAATGAAATAATATTATCTTAATTATTTTGATCAGATTCAATCTATAGCAGCTTGAAGGCTAATAATTCCAATGATTCTCTGAATAAACCATTTTTCTAATAAGATTACAGGTTTTAGTAATCTAATTATTTTGACTGATGCAAATGTTACCCCGCCAGTCTGAAAAATGTGTTTATTTATATGTCATAAAGAATAATTTATTCCAAAAAGGCTAATTTTCAAAATATATGTATCTTCTGAAACTGTATCTATTTTTTCCCCACGTTTTCTAAATATATTTTAGAGGGCATTTGTAGATTTTCATGGTGCTGAAAAATTAAGGTATAATGGTCTCATGAAGGAGAATAATGTCATTTAGACATTGTAATTTTGGAGGATCACAATACTTTTTGGAATGTGGTTGTTGCAGCACTGGTCACTTATACTAATTATATAATAACATACTATACTAATGCAATAATATACCATATGAAATTATTCAGTGGTAAATTTGTCTTAAATCCTCTAGAATACTGCAAAGAAATAGTTTATATAAGAAAGAGTACCATAGCAGATGTGAACACAATATTTCCTATTTTTTTCTTCTTTTTTATTTTTTTGAAGACAAGTTCTCACTCTGTTGCCCAGACTGGAGTTCAGTGCCATGTTCATAGTTCACTGCAACCTCAAACTCCCAAGCTCAAGTGATCCTCTTGATTCAGCCTCTGAAGTAACTGTGCCTATAGGTGTGCACCACCACACCGGCTAAGTTTTAAAATTTTTTATAGATATGTTGCCCAAGCTGGTCTCAAATTCTTGAGCTCAAGAGATCTTCTCACCTTGGCCTCCCAGAGTGTTGGGATTACAGGCATGAGCCACCATACTCAGCCAATATTTCTTTTCTAAAAGACATTTTCTAACATACTTCTCATTTTAACTAACATAATATTCAAAGTGTAGATCTGAGAAAGAGATAGTGCCTGCAGATCTGGGATCCTACATGCTAATATTATGGGATGCATTCAGATTTGATCAGCAGATATTCCATTTATTCTAGAACACCACCAGCAGAAGAATGTAATTACGTCTATCACTAAAACTTTGTGTCAATACAGACTACTGTATTTGTTATCATAGATGGTCCTTGGATGGCAGCCTTCAGCAATTTTAAACCTAGACAGGTGATGTACTTTTTCTTCTTGGATAATTTTCATGGTTTTATCTAATTTGGTTGTAACTAATGTGTTTAATATGGCTTGCTTGTTTTTTAAAAAGTTGTTCAGTATCCTTAGAACTCAGTGCTGATTTCTTTTTCTAGCAGGCCTTTTATATAGGACATCTCACTTTCTCCTGGCTCTCTACTACTAGCATGAGGTCTCTGAAAAATCAAGACAGCAAAATAATTTGTTATAGAACAGCCTATGTAGAGGGACAGGGGAGGAGTCATATTCCAAGAGGGAAAGACCTTTGAGCCAGGCTCAATTTGTAGAGGCTGTTGAATGAAAATGAGAGAGAGAGAATGCACACTTTATTGCACTATTAAAGCAAAATTCTGACAATAACTTCTAAAAATGATTCAACTCTTATACACTGAGAATATGACAGACCTTCCAAAAGTATAATTTCTTATATGAACGTCCAGGTATATAAGGAAAAATAACTATTTCATACCAATATCTCCAGCCGCCTTTATTGTTGGTTCACCACATAGGTTTTTATCAGAATCGCAGAACATTAATTTTTTAAAGTAGCTACCATTACAACTAGCTTGAGAAGAACTTTCTTTTTAATAATTCGACCCAGATGCATTCTAGATACTCCAGTGTTACGAATCGATGGCTTCATGAGGAGCCGCTGTTGACTCATGCTATCTCTGGACACACTGACAGGAAACGTTTTCTTACACCTGTTTTCCTCCTGCTTTTCCTTGGTAGGACTTAGTGCCTTGGCATAGTTCAGTATCAATGGCAGTCATAGAGAAGTGTTACAGAAACCCAGCTTATTCCAACTTGTGAATTATTTGGCACCCAGGAACCAGGTCTTACAATCTTCAACCCACTTTTTCCTAACATGGCCCCTTTTCTGAAATGTTTATTTATATATGATGTAGGCCTGGGGAAAGGACATGGACTTTCAAAGAAAATATTCTCCAATAGATCTCTCAACTCCAGAGAACCTTCTGACTAAATCTGAAAGAATTCCACTGTGCTCTGATAACATCCTTTAATAATGAAGGAAAAGATATTTTTCCCCCAGGAGGATTTTGTAGTGAAAGAGATGGCATAATTTTCTTAAAAAATGTTGTTTATAATCTCATTTGTTTTTTCATTTGTGGGGTGTGTCTTAAATCCTAAATGGTACATCCTTTTTAAAATACTTCTAGTAATAAAATGTTTCTGAAGTTATGTTGTAAGTATCATTGGACTATGTTTAATAATGTTAAGTTGATCCCACTTCCCCTGAAATTATATACATAAATGCTGAAAGTATAAATTTACATATACAACTTCATGGAACATTTTTCTTCCAAGTGTGCATTTGCTAGAATTTGCATTGAAAGGTTTTGGAAGGAGCCTGTTGGTATGAATCCTGTGTGAGCAACACTCAGATTTGTTGCATACTGAACAGCATGCTAAATCTCACTTCACAATCTTAGATTTCTCATCTACCATCTTGAGCTGAATTTAAAATGTAACTGCAGTTTATTATGTCACCTGTTCGTCAAACACTGATGCAAAGCTTAGTTTTCAGTGTGAAGAACCCATGACTAGAGAAGGGAAGAAGAAAGGGTCAAGCAGACCTCATTAAAGAGTGTATGGGCAAGAAAACACATCAGATGTCTTGATAGGTTTTTTAAAGTCCTGTTAGACTTGTCATGATTTCCAAAACACTAAATGCCATCTAGTATTTTGGACCCTCCAAAATTACAGTAGAATATTATTATGGGTCATCTTAATTGGAAATATACAGGGAAATCCTGATGATTAATGTAGACTAGTGATAGCTCTCACACATTTATATAACCTATGTTGAAAAGAAAGAAGAAAGGCAGGAAGGAAAGAAGGAAAAAGAGCGGAGAGAGAGGAACAAGAAAACACGTGGATTTGTGGAAATGAAAATTTTTAAATTACTAATTTGCAAGAATGGGTAAGAAAAATACCGAGTATGAACATAAATGCTTTCAATTCCGTTTGTCTCTTAATCCTTCTCAGTCCGTGGCCAGTTTTGAAACTTGGTGTAACTTCCTTCCTTTATTCCTCCCTCCCTTGCTCCCTCCATCCCTTCTTGCCAGCCTCCTTCCCTTCCTCTCTCCTTGAGTTTCCTTCTTCTTTCTTGTTCCCTCCCTCCCTCCCTCTCTCTTTTTTCCCCTTAGTTTCCCCAGAAGCACATATACCAGCCATTTGAATGCTTTCTGCTCATAGATACTGCCAAGCCCCCTCACCCAGACTGCTGACTAGATTTGGTAGAATGGAGTGAGAAACATAGACTTTGTGTCTGTGGCGGCCACCTCTGATGTTGCAGACTTTTGCCGTGATTATGCACTCCAGCCGAGGGACGCTAGAGAGGTTGAAATTTCAACTGTGGGATTTGCCATTTTGGAATTTGCAGAAATGTACTGGATATGCTAACAGCAGCCTGGCTAGCCTCCACTTCACAAGGAAGTATTTAAATATACACGTGTAATATGAAGAAAATTGCATTAGATCATAAGGGATGAATTATTTTGTAAATGACTATACCATCAAATACCATACCTGATATCAATCATCTTCATCAGACAGTATCTGTGTATGTAAGTAGATAAACAAAAAAGCAGGAGTTTATTTCTCTCTAATGTATCCTCGACTCTCTAGCAGTGACCTCTGAAATGTCTCTTCTGATCCAGACTTGTTTGAATCATGTGCAACATTTTAGATTTGTCTTTTCTCTGCAAGTTTTTTTTCATTAAGTACCATAACATATTGAACCAAATAGTTTTGCTTGCTTTCTATTGATGACACATGATTTTGGCTTTTATCTTCAGTGGAAAATCAATGTGTCACACGGAGTTCACTAAGAAAAAGGTATGGGGCCTCTTTGTAATTCTTTGTCAGATGATTGCTTTATCTTGATTTATGCCTTCAAACTTTTTCCCATTCAGCAGAAAATATTGTGTCGCTATCTGTGAGAGCAAAGCGATCTATACCAATTTATGCTCTAAGTGTAGCCTCCTTCCAGAACTGCTTATGGAACATATCAACTCACTATAGATTAGGGACATAATGGATTCTTCTTTCTTAAAAGTGGCAGATTGACAATTTTAGTTCATATACAAGCTTTTATATTAACATTAAAACAATATTTCTATGTAAAGTAAAATATTGTAGTTGATTATTATTTGAGGGCCTCCCAGAATTTCAAGGTCTGAAAATAAATTCAGTGTTCCTGGTGGTAACAAAATTGCCCCTACTTCCTTGTATCAGGACTGCCATTTGGAACTGCTGGGGAAGCTCTTTTCAGAAATTATTTTCAAAACAGCATTGTTGCCTTTTGCCAAACTGAAATCTGGTTGTAAACTTTTGAAAACTAGTTCCTTGGAATGGAATTCAAGTTGTCTTCTAAGCAATTTTTTTTAACTCAAACATACATTCTATCTTGCTTTATTATGTCGCTATTTGTGTAGGAAACATATTTCTATTTTTACCATTTTCAATTTATTTACATTTACATTTACATTTGTGTGTATATATATATACACACATACATACACTTTAAGTTCTGGGATACATTTGCAGAACTTGCAGTTTTGTGAAATAGGTATACATGTGCTGTCGTGGTTTGCTGCACCCATCAACTCGTCATCTACATTAAGTATTTCTCCTAATGCTATCCCTCCTCTTTCCTTCCTACCCACTGACAGGCCCCAGTGTGTGATGTTCCCCTCCCTGTGTCTATGTGTTCTCATTGTTCAACTCCCACTTATGAGTGAGAACATGTGGTGTTTGGTTTTCTGTTCTTGTGATAGTTTGCTGAGAATGATGGTTTCCAGCTTCATCCATGTCTCTGCAAAAGACATTAATCCATCCTTTTTTATAGCTGCATGGTATTCCATGGTGTATATGTGCCACATATTCTTTATCCAGTCTATCATTGATGGGCATTTGGGTTGGTTCCTAGTCTTTGCTCTTGTGAATAGTGCTGCAATAAACATATGTGTGAATGTGTCTTTATAGTAGAATGATTTATAATCCTTTGGATGTGTACCTAGTAATGAGACTGTTAGGTCAAATGATATTTCTAGTTCTGGATCCTTGAGGAATTGCTACACTGTCTTCCACAATGGTTGAACTAATTTACACTCCCACCAACAGTGTAAAAGCATTCCTATTTCTCCACATCCTCTCTAGCACCTGTTGTTTCCTGACTTTTTAATGATTGCCATTCTAACTGGCGCGAGATGGTATCTCATTGGACCAGGGGTGATGAGCTTTTTTTTTTTTTTCTTCGAGACAGCCTCACTCTGTCACCCAGGGTGGAGTGCAGTGGCACAATTTCGGCTCACTGCAACCTCCACCTAATGGGTTCAAGCAATTCTCCTGTCTTAGCCTCTTGAGTAGCTGGGATTACAGATATATACCACCACGTCTGGCTAAAGTTTTTTTGTGTGTTTTTGGTAGAGACAGAGTTTCACCATAGTGGCCAGGCAAGTCTCAAACTCCTGACCTTGTGATCCACTCGCCTTGGCCTCCCAAAGTGATGGGATTACAGGCGTGAGCCACCACGCCCAGCCTATGATGAGCTTTTTCTCATGTGTTTATTGGCCGCATAAATGTCTTCTTTTGAGAAGTGTCTGTTCATATCCTTTTCCCACTTTTTGATGGGGTTGTTTTTTTCTTGTAAATTTGTTTAAGTTCCTTGTAGATTCTGGATATTAGCCCTTTGTTAGATGGATAGATTGCAAAAATTTTCTCCCACTCTGTAGGTTGTGTGTTCACTCCGATGATAGTGTCTTTTGCTGTGCAGAAGCTATCTTTAGTTTAATTAGATCCCATTTCTCAATTTTGGCTTTTGTTGCCACTGCTTTTGGTGTTTTGGTCGTGAAGTCTTTGCCTATGCCTATGTTCTGAATGGTATTGGCTAGGTTGTCTTCTAGAGTTTTTATGGTTTTAGATCTTATGTTTAAGTCTTTAATCCATCTTGAGTTAATTATTTTATAAGGTGTAAGGAAGGGGTCCACTTTCAGCTTTCTTCATTTGGCTAGCCAGTTTTCCCATCACCATTTATTAAATAGTCAATCTTTCCCCATTGTTTGTTTTCGTCAGGTGTGTCAGAGATATGTTGTATATTTCATGGTACAATGCCTTCTGTCAATGGGGAAAAATAACAAGCATATATGGGATGAATGAAGTCTGCTATGGTTAAGGTTGAGAATATTTACTGATCCTTGAGTTCAGTCTCCAGGAATGTTGGAAATAGAGAATGGAGATAATGGAGATAAAGAAAAGTTCTGAAAATGACACTTCCCATAGTGTCAAAATTGTGATCTATTGCAGAATTCTGTGATACATCAAAATCTCTGTTTATACTGAGGTTTGTTATTGTGTATGAGCATATCTTTATCAGGTGTAGGCTATTTCTATACTTTCATGTCTTTAAATCAATGTTTCTATTCACATATGTATATGTGCAAATAGAAGCATGTTAATATTATATATATATTTTCTGTCATTACCATGATTGCTATGATTATCATTAGCATGTATTATTAGTGTGACCGAAGTATCATCAGTATCAGTTTCTTTCTCACTGCAGTGCTCCTGTAATGCTTCATTTCTACAGAGCCAACCTACACCCACCGTTTCCCTGACTATAACTTTACCTAAAGTATAAGCCCTTATAAAGCCATGAAAGCCTACCAAGAATTGTCAAAGAAGCTAGGCAGCAGCCAGGCTCTGCCTTAGGAAAAGATTTTACTTTTTATTATCATGTGCAGTACTTAACTACTTGTTTTGACCTCTAAGATTTTGCTCTCCTATATTTCTATCCCCTGGCTTTCTGATATTTCATGTGATTATATTTGAAATTTTAACCTTGCTTTTCTTTTTGGAATCTCTGATATCTCTGCTGCCACAGGTAATGACAGGTTCCTCTCTAACTGTTGGTGTTATCCCTGGTCAGATTATTACTGATGACAGAAGTAGATGTTTTACGTGGATTCTCTCGATATCAGAAACAAATACAGATATCACAACTCAAAAATGACAGACTGATAACCATTATGAACTTAGATGCAACATTCTTAATACAATATTAGCAAATTGAGTCTAGGAATATTTAAAAATGATAATGTGTTTTAACCAAGTGGGGTTTTTCTCAAGTTGGTTTCAACAACTGAAAATCTACCATGCTGACAGAAAAAAGAAAAATCACGTGACACTCTCAATAGATGCAAAAAAGGAATTTACAAAATGTAACACATTTTTTAAATTAAAAACTCCCAGCAAACTGAGGATAGAAAAGTACATTTTCAAACTGATTATGTGTTTACAAAAAATCTATAGCAAACATCTTACTTAAAATGGTGAAAGCCTTAATACTTTCTACATAAGATTATGAAAAATGCAATGATGTCCTCTCTCCCTAGTTCTTTAAAGTATTGCATTCAATATTAAATAAGTGGAAATATATACCAAGTTCATTGATAAATATTTAATACTTATGAGATGATAATTCTCCTGAAATTGATCTCTAGATTCAGTGGAATTCCCATGAAACCTTATAGGTCCTTTTGGATAAATTACAAAACTGATTCTAAAACAGGGAGAAAGAAAGAAGGGAAGGAAGGAGGAATGGACAGAAAGAAGAAAGAAATAAAGAGAAAAGAAAAGAAAATAAGAAATAAGTGACACCCAAGTTGGGAAGAAAGAAAAATACTATTCTCACGTGATGTCAACATATACATAGAAAATCCTTAGGCATCTGCAGAAGTGTGCTAGAGGTATGAAGTGAATTTAACAAAGTTGTAGGATGAAAGATCAATAAATAAAATCAATTGTGTTTCTATACACAATCAACACCAATTAGAAAATAAAATTATGTAAGCAATTTAACTTATAATAGCCTCAAAAATAATAAAATAATTCAGAATAAATTTAATAAAAGGTATGCTGATCCAAAATTTCTAAATCACTAATACGAGAGATTGAATAGGTAGAAATATGTATCAAGTTCATTGGTAAATATACATGTCATACTTATTAGATGATAATTCTTCTGAAACTGATCTCCAGATTTGGCACAATCCCAGTCAAACCTATAGGCCTTTTTGGAGAAATTACAAAGCTGATTCTAATTTTTTTTTTTAAATGCAGAAGTCCTAGAATAGCCAGAGCATGTTTTAGAAAGAAGAATAAAGTTGGAAAACTTTCCAAATTTCAAGACATATTGTAAAGCTACACTAAACAGTACAGTAAACTTACTGGCATGAAGAAGACATATATATCAGTGAAACAGAATAAATAATTTAGAAATATATCCTGCCTTACATGGCCAAAGTTGCCAAAATATTTCAATAAGGAAATCAATGTCTTTATAAAGATGGTACTATTAAAATTGGATATTAAATGGAGAATATGAACTTCAGAATTACCTCACACCATATCCTCAAATTAACTCAACATGTATTTTATACATAATGTAAATATAAAAAGTATAAAGCTTACTGAATAGGAAAAATTTTTAATAATCTTACTATAGCTAAAAATTTTTTAGATAAGAAAAGGATGGATGAAAATGGAAAAAAATAGTAAGTTGGACTTCATGAAATTAAGACTTTTGCAACTTAAAACATAGCATCAAAAAATGAAAAGGCAAACCACAGATTGGGACAGAATAATTTTAAATATGTCTGATAAAGAACTTTCATCTAGAATGTACACATAACTAAAAAACTAAATAACAAAACACAAATAACTCATTTAACGTAATATTTTGACCTAAATGGGCCAAATATTTGTACAGATATTTTAATTTAAAAAGAGATGGTGTCCAATACACAAATGAAAAGATACTTAACATTACCCGTCATCAGGGAAATTCAAGTTAAAACCACATTGAGGTACCACTGTACACCCACTGGAGTGGCTGACACGAGCAGAACTGACCATATCACATGATGTGAAGAATTGCTATTCACACCTGGCTAGTGGGACTTCAAAATGGTACAGACATTTTGGAAAGCAGTTTGGCAGTTTCTTTTAATGTTAAACTTAGTACTGATCATATAGCCAAATAATTCCACTGCGACTCAAAATAAATAAAAACATATCCGTACCAAGCCTCATCCTTGAAGTTCATAGCAGATGTGTCCATCAACTTGTAAATGGATAAACCAGTTGTAGATGGAGTACCACTCAACAATAAAAAGGAGCAAACTGATACAACAGCAATATAAATGAATATCAAAAGCATTATGCTCAGTGAAAGAAGCTAGACATGAAAGACACCAATGTATCATTCCACTAATAGGATACTCTAGAAAATGCAAACTGTAGAAACAGAAGCAGATTAGTGGTTGCCTGTGTTCAGGAATGGAGAAAAGATCAAATGCAAAACAGCAAAAGAAAACGTTTTGTGATGATGCAGATTTTCTGTATCTTGATCATGATTGTGGTCAAATGATGATATTCATCTGCCATAACCCATTAAATTGCACATTGAAAAGGGTGAATTTTACTGTGTGTACATTATACTTAAATGGAGCTGTAAATATGTTTGGAGCTTATCTGTGAACATTAGTTGCAGAGCAGGAGTTACTTTTATAGAGTGGAAATCTGCTGAGTGCCAACTTGAGAAGGGTTGAAAAAAATTAGAACCTTCTTCCAACACATTTCAGTTAGAACACTCTTAGGATGTCGTTACAGCTGCGCTCTATATTGGTGTCTCTGATGAAATCACATGTCTGACGATCTCAGCATGCCTTTAATCAACAGAATATACACGTGTTTTCTTTTATTACTATAAAGGATATACCAAACAACTTTTTCAAGACTTTACTTCAAAAAGGCACGTAGTTTTGCAACATTTTTGGTAAGTCTTTAATTATTTCAAAATGAAAAATTGAAAATAAAATGCAATTATTTACTCAGGCCCCCCCAAAAAAGGTCTGTACGGGGAATGCATGTGGTGTGTGTGTGTGTGTGTGTGTGTAAGTGTGTGATTTGAAGAATTGAAAAAATTTTAGTGGGGTTTTGTAGCATCACTTTGATAGCATCCTGTAATTTTGTATTGTGTTTGAAATAAAAATAAAGTGAATACACTGATAAAAGAATTTGAAAAGAATTTGCATTATTGCCTAAATTATGTGTGGTTTCCACAGTGGCATGAATCGAGCATCTTTAACCTACATAACAATATATCAGAAGTATTAGGTAAAAAATAAGTAAACTAGTATAACAAAGTTAAATATTTCTAAAGGAAAATTATAGCTTTTTTTTTTTACTGAAATGTTTTGAGGAGATATTTACACCAAAAGATATTATCACTGATCAATGAAACTTTTTAAGAATTTGCTTGTGTCCCACCAATATTTGATTACATAGTGCTTCTGTGAGTTCCATTTCATTAATTTAGCTTTGACAGGAGAGAAGGCAATGGCTCTGCAGCCTCTCTCGGTGTGGCATGATCCTGGTTCCGCTGGCTGATCTCTATTAGAACCATGGCCTTAATCATGCCTTTCATGCTTCTAACTTGATTTGCATTTGTTGTGTGATCCAAATTTATTCTCTCGTTTAGTCGCTTCCACCCATAGAAAAGCAGGTCTTTTTCATTTCTCCTTCACCATTGCCCCCATTTTTTCTTTTTGTCCTCCCATGATGAAAAACAAGACAGAAAACAAACTATAACAACAACAGACACCTTTTGTCTGTGGTCACCAATGCATTGTAGCACTAAACTTTGTTCAAAATCTCTAGATCTGACCTCTATATCTGCTGTTCCCAGAGTTTTTCAATGTGTTCTCTAGACTGCTGTGACCCACTGACAGAAAGTCTAGCTATATTTAATTGAAAGTTATTACTGTCTGATATGGTTTGGCTGTGTCCCCACTGAAATCTCATCTTGCACTGTAGCTCCCATAATTCACATGTTGTGGGAGGGACCCAGTGAGAGGTAAGTGGATCATGGGGGCAGTTTTCCCCACACTGTTCTAGTGGTAGTGAATAAGTCTCATGAGATCTGATGGTTTTATAAGGGGAAACCCCTTTCGCCTTTCACTTGGTTCTCATTTGCTGTTTGCCTGCTGCCATGTAAGATGCGCCTTTCGCCTTCTGCCATAACTGTGAGGCCTCCTCAGCCATGTGGAACTGTGAATTCATTAAACCTCTTTTTCTTTATAAATGACCCAGTCTTGGGTATGTCTTTATCAGCAGCATGAAAATTGACTAATACACTCACTGTCCATGAATGATACTCTGTTAGCCCATCTGCATTGTTATAAAGAAATACCTGAGGCTGGGTAATTTATAAAGAAATGCGGTTTATTTGGCTCCTTGTTGTGAAGGCTGTACATGAAGCATAGTACTGGCACCTGCTTCCAGGGAGGGCCTCAGGAACCTTCCAATCATGGTGGAAGGTGAAGGGAAACCAGCATATCACATGGTGAGAGCGGAAGCAAGAGAGACAGGGAAGAGGTGTCAGTCTCTTTTAAACAACCAGATATCGCATGAACTCACAGGGTAAGAACTCATTCATTACCAAGAGGACAGCACCAAGCCATTCAGGAGGCATCTATCTCCAACATTGGGGATCACATTTTAACGTGAGATTTGAAGGGGACAAACATCCAAACTATGTCAGATACCAAAGCTGACAATGCTTAGGATCTTTAGCTGTTCCAGGTTCTGGGAAAAGGGAGAGAGTTAGCTTCCCTCGTCTATGCTGTGCTACTCCATATTATATTAGTAATTATTGTTCTCTAAAGGTTCTTAAAAGCAAATAAACAAATGCAAGGCAAAACATATAAAAGGCAAGGCAAAACATACGAAATGCAAGGCAAATGCATTAAAAAACTTTTGAGTGTTAATACATAGATTTTATTTTATCTTTTTAATTTCTTTTGCTTAACCAAATAGATTATGCAGTTTTGATTAACTGGCCATGAAATAGCTCTGCCTACATAGAATTTCCCATGAATAATTGGTTGTGGAGACTTTTGTGTGTGACCCAAATCCTCCCTCAAAACTGAAGTTTGCCCAGCTATTGGGAGTGTTGGCAAATCATGCCTCTCAGCTGATTCTCTCTAGAATTTATTCTCAGGAGATCTAATTAATAACTTGTCAAGCTGATGTCCATCCTTGGGGACAACTCTTATCTGAAGAATGGCCAGTGAAAGGTATTAAAACTCCATACTCCTGCCTCAATTTAGGGCAACTCTGAAGGGTCGCCCCAGCTTCTCAGCTCCCCCTTGAGATTAGCTGAGGTATTTGTTGTGACTGCCTCACATCTCAACTCCCTTTATCCAATTCAGCTTTTTCGCCACAGTTGTTGGTTCCTAGGATTTTACCCAGTTAAATGTTCTCTACACAAATCTCTATCTCAAATCTGCTTTACAGGGAATGTGGCCTCAGACAGGTTTTCATTAGGTTCTGGACGTAACTCTCATTAGTCATTGATATGATTCGGCTGTGTCTCCATCCGAATCTCACCTTGATTGTAATTATCCCCGCATGTCAAGGATGGAGTCAGGTGGAGATCATTGAATCATAGGGGCGGGTTCCCCCTACTGTTCTCCTGGTAGCGAATAAGTCTCACGAGATCTGATGCTTTTAAAATGGGAGCTTCCCTACACAAGCTTTCTTCTCTGCTACCATTTAAGATGTGCCTTTGCTTCTTTTTTGCCTTCTGCCGTGACTGTGAGGCCTCCCCAGCCATGTGGAATTGTGAGTTCCTTAAACCTCTTTCCTTTCTAAATTACCCGGTCTTGGGTATGACTTTATTAGCAGCATGACAACAAACTAGTGCAGTCTGTTCTATAAGCCCAAGTCGGATCACAGAGTCCCGCTTTCTGTTTTTTTTTTCTAGCCCATATTTCTACTAAAACTTGACTCATATAGACTTAAAACAAAATAATTAAGCATGGCTAGTATTTATTTATTATTTTATACGTGTCAGGTACTGTATTTTGTAACTTATCTTTTAATAATCTTTCCAAATCTCTAAAAGGAGAACTCTGCTCTTTTATAGAGAAAATAAGGATGGCTCTGAAAATGTTAGCATTAGGGGAAGTAGGGTGAGGGACATAGGGGGCACTTTGTGTTATTTGTGCATTTTGCTATCAATCTAAAATCAGGTCAAAATAAAAATTAAAAAAATGGGTAGTAGAAGCAGGTTGTTAAGATTTTCAGTGTGACTCTAGAATTTTTTTGTTTGTTGTTTGTTTTGGAGTGTAGTGGTAAGATCTCTGCTCACTGCAACCTCCACTTCCCAGGCTCAAGCAATTCTCCTGCCTCAGTCTCCCAAGTAGCTGGGATTATAGGTGCCCGCCACCACACCCAGCTAAGTTTTCTATTTTTTTTTTTTTAGTAGAGATGCGGTTTCAGCATGTTGGCCAGTCCAGTCTCCTACTCCTGACTTGAAGTCATCCGCCCGCCTCAGCCTCCCGAAGTGCTGGGATTATAGGCATGAGCTCCCACTCCTGGCCCAAAGTTCATATTTTAACTACTAACCTAAATTATTTTAAAAACAAAAGCCTCCTTGGACTCAAACCAGGTCAGAGTGACATGATCATGTGCCTGTTTTGTGCAGGGTGAAGTGAGATTATTATCTAGGAAATAGCTGAAATGTCTTGTTGTGGGCATACATATTTCATATAAATTCTAAGCTTCATATTAGCACTTAGATTATAATTATCTAAAGAATAGAGAACAATTTCATATAATTTTCAGTGTATCAGGCGAATCAAAAGTATACATACAAGCATGCAGATGAATTTCAGTGAATATAGTGGTGACAATGCTCAACAGAATATGTGTCCCCCACCCAACCCTGCTTCTTGCTCTTTCACTGTCCTAAAGATAGAACAAAATGGTTCAGGCATCCAGCTTGTCCCCTCCACACTTCACACGTTTACTTAATAGCAGCTTATCTTTAACACTTTGTCATCTTTAAGATGTTGCTAATTCTTTCTGGTAGATCCCAGGACTGAGGATGAGGAAGAATGATTTTATTTAAATAAAGTTGCTTAATAAAAAAACCCTTTTTTTAGTTTTAAAATATTTTCATTATTTTATAAAATTTTTGTGGGTACATAGGAGGTTTATATATTTGTGGGGTACATGAGATGTTTTGATACAGGCATGCAGTGTGAAATAATCACGTCATGAGGAATGGGCTTTCCATCCCCTCAAGCATTTATCCTCTGAGTTAAAAACTATTCAATTGGCTGGGCACGGTGGCTCACGCCTGTAGTCCCAGCTCTTTGGGAGGCCGAGGTTGGCAGATCGCCTGAGGTCAGGAGTTTGAGACCAGCCTGGCCAACATGATGAAACCCCATCTCTACTAAAAATACAAAAATTAGCCGGGTGTGGTGGCGACTGCCTGTCATCCCAGCTACTCGGGAGGCTGAGACAGGAGAATCATTTGAACCTGGGAGGTGGAGGTTACAGTGAGCCGAGATCATGCCATTGTACTCCAGCCTGAGTGACAAGAGTGAAACTCCATGTCAAAAACAAACAAAAATCAATTACATTCTTTAAGTTATTAAAATTAAACATTGTAAATGATTTTTTTTCCCAAAGCTTTTTCAAAGAAAAAAAAGTAGAAACAAGGACACTTTCTACTGATTTCCAATATGGTGACTCTGTATTTCTAGCATGTGTTAAGGTGAAAAATTGATTTTATGTTTAATACAAAACATAGCATAATGTAATGAAAAGCAAGATTGTAATGATAAAGGAAAATAACACTAGTGCTAATTTTTTTCAATTTGAAGCATTGGATTAAAATGAATTAGGTTATATTCCAACATGTTTATATTGAATTTCTTTTTTCTCCAATTGGTTTCTTTTTATTAATGGGTGAGTGTTGCATTTGTATAAGGTTTCCCTATTATATTCAATTGTTTTGAGATGCTTTTAATTTGAAGTTTTTATGTTTTCTTTTTGATGTATACATGTTATGCTTTTATGCTGAATTTGATAATTGGTGCTGTATATGCAAAGCAAATGTAATTTCCCAGCTTTTATTTTTTAAAGCCCTGGGAAGCAACATAATAAAGTAGAAATAGTATCAAGACAGGAGTTAGAATACCTGGATTCTAAAATTTAAATTAAATTAGGATCTAGTGACATTATAGGTGTTCCTTGATCTTCTGATGACCTGATTCCTCAAAAGAAAAATAAAATAATCTATAAATTGTTTCTAATTCTAAAACTCTATCAATCCTATTTTTAAAATTATAATTAGTTGAACTCTATAAGGTCACAAAAATCCCTATTAAGAAACTAAAATAAAATTTTATCATATCTTAAAAATACTCTGATCTTTTTTTATATGCTGACATGAATTCTAATTATTTTTGAGCCCCTAAAAAACATTTAAGATCACAGTTTATGTTTTATTATTGACTTTCAGATAATTAACATTTTACTGATAGATATGAACAAATCTACTCTAACAGAGATAGTCATTAGTTTATTTCTCTCTTTTCAGTATCAATAAAAAGTATCGATTTACCAATAACAATGAATTAATTGCCTGAAATAAATGAAACGTAAGCAGCAAAAGTGAACTTTTTAGTATAACTCTTCTTGTAAACATTGACTTAGTTCAAAGGGAGCTTATCTTTAAAAAAAAAAGCGCTAATTCATGTCTATTGGTATAGATATAATCTTTTTTTCCTTGAAAATAGATCCTACTATACTCCAGACACTATGCCACTAGGTGCAGATATTAACACAAATAGCAGGTGATCATTGTCCTCATGGAGTTTATTTTAAAGAGAACAAAGTGAGACAAAGGCACACAAGCAAAGAACTACAATACAAAGGGGATGGCATCTGACTCAGCATGGAGGTGTCACGGAAGGTGTTGTTTTGCTTAGGTTTTGAAGTGTGGGTAGGAGATGGCCCATGTTGAGAGTGGGAACTGGGAATTAAAAAGATGAGGAGGTCTCTGCAAATCTACATGGATGGGAAGTAGCATGCTGATGTGGGAAACAACTAAAAAGTTCCAGAATGCATGGTTTATAAAGCGTGAGTCAGAGAGGGCTAGACCAGTAGCCAGATCAAGGATATCTCAGATGTTATAGTCATGAATTAGTGCATTGACCTGCAGGCCATGGGAGTCACTGAAGGTTTCAGTCAGGTAAGTGAGCTGATCAGAACAGTCCTTTAGATAGGCCGCTCTTTTGGCTGTAATGGGGACACGTTTGAAGTAGGGCTATAGCTAAAAATATACAGACACTTCCTCTTGTCTACAGCCCTGCTGGCATCTGTTGTATTTTGACTTTTTAATAATAGCCATTCCAACCGGTATGAAATGGTATCTCATTGTGTTTTGATTTGCATTTTTCTGATGATTAGTGATTCTAAGCATTTTTTTTTTCGTGTATTTGTTGGCCATTTGTATGTGTTCTTTTGAGAAGTGTTTGTTCATGTCCTTTGCCCATTTGTTAATTGGGTTTTTTTTTCTAATTGATTTAAGTTCCCTGTAGATTCTGGATACTAAAAAACAAACAAAAACCAGAAGTAAATAAATTCTCAGGACACACACACCCACACCCACACCCACACCCACAGAGAGAGAGAGAGAGAGAGAGAGAGCGCGCCTAGGTAAGAGGCCACCAACCACCAGGGTCTAAACTGGGAACACTTTCTAGTACAGAATGAATGGAAAGGATTCATGAAATATCTAGAAAGTAACGTTAATGAGATTTACATGTATGGAGTGAATGAGGAGAAACAGGGATCATTCAGGATTCTGGTGGGAATAACAGGGGGAGCCATTAGTTGAAATTTTGAAGTGGGAGAAGGAGAGGGAGTTTTAGGGAGAAAGATGAGTTGTTTTTTTAGGTATTTCAAACCCTTGAAGCTTCTATGGGACATCGAAGTGGAAATAACAGTCTGTGGGTTGGGACAATAAAGAAAGAAATTGGTTGAAGACTAGGGGAAGAGTATAGAGCAAAGAAATATTTCAGATAATAAACATATAGAGATAGCTGAAAATGTGGGACTGGATTACAAAGGAAGAATGATTTAGTTATGAAGCCCAAGGGCTGACAGGAATGGGTGACTAGTCGAGGAGTTCATATGCATCTGTTATTGTATGAATAAAAAAATTATCTGTTCCTTCCTAAAGATATCTTCAACCTGTTTTTGGATACATATGGGCACTGCTTTTCACTCTCTTAGCCCCATTTCTTATTTTAGCCTCTGCTGTAGCGATCAGTTCTGCACAGGCTTTGACCCAGGCTTTGACTAGTTGGTGCAGGTGTGATATGACACTTACCTGGAATGGCCCACAGTTTGTGGCTGCTCTCACTTAAGCAGGTGGGATGCTCATGTAGGTGTAACCTAGCAGCTTGGTAGAGTTTATGCCCATGGGGCAACCTGTGACCACTCAAAAATAAAGCCCTTTCCTCCTCCCAGATTGAGGAGTCTTGCATTATGTAATAAAACTCCTTAGAAGGCCTATTAGGTTCCAATACAGCATTAGGCAACTTGATAAGGTATCCCATCATCAGCCTTCCTTTCTTCCCTCATTCCTCTGCCTCTCACTCTTTCTTCCTAAGTTAACTTCTTAGATAAAATGCCAACTTTCTATATTTTGTCTCACATCAGGGAAAATAATTGTATACCCCATTTCAAAAGCACATAAAAAGGTTACTGTATAGAAAATTTGTCTTTAAGAGATTAAGCTGTAATTTTCCAAATACTTTAAAATTTTATTTCAGATACGTTTTTCATTTTTATAAGCTTCATCTAAAAGCAGAGTTCACCTAAGAATATACCTAAGAGCATATTACATAAAATATATTTTATATTTCAGTAGTTTAGCTAGGATTCTTTCAAAATTGAGAGGATCTACAAATATTTCTAACACATTAGTTTTCAGTCTTAAGGCTGAGTCAAGAACAAAGCTCCTAAACTTTGCATTGGTGATTGAGAACATTTTAAAATTGTTATTTAATTCATTAATTTATTTTTAAAAAAATTTCACATTGTAATTATATAGATTTATAGGATACAATTTGATGTTTCAATGAATATGTATGTTGTCTAATGATCCAATAAGGATAGTTAGTGTATTAATTACCTCATGCATTCATCATTTCTTTTTAATAAGAAATTTCAAAATCCTTTCTTCTAGATACTTTGTAATATACAATACTTTACTTTTAACTATAGTCACCCTGCTTTGCAAAGAACACTACAACTTATTCTTCCTATATAATTGTGATTTCATAACTGTTAACCAATCTATCTCCATTTTGCCCTCCCCACTTCTTCCTCACTGTTTGGTAACCACTATTCTACTCTACTTCTCTATTAACATTTTTTTTTTTAAGATTCCACATATGAGCGAGATCATGCGGTATTTGCTTTCTGTGTCTGGCTTATTTCACTTAACATTGTATCCTACAGGGTCATCCATGTTGTTGCAACTGGCAGAATTTCATTCTTTTTTTATGGCTGAATAGTATTTCATTGTGTGTGTGTCCATATATATATATATATATATATATATAATTTTATGTATAATTATAATTACACATAAAATTATATATAATTATAATTAATTTTATGCATAATTATAATTACACATAAAATTATATATAATTATAATTATAATTATATATAATTATATATAATAATAATATATATTATATGTAATATATAATATACATAACATACATAATGTATATTATATATAATATACATAACGTATATTATATACATTATACATTATATATATTATAATATACATAATATATATTATGTATATAATATACATAATATGTATTATATATAAAATATACATAATATATAATGTACATTATACATATAATATATATTATATATTAATAATATATTAATATCAATATTAATTATTATTAATTATTATTAATTATTATTAATTATTAATTATTATTAATTATTAATTATTATTAATTATTAATTAATAATTATTATTTATTATTAATATTATTAATATTAATATATAATATATTAATATTAATAATATATTAATATATAATATATTATACATAATATATTATATATAATATACATAATATGTATTATATATAATATACATAATATATATTATATATATATAATTCACTTGTTTGTTTTTATACACATAGGTTGATTCCATATCTGATTATTAGAAATAGTGCTACAGTAAACATACGAGTGCAGATATTTTTCAAACACAATGATTTCATTTCCTATGGATATATACCCAGTAGTGGGATTGCTGGGTTATGTGATCGAATGATTGTTTTTTTTTTTTTTTTTATTTTTTAGCGAACTTCCATAAAGTTTTGCTTAATGGTTGTACTAGTTTACAACCCCATCAACAGTGTGTAAGTGTTCCGTTTTCTCCACTTCCTTGCCAACTCTTGTTATCTTTTACCTTTTTGCTAATAGCCATTCTAATGGGTGAACTGGTATCTCATTGCGGTTTTGATTTGCATTTCCCTGATGGTTAGTGATGTTGAACATGATTTTATTATATATTCGTCTTGACCCTTTCTATATTTTCTCTTGTGGCATTTCTTTTAGTTTATTTTGTCCTTTTTTTTTTTTTTTTTTGCGAAGGAGTCTTGCTCTGTTGCCCAAGCTGGAGTGCAGTGGTGCAATCGGGGCTCACGGCAACCTCCATCTCCCTGGTTCAAGCAATTCCCCTGCCTCAGCCTGCTGAGTAGCTGGGGTTACAGGCACACGCCATCATGTTTGGCTAAATTTTTGTATTTTTAGTAGAGAAATGATTTCACCATATTGGTCAGGCTGGTCTCAAACTCCTGACCTCAGGCAATCCGCCTGCCTCAGCCTCCCAGTTTTGCCCATTTTTAAATAAGTTATTTATGTTTTTGCTGTTGAGTTGTTTAAGTTTGTTATATAATCTGGGCATTAACTCCTTAGCAGATGTATAGTTTGCAAATATTGTATCCCATTCTGTAAGTTGTTTTTTCACTCTGTTAAGTTTCCTTTGCTGTGCAAAAGCATTTTAGTTTGATGAAACCCCATTTATCTCTTTTTGCTTTTGTTGCCTGTGCTTTTGACGTCTCATTTAAAAAATCCTTGTAGAACCCAAAGTTATAGAGAATTTCCCACATGTTATCTTCTAGTAGTTTTTCATAGTTTTCAATCTTACCTTTAGGTCTTTAATCGCATTTGAGTTGATTTTTGTATAAGGTAAAAGATAGGGGTCTAATTTCATTATCCCACATGTAGATATCCAATCTTCTCAGTACCATTTAATGAAGAGACTGTCTTTACCCCTGTGTGTGCTCTTGACTCCTTTTTTGAAAATCAGTTGACTTTAGGTATGAGAATTTATTTCTGAGCTGTATATTCTCTTCCATTGGTCTATGTGTTTGCTTTATGGCAGTGCCATGCTGTTTTGCTTACTATGGCTTTGTAGTATATTTTGAAGTCAGGTAGTGTGGTGCCTCCAGCTTTGTTATTTTTGCACAGGATTGCTTTGGTTATTTGGGGTCTTTTCTGGTTTCATACAAATTTTAGGGTATTTTTTTCTATTTCTGTGAAGAATTTCATTGGTATTTTGATAGGGATTGCATTGAATCTGTAGGACATTTTGTTAGTATGGTCATTTCAATAGTATCAGTTCTTCCATTCCATGAGTATATAGTGTCCATTTTTTGTGGATCGTAAATTTTTCCATCAGTATGTTATAGTTTTCATTGTAGAGATCTTTCACGACCTTGATTAAATTTATCTGCAGATTTCTTGGTAGCTATTGTAAATGGAATTCCTTTCTTGATGACTTTTTCAGATAGTTCACTATTAGTGTATAGAAACAACACTGAATTTTCTGTGTTGATTTTGTATACTACAACTTTACTGAATTTATTTATGATTTCTAGTAGTTTTTGGTCAAGTCTTTAGGGTTCTCACTCTATATAAGTATATATAGAAAGAACCCTAAAGAGAGAGAGATCATATATATCTATATGATCATATATATAGATGTATACATATGTATGTGAGATCACATTTTCTACAAACAGAAACAATCTGACTTCCTTCTTTCCAGTTTGGATCCCTCTTATTTATTTCTTTTGTCTAATTGCTCTGGCTCTGACCTCCAGTACTATGCTAAATAGAAGTGGTAGAAGTTGACATCCTTGTCTTCCTCCATATCATAGAGGAAAAGCATTTAACTATTCACCATAAATAAGATGTTAGCTGTGGGTTTGTCACCTATGGCCTTTACTGCATTGAGGTACACTCCTATACCTACTTTCTTGACAGTTTTTATCATAAAGGAATGTTGACTTTTGTCAAGTGTTCTTTTTGCATCTGTTGAAATGATCACATGGTTTTTGTTCTTCTTTCTATTGTGGTGGTGTATCATATTTACTGATTTGTGCATGTTAAGCCATCCTTTCATCCCTGGGATGAACTCCACTTGATTATAGTGAATACTCTTTTTAGTGTGCTGTCGAAGTCAGTTCACTTGTATCTTGTTGAGAATTTTTGTATCTATGTTCTTCAGGAATATTGGCCTGTTATTTTCATTTTGTGCGTGTCTTTGTCTGGTTTTAGAATCAGGATGTTGCGAGCCTCATAAGATGAGTATGGAAGTATTCCTTCCTCATTACTTTTGTGGAAAAGTTTGTGGAGAATTGGTAGTTATTCTTTAACTGTTTGGTAGAATTCAGCAGTGAAGACATCAGGTCCTGGGTGTTGGTTGTTGTTGTTGTTGTTTTGATGGAAGATGTTTTATTATTGATTCAATTTCCAAACTCATTATTGATGTGTTCAGATGTTATATTTCCTCACAATTTAATCTGGGTAGTTGTATGTGTGCAGAAATTTATTCATTTTATTCTACATTATCAAATTTGTTGGCATATAGTTATGAGTAATGTCTTACAAACCCTTCTATTTCTGTGGTGTATCAGTTGTAATGTCTCCTTTTTCATCTTTTATTTATTTGAATTTTCTCTCCTTTTGTCTTAGTTTAGCTAAAGGTTTGTCAGTTTTACCTTTACACTTTGTCTTATTTATCTTTTGAATTATTTTTTAGTGTCTGTTTCATTTATATCTGCTGTGAGCTTTATTATTTCCTTCCTTCTACCAATTTTGGGTTTAGTTTGTTTTTGATGTTCTAGTTACTTGAAGTGTATAATTTTGCTTTGTGATTTGAAAATCTTTCTTCTTTTTTGGTGTAGGCTTTTATTGCTATAAATTTCCCTCTTAGAACTGCTTTTGCTACGTTCCATAGGTTTGGGTATGTTGGATTTTCATTCTTACTTGTCTCAGTGACTTTTGAAATTTTCCTATTAATGTCTTAATGAGACCTATTGATTTCTTGGGTGCGTGCTATTTAATTTCCATGTCTTTATAAAATTTCCAAGGGCTTTCCTGTTGTTGATTTCTGACTTTATATCCCTGTAATCAGAAAAGATACTTCATATGATATCTGTCTTCTTAAGTTTGTTAAGACTTATTATGTGTCATAATGTATGATTGGTCCTAGAGAATGTTTGGTGTACAGTTGAGAATAATTTGTATTCTGCAGCTGTTGGATGATGTATTAGTCTGTTTCCATACTGCTGATAAAGACATACCCGAGACTGGGTAATTTACAGAGAAAAAGAGGTTTAGTGGACTCATAGTTCCACGTGGCTGGGGAGGTCTCCCAATCATGATGGAAGGCGAAAGACACATCTTACATGGTAGCAAACAAAATAGAATTGAGAACCAAGTGAAAGGATTCCCCCTTATAAAACCATCAGCTCTTGTTAGACGTATTCACTACCACAAGAACAGTATGGGGGAACCGCCCCCATGATTCAATTATCTCCCACTGGTTCCCTCCCACAACATGTATGAATTATGGGAGCTATAATCAAGATGAGATTTGGGTGGGGATATACAGCCAAACCATATCAGGTGAGATCTTCTTTACCTGCTAGGTCCATTTGGTCTATGGTATAGTTTGAGTCTGTCATTTTTTGGTTGATTTTCTCTTCATAGAATCTGTCCATTTTTAAAGTGGAGTGTTGAAATTTCCTACTAATATTGTATTGCAGTCTATCTCTACCTTTAAATCTAATATTTGCTTTATATATCTGGTTGTTCTGGTGTTGGGTACATATATAGTTACACCTAAGTAATATATATGTTATGTCCTCTTATTGAATTGGGCCTTTTATCATTTCATTATACAGTGACATTCTTTTTTTATATAGTTTTTTTATTTAAAGCCTTTTAAAATATGACATGACTGTGGCTACTCCTGCTTGCTTTTCATTTGTTTGCATAAAATATATTTTTCCATCTCTTCACTTTCAGTCTATTTGTCTTTAATAGTGAGGTAAGTATCATGTAGGCAGCATATAGGTGGGTTTTGCTATCTGAATCCATTCATCCACTTTATATCTTTTAAGTAGAGTTTAATCCACTTCTATTCAAGTTTATTATTGATAAATTAGGACTTCCTTCTACCATTTCATTAGTTGTTTTTTAGATTACTTGTTCACTTCTTCCTTTCTTATTGTTTATCCCTCTAGTTTGGTGGTTTTCTGTGGTGCTAAGCTTTGTTTCTTTTCCCTTTTTTGGTGTGTGTGTGTGTATCTGCTGTAATTTCTTTCTTTCTGGTTAGTGAAACTAACATACAGAGTCCTGTATTTGTAACAGACTATTTTACACTGATAACAACTTAACTTCTGTCACATAAAAATACTCTTGACTTCTCCCCCCCACACACATAATTTATATTTTTGTTACCTTACATTGCATCTTTATGAATGGTAGACTCCATGGAACATAGGATCTATGTCACAACTAAATCAATTATTTAATGGCAGCATTAAAGCAGCCCAAAGAATGTGAAAAACTGGTGTGGGTGTATTTAACTTTTTAAAAACTATGTTTCATAATGTTTTCATTAAAAAGTCTTTATCAGTTTGCTAATGCCTAATTTTTACAGCCAGCCACCATAGATTTTACAGGATAAATATATTATTTCAGTGGTAATTGAAGCAGAATTTTTGTTGCTCTTCTTACCCTTAGAGATTGTGTATTATCCTCAGACGTAATTCTTTGATTTTTTTTTCTTTTCATGTTGTTACACATAGTTACCAACAATCAACGTGAGAATAACCTTTGAATATTTTCAAGCATTAAGATTTGTTTATACAGCTGCACAATTAGACAACCAACACTCTTGGGTCTTTACCTCTCAGCATACACCTGATTATTAACTTAAAGGTATGATGGGAAAAGTATCAATTTTTGTTGGTCACCTAGATTTGGAAATATGTAATAACTATAAGCTTGGGTCTGCTTCTTCAGAAGCCTAGGAATTGGAGTGATGGTTCTCTGAAGAGGCTGGAAACAAAGTATGTGTTTCCAGAAGGCTTAATAGAATATGTTGAGACATAGGCCATTAACACAAAAGTGAAAGAAATGCAAAAAATGTATGAAAGTAAGGATTTGAGAAGGGAAATTTTATTTTTAAGTCTAAGATTCCTATGAATTATATGAAAATAAATGTCCTATCCTTAAAATTAGCCAAAGGAAGCACTTTACTTATCAATATGATATGACTTTTCATACTCTTATCTAAAGATATCCTAAACTAAGATCCAGTTTTCTAAGTAAAGACGTTTTAATCATGCTTTAAAGCATGTTAGATGATTCCTACCACATCACATCATGTTGTTTACATGTATGATTTAAACTGCATTTATTCTTCAACTCACTGGTTCCTTAGGCTTCTTATCTTTCCTTGCACGCTTAGATAATTTTATGTTAAATTGATTTTTAGAAGTTTAGTTGCTGGGCGTAGTGGCTGTCGCCTGTAAACCCAGTACTTTGGGAATTCAAGGCAGGTGGATTGCTTGAGTCTTGGAGTTTGAGGCCTGCCTGGGAAAGATGACAAACCCCATTGGTACAAAAATAAAAATATTAGCTGGATATGGTGGCACATGCCTGTGGTCCCAGCTACTCCAACGCTGAGGTGGGAGGATGGCTTGAGTCCGAGAGGCAGAGGTGTGAGCCAAGATCATGCCCTGCTCTTCAGCCTGGGCAACCAAGCCAGACCCTGTTTCAAAAAAAAAAAATCTAGTGAGATTTGATTTCTATTTCTATGTGATTCAAAACTAGGAGAGCTTCAAGGCTAATGACTATTAAAAAATGGCCATTGCTACTTGCATTTTCTATGAAGCCAGCATACACAGCAACGTGCAACCTAAAAACCAAGCTATTTAATAAGTAGCTTAGATTTCAGGTTTGATTGTCTTTGAGGTTTGATTATTACAGAGATCAATTGCCAGAAAAAATATAGACTAATTCTGTATTTGGTCCTTTTATCATATGAAACATCCCATCGTTGGGTATAAATTAAGAGCAAATACGGATGTTTATACCGATAGCGGTGCAGATATTTCCATGTTTATACAGATAGCGGTGTAGATATTTCCATGTTCATACAGATAGTGGTGTAGATATTTCCATGTTCATACAGATAGCGGTGTAGATATTTCCATGTTCATCCAGATGGCTGTGTAGATATATCCATGTTCATACAGATGGTGGTGAGGATATTTCCATGCTCATACAGATAGCGGTGTAGATATTTTCATGTTCGTACAGATAGTGGTGTAGATATTTCCATGTTCATACAGATAGAGGGGCTGATATTTCCATGTTCATACAGATAGCGGTGCTGATATTTCCATGTTTATACAGGTAGCGGTGTAGATATTTCCATGTTTATACAGATAGCGGTGTAGATATTTCCATGTTTATACAGATAGAGGTGTAGATATTTCCATGTTTATACAGATAGCGGTGCAGATTTCTCCATCTTAATACATATGGCGGTGCAGATATTTATATGTTCATACAGATGGCCGTGCAGATATTTCCATGTTCATACAGATGGCGGTGTAGATATTTCCATGTTCATACAGATAGCGGTGTAGTTATTTCCATGTGTAAAGAGATAGCTGTGTAGATATTTCCACGTATATGCAGATAGCTGTGAAGATATTTCCATTTTCATGCAGATAGCGGTGTAGATATTTCCATGTTTATACAGATAGCGGTGAAGATGTATGCATGTTTACACAGATAGCGGTGTAGATATTTCCATCTTCATACAGATAGCGGTGTAGATATTTCCATGTTCATCCAGATGGCTGTGTAGATATATCCATGTTCATACTGATGGCGGTGAAGATATTTCCATGTTCATACAGATACCGGTGTAGATCTTTCCATGTTCATACAGATAGCGGTGTAGATATTCCCATGTTCATACAGATAGAGGTGTAGCTATTTTCATGTTCATACAGATAGCAGTGTAGATATTTCCATGTTCATCCAGATGGCTGTGAAGATATATCCATGTTCATACAGGTGGCGGTGAAGATATTTCCATGTTCATACAGATAGTGGTGTAGATATTTCCATGTTCATACAGATAGCGGTGTAGATATTTCCATGTTCATACAGATGGCTGTGTAGATATATCCATGTTCATTCAGATGGCAGTGAAGATATTTCCATGTTCATACAGATAGCGGTGTAGATATTTCCATGTTCATACAGATAGCGGTGTAGATATTTCCATGTTCATACAGATAGTGGTGTAGATATTTCCATGTTCATACAGGTAGCGGTGTAGCTATTTCCATGTTCATACAGATAGCGGTGTAGATATTTCCATGTTCATAGAGATAGCGGTGTAGATATTTCCATGTTCATACAGATAGCGGTGCTGATATTTCCATGTTTATACAGATAGCGGTGTAGATATTTCCATGTTCATACAGATAGCGGTGTAGATACTTCCATGTTCATACAGATAGCGGTGTAGATACTTAAATGTTCATCCAGATGGCTGTGTAGATATTTCCATGTTCATACATTTAGCGGTGTAGATATTTCCATGTTTATACAGATAGCGGTGTAGATATCTCCATCTTAATACTGATGGCGGTGTAGATATTTATATGTTCATACAGATGGCGGTGCAGATATTTCCATGTTCATACAGATGGCGGTGTAGATATTTCCATGTTTATAGAGACTGCGGTGTAGATATTTCCATGTGTAAAGAAATAGCTTTGTAAATATTTCCATGTATATGCAGATAGCTGTGTAGATATTTCCATTTTCATGCAGATAGCGGTGTAGATATTTCCATGTTCAAACAGATAGCTGTGTAGATATTTCCATGTTCATACAGATAGCGGTGTAGATATTTTCATGTTTATACAGATAGCGGTGAAGATGTATGCATGTTAACACAGATAGCGGTGTAGATATTTCCAAGTTCATACAGATAGCGGTGTAGATATTTCCATGTTCATCCAGATGGCTGTGTAGATATATGCATGTTCATACAGATGGCGGTGAAGATATTTCCATGTTCATGCAGACAGCGGTGTAGATATTTCCATGTTCATACAGATAGCGGTGTAGACATTTCCATGTTCATACTGATAGCGGTGTAGCTATTTCCATGTTCATACAGATAGCGGTGTAGATATTTCCATGTTCATCCAGATGGCTGTGTAGATATGTCCATGTTCATACAGATGGCGGTGAAGATATTTCCATGTTCATACAGATGGCGGTGTAGATATTTCCATGTTCATACAGATAGCAGTGTAGATATTTCCATGTTCATACATACAGCGGTGCTGTTATTTCCATGTTCATCCAGATGGCTGTGTAGATATATCCAAGTTCATACAGACGGCGGTGAAGATATTTCCATGTTCATACAGATATCGGTGTAGATATTTCCATGTTCATAGAGATAGCGGTGTAGATATTTCCATGTTCATACAGATAGCGGTGCTGATATTTCCATGTTTATTAAGGTAGCGGTGTTGATATTTCCATGTTTATACAGATAGCGGTGTAGATATTTCCATGTTTATACAGATAGCGGTGTAGATATTTTCATATTTATGCAGATAGCGGTGTAGATATCTCCATCTTAATACAGATGGCGGTGTAGATATTTATATGTCCATACAGATGGCGGTGCAGATATTTCCATGTTCATTCAGATGGCGGTGTAGATATTTCCATGTTTATAGAGATTGCGGTGTAGATATTTCCATGTGTAAAGAAATAGCTTTGTAGATATTTCCATGTACATGCAGAGAGCTGTGTAGATATTTCCATTTTCATGCAGATAGCGGTGTAGATATTTCCATGTTCAAACAGATAGCTGTGTAGATATTTCCATGTTCATACAGATAGCGGTGTAGATATTTCCATGTTTATACAGATAGCGGTGAAGATGTATGCATGTTAACACAGATAGCGGTGTAGATATTTCCATGTTCATACAGATAGCGGTGTAGATATTTCCATATTCATCCAGATGGCTGTGTAGATATATCCATGTTCATACAGATGGCGGTGAAGATATTTCCATGTTCATACAGATAGCGGTGTAGATATTTCCATGTTCATACAGATAGCGGTGTAGATATTTCCATGTTCATACAGATAGCGGTGTAGGTATTTCCATGTTCATACAGATAGCGGTGTAGATATTTCCATGTTTATACAGATATCGGTGTAGATATTTCCTTGTTTATACAGATAGCGGAGTAGATGTCTCCATCTTAATACAGATGGCGGTGTAGATATTTATATGATCATACAGATGGCGGTGTATATATTTCCATGTTTATAGAGGTAGCGGTGTAGTTATTTCAATGTTTAAAGAGATAGCTGTGTAGATATTTCCATGTATATGCAGATAGCTTTGTAGATATTTCTATTTTCATGCAGATAGCGGTGTAGATATTTCCATGTTCAAACAGATAGCGGTGTAGATATTTCCATGTTCATACAGATAGCAGTGTAGATATTTCCATGTTTAAACAGATAGTGGTGAAGATGTATACATGTTTACAGAGATAACGGCGTAGATATTTCCATGCTCATACAGATAGCGGGGTAGATATTTCCGTGTTCATCCAGATGGCTGTGTAGATATATCCATGTTCATACAGATGGCGGTGAAGATATTTCCATGTTCCTACAGATAGCGGTGTAGATATTTCCATATTCATAGAGATAGCGGTGTAGATATTTCCATGTTCATACAGACAGCGGTGCTGATATTTCCATGTTCATCCAGATGGCTGTGTAGATATATCTATGTTCATACAGATGGTGGTGAAGATATTTCCATGTTCATACAGATATCGGTGTAGATATTTCCATGTTCATACAGATAGCAGTGTAGGTATTTCCATGTTCATACAGATGGCGGTGAAGATATTTCCATGGTCATAGAGATAGCGGTGTAGATATTTCCATGTTTATACAGATAGCGGTGTAGATATTTCCATGTTTGTACAGATAGCGGTGTGAATATCTCCATCTTAATACAGATGGTGGTGTAGATATTTATATGTTCATGCAGATGGCGGTGCAGATATTTCCATGTTCATACAGATGGCCGTGTAGGTATGTCTATGTTTATAGAGATAGCGGTGTAGTTATTTCCATGTGTAAAGAAATAGCTTTGTAGATATTTCCATGTATATGCCGATAGCTCTGTAGATATTTCCATTTTCATGCAGACAGCGGTGTAGATATTTCCATGTTCATACAGATAGCGGTGGAGATATTTCCATGTTTATACAGATAGCGGTGAAGATGTATGCATGTTTACACAGATAGCGGTGTAGATATTTCCATGTTCATTGAGGTAGCGGTGTAGATATTTCCATGTTCATCCAGATGGCTGTGTAGATATATCCATGTTCATACAGATGGCGGTGAAGATATTTCCATGTTCATACAGATAGCGGTGTAGATCTTTCCATGTTCATACAGATAGCGGTGTAGATATTTCCATGTTCATACAGATAGAGGTGTAGCTACTTCCATGTTCATACAGATTGCGGCGTAGATATTTCCATGTTCATCCAGATGGCTGTGTAGATATATCCATGTTCATACAGATGGCGGTGAAGATATTTCCATGTTCATACAGATAGCAGTGTAGATATTTCCATGTTCATACAGATAGTGGTGTAGATATTTCCATGTTCATACAGATAGCGGTGTATCTATTTCCATGTTCATACATATAGCGGTGTAGATATTTCCATGTTCATCCAGATGGCTGTGTAGATATTTCCATGTTCATACAGATAGCGGTGCTGATATTTCCATGTTTATACAGGTAGCGGTGTAGCTATTTCCATGTTTATACAGATAGCGGTGTAGATATTTCCATGTTTATACAGATAGCGGTGTAGATATTTCCATGTTTATACCGATAGCGGTGGAGATATCTCCATCTTAATACAGATGGCGGTGTAGATATTTATATGTTCATACAGATGGCGGTGAAGATATCTCCATGTTCATACAGATGGCGGTGTAGATATTTCCATGTTAATAGAGATAGCCGTGTAGTTATTTCCATGTGTAAAGAAATAGCTTTGTAGATATTTCCACGTATATGCAGATAGCTGTGTAGATATTTCCATTTTCATGCAGATAGCGGAGTAGATATTTCCATGTTCAAACAGATAGAGGTGTAGATATTTCCATGATCATACAGATAGCGGTGCTGTTATTTACATGTTCATCCAGATGGCTGTGTAGATATATCCATGTTCATACAGATGACGGTGAAGATATTTCCATGTTCATACAGATATCGGTGTAGATATTTCCATGTTCATAGAGATAGCTGTGTAGATATTTCCATGTTCATACAGATAGCGATGCTGATATTTCCATGTTTATTCAAGTAGCGGTGTTGATATTTCCATGTTTATACAGATAGCGGTGTAGATATTTCCATGTTTATACAGATAGCGGTGTAGATATTTTCATGTTTATACAGATAGCGGTGTAGATATCTCCATCTTAATACAGATGGCGGTGTAGATGTTTATATGTCCATACAGATGGCGGTGCAGATATTTCCGTGTTCATTCAGATGGCGGTGTAGATATTTCCATGTTTATAGAGATTGCGGTGTAGATATTTCCATGTGTAAAGAAATAGCTTTGTAGATATTTCCAAGTACATGCAGAGAGCTGTGTAGATATTTCCATTTTCATGCAGATAGCGGTGTAGATATTTCCATGTTCAAACAGATAGCTGTGTAGATATTTCCATGTTCATACAGATAGCGGTGTAGATATTTCCATGTTTATACAGATAGCGGTGAAGATGTATGCATGTTAACACAGATAGCGGTGTAGATATTTCCATGTTCATACAGATAGCGGTGTAGATATTTCCATATTCATCCAGATGGCTGTGTAGGTATATCCATGTTCATACAGATGGCGGTGAAGATATTTCCATGTTCATACAGATAGCGGTGTAGATATTTCCATGTTCATACAGATAGCGGTGTAGATATTTCCATGTTCAAACAGATAGCGGTGTAGATATTTCCATGTTCATACAGATTGCAGTGTAGATATTTCCATGTTTAAACAGATAGTGGTGAAGATGTATACATGTTTACAGAGATAGCAGTGTAGATATTTCCATGCTCATACAGATAGGGGTGTAGATATTTCCGTGTTCATCCAGATGGCTGTGTAGATATATCCATGTTCATACAGATGGCGGTGAAGATATTTCCATGTTCATACAGATAACGGTGAAGATATTTCCATGTTCATACAGATAGCGGTGTAGATATTTCCATGTTCATACAGATAGCGGTGTAGCTATTTCCATGTTCATACAGATAGCGGTGTAGATATTTCCATGTTCATCCAGATGGGTGTGTAGATAAATCCATGTTCATACATATGGCGGTGAAGATATTTCCATGTTCATACAGATAGCGGTGTAGATATTTCCATGTTTATACAGATATCGGTGTAGATATTTCCATGTTTATACAGATAGCGGAGTAGATATCTCCATCTTAATACAGATGGCGGTGTAGATATTTATATGATCATACAGATGGCGGTGCAGATATTTCCATGTTCATACAGATGGCGGTGTATATATTTCCATGTTTATAGAGGTAGCGGTGTAGTTATTTCCATGTGTAAAGAGATAGCTGTATAGATATTTCCATGTATATGCAGATAGCTTTGTAGATATTTCCATTTTCATGCAGATAGCGGTGTAGATATTTCCATGTTCAAACAGATAGCGGTGTAGATATTTCCATGTTCATACAGATAGCAGTGTAGATATTTCCATGTTTAAACAGATAGTGGTGAAGATGTATACATGTTTACAGAGATAGCGGTGTAGATATTTCCATGCTCACACAGACAGCGGTGTAGATATTTCCGTGTTCATCCAGATGGCTGTGTAGATATATCCATCTTCACACAGATGGCGGTGAAGATATTTCCATGTTCATACAGATAGCGGTGAAGATATTTCCATGTTCATACAGATAGCGGTGTAGATATTTCCATGTTCATTCAGATGGCTGTGTAGACATATCCATCTTCACACAGATGGCGGTGAAGATATTTCCATGTTCATACAGATAGCGGTGTAGATATTTCCATGTTCATACAGACAGCGGTGTAGATATTTCCATGTTCATACAGACAGCGGTGCTGATATTTCCATGTTCATCCACATGGCTGTGTAGATATATCCATGTTCATACAGATGGCGGTGAAGATATTTCCATGTTCATACAGATAGCGGTGTAGATATTTCCATGTTCATACAGATAGCAGTGTAGATATTTCCATGTTCATACAGATAGCGGTGCTGATATTTCCATGTTTATACAGATAGCGGTGTAGATATTTCCATCTTTATACAGATAGCGGTGTAGATATCTTCATCTTAATACAGATGGCGGTGTAGTTATCTATATGTTCATACAGATAACGGTGCAGATATTTCCATGTTAATCCAGATGGCTGTGTAGAGATATCCATGTTCATACAGATGGCGGTGAAGATATTTCCATGTTCATTCAGATAGCGGTGTAGATATTTCCATCTTCATACCGATAGTGGTGTAGATATTTCCATGTTCATACAGATAGGGGGGCTGATATTTTCATGTTCATATAGATAGCGGTGCTGATATTTCCATGTTTATACAGGTAGCGGTGTAGATATTTCCAGGTTTATACAGATAGCAGTGTAGACATTTCCATGTTTATACAGATAGCGGTGTAGATATTTCCATGTTTATACAGATAGAGGTGTAGATATCTCCATCTTAATACAGATGGCAGTTTAGATATTTATATTTTCATACAGATGGCCGTGCAGATATTTCCATGTTCATACAGATGGTGGTGTAGATATATCCATGTTCATACAGATAGCGGTGTAGTTTTTTCCATGTGTAAAGAGATAGCTGTTTAGATATTTCCATGTATACGCAGATAGCTGTGTAGATACTTCCATTTTCATGCAGATAGCGGTTTAGATATTTCCATGTTCAATCAGATAGCGGTGTAGATATTTCCATGTTCATACAGATAGCTTTGTAGATATATCCATGTTTATACAGATAGCGGCGAAGATGTATGCATGTTTACACAGATAGCGGTGTAGATATTTCCATGTTTATACAGATAGCGGTGTAGATATTTCCATGTTCATACAGATAGTGCTGTAGATATTTCCATGTTCATACAGATAGCGGTGCAGCTATTTCCATGTTCATACAGATAGCGGTGTAGATATTTCCGTGTTCGTACAGATAGCGGTGTAGATATTTCCATGTTCATACAGATAGCGGTGCTTATATTTCCATGTTTATACAGATAGCGGTGTAGATATTTCCATGTTCATACAGATAGCGGTGTAGATATTTGCATGTTTATACAGATAGCGGTGAAGATGTATGCATGTTTGCACAGATAGCGGTGTAGATATTTCCATGTTCATACAGATAGCGGTGTAGACATTTCCATGTTCATACAGATAGCGGTGTAGATATTTCCATGTTCATACAGATAGCGGTGTAGATATTTCCATGTTCATACAGATAGCGGTGTAGATATTTCCATGTTCATCCAGAAGGCTGTGTAGATATTTCCATGTTCATACAGGTAGCGGTGCTGATATTTCCATGTTTATATAGGTAGCAGTGTAGATATTTTCATGTTTATACAGATAGCGGTGTAGATATTTCCATGTTTATACAGATAGCGGTGTAGATAATTCCATGTTTATACAGATAGCAGTGTGGATATCTCCATCTTAATACAGATGGTGGTGTAGATATTTATATGTTCATGCAGATGGCGGTGCAGATATTTCCATGTTCATACAGATGGCGGTGTAGATATTTCTACATTTATAGAGATAGCGGTGTAGTTATTTCCATGTGTAAAGAAATAGCTTTGTAGATATTTCCATGTATATGCAGATAGCTCTGTAGATATTTCCATTTTCATGCAGATAGCGGTGTAGATATTTCCATGTTCATACAGATAGCGGTGGAGATATTTCCATGTTTATACAGATAGCGGTGAAGATGTATGAATGTTTACACAGATAGCGGTGTAGATATTTCCATGTTCATTGAGGTAGCGGTGTAGATATTTCCATGTTCATCCAGATGGCTGTGTAGATATATCCATGTTCATACAGATGGCGGTGAAGATATTTCCATGTTCATACAGATAGCGGTGTAGATCTTTCCATGTTCATACAGATAGCGGTGTAGATCTTTCCATGTTCATACAGATAGAGGTGTAGCTATTTCCATGTTCATACAGATTGCGGCGTAGATATTTCCATGTTCATCCAGATGGCTGTGTAGATATATCCATGTTCATACAGATGGCGGTGAAGATATTTCCATGTTCATACAGATAGCAGTGTAGATATTTCCATGTTCATACAGATAGTGGTGTAGATATTTCCATGTTCATACAGATAGCGGTGTAGATATTTCCATGTTCATACATATAGCGGTGTAGATATTTCCATGTTCATCCAAATGGCTGTGTAGATATTTCCATGTTCATACAGATAGCGGTGCTGATATTTCCATGTTTATACAGGTAGCGGTGTAGCTATTTCCATGTTTATACAGATAGCGGTGTAGATATTTCCATGTTTATACAGATAGCGGTGTAGATATTTCCATGTTTATACCGATAGCGGTGGAGATATCTCCATCTTAATACAGATGGCGGTGTAGATATTTATATGTTCATACAGATGGCGGTGAAGATATCTCCATGTTCATACAGATGGCGGTGTAGATATTTCCATGGTAATAGAGATAGCGGTGTAGTTATTTCCATGTGTAAAGAAATAGCTTTGTAGATATTTCCATGTATATGCAGATAGCTGTGTAGATATTTCCATTTTCATGCAGATAGCGGAGTAGATATTTCCATGTTCAAACAGATAGAGGTGTAGATATTTCCATGTTCATACAGATAGCGGTGTAGATATTTCCATGTTTATACAGATAGCGGTGAAGATGTATGCATGTTTACACAGATAGTGGTGTAGATATTTCCATGTTCATACAGATAGCTGTGTAGATATTTCCATGTTCATCCAGATGGCTGTGTAGTTATATCCATGTTCATACAGATGGCGGTGAAGATATTTCCATGATCATACAGATAGCGGTGTAGATATTTCCATGTTCATACAGATCGCGGTGTAGACATTTCCATGTTCATACAGATAGCGGTGTAGATATTTCAATGTTCATCCAGATGGCTGTGTACATATTTCCATTTTCATACAGATAGCGGTGCTGATATTTCCATGTTTATACAGGTAGCGGTGTAGATATTCCCATGTTTATACAGATAGCGGTGTAGATATTTCCATATTTATACAGATAGAGGTGAAGATGTATGCATGTTTACACAGTTAGAGGTGCAGATATTTCCATGTTCATACTGATAGCGGTGTAGATATTTCCATGTTCATACAGATGGCTGTGTAGATATATCCATGTTCATTCAGATGGCAGTGAAGATATTTCCATGTTCATACAGATAGCGGTGTAGATATTTCCATGTTTATACAGATAGCTGTGTAGATATTTCCATGTTCATACAGACAGCGGTGTAGATATTTCCATGTTCATACAGATAGTGGTGTAGATATTTCCATGTTCATACAGGTAGCGGTGTAGCTATTTCCATGTTCATACAGATAGCGGTGTAGATATTTCCATGTTCATAGAGATAGCGGTGTAGATATTTCCATGTTCATACAGATAGCGGTGCTGATATTTCCATGTTTATACAGGTAGCGGTGTAGATATTTCCATGTTCATACAGATAGCGGTGTAGATATTTCCATGTTTATACAGATAGCGGTGTAGACATTTTCATGTTTATACAGATAGCGGTGTAGGTATCTCCATCTTAATACAGATGGCGGTGTAGATATTTATATGTTCATACAGATGGCGGTGCAGATATTTCCATGTTCATACAGATGGGGGTGTAGATATTTCCATGTTTATAGAGATAGCGGTGTACTTATTTCCATGTGTAAAGAGATAGCTGTATAGATATTTCCATGTATATGCAGATAGCTGTGTAGATATTTCCATTTTCATGCAGATACCGGTGTAGATATTTCCATGTTCAAACAGATAGCTGTGTAGATATTTCCATGTTCATACAGATAGCTCTGTAGATATTTTCATGTTTATACAGATAGCGGTGAAGATGTATGCATGTTAACACAGATAGCGGTGTAGATATTTCCATGTTCATACAGACAGCGGTGTAGATATTTCCATGTTCATACAGACAGCGGTGCTGATATTTCCATGTTCATCCACATGGCTGTGTAGATATATCCATGTTCATACAGATGGTGGTGAAGATATTTCCATGTTCATACAGATAGCGGTGTAGATATTTCCATGTTCATACAGATAGCAGTGTAGATATTTCCATGTTCATACAGATAGCGGTGCTGATATTTCCATGTTTATACAGATAGCGGTGTAGATATTTCCATCTTTATACAGATAGCGGTGTAGATATCTTCATCTTAATACAGATGGCGGTGTAGTTATCTATATGTTCATACAGATAACGGTGCAGATATTTCCATGTTAATCCAGATGGCTGTGTAGAGATATCCATGTTCATACAGATGGCGGTGAAGATATTTCCATGTTCATTCAGATAGCGGTGTAGATATTTCCATCTTCATACCGATAGTGGTGTAGATATTTCCATGTTCATACAGATAGGGGGGCTGATATTTTCATGTTCATATAGATAGCGGTGCTGATATTTCCATGTTTATACAGGTAGCGGTGTAGATATTTCCAGGTTTATACAGATAGCAGTGTAGACATTTCCATGTTTATACAGATAGCGGTGTAGATATTTCCATGTTTATACAGATAGAGGTGTAGATATCTCCATCTTAATACAGATGGCAGTTTAGATATTTATATTTTCATACAGATGGCCGTGCAGATATTTCCATGTTCATACAGATGGGGGTGTAGATATATCCATGTTCATACAGATAGCGGTGTAGTTTTTTCCATGTGTAAAGAGATAGCTGTTTAGATATTTCCATGTATACGCAGATAGCTGTGTAGATACTTCCATTTTCATGCAGATAGCGGTTTAGATATTTCCATGTTCAATCAGATAGCGGTGTAGATATTTCCATGTTCATACAGATAGCTTTGTAGATATATCCATGTTTATACAGATAGCGGCGAAGATGTATGCATGTTTACACAGATAGCGGTGTAGATATTTCCATGTTTATACAGATAGCGGTGTAGATATTTCCATGTTCATACAGATAGTGCTGTAGATATTTCCATGTTCATACAGATAGCGGTGCAGCTATTTCCATGTTCATACAGATAGCGGTGTAGATATTTCCGTGTTCGTACAGATAGCGGTGTAGATATTTCCATGTTCATACAGATAGCGGTGCTTATATTTCCATGTTTATACAGATAGCGGTGTAGATATTTCCATGTTCATACAGATAGCGGTGTAGATATTTGCATGTTTATACAGATAGCGGTGAAGATGTATGCATGTTTGCACAGATAGCGGTGTAGATATTTCCATGTTCATACAGATAGCGGTGTAGACATTTCCATGTTCATACAGATAGCGGTGTAGATATTTCCATGTTCATACAGATAGCGGTGTAGATATTTCCATGTTCATACAGATAGCGGTGTAGATATTTCCATGTTCATCCAGAAGGCTGTGTAGATATTTCCATGTTCATACAGATAGCGGTGCTGATATTTCCATGTTTATATAGGTAGCAGTGTAGATATTTTCATGTTTATACAGATAGCGGTGTAGATATTTCCATGTTTATACAGATAGCGGTGTAGATATTTCCATGTTTATACAGATAGCAGTGTGGATATCTCCATCTTAATACAGATGGTGGTGTAGATATTTATATGTTCATGCAGATGGCGGTGCAGATATTTCCATGTTCATACAGATGGCGGTGTAGATATTTCTACATTTGTAGAGATAGCGGTGTAGTTATTTCCATGTGTAAAGAAATAGCTTTGTAGATATTTCCATGTATATGCAGATAGCTCTGTAGATATTTCCATTTTCATGCAGATAGCGGTGTAGATATTTCCATGTTCATACAGATAGCGGTGGAGATATTTCCATGTTTATACAGATAGCGGTGAAGATGTATGAATGTTTACACAGATAGCGGTGTAGATATTTCCATGTTCATTGAGGTAGCGGTGTAGATATTTCCATGTTCATCCAGATGGCTGTGTAGATATATCCATGTTCATACAGATGGCGGTGAAGATATTTCCATGTTCATACAGATAGCGGTGTAGATCTTTCCATGTTCATACAGATAGCGGTGTAGATCTTTCCATGTTCATACAGATAGAGGTGTAGCTATTTCCATGTTCATACAGATTGCGGCGTAGATATTTCCATGTTCATCCAGATGGCTGTGTAGATATATCCATGTTCATACAGATGGCGGTGAAGATATTTCCATGTTCATACAGATAGCAGTGTAGATATTTCCATGTTCATACAGATAGTGGTGTAGATATTTCCATGTTCATACAGATAGCGGTGTAGATATTTCCATGTTCATACATATAGCGGTGTAGATATTTCCATGTTCATCCAAATGGCTGTGTAGATATTTCCATGTTCATACAGATAGCGGTGCTGATATTTCCATGTTTATACAGGTAGCGGTGTAGCTATTTCCATGTTTATACAGATAGCGGTGTAGATATTTCCATGTTTATACAGATAGCGGTGTAGATATTTCCATGTTTATACCGATAGCGGTGGAGATATCTCCATCTTAATACAGATGGCGGTGTAGATATTTATATGTTCATACAGATGGCGGTGAAGATATCTCCATGTTCATACAGATGGCGGTGTAGATATTTCCATGGTAATAGAGATAGCGGTGTAGTTATTTCCATGTGTAAAGAAATAGCTTTGTAGATATTTCCATGTATATGCAGATAGCTGTGTAGATATTTCCATTTTCATGCAGATAGCGGAGTAGATATTTCCATGTTCAAACAGATAGAGGTGTAGATATTTCCATGTTCATACAGATAGCGGTGTAGATATTTCCATGTTTATACAGATAGCGGTGAAGATGTATGCATGTTTACACAGATAGTGGTGTAGATATTTCCATGTTCATACAGATAGCGGTGTAGATATTTCCGTGTTCAACCAGATGGCTGTGTAGATATATCCATGTTCATTCAGATGGCAGTGAAGATATTTCCATGTTCATACAGATAGCGGTGTAGATATTTCCATGTTTATACAGATAGCTGTGTAGATATTTCCATGTTCATACAGACAGCGGTGTAGATATTTCCATGTTCATACAGATAGTGGTGTAGATATTTCCATGTTCATACAGGTAGCGGTGTAGCTATTTCCATGTTCATACAGATAGCGGTGTAGATATTTCCATGTTCATAGAGATAGCGGTGTAGATATTTCCATGTTCATACAGATAGCGGTGCTGATATTTCCATGTTTATACAGGTAGCGGTGTAGATATTTCCATGTTCATACAGATAGCGGTGTAGATATTTCCATGTTTATACAGATAGCGGTGTAGACATTTTCATGTTTATACAGATAGCGGTGTAGGTATCTCCATCTTAATACAGATGGCGGTGTAGATATTTATATGTTCATACAGATGGCGGTGCAGATATTTCCATGTTCATACAGATGGGGGTGTAGATATTTCCATGTTTATACAGATAGCGGTGTACTTATTTCCATGTGTAAAGAGATAGCTGTATGGATATTTCCATGTATATGCAGATAGCTGTGTAGATATTTCCATTTTCATGCAGATACCGGTGTAGATATTTCCATGTTCAAACAGATAGCTGTGTAGATATTTCCATGTTCATACAGATAGCTCTGTAGATATTTTCATGTTTATACAGATAGCGGTGAAGATGTATGCATGTTAACACAGATAGCGGTGTAGATATTTCCATGTTCATCCAGATGGCTGTGTAGATATATCCATGTTCATACAGATGGCGGTGAAGATATTTCCATGTTCATGCAGACAGTGGTGGAGATATTTCCATGTTCATACAGATAGCGGTGTAGACATTTTAATGTTCATACTGATAGCGGTGTAGCTATTTCCATGTTCATACAGATAGCAGTGTAGATATTTCCATGTTCATCCAGATGGCTGTGTAGATATGTCCATGTTCATACAGATGGCGGAGAAGATATTTCCATGTTCATACAGATGGCGGTGTAGATATTTCCATCTTCATACAGATAGCAGTGTAGATATTTCCATGTTCATACAGACAGCGGTGCTGTTATTTACATGTTCATCCAGATGGCTGTGTAGATATATCCATGTTCATACAGATGGCGGTGAAGATATTTCCATGTTCATACAGATATCGGTGTAGATATTTCCATGTTCATAGAGATAGCGGTGTAGATATTTCCATGTTCATACAGATAGCGATGCTGATATTTCCATGTTTATTCAAGTAGCGGTGTTGATATTTCCATGTTTATACAGATAGCGGTGTAGATATTTCCATGTTTATACAGATAGTGGTGTAGATATTTTCATGTTTATACAGATAGCGGTGTAGATATCTCCATCTTCATACAGATGGCGGTGTAGATATTTATATGTCCATACAGATGGCGGTGCAGATATTTCCATGTTCATTCAGATGGCGGTGTACATATTTCCATGTTTATAGAGATTGCGGTGTAGATATTTCCATGTGTAAAGAAATAGCTTTGTAGATATTTCCATGTACATGCAGAGAGCTGTGTAGATATTTCCATTTTCATGCAGATAGCGGTGTAGATATTTCCATGTTCAAACAGATAGCTGTGTAGATATTTCCATGTTCATACAGATAGCGGTGTAGATATTTCCATGTTTATACAGATAGCGGTGAAGATGTATGCATGTTAACACAGATAGCGATGTAGATATTTCCATGTTCATACAGATAGCGGTGTAGATATTTCCATATTCATCCAGATGGCTGTGTAGGTATATCCATGTTCATACAGATGGCGGTGAAGATATTTCCATGTTTATACAGATAGCGGTGTAGATATTTCCATGTTCATACAGATAGCGGTGTAGATATTTCCATGTTCATACAGATAGCGGTGTAGCTATTTCCATGTTCATACAGATAGCGGTGAAGATATTTCCATGTTCATCCAGATGGGTGTGTAGATAAATCCATGTTCATACAGATGGCAGTGAAGATATTTCCATGTTCATTCAGATAGCGGTGTAGATATTTCCATGTTTATACAGATATCGGTGTAGATATTTCCATGTTTACACAGATAGCGGAGTAGATATCTCCATCTTAATACAGATGGCGGTGTAGATATTTATATGATCATACAGATGGCGGTGCAGATATTTCCATGTTCATACAGATGGCAGTGTAGATATTTCCATGTTTATAGAGGTAGCGGTGTAGTTATTTCCATGTGTAAAGAGATAGCTGTATAGATATTTCCATGTATATGCAGATAGCTTTGTAGATATTTCCATTTTAATGCAGATAGCGGTGTAGATATTTCCATGTTCAAACAGATAGCGGTGTAGATATTTCCATGTTCATACAGATAGCGGTGTAGATATTTCCATGTTCATCCAGATGGGTGTGTTGATAAATCCATGTTCATACAGATGGCGGTGTAGATATTTCCATGTTCATCCAGATGGCTGTGTAGATATATCTATGTTCATACTGATGGTGGTGAAGATATTTCCATGTTCATACAGATATCAGTGTAGATATTTCCATGTTCATACAGATAGCAGTGTAGGTATTTCCATGTTCATACAGATAGCGGTTCTGATATTTCCATGTTTATACAGGTAGCGGTGTAGATATTTCCATGTTCATACAGATAGCGGTGTAGATATTTCCATGTTTATACAGATAGCGGTGTAGATATTTCCATGTTTATACAGATAGCGGTGTGGATATCTCCATCTTAATACAGATGGTGGTGTAGATATTTATATGTTCATGCTGATGGCGGTGCAGATATTTCCATGTTCATACTGATGGCGGTGTAGATATTTCTATGTTTATAGAGATAGCGGTGTAGTTATTTCCATGTGTAAAGAAATAGCTTTGTAGATATTTCCATGTATATGCAGATAGCTCTGTAGATATTTCCATTTTCATGCAGATAGCGGTGTAGATATTTCCATGTTCATACAGATAGCGGTGGAGATATTTCCATGTTTATACAGATAGCGGTGAAGATGTATGCATGTTTACACAGATAGCGGTGTAGATATTTCCATGTTCATTCAGGTAGCGGTGTAGATATTTCCATGTTCATCCAGATGGCTGTGTAGATATATCCATGTTCATACAGATGGCGGTGAAGATATTTCCATGTTCATACAGATAGTGGTGTAGATCTTTCCATGTTCTTACAGATAGCGGTGTAGATATTTCCATGTTCATACAGATAGAGGTGTAGCTACTTCCATGTTCATACAGATTGCGGCGTAGTTATTTCCATGTTCATCCAGATGGCTGTGTAGATATATCCATGTTCATACAGATGGCGGTGAAGATATTTCCGTGTTCATACAGATAGCAGTGTAGATATTTCCATGTTCATACAGATAGTGGTGTAGATATTTCCATGTTCATACAGATAGCGGTGTATATATTTCCATGTTCATACATATAGCGGTGTAGATATTTCCATGTTCATCCAGATGGCTGTGTAGATATTTCCATGTTCAAACAGATAGCGGTGCTGATATTTCCATGTTTATACAGGTAGCGGTGTAGGTATTTCCATGTTCATACAGATAGCGGTGTAGATATTTCCATGTTCATACAGATAGCGGTGTAGCTATTTCCATGTTCATACAGATAGCGGTGTAGATATTTCCATGTTCATCCAGATGGCCGTGTAGATATTTCCATGTTCATACAGATAGCGGTGCTGATATTTCCATGTTTATACAGGTAGCAGTGTAGATATTTCCATGTTTATACAGATAGCGCTGTAGATATTTCCATGCTTATACAGAAAGCGGTGAAGAAGTATGCATGTTTACACAGATAGCGGTGTAGATATTTCCATGTTCATACAGATAGCGGTGTGGATATTTCCATGTTCATCCAGATGGCTGTGTAGATATATCCATCTTCATACAGATGGCGGTGAAGATATTTCCATGTTCATACAGATAGCGGTGTAGATATTTCCATGTTCATACAGACAGCGGTGTAGATATTTCCATGTTCATACAGACAGCGGTGCTGATATTTCCATGTTCATCCACATGGCTGTGTAGATATATCCATGTTCATACAGATGGCGGTGAAGATATTTCCATGTTCATACAGATAGCGGTGTAGATATTTCCATGTTCATACAGATAGCAGTGTAGATATTTCCATGTTCATACAGATAGCGGTGCTGATATTTCCATGTTTATACAGATAGCGGTGTAGATATTTCCATCTTTATACAGATAGCGGTGTAGATATCTTCATCTTAATACAGATGGCGGTGTAGTTATCTATATGTTCATACAGATGACGGTGCAGATATTTCCATGTTAATCCAGATGGCTGTGTAGAGATATGCATGTTCATACAGATGGCGGTGAAGATATTTCCATGTTCATTCAGATAGCGGTGTAGATATTTCCATGTTCATACAGATAGTGGTGTAGATATTTCCATGTTCACACAGATAGGGGGGCTGATATTTCCATGTTCATACAGATAGCGGTGCTGATATTTCCATGTTTATACAGGTTGCGGTGTAGATATTTCCAGGTTTATACAGATAGCAGTGTAGACATTTCCATGTTTATACAGATAGCGGTGTAGATATTTCCATGTTTATACAGATAGAGGTGTAGATATCTCCATCTTAATACAGATGGCAGTTTAGATATTTATATGTTCATACAGATGGCCGTGCAGATATTTCCATGTTCATACAGATGGCGGTGTAGATATATCCATGTTCATACAGATAGCGGTGTAGTTTTTTCCATGTGTAAAGAGATAGCTGTTTAGATATTTCCATGTATACGCAGATAGCTGTGTAGATACTTCCATTTTCATGCAGATAGCGGTTTAGATATTTCCATGTTCAATCAGATAGCGGTGTAGATATTTCCATGTTCATACAGATAGCTTTGTAGATATATCCATGTTTATACAGATAGCGGCGAAGATGTATGCATGTTTACACAGATAGCGGTGTAGATATTTCCATGTTTATACAGATAGCGGTGTAGATATTTCCATGTTCATACAGATAGTGCTGTAGATATTTCCATGTTCATACAGATAGCGGTGCAGCTATTTCCATGTTCATACAGATAGCGGTGTAGATATTTCCATGTTCGTACAGATAGCGGTGTAGATATTTCCAAGTTCATACAGATAGCGGTGCTTATATTTCCATGTTTATACAGATAGCGGTGTAGATATTTCCATGTTCATACAGATAGCGGTGTAGATATTTGCATGTTTATACAGATAGCGGTGAAGATGTATGCATGTTTGCACAGATAGCGGTGTAGATATTTCCATGTTCATACAGATAGCGGTGTAGACATTTCCATGTTCATACAGATAGCGGTGTAGATATTTCCATGTTCATACAGATAGCGGTGTAGATATTTCCATGTTCATACAGATAGCGGTGTAGATATTTCCAAGTTCATCCAGAAGTCTGTGTAGATATTTCCATGTTCATACAGATAGCGGTGCTGATATTTCCATGTTTATATAGGTAGCAGTGTAGATATTTTCATGTTTATACAGATAGCGGTGTAGATATTTCCATGTTTATACAGATAGCGGTGTAGATATTTCCATGTTTATAGAGATAGCAGTGTGGATATCTCCATCTTAATACAGATGGTGGTGTAGATATTTATATGTTCATGCAGATAGCGGTGCAGATATTTCCATGTTCATACAGATGGCGGTGTAGATATTTCTACGTTTATAGAGATAGCGGTGTAGTTATTTCCATGTGTAAAGAAATAGCTTTGTAGATATTTCCATGTATATGCAGATAGCTCTGTAGATATTTTAATTTTCATGCAGATAGCGGTGTAGATATTTCCATGTTCATACAGATAGCGGTGGAGATATTTCCATGTTTATACAGATAGCGGTGAAGATGTATGAATGTTTACACAGATAGCGGTGTAGATATTTCCATGTTCATTGAGGTAGCGGTGTAGATATTTCCGTGTTCATCCAGATGGCTGTGTAGATATATCCATGTTCATACAGATGGCGGTGAAGATATTTCCATGTTCATACAGATAGCGGTGTAGATCTTTCCATGTTCATACAGATAGCGGTGTAGATCTTTCCATGTTCATACAGATAGAGGTGTAGCTATTTCCATGTTCATACAGATTGCGGCGTAGATATTTCCATGTTCATCCAGATGGCTGTGTAGATATATCCATGTTCATACAGATGGCGGTGAAGATATTTCCATGTTCATACAGATAACAGTGTAGATATTTCCATGTTCATACAGATAGTGGTGTAGATATTTCCATGTTCATACAGATAGCGGTGTAGATATTTCCATGTTCATACATATAGCGGTGTAGATATTTCCATGTTCATCCAGATGGCTGTGTAGATATTTCCATGTTCATACAGATAGCGGTGCTGATATTTCCATGTTTATACAGGTAGCGGTGTAGCCATTTCCATGTTTATACAGATAGCGGTGTAGATATTTCCATGTTTATACAGATAGCGGTGTAGATATTTCCATGTTTATACCGATAGCGGTGGAGATATCTCCATCTTAATACAGATGGCGGTGTAGATATTTATATGTTCATACAGATGGCGGTGAAGATATCTCCATGTTCATACAGATGGCGGTGTAGATATTTCCATGTTAATAGAGATAGCGGTGTAGTTATTTCCATGTGTAAAGAAATAGCTTTGTAGATATTTCCATGTATATGCAGATAGCTGTGTAGATATTTCCATTTTCATGCAGATAGCGGAGTAGATATTTCCATGTTCAAACAGATAGAGGTGTAGATATTTCCACGTTCATACAGATAGCGGTGTAGATATTTCCATGTTTATACAGATAGCGGTGAAGATGTATGCATGTTTACACAGATAGTGGTGTAGATATTTCCATGTTCATACAGATAGCTGTGTAGATATTTCCATGTTCATCCAGATGGCTGTGTAGATATGTCCATGTTCATACAGACAGCGGTGCTGTTATTTCCATGTTCATCCAGATGGCTGTGTAGATATATCCATGTTCATACAGATGGCGGTGAAGATATTTCCATGTTCATACAGATATCGGTGTAGATATTTCCATGTTCATAGAGATAGCGGTGTAGATATTTCCATGTTCATACAGATAGCGATGCTGATATTTCCATGTTTATTCAAGTAGCGGTGTTGATATTTCCATGTTTATACAGATAGCGGTGTAGATATTTCCATGTTTCTACAGATAGTGGTGTAGATATTTTCATGTTTATACAGATAGCGGTGTAGCTATTTCCATGTTCATACAGATAGCAGTGTAGATATTTCCATGTTCATCCAGATGGCTGTGTAGATATGTCCATGTTCATACAGATGGCGGAGAAGATATTTCCATGTTCATCCAGATGGCTGTGTAGATATGTCCATGTTCATACAGATGGCGGTGAAGATATTTCCATGTTCATGCAGACAGCGGTGTAGATATTTCCATGTTCATACAGATAGCGGTGTAGACATTTTAATGTTCATACTGATAGCGGTGTAGCTATTTCCATGTTCATACAGATAGCAGTGTAGATATTTCCATGTTCATCCAGATGGCTGTGTAGATATGTCCATGTTCATACAGATGGCGGAGAAGATATTTCCATGTTCATACAGATGGCGGTGTAGATATTTCCATCTTCATACAGATAGCAGTGTAGATATTTCCATGTTCATACAGACAGCGGTGCTGTTATTTCCATGTTCATCCAGATGGCTGTGTAGATATATCCATGTTCATACAGATGGCGGTGAAGATATTTCCATGTTCATACCGATATCGGTGTAGATATTTCCATGTTCATAGAGATAGCGGTGTAGATATTTCCATGTTCATACAGATAGCGATGCTGATATTTCCATGTTTATTCAAGTAGCGGTGTTGATATTTCCATGTTTATACAGATAGCGGTGTAGATATTTCCATGTTTATACAGATAGTGGTGTAGATATTTTCATGTTTATACAGATAGCGGTGTAGATATCTCCATCTTCATACAGATGGCGGTGTAGATATTTATATGTCCATACAGATGGCGGTGCAGATATTTCCATGTTCATTCAGATGGCGCTGTAGATATTTCCATGTTTATAGAGATTGCGGTGTAGATATTTCCATGTGTAAAGAAATAGCTTTGTAGATATTTCCATGTACATGCAGAGAGCTGTGTAGATATTTCCATTTTCATGCAGATAGCGGTGTAGATATTTCCATGTTCAAACAGATAGCTGTGTAGATATTTCCATGTTCATACAGATAGCGGTGTAGATATTTCCATGTTTATACAGATAGCGGTGAAGATGTATGCATGTTAACACAGATAGCGGTGTAGATATTTCCATGTTCAAACAGATAGCGGTGTAGATATTTCCATATTCATCCAGATGGCTTTGTAGGTATATGCATGTTCATACAGATGGCGGTGAAGATATTTCCATGTTCATACAGATAGCGGTGTAGATATTTCCATGTTCATACAGATAGCGGTGGAGATATTCCCATGTTCATACAGATAGCGGTGTAGCTATTTCCATGTTCATACAGATAGCGGTGAAGATATTTCTATGTTCATCCAGATGGGTGTGTAGATAAATCCATGTTCATACAGATGGCAGTGAAGATATTTCCATGTTCATTGAGATAGCGGTGTAGATATTTCCATGTTTATACAGATATCGGTGTAGATATTTCCATGTTTATACAGATAGCGGAGTAGATATCTCCATCTTAATACAGATGGCGGTGTAGATATTTATATGATCATACAGATGGCGGTGCAGATATTTCCATGTTCATACAGATGGAAGTGTAGATATTTCCATGTTTATAGAGGTAGCGGTGTAGTTATTTCCATGTGTAAAGACATAGCTGTATAGGTATTTCCATGTATATGCAGATAGCTTTGTAGATATTTCCATTTTAATGCAGATAGCGGTGTAGATATTTCCATGTTCAAACAGATAGCGGTGTAGATATTTCCATGTTCATACAGATAGCAGTGTAGATATTTCCATGTTTAAACAGATAGTGGTGAAGATGTATACATGTTTACAGAGATAGCGGTGTAGATATTTCCATGCTCATACAGATAGCGGTGTAGATATTTCCGTGTTAATCCAGATGGCTGTGTAGATATATCCATGTTCATACAGATGGCGGTGAAGATATTTCCATGTTTATACAGATAGCGGTGTAGATATTTCCATGTTCATACGGATAGCGGTGTAGATATTTCCATGTTCATACAGATAGCGGTGTAGCTATTTCCATGTTCATACAGATAGCGGTGTAGATATTTCCATGTTCATCCAGATGGGTGTGTTGATAAATCCATGTTCATACAGATGGCGGTGTAGATATTTCCATGTTCATCCAGATGGCTGTGTAGATATATCTATGTTCATACAGATGGTGGTGAAGATATTTCCATGTTCATACAGATATCGGTGTAGATATTTCCGTGTTCATACAGATAGCAGTGTAGGTATTTCCATGTTCATACAGATAGCGGTTCTGATATTTCCATGTTTATACAGGTAGCGGTGTAGATATTTCCATGTTCATACAGATAGCGGTGTAGATATTTCCATGTTTATACAGATAGCGGTGTAGATATTACCATGTTTATACAGATAGCGGTGTGGATATCTCTATCTTAATACAGATGGTGGTGTAGATATTTATATGTTCATGCAGATGGCGGTGCAGATATTTCCATGTTCATACAGATGGCGGTGTAGATATTTCTATGTTTATAGAGATAGTGGTGAAGTTATTTCCATGTGTAAAGAAATAGCTTTGTAGATATTTCCATGTATATGCAGATAGCTCTGTAGATATTTCCATTTTCATGCAGATAGCGGTGTAGATATTTCCATGTTCATACAGATAGCGGTGGAGATATTTCCATGTTTATACAGATAGCGGTGAAGATGTATGCATGTTTACACAGATAGCGGTGTATATATTTCCATGTTCATTCAGGTAGCGGTGTAGATATTTCCATGTTCATCCAGATGGCTGTGTAGATATATCCATGTTCATACAGATGGCGGTGAAGATATTTCCATGTTCATACAGATAGCGGTGTAGATCTTTCCATGTTCATACAGATAGCGGTGTAGATATTTCCATGTTCATACAGATAGAGGTGTAGCTACTTCCATGTTCATACAGATTGCGGCGTAGTTATTTCCATGTTCATCCAGATGGCTGTGTAGATATATCCATGTTCATACAGATGGCGGTGAAGATATTTCCGTGTTCATACAGATAGCAGTGTAGATATTTCCATGTTCATACAGATAGTGGTGTAGATATTTCCATGTTCATACAGATAGCGGTGTATCTATTTCCATGTTCATACATATAGCGGTGTAGGTATTTCCATGTTCATCCAGATGGCTGTGTAGATATTTCCATGTTCAAACAGATAGCGGTGCTGATATTTCCATGTTTATACAGGTAGCGGTGTAGGTATTTCCATGTTCATACAGATAGCGGTGTAGATATTTCCATGTTCATACAGATAGCGGTGTAGCTATTTCCATGTTCATACAGATAGCGGTGTAGATATTTCCATGTTCATCCAGATGGCTCTGTAGATATTTCCAAGTTCATACAGATAGCGGTGCTGATATTTCCATGTTTATACAGGTAGCAGTGCAGATATTTCCATGTTTATACAGATAGCGCTGTAGATATTTCCATGCTTATACAGAAAGCGGTGAAGAAGTATGCATGTTTACACAGATAGCGGTGTAGATATTTCCATGTTCATACAGATAGCGGTGTAGATATTTCCATGTTCATCCAGATGGCTGTGTAGATATATCCATCTTCATACAGATGGCGGTGAAGATATTTCCATGTTCATACAGATAGCGGTGTAGATATTTCCATGTTCATACAGACAGCGGTGTAGATATTTCCATGTTCATACAGACAGCGGTGCTGATATTTCCATGTTTATACAGGTAGCGGTGTAGATATTTCCAGGTTTATACAGATAGCGGTGTAGACATTTCCATGTTTATACAGATAGCGGTGTAGATATTTCCATGTTTATACAGATAGAGGTGTAGATATCTCCATCTTAATACAGATGGCAGTTTAGATATTTATATGTTCATACAGATGGCCGTGCAGATATTTCCATGTTCATACAGATGGCGGTGTAGATATATCCATGTTCATATAGATAGCGGTGTAGTTTTTTCCATGTGTAAAGAGATAGCTGTGTAGATATTTCCATGTATATGCAGATAGCTGTGTAGATATTTCCATTTTCATGCAGATAGCGGTTTAGATATTTCCATGTTCAAACAGATAGCGGTGTAGGTATTTCCATGTTCATACAGATAGCTTTGTAGATATATCCATGTTTATACAGATAGCGGCGAAGATGTATGCATGTTTACACAGATAGCGGTGTAGATATTTCCATGTTTATACAGATAGCGGTGTAGATATTTCCATGTTCATACAGATAGTGCTGTAGATATTTCCATGTTCATACAGATAGCGGTGCAGCTATTTCCATGTTCATACAGATAGCCGTGTAGATATTTCCATGTTCGTACAGATAGCGGTGTAGATATTTCCATGTTCATACAGATAGCGGTGTAGATATTTGCATGTTTATACAGATAGCGGTGAAGATGTATGCATGTTTGCACAGATAGCGGTGTAGATATTTCCATGTTCAAACAGATAGCTGTGTAGATATTTCCATGTTCATACAGATAGCGGTATAGATATTTCCATGTTTATACAGACAGCGGTGAAGATGTATGCATGTTAACACAGATAGCGGTGTAGATATTTCCATGTTCATACAGATAGCGGTGTAGATATTTCCATATTCATCCAGATGGCTGTGTAGGTATATCCATGTTCATACAGATGGCGGTGAAGATATTTCCATGTTCATACAGATAGCGGTGTAGATATTTCCATGTTCATACAGATAGCGCTGTAGATATTTCCATGTTCATACAGATAACGGTGTAGCTATTTCCATGTTCATACAGATAGGGGTGAAGATATTTCCATGTTCATCCAGATGGGTGTGTAGATAAATCCATGTTTATACAGATATCGGTGTAGATATTTCCATGTTTATACAGATAGCGGAGTAGATATCTCCATCTTAATACAGATGGCGGTGTAGATATTTATATGATCAAACAGATGGCGGTGCAGATATTTCCATGTTCATACAGATGGCGGTGTAGATATATCCATGTTCATACAGATAGCGGTGTAGTTTTTTCCATGTGTAAAGAGATAGCTGTGTAGATATTTCCATGTATATGCAGATAGCTGTGTAGATATTTCCATTTTCATGCAGATAGCGGTTTAGATATTTCCATGTTCAAACAGATAGCGGTGCAGATATTTCCATGTTCATACAGATAGCTTTGTAGATATATCCATGTTTATACAGATAGCGGCGAAGATGTATGCATGTTTACACAGATAGTGGTGAAGATATTTCCATGTTTATACAGATAGCGGTGTAGATATTTCCATGTTCATACAGATAGTGCTGTAGATATTTCCATGTTCATACAGATAGCGGTGCAGCTATTTCCATGTTCATACAGATAGCGGTGTAGACATTTCCATGTTCGTACAGATAGCGGTGTAGATATTTCCATGTTCATACAGATAGCGGTGTAGATATTTGCATGTTTATACAGATAGCGGTGAAGATGTATGCATGTTTGCACAGATAGCGGTGTAGGTATTTCCATGTTCAAACAGATAGCTGTGTAGATATTTCCATGTTCATACAGATAGCGGTGTAGATATTTCCATGTTTATACAGATAGCGGTGAAGATGTATGCATGTTAACACAGATAGCGGTGTAGATATTTCCATGTTCATACAGATAGCGGTGTAGATATTTCCATATTCATCCAGATGGCTGTGTAGGTATATCCATGTTCATACAGATGGCGGTGAAGATATTTCCATGTTCATACAGATAGCGGTGTAGATATTTCCATGTTCATACAGATAGCGGTGTAGATATTTCCATGTTCATACAGATAACGGTGTAGCTATTTCCATGTTCATACAGATAGCGGTGAAGATATTTCCATGTTCATCCAGATGGTTGTGTAGATAAATCCATGTTCATACAGATGGCAGTGAAGATATTTCCATGTTCATTCAGATAGCGGTGTAGATATTTCCATGTTTATACAGATATCGGTGTAGATATTTCCATGTTTATACAGATAGCGGAGTAGATATCTCCATCTTAATACAGATGGCGGTGTAGATATTTATATGATCATACAGATGGCGGTGCAGATATTTCCATGTTCATACAGATGGCGGTGTAGATATTTCCATGTTTATAGAGGTAGCGGTGTAGTTATTTCCATGTGTAAAGAGATAGCTGTATAGATATTTCCATGTATATGCAGATAGCTTTGTAGATATTTCCATTTTAATGCAGATAGCGGAGTAGATATTTCCATGTTCAAACAGATAGCGGTGTAGATATTTCCATGTTCATACAGATAACAGTGTAGATATTTCCATGTTTAAACAGATAGTGGTGAAGATGTATACATGTTTACAGAGATAGCGGTGTAGATATTTCCATGCTCATACAGATAGCAGTGTAGATATTTCCGTGTTCATCCAGATGGCTGTGTAGATATATCCATGTTCATACAGATGGCGGTGAAGATATTTCCATGTTTATACAGATAGCGGTGTAGATATTTCCATGTTCATACAGATAGCGGTGTAGATATTTCCATGTTCATACAGATAGCGGTGTAGCTATTTCCATGTTCATACAGATAGCGGTGTAGATATTTCCATGTTCATCCAGATGGGTGTGTTGATAAATCCATGTTCATACAGATGGCGGTGTAGATATTTCCATGTTCATCCAGATGGCTGTGTAGATATATCTATGTTCATACAGATGGTGGTGAAGATATTTCCATGTTCATACAGATATCGGTGTAGATATTTCCGTGTTGATACAGATAGCAGTGTAGGTATTTCCATGTTCATACAGATAGCGGTTCTGATATTTCCATGTTTATACAGGTAGCGGTGTAGATATTTCCATGTTCATACAGATAGCGGTGTAGATATTTCCATGTTTATACAGATAGCGGTGTAGATATTACCATGTTTATACAGATAGCGGTGTGGATATCTCTATCTTAATACAGATGGTGGTGTAGATATTTATATGTTCATGCAGATGGCGGTGCAGATATTTCCATGTTCATACAGATGGCGGTGTAGATATTTCTATGTTTATAGAGATAGCGGTGTAGTTATTTCCATGTGTAAAGAAATAGCTTTGTAGATATTTCCATGTATATGCAGATAGCTCTGTAGATATTTCCATTTTCATGCAGATAGCGGTGTAGATATTTCCATGTTCATACAGATAGCGGTGGAGATATTTCCATGTTTATACAGATAGCGGTGAAGATGTATGCATGTTCACACAGATAGCAGTGTAGATATTTCCATGTTCATTCAGGTAGCGGTGTAGATATTTCCATGTTCATCCAGATGGCTGTGTAGATATATCCATGTTCATACAGATGGCGGTGAAGATATTTCCATGTTCATACAGATAGCGGTGTAGATCTTTCCATGTTCATACAGATAGCGGTGTAGATATTTCCATGTTCATACAGATAGAGGTGTAGCTACTTCCATGTTCATACAGATTGCGGCGTAGTTATTTCCATGTTCATCCAGATGGCTGTGTAGATATATCCATGTTCATACAGATGGCGGTGAAGATATTTCCGTGTTCATACAGATAGCAGTGTAGATATTTCCATGTTAATACAGATAGTGGTGTAGATATTTCCATGTTCATACAGATAGCGGTGTATCTATTTCCATGTTCATACATATAGCGGTGTAGATATTTCCATGTTCATCCAGATGGCTGTGTAGATATTTCCATGTTCAAACAGATAGCGGTGCTGATATTTCCATGTTTATACAGGTAGCGGTGTAGGTATTTCCATGTTCATACAGATAGCGGTGTAGATATTTCCATGTTCATACAGATAGCGGTGTAGCTATTTCCATGTTCATACAGATAGCGGTGTAGATATTTCCATGTTCATCCAGATGGCTCTGTAGATATTTCCATGTTCATACAGATAGCGGTGCTGATATTTCCATGTTTATACAGGTAGCAGTGTAGATATTTCCATGTTTATACAGATAGCGCTGTAGATATTTCCATGCTTATACAGAAAGCGGTGAAGAAGTATGCATGTTTACACAGATAGCGGTGTAGATATTTCCATGTTCATACAGATAGCGGTGTAGATATTTCCATGTTCATCCAGATGGCTGTGTAGATATATCCATCTTCATACAGATGGCGGTGAAGATATTTCCATGTTCATACAGATAGCGGTGTAGATATTTCCATGTTCATACAGACAGCGGTGCTGATATTTCCATGTTCATCCAGATGGCTGTGTAGATATATCCATGTTCATACAGATGGCGGTGAAGATATTTCCATGTTCATACAGATAGCGGTGTAGATATTTCCATGTTCATACAGATAGCGGTGTAGATATTTCCATGTTCATACAGATAGCGGTGCTGATATTTCCATGTTTATACAGATAGCGGAGTAGATATTTCCATGTTTATACAGATAGCGGTGTAGATATCTTCATCTTAATACAGATGGCGGTGTAGTAATTTATATGTTCATACAGATGACGGTGCAGATATTTCCATGTTAATCCAGATGGCTGTGTAGAGATATCCATGTTCATACAGATGGCGGTGAAGATATTTCCATGTTCATTCAGATAGCGGTGTAGATATTTCCATCTTCATACAGATAGTGGTGTAGATATTTCCATGTTCATACAGATAGGGGGGCTGATATTTCCATGTTCATACAGATAGCGGTGCTGATATTTCCATGTTTATACAGGTAGCGGTGTAGATATTTCCAGGTTTATACAGATAGCGGTGTAGACATTTCCATGTTTATACAGATAGCGGTGTAGATATTTCCATGTTTATACAAATAGAGGTGTAGATATCTCCATCTTAATACAGATGGCAGTTTAGATATTTATATGTTCATACAGATGGCCGTGCAGATATTTCCATGTTCATACAGATGGCGGTGTAGATATTTCCATGTTCATACAGATAGCGGTGTAGATATTTCCATGTTCATACAGATAGTGCTGTAGATATTTCCATGTTCATACAGATAGCGGTGCAGCTATTTCCATGTTCATACAGATAGCGGTGTAGATATTTCCATGTTCATACAGATGGCAGTGTAGATATTTCCATGTTAATAGAGATAGCGGTGTAGTTATTTCCATGTGTAAAGAAATAGCTTTGTAGATATTTCCATGTATATGCAGATAGCTGTGTAGATATTTCCATTTTCATGCAGATAGCGGAGTAGATATTTCCATGTTCAAACAGATAGAGGTGTAGATATTTCCATGTTCATACAGATAGCGGTGTAGATATTTCCATGTTTATACAGATAGCGGTGAAGATGTATGCATGTTTACACAGACAGTGGTGTAGATATTTCCATGTTCATACAGATAGCTGTGTAGATATTTCCATGTTCATTCAGATGGCTATGTAGATATATCCATGTTCATACAGATGGCGGTGAAGATATTTCCATGTTCATACAGATAGCGGTGTAGATATTTCCATGTTCATACAGATAGCTGTGTAGATATTTCCATGTTCATTCAGACAGCGGTGTAGATATTTCCATGTTCATACAGATAGTGGTGTAGATATTTCCATGTTCATACAGATAGCGGTGTAGCTATTTCCATGTTCATCCAGATGGCTGTGTAGTTATATTCATGTTCATACAGATGGCGGTGAAGATATTTCCATGATCATACAGATAGCGGTGTACATATTTACATGTTCATACAGATAGCGGTGTAGACATTTCCATGTTCATACAGATAGCGGTGTAGATATTTCCATTTTCATCCAGATGGCTGTGTAGATATTTCCATTTTCATACAGATATCGGTGCTGATATTTCCATGTTTATACAGGAAGCGGTGTAGATATTCCCATGTTTATACAGATAGCGGTGTAGATATTTCCATATTTATACAGATAGAGGTGAAGATGTATGCATGTTTACACAGTTAGCGGTGCAGATATTTCCATGTTCATACAGATAGCGGTGTAGATATTTCCATGTTCATACAGATGGCTGTGTAGATATATCCATGTTCATTCAGATGGCAGTGAAGATATTTCCATGTTCATACAGATAGCGGTGTAGTTTTTTCCATGTGTAAAGAGATAGCTGTGTAGATATTTCCATGTATACGCAGATAGCTGTGTAGATATTTCCATTTTCATGCAGATAGCGGTTTAGATATTTCCATGTTCAAACAGATAGCGGTGTAGATATTTCCATGTTCATACAGATAGCTTTGTAGATATATCCATGTTTATACAGATAGCGGCGAAGATGTATGCATGTTTACACAGATAGCGGTGTAGATATTTCCATGTTTATACAGATAGCGGTGTAGATATTTCCATGTTCATACAGATAGTGCTGTAGATATTTCCATGTTCATACAGAGAGCGGTGCAGCTATTTCCATGTTCATACAGATAGCGGTGTAGATATTTCCATGTTCGTACAGATAGCGGTGTAGATATTTCCATGTTCATACAGATAGCGGTGCTTATATTTCCATGTTTATACAGATAGCGGTGTAGATATTTCCATGTTCATACAGATAGCGGTGTAGATATTTGCATGTTTATACAGATAGCGGTGAAGATGTATGCATGTTTGCACAGATAGCGGTGTAGATATTTCCATGTTCATACAGATAGCGGTGTAGACATTTCCATGTTCTTACTGATAGCGGTGTAGATATTTCCATGTTCATACAGATAGCGGTGTAGATATTTCCATGTTCATACAGATAGCGGTGTAGATATTTCCATGTTCATCCAGAAGGCTGTGTAGATATTTCCATGTTCATACAGATAGCGGTGCTAATATTTCCATGTTTATATAGGTAGCAGTGTAGATATTTCCATGTTTATACAGATAGCGGTGTAGATATTTCCATGTTTATACAGATAGCGGTGTAGATATTTCCATGTTTATACAGATAGCAGTGTGGATATCTCCATCTTAATACAGATGGCGGTGTAGATATTTATATGTTCATGCAGATGGCGGTGCAGATATTTCCATGTTCATACAGATGGCGGTGTAGATATTTCTACGTTTATAGAGATAGCGGTGTAGTTATTTCCATGTGTAAAGAAATAGCTTTGTAGATATTTCCATGTATATGCAGATAGCTCTGTAGATATTTCCATTTTCATGCAGATAGCGGTGTAGATATTTCCATGTTCATACAGATAGCGGTGGAGATATTTCCGTGTTTATACAGATAGCGGTGAAGATGTATGCATGTTTACACAGATAGCGGTGTAGATATTTCCATGTTCATTGAGGTAGCGGTGTAGATATTTCCATGTTCATCCAGATGGCTGTGTAGATATATCCATGTTCATACAGATGGCGGTGAAGATATTTCCATGTTCATACAGATAGCGGTGTAGATCTTTGCATGTTCATACAGATAGCGGTGTAGATATTTCCATGTTCATACAGATAGAGGTGTAGCTATTTCCATGTTCATACAGATTGCGGCGTAGATATTTCCATGTTCTTCCAGATGGCTGTGTAGATATATCCATGTTCATACAGATGGCGGTGAAGATATTTCCATGTTCATACAGATAGCAGTGTAGATATTTCCATGTTCATACAGATAGCGGTGTATCTATTTCCATGTTCATACATATAGCGGTGTAGATATTTCCATGTTCATCCAGATGGCTGTGTAGATATTTCCATGTTCATACAGATAGCGGTGCTGATATTTCCATGTTTATACAGGTAGCGGTGTAGCTATTTCCATGTTTATACAGATAGCGGTGTAGATATTTCCATGTTTATACAGATAGCGGTGTAGATATTTCCATGTTTATACCGATAGCGGTTGAGATATCTCCATCTTAATACAGATGGCGGTGTAGATATTTATATGTTCATACAGATGGCGGTGAAGATATCTCCATGTTCATACAGATGGCGGTGTAGATATTTCCATGTTAATAGAGATAGCGGTGTAGTTATTTCCATGTGTAAAGAAATAGCTTTGTAGATATTTCCATGTATATGCAGATAGCTGTGTAGGTATTTCCATTTTCATGCAGATAGCGGAGTAGATATTTCCATGTTCAAACAGATAGAGGTGTAGATATTTCCATGTTCATACAGATAGCGGTGTAGATATTTCCATGTTTATACAGATAGCGGTGAAGATGTATGCATGTTTACACAGATAGTGGTGTAGATATTTCCATGTTCATACAGATAGCTGTGTAGATATTTCCATGTTCATTCAGATGGCTATGTAGATATATCCATGTTCATACAGATGGCTGTGAAGATATTTCCATGTTCATACAGATAGCGGTGTAGATATTTCCGCATTCATCCAGATGGCTGTGTAGGTATATCCATGTTCATACAGATGGCGGTGAAGATATTTCCATGTTCATAGAGATAGCGGTGTAGATATTTCCATGTTCATACAGATGGCGGTGTAGATATTTCCATGTTCATACAGATAGCGGTGTAGCTATTTCCATGTTCATACAGATAGCGGTGAAGGTATTTCCATGTTCATCCAGATGGGTGTGTAGATAAATCCATGTTCATACAGATGGCAGTGAAGATATTTCCATGTTCATTCAGATAGCGGTGTAGATATTTCCATGTTTATACAGATATCGGTGTAGATATTTCCATGTTAATAAAGATAGCGGAGTAGATATCTCCATCTTAATACAGATGGCGGTGTAGATATTTATATGATCATACAGATGGCGGTGCAGATATTTCCATGTTCATACAGATGGCGGTGTAGATATTTCCATGTTTATAGAGGTAGCGGTGTAGGTATTTCCATGTTTAAAGAGATAGCTCTATAGATATTTCCATGTATATGCAGATAGCTTTGTAGATATTTCCATTTTAATGCAGATAGCGGTGTAGATATTTCCATGTTCAAACAGATAGTGGTGTAGATATTTCCATGTTCATACAGATAGCAGTGTAGATATTTCCATGTTTAAACAGATAGTGGTGAAGATGTATACATGTTTACAGAGATAGCGGTGTAGATATTTCCATGCTCATACAGATAGCGGTGTAGATATTTCCGTGTTCATCCAGATGGCTGTGTAGATATTTCCATGTTCATACAGATGGCGGTGAAGATATTTCCATGTTTATACAGATAGCGGTGTAGATATTTCCATGTTCATACAGATAGCGGTGTAGATATTTCCATGTTCATACAGATAGCGGTGTAGCTATTTCCATGTTCATACAGATAGCGGTGTAGATATTTCCATGTTCATCCAGATGGGTGTGTTGATAAATCCATGTTCATACAGATGGCGGTGTAGATATTTCCATGTTCATCCAGATGGCTGTGTAGATATATCTATGTTCATACAGATGGTGGTGAAGATATTTCCATGTTCATACAGATATCGGTGTAGATATTTCCGTGTTCATAAGGATAGCAGTGTAGGTATTTCCATGTTCATACAGATAGCGGTTCTGATATTTCCCTGTTTATACAGGTAGCGGTGTAGATATTTCCATGTTCATACAGATAGCGGTGTAGATATTTCCATGTTTATACAGATAGCGGTGTAGATATTTCCATGTTTATACAGATAGCGGTGTGGATATCTCCATCTTAATACAGATGGTGGTGTAGATATTTATATGTTCATGCAGATGGCGGTGCAGATATTTCCATGTTCATACAGATGGCGGTGTAGATATTTCTATGTTTATAGAGATAGCGGTGTAGTTATTTCCATGTGTAAAGAAATAGCTTTGTAGATATTTCCATGTATATGCAGATAGCTCTGTAGATATTTCCATTTTCATGCAGATAGCGGTGTAGATATTTCCATGTTCATACAGATAGCGGTGGAGATATTTCCATGTTTATACAGATAGCGGTGAAGATGTATGCATGTTTACACAGATAGCGGTGTAGATATTTCCATGTTCATCCAGGTAGCGGTGTAGATATTTCCATGTTCATCCAGATGGCTGTGTAGATATATCCATGTTCATAGAGATGGCGGTGAAGATATTTCCATGTTCATACAGATGGCGGTGTAGATCTTTCCATGTTCATACAGATAGCGGTGTAGATCTTTCCATGTTCATACAGATAGCGGTGTAGATATTTCCATGTTCATACAGATAGAGGTGTAGCTACTTCCATGTTCATACAGATTGCGGCGTAGTTATTTCCATGTTTATCCAGATGGCTGTGTACATATATCCATGTTCATACAGATGGCGGTGAAGATATTTCCGTGTTCATACAGATAGCAGTGTAGATATTTCCATGTTCATACAGATAGCGGTGTAGATATTTCCATGTTCATACAGATAGCAGTGTATATATTTCCATGTTCATACATATAGCGGTGTAGATATTTCCATGTTCATCCAGATGGCTGTGTAGATATTTCCATGTTCAAACAGATAGCGGTGCTGATATTTCCATGTTTATACAGGTAGCGGTGTAGGTATTTCCATGTTCATACAGATAGCGGTGTAGATATTTCCATGTTCATACAGATAGCGGTGTAGCTATTTCCATGTTCATACAGATAGCGGTGTAGATATTTCCATGTTCATCCAGATGGCTGTGTAGATATTTCCATGTTCATACAGATAGCGGTGCTGATATTTCCATGTTTATACAGGTAGCAGTGTAGATATTTCCATGTTTATACAGATAGCGCTGTAGATATTTCCATGCTTATACAGAAAGCGGCGAAGAAGTATGCATGTTTACACAGATAGCGGTGTAGATATTTCCTTGTTCATACAGATAGCGGTGTAGATTTTCCATGTTCATCCAGATGGCTGTGTAGATATATCCATCTTCATACAGATGGCGGTGAAGATATTTCCATGTTCATACAGATAGCGGTGTAGATATTTCCATGTTCATACAGACAGCGGTGTAGATATTTCCATGTTCATACAGACAGCGGTGCTGATATTTCCATGTTCATCCAGATGGCTGTGTAGATATATCCATGTTCATACAGATGGCGGTGAAGATATTTCCATGTTCATACAGATAGCGGTGTAGATATTTCCATGTTCATACAGATAGCAGTGTAGATATTTCCATGTTCATACAGTTAGCGGTGCTGATATTTCCATGTTTATACAGATAGCGGTGTAGATATTTCCATGTTTATACAGATAGCGGTGTAGATATCTTCATCTTAATACAGATGGCGGTGTAGTAATTTATATGTTCATACAGATGACGGTGCAGATATTTCCATGTTAATCCAGATGGCTGTGTAGAGATATCCATGTTCATACAGATGGCGGTGAAGATATTTCCTTGTTCATTCAGATAGCGGTGTAGATATTTCCATTTTCAAACAGATAGTGGTGTAGATATTTCCATGTTCATACAGATAGGGGGGCTGATATTTCCATGTTCATACAGATAGCGGTGCTGATATTTCCATGTTTATACAGGTAGCGGTGTAGATATTTCCAGGTTTATACAGATAGCGGTGTAGACATTTCCATGTTTATACAGATAGCGGTGTAGATATTTCCATGTTTATACAGATAGAGGTGTAGATATCTCCATCTTAATACAGATGGCAGTTTAGATATTTATATGTTCATACAGATGGCCGTGCAGATATTTCCATGTTCATACAGATGGCGGTGTAGATATATCCATGTTCATACAGATAGCGGTGTAGTTTTTTCCATGTGTAAAGAGATAGCTGTGTAGATATTTCCATGTATACGCAGATAGCTGTGTAGATATTTCCATTTTCATGCAGATAGCGGTTTAGATATTTCCATGTTCATACAGATAGCGGTGTAGATATTTCCATGTTCATACAGACAGCGGTGTAGATATTTCCATGTTCATACAGACAGCGGTGCTGATATTTCCATGTTCATCCAGATGGCTGTGTAGATATATCCATGTTCATACAGATGGCGGTGAAGATATTTCCATGTTCATACAGATAGCGGTGTAGATATTTCCATGTTCATACAGATAGCAGTGTAGATATTTCCATGTTCATACAGTTAGCGGTGCTGATATTTCCATGTTTATACAGATAGCGGTGTAGATATTTCCATGTTTATACAGATAGCGGTGTAGATATCTTCATCTTAATACAGATGGCGGTGTAGTAATTTATATGTTCATACAGATGACGGTGCAGATATTTCCATGTTAATCCAGATGGCTGTGTAGAGATATCCATGTTCATACAGATGGCGGTGAAGATATTTCCTTGTTCATTCAGATAGCGGTGTAGATATTTCCATTTTCAAACAGATAGTGGTGTAGATATTTCCATGTTCATACAGATAGGGGGGCTGATATTTCCATGTTCATACAGATAGCGGTGCTGATATTTCCATGTTTATACAGGTAGCGGTGTAGATATTTCCAGGTTTATACAGATAGCGGTGTAGACATTTCCATGTTTATACAGATAGCGGTGTAGATATTTCCATGTTTATACAGATAGAGGTGTAGATATCTCCATCTTAATACAGATGGCAGTTTAGATATTTATATGTTCATACAGATGGCCGTGCAGATATTTCCATGTTCATACAGATGGCGGTGTAGATATATCCATGTTCATACAGATAGCGGTGTAGTTTTTTCCATGTGTAAAGAGATAGCTGTGTAGATATTTCCATGTATACGCAGATAGCTGTGTAGATATTTCCATTTTCATGCAGATAGCGGTTTAGATATTTCCATGTTCAAACAGATAGCGGTGTAGATATTTCCATGTTCATACAGATAGCTTTGTAGATATATCCATGTTTATACAGATAGCGGCGAAGATGTATGCATGTTTAAACAGATAGCGGTGTAGATATTTCCATGTTTATACAGATAGCGGTGTAGATATTTCCATGTTCATACAGATAGTGCTGTAGATATTTCCATGTTCATACAGATAGCGGTGCAGCTATTTCCATGTTCATACAGATAGCGGTGTAGATATTTCCATGTTCGTACAGATAGCGGTGCTTATATTTCCATGTTCATACAGACAGCGGTGCTTATATTTCCATGTTTATACAGATAGCGGTGTAGATATTTCCATGTTCATACAGATAGCGGTGTAGATATTTGCATGTTTATACTGATAGCGGTGAAGATGTATGCATGTTTGCACAGATAGCGGTGTAGATATTTCCATGTTCATACAGATAGCGGTGTAGATATTTCCATGTTCATACAGATAGCGGTGTAGATATTTCCATGTTCATACAGATAGCGGTGTAGATATTTCCATGTTCATACAGATAGCGGTGTAGATATTTCCATGTTCATCCAGAAGGCTGTGTAGATATTTCCATTTTCATACAGATAGCGGTGCTGATATTTCCATGTTTATATAGGTAGCAGTGCAGATATTTCCATGTTTATACAGATAGCGGTGTAGATATTTCCATGTTTATACAGATAGCGGTGTAGATATTTCCATGTTTATACAGATAGCAGTGTGGATATCTCCATCTTAATACAGATGGCGGTGTAGATATTTATATGTTCATGCAGATGGCGGTCTAGATATTTCCATGTTCATACAGATGGCGGTGTAGATGTTTCCATGTTCATACAGATAGCGGTGTAGTTATTTCCATGTGTAAAGAGATAGCTTTGTAGATATTTCCATGTATATGCAGATAGCTGTGTAGATATTTCCATTTTCATGCAGATAGCGGAGTAGATATTTCCATGTTCAAACAGATAGAGGTGTAGATATTTCCATGTTCATACAGATAGCGGTGTAGATATTTCCATGTTTATACAGATAGCGGTGAAGATGTATGCATGTTTACACAGATAGTGGTGTAGATATTTCCATGTTCATACAGATAGCTGTGTAGATATTTCCATGTTCATTCAGATGGCTATGTAGATATATCCATGTTCATACAGATGGCGGTGAAGATATTTCCATGTTCATACAGATAGCGGTGTAGATATTTCCATGTTCATACAGATAGCTGTGTAGATATTTCCATGTTCATACAGGTAGCGGTGTAGCTATTTCCATGTTCATACAGATAGCGGTGTAGATATTTCCATGTTCATAGAGATAGCGGTGTAGATATTTCCATGTTCATACAGATAGCGGTGCTGATATTTCCATGTTTATACAGGTAGCGGTGTAGATATTTCCATGTTTATACAGATAGCGGTGTAGATATTTCCATGTTTATACAGATAGCGGTGTAGACATTTTCATGTTTATACAGATAGCGGTGTAGGTATCTCCATCTTAATACAGATGGCGGTGTAGATATTTATATGTTCATACAGATGGCGGTGCAGATATTTCCAGGTTCATACAGATGGCGGTGTAGATATTTCCATGATCATACAGATAGCGGTGTAGCTATTTCCATGTTCATACAGATAGCGGTGAAGATATTTCCATGTTCATCCAGATGGGTGTGTAGATAAATCCATGTTCATACAGATGGCAGTGAAGATATTTCCATGTTCATATAGATAGCGGTGTAGATATTTCCATGTTTATACAGATATCGGTGTAGATATTTCCATGTTTATACAGATAGCGGAGTAGATATCTCCATCTTAATACAGATGGTGGTGTAGATATTTATATGATCATACAGATGGCGGTGCAGATATTTCCATGTTCATACAGATGGCGGTGTAGATATTTCCATGTTTATAGAGGTAGCGGTGTAGTTATTTCCATGTGTAAAGAGATAGCTGTATAGATATTTCCATGTATATGCAGATAGCTTTGTAGATATTTCCATTTTCATGCAGATAGCGGTGTAGATATTTCCATGTTCAAACAGATAGCGGTGTAGATATTTCCATGTTCATACAGATAGCAGTGTAGATATTTCCATGTTTAAACAGATAGTGGTGAAGATGTATACATGTTTACAGAGATAGCGGTGTAGATATTTCCATGCTCATACAGATAGCGGTGTAGATATTTCCGTGTTCATCCAGATGGCTGTGTAGATATATCCATGTTCATACAGATGGCGGTGAAGATATTTCCATGTTCATACAGATAGCGGTGTAGATATTTCCATGTTCATACAGATAGCGGTGTAGATATTTCCATGTTCATACAGATAGCGGTGTAGCTATTTCCATGTTCATACAGATAGCGGTGTAGATATTTCCATGTTCATCCAGATGGGTGTGTAGATAAATCCATGTTCATACAGATGGCGGTGAAGATATTTCCATGTTCATACAGATAGCGGTGTAGATATTTCCATGTTTATAGAGATATCGGTGTAGATATTTCCATGTTTATACAGATAGCGGAGTAGATATCTCCATCTTAATGCAGATGGCGGTGTAGATATTTATATGATCATACAGATGGCGGTGCAGATATTTCCATGTTCATACAGATGGCGTTGTAGATATTTCCATGTTTATAGAGGTAGCGTTGTAGTTATTTCCATGTGTAAAGAGATAGCTGTATAGATATTTCCATGTATATGCAGATAGCTTTGTAGATATTTCCATTTTCATGCAGATAGCGGTGTAGATATTTCCATGTTCAAACAGATAGCGGTGTAGATATTTCCATGTTCATACAGATAGCAGTGTAGATATTTCCATGTTTAAACAGATAGTGGTGAAGATGTATACATGTTTACAGAGATAGCGGTGTAGATATTTTCATGCTCACACAGACAGCGGTGTAGATATTTCCGTGTTCATCCAGATGGCTGTGTAGATATATCCATGTTCATACAGATGGAGTTGAAGATATTTCCATGTTCATACAGATAGCGGTGTAGATATTTCCATGTTCATACAGATAGCGGTGTAGATATTTCCATGTTCATACAGACAGCGGTGCTGATATTTCCATGTTCATCCAGATGGCTGTGTAGATATATCTATGTTCATACAGATGGTGGTGAAGATATTTCCATGTTCATACAGATATCGGTGTAGATATTTCCATGTTCATACAGATAGCAGTGTAGGTATTTCCATGTTCATACAGATAGCGGTGCTGATATTTCCATGTTTATACAGGTAGCGGTGTAGATATTTCCATGTTCATACAGATAGCGGTGTAGATATTTCCATGTTTATACAGATATCGGTGTAGATATTTCCATGTTTATACAGATAGCGGTGTGGATATCTCCATCTTAATACAGATGGTGGTGTAAATATTTATATGTTCATGCAGACGGCGGTGCAGATATTTCCATGTTCATACAGATGGCGGTGTAGATATTTCTATGTTTATAGAGATAGCGGTGTAGTTATTTCCATGTGTAAAGAAATAGCTTTGTAGATATTTCCATGTATATGCAGATAGCTCTCTAGATATTTCCATTTTCAAGCAGATAGCGGTGTAGATATTTCCATGTTCATACAGATAGCGGTGGAGATATTTCCATGTTTATACAGATAGCGGTGAAGATGTATGCATGTTTACACAGATAGCGGTGTAGATATTTCCATGTTCATTCAGGTAGCGGTGTAGATATTTCCATGTTCATCCAGATGGCTGTGTAGATATATCCATGTTCATACAGATGGCGGTGAAGATATTTCCAGGTTCATACAGATAGCGGTGTAGATCTTTCCATGTTCATACAGATAGCGGTGTAGATATTTCCATGTTCATACAGATAGAGGTGTAGCTACTTCCATGTTCATACAGATTGCGGCGTAGATATTTCCATGTTCATACAGATGGCTGTGTAGATATATCCATGTTCATACAGATGGCGGTGAAGATATTTCCATGTTCAAACAGATAGCAGTGTAGATATTTCCATGTTAATACAGATAGTGGTGTAGATATTTCCATGTTCATACAGATAGCGGTGTATCTATTTCGATGTTCATACATATAGCGGTGTAGATATTTCCATGTTCATCCAGATGGCTGTGTAGATATTTCCATGTTCAAACAGATAGCGGTGCTGATATTTCCATGTTTATACAGGTAGCGGAGTAGGTATTTCCATGTTCATACAGATAGCGGTGTAGATATTTCCATGTTCATACAGATAGAGGTTTAGCTATTTCCATGTTCATACAGATAGCGGTGTAGATATTTCCATGTTCATAGAGATAGCGGTGTAGATATTTCCATGTTCATACAGATAGCGGTGTAGATATTTCCATGTTTATACAGATAGCGGTGAGGATGTATGCATGTTAACACAGATAGCGGTGTAGATATTTCCATGTTCATACAGATAGCGGTGTAGATATTTCCATGCTTATACAGAAAGCGGTGAAGAAGTATGCATGTTTACACAGATAGCGGTGTAGATATTTCCATGTTCATACAGATAGCGGTGTACATATTTCCATGTTCATCCAGATGGCTGTGTAGATATATCCATCTTCATACAGATGGCGGTGAAGATATTTCCATGTTCATACAGATAGCGGTGTAGATATTTCCATGTTCATTCAGACAGCGGTGTAGATATTTCCATGTTCATACAGACAGCGGTGCTGATATTTCCATGTTCATCCAGATGGCTGTGTAGATATATCCATGTTCATACAGATGGCGGTGAAGATATTTCCATGTTCATACAGATAGCGGTGTAGATATTTCCATGTTCATACAGATAGCGGTGTAGATATTTCCATGTTCATACAGATAGCGGTGCTGATATTTCCATGTTTATACAGATAGCGGTGTAGATATTTCCATGTTTATACAGATAGCTGTGTAGATATCTTCATCTTAATACAGATGGCGGTGTAGTTATTTATATGTTCATACAGATGATGGTGCAGATATTTCCATGTTAATCCAGATGGCTGTGTAGAGATATCCATGTTCATAGAGATGGCGGTGAAGATATTTCCATGTTCATTCAGATAGCGGTGTAGATATTTCCATGTTCATACAGATAGTGGTGTAGATATTTCCATGTTCATACAGATAGGGGGGCTGATATTTCCATGTTCATACAGATAGCGGTGCTGATATTTCCATGTTTATACAGGTAGCGGTGTAGATATTTCCAGGTTTATACAGATAGCGGTGTGGACATTTCCATGTTTATACAGATAGCGGTGTAGATATTTCCATGTTTATACAGATAGAGGTGTAGATATCTCCATCTTAATACAGATGGCAGTTTACATATTTATATGTTCATACAGATGGCCATGCAGATATTTCCATGTTCATACAGATGGCGGTGTAGATATATCCATGTTCATACAGATAGCGGTGTAGTTTTTTCCATGTGTAAAGAGATAGCTGTGTAGATATTTCCATGTTTATACAGATAGCTTTTTAGATATTTCCATGTTTATACAGATAGCGGTGTAGATATTTCCATGTTTATACCGATAGCGGTGGAGATATCTCCATCTTAATACAGATGGCGGTGTAGATATTTATATGTTAATAGAGATAGCGGTGTAGTTATTTCCATGTGTACAGAAATAGCTTTGTAGATATTTCCATGTATATGCAGATAGCTGTGTAGATATTTCCATTTTCATGCAGATAGCGGAGTAGATATTTCCATGTTCAAACAGATAGCGGTGTAGATATTTCCATGTTCATACAGATAGCGGTGTAGATATTTCCATGTTTATACAGATAGCGGTGAAGATGTATGCATGTTTACACAGATAGTGGTGTAGATATTTCCATGTTCATACAGATAGCTGTGTAGATATTTCCATGTTCATTCAGATGGCTATGTAGATATATCCATGTTCATACAGATGGCGGTAAAGATATTTCCATGTTCATACAGATAGCGGTGTAGATATTTCCATGTTCATACAGATAGCTGTGTAGATATTTCCATGTTCATTCAGACAGCGGTGTAGATATTTCCATGTTCATAAAGATAGTGGTGTAGATATTTCCATGTTCATACAGATAGCGGTGTAGCTATTTCCATGTTCATCCAGATGGCTGTGTAGTTATATCCATGTTCATACAGATGGCGGTGAAGATATTTCCATGATCATACAGATAGCGGTGTAGATATTTCCATGTTCATACAGATAGCGGTGTAGACATTTCCATGTTCATACAGATAGCGGTGTAGATATTTCCATGTTCATCCAGATGGCTGTGTAGATATTTCCATTTTCATACAGATAGCGGTGCTGATATTTCCATGTTTATACAGGTAGCGGTGTAGATATTCCCATGTTTATACAGATAGCGGTGTAGATATTTCCATATTTATACAGAGAGAGGTGAAGATGTATGCATGTTTACACAGTTAGCGGTGCAGATATTTCCATGTTCATACAGATAGCGGTGTAGATATTTCCATGTTCATACAGATGGCTGTGTAGATATATCCATGTTCATTCAGATGGCAGTGAAGATGTTTCCATGTTCATACAGATAGCGGTGTAGATATTTCCATGTTCATACAGATAGCTGTGTAGATATTTCCATGTTCATACAGACAGCGGTGTAGATATTTCCATGTTCATACAGATAGTGGTGTAGATATTTCCATATTCATACAGGTAGCGGTGTAGCTATTTCCATGTTCATACAGATAGCGGTGTAGATATTTCCATGTTCATAGAGATAGCGGTGTAGATATTTCCATGTTCATACAGATAGCGGTGTAGATATTTCCATGTTTATACAGATAGCGGTGAGGATGTATGCATGTTAACACAGATAGCGGTGTAGATATTTCCATGTTCATACAGATAGCGGTGTAGATATCTCCATATTCATCCAGATGGCTGTGTAGATATATCCATGTTCATACAGATAGCGGTGAAGATATTTCCTTGTTCATACAGATAGCGGTGTAGATATTTCCATGTTCATACAGATAGCGGTGTAGATATTTCCATGTTCATACAGATAGCGGTGTAGCTATTTCCATGTTCATACAGATAGCGGTGTAGATATTTCCATGTTCATCCAGATGGGTGTGTAGATAAATCCATGTTCATACATATGGCGGTGAAGGTATTTCCATGTTCATACAGATAGCGGTGTAGATATTTCCATGTTTATACAGATATCGGTGTAGATATTTCCATGTTTATACAGATAGCGGAGTAGATATCTCCATCTTAATACAGATGGTGGTGTAGATATTTATTTGATCATACAGATGGCGGTGCAGATATTTCCATGTTCATACAGATGGCGGTGTAGATATATCCATGTTCATACAGATAGCGGTGTAGTTTTTTCCATGTGTAAAGAGATAGCTGTGTAGATATTTCCATGTATACGCAGATAGCTGTGTAGATATTTCCATTTTCATGCAGATAGCGGTTTAGATATTTCCATGTTCAAACAGATAGCGGTGTAGATATTTCCATGTTCATACAGATAGCTTTGTAGATATATCCATGTTTATACAGATAGCGGCGAAGATGTATGCATGTTTAAACAGATAGCGGTGTAGATATTTCCATGTTTATACAGATAGCGGTGTAGATATTTCCATGTTCATACAGATAGTGCTGTAGATATTTCCATGTTCATACAGATAGCGGTGCAGCTATTTCCATGTTCATACAGATAGCGGTGTAGATATTTCCATGTTCGTACAGATAGCGGTGCTTATATTTCCATGTTCATACAGACAGCGGTGCTTATATTTCCATGTTTATACAGATAGCGGTGTAGATATTTCCATGTTCATACAGATAGCGGTGTAGATATTTGCATGTTTATACTGATAGCGGTGAAGATGTATGCATGTTTGCACAGATAGCGGTGTAGATATTTCCATGTTCATACAGATAGCGGTGTAGATATTTCCATGTTCATACAGATAGCGGTGTAGATATTTCCATGTTCATACAGATAGCGGTGTAGATATTTCCATGTTCATACAGATAGCGGTGTAGATATTTCCATGTTCATCCAGAAGGCTGTGTAGATATTTCCATTTTCATACAGATAGCGGTGCTGATATTTCCATGTTTATATAGGTAGCAGTGCAGATATTTCCATGTTTATACAGATAGCGGTGTAGATATTTCCATGTTTATACAGATAGCGGTGTAGATATTTCCATGTTTATACAGATAGCAGTGTGGATATCTCCATCTTAATACAGATGGCGGTGTAGATATTTATATGTTCATGCAGATGGCGGTCTAGATATTTCCATGTTCATACAGATAGCGGTGTAGTTATTTCCATGTGTAAAGAGATAGCTTTGTAGATATTTCCATGTATATGCAGATAGCTGTGTAGATATTTCCATTTTCATGCAGATAGCGGAGTAGATATTTCCATGTTCAAACAGATAGAGGTGTAGATATTTCCATGTTCATACAGATAGCGGTGTAGATATTTCCATGTTTATACAGATAGCGGTGAAGATGTATGCATGTTTACACAGATAGTGGTGTAGATATTTCCATGTTCATACAGATAGCTGTGTAGATATTTCCATGTTCATTCAGATGGCTATGTAGATATATCCATGTTCATACAGATGGCGGTGAAGATATTTCCATGTTCATACAGATAGCGGTGTAGATATTTCCATGTTCATACAGATAGCTGTGTAGATATTTCCATGTTCATACAGGTAGCGGTGTAGCTATTTCCATGTTCATACAGATAGCGGTGTAGATATTTCCATGTTCATAGAGATATCGGTGTAGATATTTCCATGTTTATACAGATAGCGGAGCAGATATCTCCATCTTAATACAGATGGCGGTATAGATATTTATATGATCATACAGATGGCGGTGCAGATATTTCCATGTTCATACAGATGGCGTTGTAGATATTTCCATGTTTATAGAGGTAGCGTTGTAGTTATTTCCATGTGTAAAGAGATAGCTGTATAGATATTTCCATGTATATGCAGATAGCTTTTTTGATATTTCCATTTTCATGCAGATAGCGTTGTAGATATTTCCATGTTCAAACAGATAGCGGTGTAGATATTTCCATGTTCATACAGATAGCAGTGTAGATATTTCCATGTTTAAACAGATAGTGGTGAAGATGTATACATGTTTACAGAGATAGCGGTGTAGATATTTCCATGCTCACACAGACAGCGGTGTAGATATTTCCGTGTTCATCCAGATGGCTGTGTAGATATATCCATGTTCATACAGATGGAGTTGAAGATATTTCCATGTTCATACAGATAGCGGTGTAGATATTTCCATGTTCATACAGATAGCGGTGTAGATATTTCCATGTTCATACAGACAGCGGTGCTGATATTTCCATGTTCATCCAGATGGCTGTGTAGATATATCTATGTTCATACAGATGGTGGTGAAGATATTTCCATGTTCATACAGATATCGGTGTAGATATTTCCATGTTCATACAGATAGCAGTGTAGGTATTTCCATGTTCATACAGATAGCGGTGCTGATATTTCCATGTTTATACAGGTAGCGGTGTAGATATTTCCATGTTCATACAGATAGCGGTGTAGATATTTCCATGTTTATACAGATATCGGTGTAGATATTTCCATGTTTATACAGATAGCGGTGTGGATATCTCCATCTTAATACAGATGGTGGTGTAGATATTTATATGTTCATGCAGACGGCGGTGCAGATATTTCCATGTTCATACAGATGGCGGTGTAGATATTTCTATGTTTATAGAGATAGCGGTGTAGTTATTTCCATGTGTAAAGAAATAGCTTTGTAGATATTTCCATGTATATGCAGATAGCTCTGTAGATATTTCCATTTTCAAGCAGATAGCGGTGTAGATATTTCCATGTTCATACAGATAGCGGTGGAGATATTTCCATGTTTATACAGATAGCGGTGAAGATGTATGCATGTTTACACAGATAGCGGTGTAGATATTTCCATGTTCATTCAGGTAGCGGTGTAGATATTTCCATGTTCATCCAGATGGCTGTGTAGATATATCCATGTTCATACAGATGGCGGTGAAGATATTTCCAGGTTCATACAGATAGCGGTGTAGATCTTTCCATGTTCATACAGATAGCGGTGTAGATATTTCCATGTTCATACAGATAGAGGTGTAGCTACTTCCATGTTCATACAGATTGCGGCGTAGATATTTCCATGTTCATACAGATGGCTGTGTAGATATATCCATGTTCATACAGATGGCGGTGAAGATATTTCCATGTTCAAACAGATAGCAGTGTAGATATTTCCATGTTAATACAGATAGTGGTGTAGATATTTCCATGTTCATACAGATAGCGGTGTATCTATTTCGATGTTCATACATATAGCGGTGTAGATATTTCCATGTTCATCCAGATGGCTGTGTAGATATTTCCATGTTCAAACAGATAGCGGTGCTGATATTTCCATGTTTATACAGGTAGCGGAGTAGGTATTTCCATGTTCATACAGATAGCGGTGTAGATATTTCCATGTTCATACAGATAGAGGTTTAGCTATTTCCATGTTCATACAGATAGCGGTGTAGATATTTCCATGTTCATAGAGATAGCGGTGTAGATATTTCCATGTTCATACAGATAGCGGTGTAGATATTTCCATGTTTATACAGATAGCGGTGAGGATGTATGCATGTTAACACAGATAGCGGTGTAGATATTTCCATGTTCATACAGATAGCGGTGTAGATATTTCCATGCTTATACAGAAAGCGGTGAAGAAGTATGCATGTTTACACAGATAGCGGTGTAGATATTTCCATGTTCATACAGATAGCGGTGTACATATTTCCATGTTCATCCAGATGGCTGTGTAGATATATCCATCTTCATACAGATGGCGGTGAAGATATTTCCATGTTCATACAGATAGCGGTGTAGATATTTCCATGTTCATTCAGACAGCGGTGTAGATATTTCCATGTTCATACAGACAGCGGTGCTGATATTTCCATGTTCATCCAGATGGCTGTGTAGATATATCCATGTTCATACAGATGGCGGTGAAGATATTTCCATGTTCATACAGATAGCGGTGTAGATATTTCCATGTTCATACAGATAGCGGTGTAGATATTTCCATGTTCATACAGATAGCGGTGCTGATATTTCCATGTTTATACAGATAGCGGTGTAGATATTTCCATGTTTATACAGATAGCTGTGTAGATATCTTCATCTTAATACAGATGGCGGTGTAGTTATTTATATGTTCATACAGATGATGGTGCAGATATTTCCATGTTAATCCAGATGGCTGTGTAGAGATATCCATGTTCATAGAGATGGCGGTGAAGATATTTCCATGTTCATTCAGATAGCGGTGTAGATATTTCCATGTTCATACAGATAGTGGTGTAGATATTTCCATGTTCATACAGATAGGGGGGCTGATATTTCCATGTTCATACAGATAGCGGTGCTGATATTTCCATGTTTATACAGGTAGCGGTGTAGATATTTCCAGGTTTATACAGATAGCGGTGTGGACATTTCCATGTTTATACAGATAGCGGTGTAGATATTTCCATGTTTATACAGATAGAGGTGTAGATATCTCCATCTTAATACAGATGGCAGTTTACATATTTATATGTTCATACAGATGGCCATGCAGATATTTCCATGTTCATACAGATGGCGGTGTAGATATATCCATGTTCATACAGATAGCGGTGTAGTTTTTTCCATGTGTAAAGAGATAGCTGTGTAGATATTTCCATGTTTATACAGATAGCTTTTTAGATATTTCCATGTTTATACAGATAGCGGTGTAGATATTTCCATGTTTATACCGATAGCGGTGGAGATATCTCCATCTTAATACAGATGGCGGTGTAGATATTTATATGTTAATAGAGATAGCGGTGTAGTTATTTCCATGTGTACAGAAATAGCTTTGTAGATATTTCCATGTATATGCAGATAGCTGTGTAGATATTTCCATTTTCATGCAGATAGCGGAGTAGATATTTCCATGTTCAAACAGATAGCGGTGTAGATATTTCCATGTTCATACAGATAGCGGTGTAGATATTTCCATGTTTATACAGATAGCGGTGAAGATGTATGCATGTTTACACAGATAGTGGTGTAGATATTTCCATGTTCATACAGATAGCTGTGTAGATATTTCCATGTTCATTCAGATGGCTATGTAGATATATCCATGTTCATACAGATGGCGGTAAAGATATTTCCATGTTCATACAGATAGCGGTGTAGATATTTCCATGTTCATACAGATAGCTGTGTAGATATTTCCATGTTCATTCAGACAGCGGTGTAGATATTTCCATGTTCATAAAGATAGTGGTGTAGATATTTCCATGTTCATACAGATAGCGGTGTAGCTATTTCCATGTTCATCCAGATGGCTGTGTAGTTATATCCATGTTCATACAGATGGCGGTGAAGATATTTCCATGATCATACAGATAGCGGTGTAGATATTTCCATGTTCATACAGATAGCGGTGTAGACATTTCCATGTTCATACAGATAGCGGTGTAGATATTTCCATGTTCATCCAGATGGCTGTGTAGATATTTCCATTTTCATACAGATAGCGGTGCTGATATTTCCATGTTTATACAGGTAGCGGTGTAGATATTCCCATGTTTATACAGATAGCGGTGTAGATATTTCCATATTTATACAGAGAGAGGTGAAGATGTATGCATGTTTACACAGTTAGCGGTGCAGATATTTCCATGTTCATACAGATAGCGGTGTAGATATTTCCATGTTCATACAGATGGCTGTGTAGATATATCCATGTTCATTCAGATGGCAGTGAAGATGTTTCCATGTTCATACAGATAGCGGTGTAGATATTTCCATGTTCATACAGATAGCTGTGTAGATATTTCCATGTTCATACAGACAGCGGTGTAGATATTTCCATGTTCATACAGATAGTGGTGTAGATATTTCCATATTCATACAGGTAGCGGTGTAGCTATTTCCATGTTCATACAGATAGCGGTGTAGATATTTCCATGTTCATAGAGATAGCGGTGTAGATATTTCCATGTTCATACAGATAGCGGTGTAGATATTTCCATGTTTATACAGATAGCGGTGAGGATGTATGCATGTTAACACAGATAGCGGTGTAGATATTTCCATGTTCATACAGATAGCGGTGTAGATATCTCCATATTCATCCAGATGGCTGTGTAGATATATCCATGTTCATACAGATAGCGGTGAAGATATTTCCATGTTCATACAGATAGCGGTGTAGATATTTCCATGTTCATACAGATAGCGGTGTAGATATTTCCATGTTCATACAGATAGCGGTGTAGCTATTTCCATGTTCATACAGATAGCGGTGTAGATATTTCCATGTTCATCCAGATGGGTGTGTAGATAAATCCATGTTCATACATATGGCGGTGAAGGTATTTCCATGTTCATACAGATAGCGGTGTAGATATTTCCATGTTTATACAGATATCGGTGTAGATATTTCCATGTTTATACAGATAGCGGAGTAGATATCTCCATCTTAATACAGATGGTGGTGTAGATATTTATTTGATCATACAGATGGCGGTGCAGATATTTCCATGTTCATACAGATGGCGGTGTAGATATATCCATGTTCATACAGATAGCGGTGTAGTTTTTTCCATGTGTAAAGAGATAGCTGTGTAGATATTTCCATGTATACGCAGATAGCTGTGTAGATATTTCCATTTTCATGCAGATAGCGGTTTAGATATTTCCATGTTCAAACAGATAGCGGTGTAGATATTTCCATGTTCATACAGATAGCTTTGTAGATATATCCATGTTTATACAGATAGCGGCGAAGATGTATGCATGTTTAAACAGATAGCGGTGTAGATATTTCCATGTTTATACAGATAGCGGTGTAGATATTTCCATGTTCATACAGATAGTGCTGTAGATATTTCCATGTTCATACAGATAGCGGTGCAGCTATTTCCATGTTCATACAGATAGCGGTGTAGATATTTCCATGTTCGTACAGATAGCGGTGCTTATATTTCCATGTTCATACAGACAGCGGTGCTTATATTTCCATGTTTATACAGATAGCGGTGTAGATATTTCCATGTTCATACAGATAGCGGTGTAGATATTTGCATGTTTATACTGATAGCGGTGAAGATGTATGCATGTTTGCACAGATAGCGGTGTAGATATTTCCATGTTCATACAGATAGCGGTGTAGATATTTCCATGTTCATACAGATAGCGGTGTAGATATTTCCATGTTCATACAGATAGCGGTGTAGATATTTCCATGTTCATACAGATAGCGGTGTAGATATTTCCATGTTCATCCAGAAGGCTGTGTAGATATTTCCATTTTCATACAGATAGCGGTGCTGATATTTCCATGTTTATATAGGTAGCAGTGCAGATATTTCCATGTTTATACAGATAGCGGTGTAGATATTTCCATGTTTATACAGATAGCGGTGTAGATATTTCCATGTTTATACAGATAGCAGTGTGGATATCTCCATCTTAATACAGATGGCGGTGTAGATATTTATATGTTCATGCAGATGGCGGTCTAGATATTTCCATGTTCATACAGATGGCGGTGTAGATGTTTCCATGTTCATACAGATAGCGGTGTAGTTATTTCCATGTGTAAAGAGATAGCTTTGTAGATATTTCCATGTATATGCAGATAGCTGTGTAGATATTTCCATTTTCATGCAGATAGCGGAGTAGATATTTCCATGTTCAAACAGATAGAGGTGTAGATATTTCCATGTTCATACAGATAGCGGTGTAGATATTTCCATGTTTATACAGATAGCGGTGAAGATGTATGCATGTTTACACAGATAGTGGTGTAGATATTTCCATGTTCATACAGATAGCTGTGTAGATATTTCCATGTTCATTCAGATGGCTATGTAGATATATCCATGTTCATACAGATGGCGGTGAAGATATTTCCATGTTCATACAGATAGCGGTGTAGATATTTCCATGTTCATACAGATAGCTGTGTAGATATTTCCATGTTCATACAGGTAGCGGTGTAGCTATTTCCATGTTCATACAGATAGCGGTGTAGATATTTCCATGTTCATAGAGATAGCGGTGTAGATATTTCCATGTTCATACAGATAGCGGTGCTGATATTTCCATGTTTATACAGGTAGCGGTGAGGATGTATGCATGTTAACACAGATAGCGGTGTAGATATTTCCATGTTCATACAGATAGCGGTGTAGATATTTCCATGCTTATACAGAAAGCGGTGAAGAAGTATGCATGTTTACACAGATAGCGGTGTAGATATTTCCATGTTCATACAGATAGCGGTGTACATATTTCCATGTTCATCCAGATGGCTGTGTAGATATATCCATCTTCATACAGATGGCGGTGAAGATATTTCCATGTTCATACAGATAGCGGTGTAGATATTTCCATGTTCATTCAGACAGCGGTGTAGATATTTCCATGTTCATACAGACAGCGGTGCTGATATTTCCATGTTCATCCAGATGGCTGTGTAGATATATCCATGTTCATACAGATGGCGGTGAAGATATTTCCATGTTCATACAGATAGCGGTGTAGATATTTCCATGTTCATACAGATAGCGGTGTAGATATTTCCATGTTCATACAGATAGCGGTGCTGATATTTCCATGTTTATACAGATAGCGGTGTAGATATTTCCATGTTTATACAGATAGCTGTGTAGATATCTTCATCTTAATACAGATGGCGGTGTAGTTATTTATATGTTCATACAGATGATGGTGCAGATATTTCCATGTTAATCCAGATGGCTGTGTAGAGATATCCATGTTCATAGAGATGGCGGTGAAGATATTTCCATGTTCATTCAGATAGCGGTGTAGATATTTCCATGTTCATACAGATAGTGGTGTAGATATTTCCATGTTCATACAGATAGGGGGGCTGATATTTCCATGTTCATACAGATAGCGGTGCTGATATTTCCATGTTTATACAGGTAGCGGTGTAGATATTTCCAGGTTTATACAGATAGCGGTGTGGACATTTCCATGTTTATACAGATAGCGGTGTAGATATTTCCATGTTTATACAGATAGAGGTGTAGATATCTCCATCTTAATACAGATGGCAGTTTACATATTTATATGTTCATACAGATGGCCATGCAGATATTTCCATGTTCATACAGATGGCGGTGTAGATATATCCATGTTCATACAGATAGCGGTGTAGTTTTTTCCATGTGTAAAGAGATAGCTGTGTAGATATTTCCATGTTTATACAGATAGCTTTTTAGATATTTCCATGTTTATACAGATAGCGGTGTAGATATTTCCATGTTTATACCGATAGCGGTGGAGATATCTCCATCTTAATACAGATGGCGGTGTAGATATTTATATGTTAATAGAGATAGCGGTGTAGTTATTTCCATGTGTACAGAAATAGCTTTGTAGATATTTCCATGTATATGCAGATAGCTGTGTAGATATTTCCATTTTCATGCAGATAGCGGAGTAGATATTTCCATGTTCAAACAGATAGCGGTGTAGATATTTCCATGTTCATACAGATAGCGGTGTAGATATTTCCATGTTTATACAGATAGCGGTGAAGATGTATGCATGTTTACACAGATAGTGGTGTAGATATTTCCATGTTCATACAGATAGCTGTGTAGATATTTCCATGTTCATTCAGATGGCTATGTAGATATATCCATGTTCATACAGATGGCGGTAAAGATATTTCCATGTTCATACAGATAGCGGTGTAGATATTTCCATGTTCATACAGATAGCTGTGTAGATATTTCCATGTTCATTCAGACAGCGGTGTAGATATTTCCATGTTCATAAAGATAGTGGTGTAGATATTTCCATGTTCATACAGATAGCGGTGTAGCTATTTCCATGTTCATCCAGATGGCTGTGTAGTTATATCCATGTTCATACAGATGGCGGTGAAGATATTTCCATGATCATACAGATAGCGGTGTAGATATTTCCATGTTCATACAGATAGCGGTGTAGACATTTCCATGTTCATACAGATAGCGGTGTAGATATTTCCATGTTCATCCAGATGGCTGTGTAGATATTTCCATTTTCATACAGATAGCGGTGCTGATATTTCCATGTTTATACAGGTAGCGGTGTAGATATTCCCATGTTTATACAGATAGCGGTGTAGATATTTCCATATTTATACAGAGAGAGGTGAAGATGTATGCATGTTTACACAGTTAGCGGTGCAGATATTTCCATGTTCATACAGATAGCGGTGTAGATATTTCCATGTTCATACAGATGGCTGTGTAGATATATCCATGTTCATTCAGATGGCAGTGAAGATGTTTCCATGTTCATACAGATAGCGGTGTAGATATTTCCATGTTCATACAGATAGCTGTGTAGATATTTCCATGTTCATACAGACAGCGGTGTAGATATTTCCATGTTCATACAGATAGTGGTGTAGATATTTCCATATTCATACAGGTAGCGGTGTAGCTATTTCCATGTTCATACAGATAGCGGTGTAGATATTTCCATGTTCATAGAGATAGCGGTGTAGATATTTCCATGTTCATACAGATAGCGGTGTAGATATTTCCATGTTTATACAGATAGCGGTGAGGATGTATGCATGTTAACACAGATAGCGGTGTAGATATTTCCATGTTCATACAGATAGCGGTGTAGATATCTCCATATTCATCCAGATGGCTGTGTAGATATATCCATGTTCATACAGATAGCGGTGAAGATATTTCCATGTTCATACAGATAGCGGTGTAGATATTTCCATGTTCATACAGATAGCGGTGTAGATATTTCCATGTTCATACAGATAGCGGTGTAGCTATTTCCATGTTCATACAGATAGCGGTGTAGATATTTCCATGTTCATCCAGATGGGTGTGTAGATAAATCCATGTTCATACATATGGCGGTGAAGGTATTTCCATGTTCATACAGATAGCGGTGTAGATATTTCCATGTTTATACAGATATCGGTGTAGATATTTCCATGTTTATACAGATAGCGGAGTAGATATCTCCATCTTAATACAGATGGTGGTGTAGATATTTATTTGATCATACAGATGGCGGTGCAGATATTTCCATGTTCATACAGATGGCGGTGTAGATATATCCATGTTCATACAGATAGCGGTGTAGTTTTTTCCATGTGTAAAGAGATAGCTGTGTAGATATTTCCATGTATACGCAGATAGCTGTGTAGATATTTCCATTTTCATGCAGATAGCGGTTTAGATATTTCCATGTTCAAACAGATAGCGGTGTAGATATTTCCATGTTCATACAGATAGCTTTGTAGATATATCCATGTTTATACAGATAGCGGCGAAGATGTATGCATGTTTAAACAGATAGCGGTGTAGATATTTCCATGTTTATACAGATAGCGGTGTAGATATTTCCATGTTCATACAGATAGTGCTGTAGATATTTCCATGTTCATACAGATAGCGGTGCAGCTATTTCCATGTTCATACAGATAGCGGTGTAGATATTTCCATGTTCGTACAGATAGCGGTGCTTATATTTCCATGTTCATACAGACAGCGGTGCTTATATTTCCATGTTTATACAGATAGCGGTGTAGATATTTCCATGTTCATACAGATAGCGGTGTAGATATTTGCATGTTTATACTGATAGCGGTGAAGATGTATGCATGTTTGCACAGATAGCGGTGTAGATATTTCCATGTTCATACAGATAGCGGTGTAGATATTTCCATGTTCATACAGATAGCGGTGTAGATATTTCCATGTTCATACAGATAGCGGTGTAGATATTTCCATGTTCATACAGATAGCGGTGTAGATATTTCCATGTTCATCCAGAAGGCTGTGTAGATATTTCCATTTTCATACAGATAGCGGTGCTGATATTTCCATGTTTATATAGGTAGCAGTGCAGATATTTCCATGTTTATACAGATAGCGGTGTAGATATTTCCATGTTTATACAGATAGCGGTGTAGATATTTCCATGTTTATACAGATAGCAGTGTGGATATCTCCATCTTAATACAGATGGCGGTGTAGATATTTATATGTTCATGCAGATGGCGGTCTAGATATTTCCATGTTCATACAGATGGCGGTGTAGATGTTTCCATGTTCATACAGATAGCGGTGTAGTTATTTCCATGTGTAAAGAGATAGCTTTGTAGATATTTCCATGTATATGCAGATAGCTGTGTAGATATTTCCATTTTCATGCAGATAGCGGAGTAGATATTTCCATGTTCAAACAGATAGAGGTGTAGATATTTCCATGTTCATACAGATAGCGGTGTAGATATTTCCATGTTTATACAGATAGCGGTGAAGATGTATGCATGTTTACACAGATAGTGGTGTAGATATTTCCATGTTCATACAGATAGCTGTGTAGATATTTCCATGTTCATTCAGATGGCTATGTAGATATATCCATGTTCATACAGATGGCGGTGAAGATATTTCCATGTTCATACAGATAGCGGTGTAGATATTTCCATGTTCATACAGATAGCTGTGTAGATATTTCCATGTTCATACAGGTAGCGGTGTAGCTATTTCCATGTTCATACAGATAGCGGTGTAGATATTTCCATGTTCATAGAGATAGCGGTGTAGATATTTCCATGTTCATACAGATAGCGGTGCTGATATTTCCATGTTTATACAGGTAGCGGTGTAGATATTTCCATGTTTATACAGATAGCGGTGTAGATATTTCCATGTTTATACAGATAGCGGTGTAGACATTTTCATGTTTATACAGATAGCGGTGTAGGTATCTCCATCTTAATACAGATGGCGGTGTAGATATTTATATGTTCATACAGATGGCGGTGCAGATATTTCCATGTTCATACAGATGGCGGTGTAGATATTTCCATGATCATACAGATAGCGGTGTAGCTATTTCCATGTTCATACAGATAGCGGTGAAGATATTTCCATGTTCATCCAGATGGGTGTGTAGATAAATCCATGTTCATACAGATGGCAGTGAAGATATTTCCATGTTCATATAGATAGCGGTGTAGATATTTCCATGTTTATACAGATATCGGTGTAGATATTTCCATGTTTATACAGATAGCGGAGTAGATATCTCCATCTTAATACAGATGGTGGTGTAGATATTTATATGATCATACAGATGGCGGTGCAGATATTTCCATGTTCATACAGATGGCGGTGTAGATATTTCCATGTTTATAGAGGTAGCGGTGTAGTTATTTCCATGTGTAAAGAGATAGCTGTATAGATATTTCCATGTATATGCAGATAGCTTTGTAGATATTTCCATTTTCATGCAGATAGCGGTGTAGATATTTCCATGTTCAAACAGATAGCGGTGTAGATATTTCCATGTTCATACAGATAGCAGTGTAGATATTTCCATGTTTAAACAGATAGTGGTGAAGATGTATACATGTTTACAGAGATAGCGGTGTAGATATTTCCATGCTCATACAGATAGCGGTGTAGATATTTCCGTGTTCATCCAGATGGCTGTGTAGATATATCCATGTTCATACAGATGGCGGTGAAGATATTTCCATGTTCATACAGATAGCGGTGTAGATATTTCCATGTTCATACAGATAGCGGTGTAGATATTTCCATGTTCATACAGATAGCGGTGTAGCTATTTCCATGTTCATACAGATAGCGGTGTAGATATTTCCATGTTCATCCAGATGGGTGTGTAGATAAATCCATGTTCATACAGATGGCGGTGAAGATATTTCCATGTTCATACAGATAGCGGTGTAGATATTTCCATGTTTATAGAGATATCGGTGTAGATATTTCCATGTTTATACAGATAGCGGAGTAGATATCTCCATCTTAATGCAGATGGCGGTGTAGATATTTATATGATCATACAGATGGCGGTGCAGATATTTCCATGTTCATACAGATGGCGTTGTAGATATTTCCATGTTTATAGAGGTAGCGTTGTAGTTATTTCCATGTGTAAAGAGATAGCTGTATAGATATTTCCATGTATATGCAGATAGCTTTGTAGATATTTCCATTTTCATGCAGATAGCGGTGTAGATATTTCCATGTTCAAACAGATAGCGGTGTAGATATTTCCATGTTCATACAGATAGCAGTGTAGATATTTCCATGTTTAAACAGATAGTGGTGAAGATGTATACATGTTTACAGAGATAGCGGTGTAGATATTTCCATGCTCACACAGACAGCGGTGTAGATATTTCCGTGTTCATCCAGATGGCTGTGTAGATATATCCATGTTCATACAGATGGAGTTGAAGATATTTCCATGTTCATACAGATAGCGGTGTAGATATTTCCATGTTCATACAGACAGCGGTGCTGATATTTCCATGTTCATCCAGATGGCTGTGTAGATATATCTATGTTCATACAGATGGTGGTGAAGATATTTCCATGTTCATACAGATATCGGTGTAGATATTTCCATGTTCATACAGATAGCAGTGTAGGTATTTCCATGTTCATACAGATAGCGGTGCTGATATTTCCATGTTTATACAGGTAGCGGTGTAGATATTTCCATGTTCATACAGATAGCGGTGTAGATATTTCCATGTTTATACAGATATCGGTGTAGATATTTCCATGTTTATACAGATAGCGGTGTGGATATCTCCATCTTAATACAGATGGTGGTGTAGATATTTATATGTTCATGCAGACGGCGGTGCAGATATTTCCATGTTCATACAGATGGCGGTGTAGATATTTCTATGTTTATAGAGATAGCGGTGTAGTTATTTCCATGTGTAAAGAAATAGCTTTGTAGATATTTCCATGTATATGCAGATAGCTCTGTAGATATTTCCATTTTCAAGCAGATAGCGGTGTAGATATTTCCATGTTCATACAGATAGCGGTGGAGATATTTCCATGTTTATACAGATAGCGGTGAAGATGTATGCATGTTTACACAGATAGCGGTGTAGATATTTCCATGTTCATTCAGGTAGCGGTGTAGATATTTCCATGTTCATCCAGATGGCTGTGTAGATATATCCATGTTCATACAGATGGCGGTGAAGATATTTCCAGGTTCATACAGATAGCGGTGTAGATCTTTCCATGTTCATACAGATAGCGGTGTAGATATTTCCATGTTCATACAGATAGAGGTGTAGCTACTTCCATGTTCATACAGATTGCGGCGTAGATATTTCCATGTTCATACAGATGGCTGTGTAGATATATCCATGTTCATACAGATGGCGGTGAAGATATTTCCATGTTCAAACAGATAGCAGTGTAGATATTTCCATGTTAATACAGATAGTGGTGTAGATATTTCCATGTTCATACAGATAGCGGTGTATCTATTTCGATGTTCATACATATAGCGGTGTAGATATTTCCATGTTCATCCAGATGGCTGTGTAGATATTTCCATGTTCAAACAGATAGCGGTGCTGATATTTCCATGTTTATACAGGTAGCGGAGTAGGTATTTCCATGTTCATACAGATAGCGGTGTAGATATTTCCATGTTCATACAGATAGAGGTTTAGCTATTTCCATGTTCATACAGATAGCGGTGTAGATATTTCCATGTTCATAGAGATAGCGGTGTAGATATTTCCATGTTCATACAGATAGCGGTGTAGATATTTCCATGTTTATACAGATAGCGGTGAGGATGTATGCATGTTAACACAGATAGCGGTGTAGATATTTCCATGTTCATACAGATAGCGGTGTAGATATTTCCATGCTTATACAGAAAGCGGTGAAGAAGTATGCATGTTTACACAGATAGCGGTGTAGATATTTCCATGTTCATACAGATAGCGGTGTACATATTTCCATGTTCATCCAGATGGCTGTGTAGATATATCCATCTTCATACAGATGGCGGTGAAGATATTTCCATGTTCATACAGATAGCGGTGTAGATATTTCCATGTTCATTCAGACAGCGGTGTAGATATTTCCATGTTCATACAGACAGCGGTGCTGATATTTCCATGTTCATCCAGATGGCTGTGTAGATATATCCATGTTCATACAGATGGCGGTGAAGATATTTCCATGTTCATACAGATAGCGGTGTAGATATTTCCATGTTCATACAGATAGCGGTGTAGATATTTCCATGTTCATACAGATAACGGTGCTGATATTTCCATGTTTATACAGATAGCGGTGTAGATATTTCCATGTTTATACAGATAGCTGTGTAGATATCTTCATCTTAATACAGATGGCGGTGTAGTTATTTATATGTTCATACAGATGATGGTGCAGATATTTCCATGTTAATCCAGATGGCTGTGTAGAGATATCCATGTTCATAGAGATGGCGGTGAAGATATTTCCATGTTCATTCAGATAGCGGTGTAGATATTTCCATGTTCATACAGATAGTGGTGTAGATATTTCCATGTTCATACAGATAGGGGGGCTGATATTTCCATGTTCATACAGATAGCGGTGCTGATATTTCCATGTTTATACAGGTAGCGGTGTAGATATTTCCAGGTTTATACAGATAGCGGTGTGGACATTTCCATGTTTATACAGATAGCGGTGTAGATATTTCCATGTTTATACAGATAGAGGTGTAGATATCTCCATCTTAATACAGATGGCAGTTTACATATTTATATGTTCATACAGATGGCCATGCAGATATTTCCATGTTCATACAGATGGCGGTGTAGATATATCCATGTTCATACAGATAGCGGTGTAGTTTTTTCCATGTGTAAAGAGATAGCTGTGTAGATATTTCCATGTTTATACAGATAGCTTTTTAGATATTTCCATGTTTATACAGATAGCGGTGTAGATATTTCCATGTTTATACCGATAGCGGTGGAGATATCTCCATCTTAATACAGATGGCGGTGTAGATATTTATATGTTAATAGAGATAGCGGTGTAGTTATTTCCATGTGTACAGAAATAGCTTTGTAGATATTTCCATGTATATGCAGATAGCTGTGTAGATATTTCCATTTTCATGCAGATAGCGGAGTAGATATTTCCATGTTCAAACAGATAGCGGTGTAGATATTTCCATGTTCATACAGATAGCGGTGTAGATATTTCCATGTTTATACAGATAGCGGTGAAGATGTATGCATGTTTACACAGATAGTGGTGTAGATATTTCCATGTTCATACAGATAGCTGTGTAGATATTTCCATGTTCATTCAGATGGCTATGTAGATATATCCATGTTCATACAGATGGCGGTAAAGATATTTCCATGTTCATACAGATAGCGGTGTAGATATTTCCATGTTCATACAGATAGCTGTGTAGATATTTCCATGTTCATTCAGACAGCGGTGTAGATATTTCCATGTTCATAAAGATAGTGGTGTAGATATTTCCATGTTCATACAGATAGCGGTGTAGCTATTTCCATGTTCATCCAGATGGCTGTGTAGTTATATCCATGTTCATACAGATGGCGGTGAAGATATTTCCATGATCATACAGATAGCGGTGTAGATATTTCCATGTTCATACAGATAGCGGTGTAGACATTTCCATGTTCATACAGATAGCGGTGTAGATATTTCCATGTTCATCCAGATGGCTGTGTAGATATTTCCATTTTCATACAGATAGCGGTGCTGATATTTCCATGTTTATACAGGTAGCGGTGTAGATATTCCCATGTTTATACAGATAGCGGTGTAGATATTTCCATATTTATACAGAGAGAGGTGAAGATGTATGCATGTTTACACAGTTAGCGGTGCAGATATTTCCATGTTCATACAGATAGCGGTGTAGATATTTCCATGTTCATACAGATGGCTGTGTAGATATATCCATGTTCATTCAGATGGCAGTGAAGATGTTTCCATGTTCATACAGATAGCGGTGTAGATATTTCCATGTTCATACAGATAGCTGTGTAGATATTTCCATGTTCATACAGACAGCGGTGTAGATATTTCCATGTTCATACAGATAGTGGTGTAGATATTTCCATATTCATACAGGTAGCGGTGTAGCTATTTCCATGTTCATACAGATAGCGGTGTAGATATTTCCATGTTCATAGAGATAGCGGTGTAGATATTTCCATGTTCATACAGATAGCGGTGTAGATATTTCCATGTTTATACAGATAGCGGTGAGGATGTATGCATGTTAACACAGATAGCGGTGTAGATATTTCCATGTTCATACAGATAGCGGTGTAGATATCTCCATATTCATCCAGATGGCTGTGTAGATATATCCATGTTCATACAGATAGCGGTGAAGATATTTCCATGTTCATACAGATAGCGGTGTAGATATTTCCATGTTCATACAGATAGCGGTGTAGATATTTCCATGTTCATACAGATAGCGGTGTAGCTATTTCCATGTTCATACAGATAGCGGTGTAGATATTTCCATGTTCATCCAGATGGGTGTGTAGATAAATCCATGTTCATACATATGGCGGTGAAGGTATTTCCATGTTCATACAGATAGCGGTGTAGATATTTCCATGTTTATACAGATATCGGTGTAGATATTTCCATGTTTATACAGATAGCGGAGTAGATATCTCCATCTTAATACAGATGGTGGTGTAGATATTTATTTGATCATACAGATGGCGGTGCAGATATTTCCATGTTCATACAGATGGCGGTGTATATATTTCCATGTTTATAGAGGTAGCGGTGTAGTTATTTCCATGTGTAAAGAGATAGCTGTATAGATATTTCCATGTATATGCAGATAGCTTTGTAGATATTTCCATTTTCATGCAGATAGCGGTGTAGATATTTCCATGTTCAAACAGATAGTGGTGTAGATATTTCCATGTTCACACAGATAGCAGTGTAGATATTTCCATGTTTAAACAGATAGTGGTGAAGATGTATACATGTTTACAGAGATAACGGTGTAGATATTTCCATGCTCATACAGATAGCGGTGTAGACATTTCCGTGTTCATCCAGATGGCTGTGTAGATATATCTATGTTCATACAGATGGCGGTGAAGATATTTCCATGTTCATACAGATAGCGGTGTAGATATTTCCATGTTCATATAGATAGTGGTGTAGATATTTCCATGTTCATACAGACAGCGGTGCTGATATTTCCATGTTCATCCAGATGGCTGTGTAGATATATCTATGTTCATACAGATGGTGGTGAAGATATTTCCATGTTCATACAGATATCGGTGTAGATATTTCCATGTTCATACAGATAGCAGTGTAGGTATTTCCATGTTCATACAGATAGCGGTGCTGATATTTCCATGTTTATACAGGTAGCGGTGTAGATATTTCCATGTTCATTCAGATAGCGGTGTAGATATTTCCATGTTTATACAGATAGCGGTGTAGATATTTCCATGTTTATACAGATAGCGGTGTGGATATCTCCATCTTAATACAGATGGTGGTGTAGATATTTATATGTTCATGCAGATGGCGGTGCAGATATTTCCATGTTCATACAGACGGCCGTGTAGATATGTCTATGTTTATAGAGATAGCGGTGTAGTTATTTCCATGTGTAAAGAAATAGCTTTGTAGGTATTTCCATGTATATGCAGATAGCTCTGTAGATATTTCCATTTTCATGCAGATAGCGGTGTAGATATTTCCATGTTCATACAGATAGCGGTGGAGATATTTCCATGTTTATACAGATAGCGGTGAAGATGTATGCATGTTTACACAGATAGCGGTGTAGATATTTCCATGTTCATTGAGGTAGCGGTGTAGATATTTCCATGTTCATCCAGATGGCTGTGTAGATATATCCATGTTCATACAGATGGCGGTGAAGATATTTCCATGTTCATACAGATAGCGGTGTAGATCTTTCCATGTTCATACAGATAGCGGTGTAGATATTTCCATGTTCATACAGATAGAGGTGTAGCTACTTCCATGTTAATACAGATTGCGGCGTAGATATTTCCATGTTCATCCAGATGGCTGTGTAGATATATCCATGTTCATACAGATGGCGGTGAAGATATTTCCATGTTCATACAGATAGCAGTGTAGATATTTCCATGTTCATACAGATAGTGGTGTAGATATTTCCATGTTCATACAGATAGCGGTGTATCTATTTCCATGTTCATACATATAGCGGTGTAGATATTTCCATGTTCATCCAGATGGCTGTGTAGATATTTCCATGTTCATACAGATAGCGGTGCTGATATTTCCATGTTTATACAGGTAGCGGTATAGATATTTCCATGTTTATACAGATAGCGGTGTAGATATTTCCATGTTTATACAGATAGCAGTGTAGATATTTCCATGTTCATACAGACAGCGGTGCTGTTATTTCCATGTTCATCCAGATGGCTGTGTAGATATATCCATGTTCATACAGATGGCGGTGAAGATATTTCCATGTTCATACAGATATCAGTGTAGATATTTCCATGTTCATAGAGATAGCGGTGTAGATATTTCCATGTTCATACAGATAGCGATGCTGATATTTCCATGTTTATTCAGGTAGCGGTGTTGATATTTCCATGTTTATACAGATAGCGGTGTAGATATTTCCATGTTTATACAGATAGCGGTGTAGATATTTTCATGTTTATACAGATAGCGGTTTAGATATCTCCATCTTAATACAGATGGCGGTGTAGATATTTATATGTCCATACAGATGGCGGTGCAGATATTTCCATGTTCATTCAGATGGCGGTGTAGATATTTCCATGTTTATAGAGATTGCGGTGTAGATATTTCCATGTGTAAAGAAATAGCTTTGTAGATATTTCCATGTACATGCAGAGAGCTGTGTAGATATTTCCATTTTCATGCAGATAGCAGTGTAGATATTTCCATGTTCAAACAGATAGCTGTGTAGATATTTCCATGTTCATACAGATAGCGGTGTAGATATTTCCATGTTTATACAGATAGCGGTGAAGATGTATGCATGTTAACACAGATAGCGGTGTAGATATTTCCATGTTCATACAGATAGCGGTGTAGATATTTCCATATTCATCCAGATGGCTGTGTAGGTATATCCATGTTCATACAGATGGCGGTGAAGATATTTCCATGTTCATACAGATAGCGATGTAGATATTTCCATGTTCATACAGATAGCGGTGTAGATATTTCCATGTTCATACAGATAGCGGTGTAGCTATTTCCATGTTCATACAGATAGCGGTGAAGATATTTCCATGTTCATCCAGATGGGTGTGTAGATAAATCCATGTTCATACAGATGGCAGTGAAGATGTTTCCATGTTCATACAGATAGCGGTGTAGATATTTCCATGTTTATACTGATATCGGTGTAGATATTTCCATGTTTATACAGATAGCGGAGCAGATATCTCCATCTTAATACAGATGGCGGTATAGATATTTATATGATCATACAGATGGCGGTGCAGATATTTCCATGTTCATACAGATGGCGTTGTAGATATTTCCATGTTTATAGAGGTAGCGTTGTAGTTATTTCCATGTGTAAAGAGATAGCTGTATAGATATTTCCATGTATATGCAGATAGCTTTGTAGATATTTCCATTTTCATGCAGATAGCGGTGTAGATATTTCCATGTTCAAACAGATAGCGGTGTAGATATTTCCATGTTCATACAGATAGCAGTGTAGATATTTCCATGTTTAAACAGATAGTGGTGAAGATGTATACATGTTTACAGAGATAGCGGTGTAGATATTTCCATGCTCACACAGACAGCGGTGTAGATATTTCCGTGTTCATCCAGATGGCTGTGTAGATATATCCATGTTCATACAGATGGAGTTGAAGATATTTCCATGTTCATACAGATAGCGGTGTAGATATTTCCATGTTCATACAGATAGCGGTGTAGATATTTCCATGTTCATACAGACAGCGGTGCTGATATTTCCATGTTCATCCAGATGGCTGTGTAGATATATCTATGTTCATACAGATGGTGGTGAAGATATTTCCATGTTCATACAGATATCGGTGTAGATATTTCCATGTTCATACAGATAGCAGTGTAGGTATTTCCATGTTCATACAGATAGCGGTGCTGATATTTCCATGTTTATACAGGTAGCGGTGTAGATATTTCCATGTTCATACAGATAGCGGTGTAGATATTTCCATGTTTATACAGATATCGGTGTAGATATTTCCATGTTTATACAGATAGCGGTGTGGATATCTCCATCTTAATACAGATGGTGGTGTAGATATTTATATGTTCATGCAGACGGCGGTGCAGATATTTCCATGTTCATACAGATGGCGGTGTAGATATTTCTATGTTTATAGAGATAGCGGTGTAGTTATTTCCATGTGTAAAGAAATAGCTTTGTAGATATTTCCATGTATATGCCGATAGCTCTGTAGATATTTCCATTTTCAAGCAGATAGCGGTGTAGATATTTCCATGTTCATACAGATAGCGGTGGAGATATTTCCATGTTTATACAGATAGCGGTGAAGATGTATGCATGTTTACACAGATAGCGGTGTAGATATTTCCATGTTCATTCAGGTAGCGGTGTAGATATTTCCATGTTCATCCAGATGGCTGTGTAGATATATCCATGTTCATACAGATGGCGGTGAAGATATTTCCAGGTTCATACAGATAGCGGTGTAGATCTTTCCATGTTCATACAGATAGCGGTGTAGATATTTCCATGTTCATACAGATAGAGGTGTAGCTACTTCCATGTTCATACAGATTGCGGCGTAGATATTTCCATGTTCATACAGATGGCTGTGTAGATATATCCATGTTCATACAGATGGCGGTGAAGATATTTCCATGTTCAAACAGATAGCAGTGTAGATATTTCCATGTTAATACAGATAGTGGTGTAGATATTTCCATGTTCATACAGATAGCGGTGTATCTATTTCGATGTTCATACATATAGCGGTGTAGATATTTCCATGTTCATCCAGATGGCTGTGTAGATATTTCCATGTTCAAACAGATAGCGGTGCTGATATTTCCATGTTTATACAGGTAGCGGAGTAGGTATTTCCATGTTCATACAGATAGCGGTGTAGATATTTCCATGTTCATACAGATAGAGGTTTAGCTATTTCCATGTTCATACAGATAGCGGTGTAGATATTTCCATGTTCATAGAGATAGCGGTGTAGATATTTCCATGTTCATACAGATAGCGGTGTAGATATTTCCATGTTTATACAGATAGCGGTGAGGATGTATGCATGTTAACACAGATAGCGGTGTAGATATTTCCATGTTCATACAGATAGCGGTGTAGATATTTCCATGCTTATACAGAAAGCGGTGAAGAAGTATGCATGTTTACACAGATAGCGGTGTAGATATTTCCATGTTCATACAGATAGCGGTGTACATATTTCCATGTTCATCCAGATGGCTGTGTAGATATATCCATCTTCATACAGATGGCGGTGAAGATATTTCCATGTTCATACAGATAGCGGTGTAGATATTTCCATGTTCATTCAGACAGCGGTGTAGATATTTCCATGTTCATACAGACAGCGGTGCTGATATTTCCATGTTCATCCAGATGGCTGTGTAGATATATCCATGTTCATACAGATGGCGGTGAAGATATTTCCATGTTCATACAGATAGCGGTGTAGATATTTCCATGTTCATACAGATAGCGGTGTAGATATTTCCATGTTCATACAGATAGCGGTGCTGATATTTCCATGTTTATACAGATAGCGGTGTAGATATTTCCATGTTTATACAGATAGCTGTGTAGATATCTTCATCTTAATACAGATGGCGGTGTAGTTATTTATATGTTCATACAGATGATGGTGCAGATATTTCCATGTTAATCCAGATGGCTGTGTAGAGATATCCATGTTCATAGAGATGGCGGTGAAGATATTTCCATGTTCATTCAGATAGCGGTGTAGATATTTCCATGTTCATACAGATATTGGTGTAGATATTTCCATGTTCATACAGATAGGGGGGCTGATATTTCCATGTTCATACAGATAGCGGTGCTGATATTTCCATGTTTATACAGGTAGCGGTGTAGATATTTCCAGGTTTATACAGATAGCGGTGTGGACATTTCCATGTTTATACAGATAGCGGTGTAGATATTTCCATGTTTATACAGATAGAGGTGTAGATATCTCCATCTTAATACAGATGGCAGTTTACATATTTATATGTTCATACAGATGGCCATGCAGATATTTCCATGTTCATACAGATGGCGGTGTAGATATATCCATGTTCATACAGATAGCGGTGTAGTTTTTTCCATGTGTAAAGAGATAGCTGTGTAGATATTTCCATGTTTATACAGATAGCTTTTTAGATATTTCCATGTTTATACAGATAGCGGTGTAGATATTTCCATGTTTATACCGATAGCGGTGGAGATATCTCCATCTTAATACAGATGGCGGTGTAGATATTTATATGTTAATAGAGATAGCGGTGTAGTTATTTCCATGTGTACAGAAATAGCTTTGTAGATATTTCCATGTATATGCAGATAGCTGTGTAGATATTTCCATTTTCATGCAGATAGCGGAGTAGATATTTCCATGTTCAAACAGATAGCGGTGTAGATATTTCCATGTTCATACAGATAGCGGTGTAGATATTTCCATGTTTATACAGATAGCGGTGAAGATGTATGCATGTTTACACAGATAGTGGTGTAGATATTTCCATGTTCATACAGATAGCTGTGTAGATATTTCCATGTTCATTCAGATGGCTATGTAGATATATCCATGTTCATACAGATGGCGGTAAAGATATTTCCATGTTCATACAGATAGCGGTGTAGATATTTCCATGTTCATACAGATAGCTGTGTAGATATTTCCATGTTCATTCAGACAGCGGTGTAGATATTTCCATGTTCATAAAGATAGTGGTGTAGATATTTCCATGTTCATACAGATAGCGGTGTAGCTATTTCCATGTTCATCCAGATGGCTGTGTAGTTATATCCATGTTCATACAGATGGCGGTGAAGATATTTCCATGATCATACAGATAGCGGTGTAGATATTTCCATGTTCATACAGATAGCGGTGTAGACATTTCCATGTTCATACAGATAGCGGTGTAGATATTTCCATGTTCATCCAGATGGCTGTGTAGATATTTCCATTTTCATACAGATAGCGGTGCTGATATTTCCATGTTTATACAGGTAGCGGTGTAGATATTCCCATGTTTATACAGATAGCGGTGTAGATATTTCCATATTTATACAGAGAGAGGTGAAGATGTATGCATGTTTACACAGTTAGCGGTGCAGATATTTCCATGTTCATACAGATAGCGGTGTAGATATTTCCATGTTCATACAGATGGCTGTGTAGATATATCCATGTTCATTCAGATGGCAGTGAAGATGTTTCCATGTTCATACAGATAGCGGTGTAGATATTTCCATGTTCATACAGATAGCTGTGTACATATTTCCATGTTCATACAGACAGCGGTGTAGATATTTCCATGTTCATACAGATAGTGGTGTAGATATTTCCATATTCATACAGGTAGCGGTGTAGCTATTTCCATGTTCATACAGATAGCGGTGTAGATATTTCCATGTTCATAGAGATAGCGGTGTAGATATTTCCATGTTCATACAGATAGCGGTGTAGATATTTCCATGTTTATACAGATAGCGGTGAGGATGTATGCATGTTAACACAGATAGCGGTGTAGATATTTCCATGTTCATACAGATAGCGGTGTAGATATCTCCATATTCATCCAGATGGCTGTGTAGATATATCCATGTTCATACAGATAGCGGTGAAGATATTTCCATGTTCATACAGATAGCGGTGTAGATATTTCCATGTTCATACAGATAGCGGTGTAGATATTTCCATGTTCATACAGATAGCGGTGTAGCTATTTCCATGTTCATACAGATAGCGGTGTAGATATTTCCATGTTCATCCAGATGGGTGTGTAGATAAATCCATGTTCATACATATGGCGGTGAAGGTATTTCCATGTTCATACAGATAGCGGTGTAGATATTTCCATGTTTATACAGATATCGGTGTAGATATTTCCATGTTTATACAGATAGCGGAGTAGATATCTCCATCTTAATACAGATGGTGGTGTAGATATTTATTTGATCATACAGATGGCGGTGCAGATATTTCCATGTTCATACAGATGGCGGTGTATATATTTCCATGTTTATAGAGGTAGCGGTGTAGTTATTTCCATGTGTAAAGAGATAGCTGTATAGATATTTCCATGTATATGCAGATAGCTTTGTAGATATTTCCATTTTCATGCAGATAGCGGTGTAGATATTTCCATGTTCAAACAGATAGTGGTGTAGATATTTCCATGTTCACACAGATAGCAGTGTAGATATTTCCATGTTTAAACAGATAGTGGTGAAGATGTATACATGTTTACAGAGATAACGGTGTAGATATTTCCATGCTCATACAGATAGCGGTGTAGACATTTCCGTGTTCATCCAGATGGCTGTGTAGATATATCTATGTTCATACAGATGGCGGTGAAGATATTTCCATGTTCATACAGATAGCGGTGTAGATATTTCCATGTTCATATAGATAGTGGTGTAGATATTTCCATGTTCATACAGACAGCGGTGCTGATATTTCCATGTTCATCCAGATGGCTGTGTAGATATATCTATGTTCATACAGATGGTGGTGAAGATATTTCCATGTTCATACAGATATCGGTGTAGATATTTCCATGTTCATACAGATAGCAGTGTAGGTATTTCCATGTTCATACAGATAGCGGTGCTGATATTTCCATGTTTATACAGGTAGCGGTGTAGATATTTCCATGTTCATACAGATAGCGGTGTAGATATTTCCATGTTTATACAGATAGCGGTGTAGATATTTCCATGTTTATACAGATAGCGGTGTGGATATCTCCATCTTAATACAGATGGTGGTGTAGATATTTATATGTTCATGCAGATGGCGGTGCAGATATTTCCATGTTCATACAGACGGCCGTGTAGATATGTCTATGTTTATAGAGATAGCGGTGTAGTTATTTCCATGTGTAAAGAAATAGCTTTGTAGGTATTTCCATGTATATGCAGATAGCTCTGTAGATATTTCCATTTTCATGCAGATAGCGGTGTAGATATTTCCATGTTCATACAGATAGCGGTGGAGATATTTCCATGTTTATGCAGATAGCGGTGAAGATGTATGCATGTTTACACAGATAGCGGTGTAGATATTTCCATGTTCATTGAGGTAGCGGTGTAGATATTTCCATGTTCATCCAGATGGCTGTGTAGATATATCCATGTTCATACAGATGGCGGTGAAGATATTTCCATGTTCATACAGATAGCGGTGTAGATCTTTCCATGTTCATACAGATAGCGGTGTAGATATTTCCATGTTCATACAGATAGAGGTGTAGCTACTTCCATGTTAATACAGATTGCGGCGTAGATATTTCCATGTTCATCCAGATGGCTGTGTAGATATATCCATGTTCATACAGATGGCGGTGAAGATATTTCCATGTTCATACAGATAGCAGTGTAGATATTTCCATGTTCATACAGATAGTGGTGTAGATATTTCCATGTTCATACAGATAGCGGTGTATCTATTTCCATGTTCATACATATAGCGGTGTAGATATTTCCATGTTCATCCAGATGGCTGTGTAGATATTTCCATGTTCATACAGATAGCGGTGCTGATATTTCCATGTTTATACAGGTAGCAGTATAGATATTTCCATGTTTATACAGATAGCGGTGTAGATATTTCCATGTTTATACAGATAGCAGTGTAGATATTTCCATGTTCATACAGACAGCGGTGCTGTTATTTCCATGTTCATCCAGATGGCTGTGTAGATATATCCATGTTCATACAGATGGCGGTGAAGATATTTCCATGTTCATCCAGATATCAGTGTAGATATTTCCATGTTCATAGAGATAGCGGTGTAGATATTTCCATGTTCATACAGATAGCGATGCTGATATTTCCATGTTTATTCAGGTAGCGGTGTTGATATTTCCATGTTTATACAGATAGCGGTGTAGATATTTCCATGTTTATACAGATAGCGGTGTAGATATTTTCATGTTTATACAGATAGCGGTTTAGATATCTCCATCTTAATACAGATGGCGGTGTAGATATTTATATGTCCATACAGATGGCGGTGCAGATATTTCCATGTTCATTCAGATGGCGGTGTAGATATTTCCATGTTTATAGAGATTGCGGTGTAGATATTTCCATGTGTAAAGAAATAGCTTTGTAGATATTTCCATGTACATGCAGAGAGCTGTGTAGATATTTCCATTTTCATGCAGATAGCGGTGTAGATATTTCCATGTTCAAACAGATAGCTGTGTAGATATTTCCATGTTCATACAGATAGCGGTGTAGATATTTCCATGTTTATACAGATAGCGGTGAAGATGTATGCATGTTAACACAGATAGCGGTGTAGATATTTCCATGTTCATACAGATAGCGGTGTAGATATTTCCATATTCATCCAGATGGCTGTGTAGGTATATCCATGTTCATACAGATGGCGGTGAAGATATTTCCATGTTCATACAGATAGCGATGTAGATATTTCCATGTTCATACAGATAGCGGTGTAGATATTTCCATGTTCATACAGATAGCGGTGTAGCTATTTCCATGTTCATACAGATAGCGGTGAAGATATTTCCATGTTCATCCAGATGGGTGTGTAGATAAATCCATGTTCATACAGATGGCAGTGAAGATATTTCCATGTTCATACAGATAGCGGTGTAGATATTTCCATGTTTATACTGATATCGGTGTAGATATTTCCATGTTTATACAGATAGCGGAGCAGATATCTCCATCTTAATACAGATGGCGGTATAGATATTTATATGATCATACAGATGGCGGTGCAGATATTTCCATGTTCATACAGATGGCGGTGTAGATATTTCCATGTTTATAGAGGTAGCGGTGTAGTTATTTCCATGTGTAAAGAGATAGCTGTATAGATATTTCCATGTATATGCAGATAGCTTTGTAGATATTTCCATTTTCATGCAGATAGCGGTGTAGATATTTCCATGTTCAAACAGATAGCGGTGTAGATATTTCCATGTTCATACAGATAGCAGTGTAGATATTTCCATGTTTAAACAGATAGTGGTGAAGATGTATACATGTTTACAGAGATAGCGGTGTAGATATTTCCATGCTCATACAGATAGCGGTGTAGATATTTCCGTGTTCATCCAGATGGCAGTGTAGATATATCCATGTTCATACAGATGGCGGTGAAGATATTTCCATGTTCATACAGATAGCGGTGTAGATATTTCCATGTTCATACAGATAGCGGTGTAGATATTTCCATGTTCATACAGATAGCGGTGTAGATATTTCCATGTTCATACAGACAGCGGTGCTGATATTTCCATGTTCATCCAGATGGCTGTGTAGATATATCTATGTTCATACAGATGGTGGTGAAGATATTTCCATGTTCATACAGATATCGGTGTAGATATTTCCATGTTCATACAGATAGCAGTGTAGGTATTTCCATGTTCATACAGATAGCGGTGCTGATATTTCCATGTTTATACAGGTAGCGGTGTAGATATTTCCATGTTCATACAGATAGCGGTGTAGATATTTCCATGTTTATACAGATAGCGGTGTAGATATTTCCATGTTTATACAGATAGCGGTGTGGATATCTCCATCTTAATACAGATGGTGGTGTAGATATTTATATGTTCATGCAGATGGCGGAGCAGATATTTCCATGTTCATACAGATGGTGGTGTAGATATTTCTATGTTCATCCAGATGGCTGTGTAGTTATATCCATGTTCATACAGATGGCGGTGAAGATATTTCCACGATCATACAGATAGCGGTGCTGATATTTCCATGTTTATACAGATAGAGGTGAAGATGTATGCATGTTTACACAGTTAGCGATGCATATATTTCCATGTTCATTCAGATAGCGGTGTAGATATTTCCATGTTCATCCAGATGGCTGTGTAGATATATCCATGTTCATTCAGATGGCGGTGAAGATATTTCCATGTTCATACAGATAGCGGTGTAGATATTTCCATGTTCATACAGATCGCTGTGTAGATATATCCATGTTCATTCAGATGGCGGTGTAGATATTTCCATGTTCATACAGATAGTGGTGTAGATATTTCCATGTTCATACATATAGCGGTGTAGCTATTTCCATGTTCATACAGATAGTGGTGTAGATATTTCCATGTTCATAGAGATAGCGGTGTAGATATTTCCATGTTCATACAGATAGCGGTGCTGATATTTCCATGTTTATACAGGTAGCGGTGTAGATATTTCCATGTTTATACAGATAGCGGTGAAGATGTATGCATGTTAACACAGATAGCGGTGTAGATATATCCATGTTCATACAGATAGCGGTGTAGATATTTCCATATTCATCCAGATGGCTGTGTAGATATATCCATGTTCATACAGATGGCGGTGAAGATATTTCCATGTTCATACAGATAGCGGTATAGATATTTCCATGTTCATACAGATAGCGGTGTAGATATTTCCATGTTCATACAGATAGCGGTGTAGCTATTTCCATGTTCATACAGATAGCGGTGAAGATATTTCCATGTTCATCCAGATGGGTGTGTAGATAAATCAATGTTCATACAGAGGGCAGTGAAGATATTTCCATGTTCATACAGATAGCGGTGTAGATATTTCCATGTTTATACAGATATCGGTGTAGATATTTCCATGTTTATACAGATAGCGGAGTAGATATCTCCATCTTAATAGAGATGGCGGTGCAGATATTTCCATGTTCATACAGATGGCGGTGTAGATATTTCCATGTTTATAGAGGTAGCGGTGTAGTTATTTCCATGTGTAAAGAGATAGCTGTATAGATATTTCCATGTATATGCAGATAGCTTTGTAGATATTTCCATTTTCATGCAGATAGCGGTGTAGATATTTCCATGTTCAAACAGATAGCGGTGTAGATATTTCCATGTTCATACAGATAGCAGTGTAGATATTTCCATGTTTAAACAGATAGTGGTGAAGATGTATACATGTTTACAGAGATAGCGGTGTAGATACTTCCATGCTCATACAGATAGCGGTGTAGATAATTCCGTGTTCATCCAGATGGCTGTGTCAATATATCCATGTTCATACAGATGTCGGTGAAGATATTTCCATGTTCATACAGATAGCGGTGTAGATATTTCCATGTTCATACAGACAGCGGTGCTGATATTTCCATGTTCATCCAGATGGCTGTGTAGATATATCTATGTTCATACAGATGGTGGTGAAGATATTTCCATGTTCATACAGATATCGGTGTAGATATTTCCATGTTCATACAGATAGCAGTGTAGGTATTTCCATGTTCATACAGATAGCGGTGCTGATATTTCCATGTTTATACAGGTAGCGGTGTAGATATTTCCATGTTCATACAGATAGCGGTGTAGATATTTCCATGTTTATACAGATATCGGTGTAGATATTTCCATGTTTATACAGATAGCGGTGTGGATATCTCCATCTTAATACAGATGGTGGTGTAGATATTTATATGTTCATGCAGACGGCGGTGCAGATATTTCCATGTTCATACAGATGGCGGTGTAGATATTTCTATGTTTATAGAGATAGCGGTGTAGTTATTTCCATGTGTAAAGAAATAGCTTTGTAGATATTTCCATGTATATGCCGATAGCTCTGTAGATATTTCCATTTTCAAGCAGATAGCGGTGTAGATATTTCCATGTTCATACAGATAGCGGTGGAGATATTTCCATGTTTATACAGATAGCGGTGAAGATGTATGCATGTTTACACAGATAGCGGTGTAGATATTTCCATGTTCATTCAGGTAGCGGTGTAGATATTTCCATGTTCATCCAGATGGCTGTGTAGATATATCCATGTTCATACAGATGGCGGTGAAGATATTTCCAGGTTCATACAGATAGCGGTGTAGATCTTTCCATGTTCATACAGATAGCGGTGTAGATATTTCCATGTTCATACAGATAGAGGTGTAGCTACTTCCATGTTCATACAGATTGCGGCGTAGATATTTCCATGTTCATACAGATGGCTGTGTAGATATATCCATGTTCATACAGATGGCGGTGAAGATATTTCCATGTTCAAACAGATAGCAGTGTAGATATTTCCATGTTAATACAGATAGTGGTGTAGATATTTCCATGTTCATACAGATAGCGGTGTATCTATTTCGATGTTCATACATATAGCGGTGTAGATATTTCCATGTTCATCCAGATGGCTGTGTAGATATTTCCATGTTCAAACAGATAGCGGTGCTGATATTTCCATGTTTATACAGGTAGCGGAGTAGGTATTTCCATGTTCATACAGATAGCGGTGTAGATATTTCCATGTTCATACAGATAGAGGTTTAGCTATTTCCATGTTCATACAGATAGCGGTGTAGATATTTCCATGTTCATAGAGATAGCGGTGTAGATATTTCCATGTTCATACAGATAGCGGTGTAGATATTTCCATGTTTATACAGATAGCGGTGAGGATGTATGCATGTTAACACAGATAGCGGTGTAGATATTTCCATGTTCATACAGATAGCGGTGTAGATATTTCCATGCTTATACAGAAAGCGGTGAAGAAGTATGCATGTTTACACAGATAGCGGTGTAGATATTTCCATGTTCATACAGATAGCGGTGTACATATTTCCATGTTCATCCAGATGGCTGTGTAGATATATCCATCTTCATACAGATGGCGGTGAAGATATTTCCATGTTCATACAGATAGCGGTGTAGATATTTCCATGTTCATTCAGACAGCGGTGTAGATATTTCCATGTTCATACAGACAGCGGTGCTGATATTTCCATGTTCATCCAGATGGCTGTGTAGATATATCCATGTTCATACAGATGGCGGTGAAGATATTTCCATGTTCATACAGATAGCGGTGTAGATATTTCCATGTTCATACAGATAGCGGTGTAGATATTTCCATGTTCATACAGATAGCGGTGCTGATATTTCCATGTTTATACAGATAGCGGTGTAGATATTTCCATGTTTATACAGATAGCTGTGTAGATATCTTCATCTTAATACAGATGGCGGTGTAGTTATTTATATGTTCATACAGATGATGGTGCAGATATTTCCATGTTAATCCAGATGGCTGTGTAGAGATATCCATGTTCATAGAGATGGCGGTGAAGATATTTCCATGTTCATTCAGATAGCGGTGTAGATATTTCCATGTTCATACAGATAGTGGTGTAGATATTTCCATGTTCATACAGATAGGGGGGCTGATATTTCCATGTTCATACAGATAGCGGTGCTGATATTTCCATGTTTATACAGGTAGCGGTGTAGATATTTCCAGGTTTATACAGATAGCGGTGTGGACATTTCCATGTTTATACAGATAGCGGTGTAGATATTTCCATGTTTATACAGATAGAGGTGTAGATATCTCCATCTTAATACAGATGGCAGTTTACATATTTATATGTTCATACAGATGGCCATGCAGATATTTCCATGTTCATACAGATGGCGGTGTAGATATATCCATGTTCATACAGATAGCGGTGTAGTTTTTTCCATGTGTAAAGAGATAGCTGTGTAGATATTTCCATGTTTATACAGATAGCTTTTTAGATATTTCCATGTTTATACAGATAGCGGTGTAGATATTTCCATGTTTATACCGATAGCGGTGGAGATATCTCCATCTTAATACAGATGGCGGTGTAGATATTTATATGTTAATAGAGATAGCGGTGTAGTTATTTCCATGTGTACAGAAATAGCTTTGTAGATATTTCCATGTATATGCAGATAGCTGTGTAGATATTTCCATTTTCATGCAGATAGCGGAGTAGATATTTCCATGTTCAAACAGATAGCGGTGTAGATATTTCCATGTTCATACAGATAGCGGTGTAGATATTTCCATGTTTATACAGATAGCGGTGAAGATGTATGCATGTTTACACAGATAGTGGTGTAGATATTTCCATGTTCATACAGATAGCTGTGTAGATATTTCCATGTTCATTCAGATGGCTATGTAGATATATCCATGTTCATACAGATGGCGGTAAAGATATTTCCATGTTCATACAGATAGCGGTGTAGATATTTCCATGTTCATACAGATAGCTGTGTAGATATTTCCATGTTCATTCAGACAGCGGTGTAGATATTTCCATGTTCATAAAGATAGTGGTGTAGATATTTCCATGTTCATACAGATAGCGGTGTAGCTATTTCCATGTTCATCCAGATGGCTGTGTAGTTATATCCATGTTCATACAGATGGCGGTGAAGATATTTCCATGATCATACAGATAGCGGTGTAGATATTTCCATGTTCATACAGATAGCGGTGTAGACATTTCCATGTTCATACAGATAGCGGTGTAGATATTTCCATGTTCATCCAGATGGCTGTGTAGATATTTCCATTTTCATACAGATAGCGGTGCTGATATTTCCATGTTTATACAGGTAGCGGTGTAGATATTACCATGTTTATACAGATAGCGGTGTAGATATTTCCATATTTATACAGAGAGAGGTGAAGATGTATGCATGTTTACACAGTTAGCGGTGCAGATATTTCCATGTTCATACAGATAGCGGTGTAGATATTTCCATGTTCATACAGATGGCTGTGTAGATATATCCATGTTCATTCAGATGGCAGTGAAGATGTTTCCATGTTCATACAGATAGCGGTGTAGATATTTCCATGTTCATACAGATAGCTGTGTAGATATTTCCATGTTCATACAGACAGCGGTGTAGATATTTCCATGTTCATACAGATAGTGGTGTAGATATTTCCATATTCATACAGGTAGCGGTGTAGCTATTTCCATGTTCATACAGATAGCGGTGTAGATATTATCATGTTCATAGAGATAGCGGTGTAGATATTTCCATGTTCATACAGATAGCGGTGTAGATATTTCCATGTTTATACAGATAGCGGTGAGGATGTATGCATGTTAACACAGATAGCGGTGTAGATATTTCCATGTTCATACAGATAGCGGTGTAGATATCTCCATATTCATCCAGATGGCTGTGTAGATATATCCATGTTCATACAGATAGCGGTGAAGATATTTCCATGTTCATACAGATAGCGGTGTAGATATTTCCATGTTCATACAGATAGCGGTGTAGATATTTCCATGTTCATACAGATAGCGGTGTAGCTATTTCCATGTTCATACAGATAGCGGTGTAGATATTTCCATGTTCATCCAGATGGGTGTGTAGATAAATCCATGTTCATACATATGGCGGTGAAGGTATTTCCATGTTCATACAGATAGCGGTGTAGATATTTCCATGTTTATACAGATATCGGTGTAGATATTTCCATGTTTATACAGATAGCGGAGTAGATATCTCCATCTTAATACAGATGGTGGTGTAGATATTTATTTGATCATACAGATGGCGGTGCAGATATTTCCATGTTCATACAGATGGCGGTGTATATATTTCCATGTTTATAGAGGTAGCGGTGTAGTTATTTCCATGTGTAAAGAGATAGCTGTATAGATATTTCCATGTATATGCAGATAGCTTTGTAGATATTTCCATTTTCATGCAGATAGCGGTGTAGATATTTCCATGTTCAAACAGATAGTGGTGTAGATATTTCCATGTTCACACAGATAGCAGTGTAGATATTTCCATGTTTAAACAGATAGTGGTGAAGATGTATACATGTTTACAGAGATAACGGTGTAGATATTTCCATGCTCATACAGATAGCGGTGTAGACATTTCCGTGTTCATCCAGATGGCTGTGTAGATATATCTATGTTCATACAGATGGCGGTGAAGATATTTCCATGTTCATACAGATAGCGGTGTAGATATTTCCATGTTCATATAGATAGTGGTGTAGATATTTCCATGTTCATACAGACAGCGGTGCTGATATTTCCATGTTCATCCAGATGGCTGTGTAGATATATCTATGTTCATACAGATGGTGGTGAAGATATTTCCATGTTCATACAGATATCGGTGTAGATATTTCCATGTTCATACAGATAGCAGTGTAGGTATTTCCATGTTCATACAGATAGCGGTGCTGATATTTCCATGTTTATACAGGTAGCGGTGTAGATATTTCCATGTTCATACAGATAGCGGTGTAGATATTTCCATGTTTATACAGATAGCGGTGTAGATATTTCCATGTTTATACAGATAGCGGTGTGGATATCTCCATCTTAATACAGATGGTGGTGTAGATATTTATATGTTCATGCAGATGGCGGTGCAGATATTTCCATGTTCATACAGACGGCCGTGTAGATATGTCTATGTTTATAGAGATAGCGGTGTAGTTATTTCCATGTGTAAAGAAATAGCTTTGTAGGTATTTCCATGTATATGCAGATAGCTCTGTAGATATTTCCATTTTCATGCAGATAGCGGTGTAGATATTTCCATGTTCATACAGATAGCGGTGGAGATATTTCCATGTTTATACAGATAGCGGTGAAGATGTATGCATGTTTACACAGATAGCGGTGTAGATATTTCCATGTTCATTGAGGTAGCGGTGTAGATATTTCCATGTTCATCCAGATGGCTGTGTAGATATATCCATGTTCATACAGATGGCGGTGAAGATATTTCCATGTTCATACAGATAGCGGTGTAGATCTTTCCATGTTCATACAGATAGCGGTGTAGATATTTCCATGTTCATACAGATAGAGGTGTAGCTACTTCCATGTTAATACAGATTGCGGCGTAGATATTTCCATGTTCATCCAGATGGCTGTGTAGATATATCCATGTTCATACAGATGGCGGTGAAGATATTTCCATGTTCATACAGATAGCAGTGTAGATATTTCCATGTTCATACAGATAGTGGTGTAGATATTTCCATGTTCATACAGATAGCGGTGTATCTATTTCCATGTTCATACATATAGCGGTGTAGATATTTCCATGTTCATCCAGATGGCTGTGTAGATATTTCCATGTTCATACAGATAGCGGTGCTGATATTTCCATGTTTATACAGGTAGCGGTATAGATATTTCCATGTTTATACAGATAGCGGTGTAGATATTTCCATGTTTATACAGATAGCAGTGTAGATATTTCCATGTTCATACAGACAGCGGTGCTGTTATTTCCATGTTCATCCAGATGGCTGTGTAGATATATCCATGTTCATACAGATGGCGGTGAAGATATTTCCATGTTCATCCAGATATCAGTGTAGATATTTCCATGTTCATAGAGATAGCGGTGTAGATATTTCCATGTTCATACAGATAGCGATGCTGATATTTCCATGTTTATTCAGGTAGCGGTGTTGATATTTCCATGTTTATACAGATAGCGGTGTAGATATTTCCATGTTTATACAGATAGCGGTGTAGATATTTTCATGTTTATACAGATAGCGGTTTAGATATCTCCATCTTAATACAGATGGCGGTGTAGATATTTATATGTCCATACAGATGGCGGTGCAGATATTTCCATGTTCATTCAGATGGCGGTGTAGATATTTCCATGTTTATAGAGATTGCGGTGTAGATATTTCCATGTGTAAAGAAATAGCTTTGTAGATATTTCCATGTACATGCAGAGAGCTGTGTAGATATTTCCATTTTCATGCAGATAGCGGTGTAGATATTTCCATGTTCAAACAGATAGCTGTGTAGATATTTCCATGTTCATACAGATAGCGGTGTAGATATTTCCATGTTTATACAGATAGCGGTGAAGATGTATGCATGTTAACACAGATAGCGGTGTAGATATTTCCATGTTCATACAGATAGCGGTGTAGATATTTCCATATTCATCCAGATGGCTGTGTAGGTATATCCATGTTCATACAGATGGCGGTGAAGATATTTCCATGTTCATACAGATAGCGATGTAGATATTTCCATGTTCATACAGATAGCGGTGTAGATATTTCCATGTTCATACAGATAGCGGTGTAGCTATTTCCATGTTCATACAGATAGCGGTGAAGATATTTCCATGTTCATCCAGATGGGTGTGTAGATAAATCCATGTTCATACAGATGGCAGTGAAGATATTTCCATGTTCATACAGATAGCGGTGTAGATATTTCCATGTTTATACTGATATCGGTGTAGATATTTCCATGTTTATACAGATAGCGGAGCAGATATCTCCATCTTAATACAGATGGCGGTATAGATATTTATATGATCATACAGATGGCGGTGCAGATATTTCCATGTTCATACAGATGGCGGTGTAGATATTTCCATGTTTATAGAGGTAGCGGTGTAGTTATTTCCATGTGTAAAGAGATAGCTGTATAGATATTTCCATGTATATGCAGATAGCTTTGTAGATATTTCCATTTTCATGCAGATAGCGGTGTAGATATTTCCATGTTCAAACAGATAGCGGTGTAGATATTTCCATGTTCATACAGATAGCAGTGTAGATATTTCCATGTTTAAACAGATAGTGGTGAAGATGTATACATGTTTACAGAGATAGCGGTGTAGATATTTCCATGCTCATACAGATAGCGGTGTAGATATTTCCGTGTTCATCCAGATGGCAGTGTAGATATATCCATGTTCATACAGATGGCGGTGAAGATATTTCCATGTTCATACAGATAGCGGTGTAGATATTTCCATGTTCATACAGATAGCGGTGTAGATATTTCCATGTTCATACAGATAGCGGTGTAGATATTTCCATGTTCATACAGACAGCGGTGCTGATATTTCCATGTTCATCCAGATGGCTGTGTAGATATATCTATGTTCATACAGATGGTGGTGAAGATATTTCCATGTTCATACAGATATCGGTGTAGATATTTCCATGTTCATACAGATAGCAGTGTAGGTATTTCCATGTTCATACAGATAGCGGTGCTGATATTTCCATGTTTATACAGGTAGCGGTGTAGATATTTCCATGTTCATACAGATAGCGGTGTAGATATTTCCATGTTTATACAGATAGCGGTGTAGTTATTTCCATGTTTATACAGATAGCGGTGTGGATATCTCCATCTTAATACAGATGGTGGTGTAGATATTTATATGTTCATGCAGATGGCGGAGCAGATATTTCCATGTTCATACAGATGGCGGTGTAGATATTTCTATGTTCATCCAGATGGCTGTGTAGTTATATCCATGTTCATACAGATGGCGGTGAAGATATTTCCACGATCATACAGATAGCGGTGCTGATATTTCCATGTTTATACAGATAGAGGTGAAGATGTATGCATGTTTACACAGTTAGCGATGCATATATTTCCATGTTCATACAGATAGCGGTGTAGATATTTCCATGTTCATCCAGATGGCTGTGTAGATATATCCATGTTCATTCAGATGGCGGTGAAGATATTTCCATGTTCATACAGATAGCGGTGTAGATATTTCCATGTTCATACAGATCGCTGTGTAGATATATCCATGTTCATTCAGATGGCGGTGTAGATATTTCCATGTTCATACAGATAGTGGTGTAGATATTTCCATGTTCATACATATAGCGGTGTAGCTATTTCCATGTTCATACAGATAGTGGTGTAGATATTTCCATGTTCATAGAGATAGCGGTGTAGATATTTCCATGTTCATACAGATAGCGGTGCTGATATTTCCATGTTTATACAGGTAGCGGTGTAGATATTTCCATGTTTATACAGATAGCGGTGAAGATGTATGCATGTTAACACAGATAGCGGTGTAGATATATCCATGTTCATACAGATAGCGGTGTAGATATTTCCATATTCATCCAGATGGCTGTGTAGATATATCCATGTTCATACAGATGGCGGTGAAGATATTTCCATGTTCATACAGATAGCGGTATAGATATTTCCATGTTCATACAGATAGCGGTGTAGATATTTCCATGTTCATACAGATAGCGGTGTAGCTATTTCCATGTTCATACAGATAGCGGTGAAGATATTTCCATGTTCATCCAGATGGGTGTGTAGATAAATCAATGTTCATACAGAGGGCAGTGAAGATATTTCCATGTTCATACAGATAGCGGTGTAGATATTTCCATGTTTATACAGATATCGGTGTAGATATTTCCATGTTTATACAGATAGCGGAGTAGATATCTCCATCTTAATAGAGATGGCGGTGCAGATATTTCCATGTTCATACAGATGGCGGTGTAGATATTTCCATGTTTATAGAGGTAGCGGTGTAGTTATTTCCATGTGTAAAGAGATAGCTGTATAGATATTTCCATGTATATGCAGATAGCTTTGTAGATATTTCCATTTTCATGCAGATAGCGGTGTAGATATTTCCATGTTCAAACAGATAGCGGTGTAGATATTTCCATGTTCATACAGATAGCAGTGTAGATATTTCCATGTTTAAACAGATAGTGGTGAAGATGTATACATGTTTACAGAGATAGCGGTGTAGATACTTCCATGCTCATACAGATAGCGGTGTAGATAATTCCGTGTTCATCCAGATGGCTGTGTCAATATATCCATGTTCATACAGATGTCGGTGAAGATATTTCCATGTTCATACAGATAGCGGTGTAGATATTTCCATGTTCATACAGATAGCGGTGTAGATATTTCCATGTTCACACAAACAGCGGTGCTGATATTTCCATGTTCATCCAGGTGGCTGTGTAGATATATCTATGTTCATACAGATGGCGGTGCAGATATTTCCATGTTCATACAGATGGCGGTGTAGATATTTCCATGTTTATAGAGACTGCGGTGTAGTTATTTCCATGTGTAAAGAAATAGCTTTGTAAATATTTCCATGTATATGCAGATAGCTGTGTAGATATTTCCATTTTCATGCAGATAGCGGTTTAGATATTTCCATGTTCAAACAGATAGCTGTGTAGATATTTCCATGTTCATACAGATAGCGGTGTAAATATTTCCATGTTTATACAGATAGCGGTGAAGATGTATGCATGTTAACACAGATAGCGGTGTAGATATTTCCAAGTTCATACAGATAGCGGTGCAGATATTTCCATGTTCATCCAGATGGCTGTGTAGATATATCCATGTTCATACAGATGGCGGTGAAGATATTTCCATGTTCATGCAGATAGCGGTGTAGGTATTTCCATGTACATGCAGAGAGCTCTGTAGATATTTCCATTTTCATGCAGATAGCGGTGTAGATATTTCCATGTTCAAACAGATAGCTGTTTAGATATTTCCATTTTCATGCAGATAGCGGTGTAGATATTTCCATGTTTATACAGATAGCGGTGAGGATGTATGCATGTTAACACAGATAGCGGTGTAGATATTTCCATTTTCATACAGATAGCGGTGTAGATATCTCCATATTCATCCAGATGGCTGTGTAGATATATCCATGTTCATACAGATAGCGGTGAAGATATTTCCATGTTCATACAGATAGCGGTGTAGATATTTCCATGTTCATACAGATAGCGGTGTAGATATTTCCATGTTCATACAGATAGCGGTGTAGCTATTTCCATGTTCATACAGATAGAGGTGTAGATATTTCCATGTTCATCCAGATGGGTGTGTAGATAAATCCATGTTCATACATATGGCGGTGAAGGTATTTCCATGTTCATACAGATAGCGGTGTAGATATTTCCATGTTTATACAGATATCGGTGTAGATATTTCCATGTTTATACAGATAGCGGAGTAGATATCTCCATCTTAATACAGATGGTGGTGTAGATATTTATTTGATCATACAGATGGCGGTGCAGATATTTCCATGTTCATACAGATGGCGGTGTATATATTTCCATGTTTATAGAGGTAGCGGTGTAGTTATTTCCATGTGTAAAGAGATAGCTGTATAGATATTTCCATGTATATGCAGATAGCTTTGTAGATATTTCCATTTTCATGCAGATAGCGGTGTAGATATTTCCATGTTCAAACAGATAGTGGTGTAGATATTTCCATGTTCACACAGATAGCAGTGTAGATATTTCCATGTTTAAACAGATAGTGGTGAAGATGTATACATGTTTACAGAGATAACGGTGTAGATATTTCCATGCTCATACAGATAGCGGTGTAGACATTTCCGTGTTCATCCAGATGGCTGTGTAGATATATCTATGTTCATACAGATGGCGGTGAAGATATTTCCATGTTCATACAGATAGCGGTGTAGATATTTCCATGTTCATATAGATAGTGGTGTAGATATTTCCATGTTCATACAGACAGCGGTGCTGATATTTCCATGTTCATCCAGATGGCTGTGTAGATATATCTATGTTCATACAGATGGTGGTGAAGATATTTCCATGTTCATACAGATATCGGTGTAGATATTTCCATGTTCATACAGATAGCAGTGTAGGTATTTCCATGTTCATACAGATAGCGGTGCTGATATTTCCATGTTTATACAGGTAGCGGTGTAGATATTTCCATGTTCATACAGATAGCGGTGTAGATATTTCCATGTTTATACAGATAGCGGTGTAGATATTTCCATGTTTATACAGATAGCGGTGTGGATATCTCCATCTTAATACAGATGGTGGTGTAGATATTTATATGTTCATGCAGATGGCGGTGCAGATATTTCCATGTTCATACAGACGGCCGTGTAGATATGTCTATGTTTATAGAGATAGCGGTGTAGTTATTTCCATGTGTAAAGAAATAGCTTTGTAGGTATTTCCATGTATATGCAGATAGCTCTGTAGATATTTCAATTTTCATGCAGATAGCGGTGTAGATATTTCCATGTTCATACCGATAGCGGTGGAGATATTTCCATGTTTATACAGATAGCGGTGAAGATGTATGCATGTTTACACAGATAGCGGTGCAGATATTTCCATGTTCATTGAGGTAGCGGTGTAGATATTTCCATGTTCATCCAGATGGCTGTGTAGATATATCCATGTTCATACAGATGGCGGTGAAGATATTTCCATGTTCATACAGATAGCGGTGTAGATCTTTGCATGTTCATACAGATAGCGGTGTAGATATTTCCATGTTCATACAGATAGAGGTGTAGCTACTTCCATGTTAATACAGATTGCGGCGTAGATATTTCCATGTTCATCCAGATGGCTGTGTAGATATATCCATGTTCATACAGATGGCGGTGAAGATATTTCCATGTTCATACAGATAGCAGTGTAGATATTTCCATGTTCATACAGATAGTGGTGTAGATATTTCCATGTTCATACAGATAGCGGTGTATCTATTTCCATGTTCATACATATAGCGGTGTAGATATTTCCATGTTCATCCAGATGGCTGTGTAGATATTTCCATGTTCATACAGATAGCGGTGCTGATATTTCCATGTTTATACAGGTAGCGGTATAGATATTTCCATGTTTATACAGATAGCGGTGTAGATATTTCCATGTTTATACAGATAGCAGTGTAGATATTTCCATGTTCATACAGACAGCGGTGCTGTTATTTCCATGTTCATCCAGATGGCTGTGTAGATATATCCATGTTCATACAGATGGCGGTGAAGATATTTCCATGTTCATCCAGATATCAGTGTAGATATTTCCATGTTCATAGAGATAGCGGTGTAGATATTTCCATGTTCATACAGATAGCGATGCTGATATTTCCATGTTTATTCAGGTAGCGGTGTTGATATTTCCATGTTTATACAGATAGCGGTGTAGATATTTCCATGTTTATACAGATAGCGGTGTAGATATTTTCATGTTTATACAGATAGCGGTTTAGATATCTCCATCTTAATACAGATGGCGGTGTAGATATTTATATGTCCATACAGATGGCGGTGCAGATATTTCCATGTTCATTCAGATGGCGGTGTAGATATTTCCATGTTTATAGAGATTGCGGTGTAGATATTTCCATGTGTAAAGAAATAGCTTTGTAGATATTTCCATGTACATGCAGAGAGCTGTGTAGATATTTCCATTTTCATGCAGATAGCGGTGTAGATATTTCCATGTTCAAACAGATAGCTGTGTAGATATTTCCATGTTCATACAGATAGCGGTGTAGATATTTCCATGTTTATACAGATAGCGGTGAAGATGTATGCATGTTAACACAGATAGCGGTGTAGATATTTCCATGTTCATACAGATAGCGGTGTAGATATTTCCATATTCATCCAGATGGCTGTGTAGGTATATCCATGTTCATACAGATGGCGGTGAAGATATTTCCATGTTCATACAGATAGCGATGTAGATATTTCCATGTTCATACAGATAGCGGTGTAGATATTTCCATGTTCATACAGATAGCGGTGTAGCTATTTCCATGTTCATACAGATAGCGGTGAAGATATTTCCATGTTCATCCAGATGGGTGTGTAGATAAATCCATGTTCATACAGATGGCAGTGAAGATATTTCCATGTTCATACAGATAGCGGTGTAGATATTTCCATGTTTATACTGATATCGGTGTAGATATTTCCATGTTTATACAGATAGCGGAGCAGATATCTCCATCTTAATACAGATGGCGGTATAGATATTTATATGATCATACAGATGGCGGTGCAGATATTTCCATGTTCATACAGATGGCGGTGTAGATATTTCCATGTTTATAGAGGTAGCGGTGTAGTTATTTCCATGTGTAAAGAGATAGCTGTATAGATATTTCCATGTATATGCAGATAGCTTTGTAGATATTTCCATTTTCATGCAGATAGCGGTGTAGATATTTCCATGTTCAAACAGATAGCGGTGTAGATATTTCCATGTTCATACAGATAGCAGTGTAGATATTTCCATGTTTAAACAGATAGTGGTGAAGATGTATACATGTTTACAGAGATAGCGGTGTAGATATTTCCATGCTCATACAGATAGCGGTGTAGATATTTCCGTGTTCATCCAGATGGCAGTGTAGATATATCCATGTTCATACAGATGGCGGTGAAGATATTTCCATGTTCATACAGATAGCGGTGTAGATATTTCCATGTTCATACAGATAGCGGTGTAGATATTTCCATGTTCATACAGATAGCGGTGTAGATATTTCCATGTTCATACAGACAGCGGTGCTGATATTTCCATGTTCATCCAGATGGCTGTGTAGATATATCTATGTTCATACAGATGGTGGTGAAGATATTTCCATGTTCATACAGATATCGGTGTAGATATTTCCATGTTCATACAGATAGCAGTGTAGGTATTTCCATGTTCATACAGATAGCGGTGCTGATATTTCCATGTTTATACAGGTAGCGGTGTAGATATTTCCATGTTCATACAGATAGCGGTGTAGATATTTCCATGTTTATACAGATAGCGGTGTAGATATTTCCATGTTTATACAGATAGCGGTGTGGATATCTCCATCTTAATACAGATGGTGGTGTAGATATTTATATGTTCATGCAGATGGCGGAGCAGATATTTCCATGTTCATACAGATGGCGGTGTAGATATTTCTATGTTCATCCAGATGGCTGTGTAGTTATATCCATGTTCATACAGATGGCGGTGAAGATATTTCCACGATCATACAGATAGCGGTGCTGATATTTCCATGTTTATACAGATAGAGGTGAAGATGTATGCATGTTTACACAGTTAGCGATGCATATATTTCCATGTTCATACAGATAGCGGTGTAGATATTTCCATGTTCATCCAGATGGCTGTGTAGATATATCCATGTTCATTCAGATGGCGGTGAAGATATTTCCATGTTCATACAGATAGCGGTGTAGATATTTCCATGTTCATACAGATCGCTGTGTAGATATATCCATGTTCATTCAGATGGCGGTGTAGATATTTCCATGTTCATACAGATAGTGGTGTAGATATTTCCATGTTCATACATATAGCGGTGTAGCTATTTCCATGTTCATACAGATAGTGGTGTAGATATTTCCATGTTCATAGAGATAGCGGTGTAGATATTTCCATGTTCATACAGATAGCGGTGCTGATATTTCCATGTTTATACAGGTAGCGGTGTAGATATTTCCATGTTTATACAGATAGCGGTGAAGATGTATGCATGTTAACACAGATAGCGGTGTAGATATATCCATGTTCATACAGATAGCGGTGTAGATATTTCCATATTCATCCAGAAGGCTGTGTAGATATATCCATGTTCATACAGATGGCGGTGAAGATATTTCCATGTTCATACAGATAGCGGTATAGATATTTCCATGTTCATACAGATAGCGGTGTAGATATTTCCATGTTCATACAGATAGCGGTGTAGCTATTTCCATGTTCATACAGATAGCGGTGAAGATATTTCCATGTTCATCCAGATGGGTGTGTAGATAAATCAATGTTCATACAGAGGGCAGTGAAGATATTTCCATGTTCATACAGATAGCGGTGTAGATATTTCCATGTTTATACAGATATCGGTGTAGATATTTCCATGTTTATACAGATAGCGGAGTAGATATCTCCATCTTAATAGAGATGGCGGTGCAGATATTTCCATGTTCATACAGATGGCGGTGTAGATATTTCCATGTTTATAGAGGTAGCGGTGTAGTTATTTCCATGTGTAAAGAGATAGCTGTATAGATATTTCCATGTATATGCAGATAGCTTTGTAGATATTTCCATTTTCATGCAGATAGCGGTGTAGATATTTCCATGTTCAAACAGATAGCGGTGTAGATATTTCCATGTTCATACAGATAGCAGTGTAGATATTTCCATGTTTAAACAGATAGTGGTGAAGATGTATACATGTTTACAGAGATAGCGGTGTAGATACTTCCATGCTCATACAGATAGCGGTGTAGATAATTCCGTGTTCATCCAGATGGCTGTGTCAATATATCCATGTTCATACAGATGTCGGTGAAGATATTTCCATGTTCATACAGATAGCGGTGTAGATATTTCCATGTTCATACAGATAGCGGTGTAGATATTTCCATGTTCACACAAACAGCGGTGCTGATATTTCCATGTTCATCCAGATGGCTGTGTAGATATATCTATGTTCATACAGATGGCGGTGCAGATATTTCCATGTTCATACAGATGGCGGTGTAGATATTTCCATGTTTATAGAGACTGCGGTGTAGATATTTCCATGTGTAAAGAAATAGCTTTGTAAATATTTCCATGTATATGCAGATAGCTGTGTAGATATTTCCATTTTCATGCAGATAGCGGTTTAGATATTTCCATGTTCAAACAGATAGCTGTGTAGATATTTCCATGTTCATACAGATAGCGGTGTAAATATTTCCATGTTTATACAGATAGCGGTGAAGATGTATGCATGTTAACACAGATAGCGGTGTAGATATTTCCAAGTTCATACAGATAGCGGTGCAGATATTTCCATGTTCATCCAGATGGCTGTGTAGATATATCCATGTTCATACAGATGGCGGTGAAGATATTTCCATGTTCATGCAGATAGCGGTGTAGATATTTCCATGTACATGCAGAGAGCTCTGTAGATATTTCCATTTTCATGCAGATAGCGGTGTAGATATTTCCATGTTCAAACAGATAGCTGTGTAGATATTTCCATTTTCATGCAGATAGCGGTGTAGATATTTCCATGTTCAAACAGATAGCGGTGTAGATATTTCCATGTTCATACAGATAGCAGTGTAGGTATTTCCATGTTTAAACAGATAGTGGTGAAGATGTATACATGTTTACAGAGATAGCGGTGTAGATATTTCCATGCTCATACAGATAGCGGTGTAGATATTTCCGTGTTCATCCAGATGGCTGTGTAGATATATCCAAGTTCTTACAGATGGCGGTGAAGATATTTCCATGTTCATACAGATAGCGGTGTAGATATTTCCATGTTCATACAGATAGCGGTGTAGATATTTCCATGTTCATACAGACAGCGGTGCTGATATTTCCATGTTCATCCAGATGGCTGTGTAGAAATATCTATGTTCATACAGATGGTGGTGAAGATATTTCCATGTTCATACAGATATCAGTGTAGATATTTCCATGTTCATACAGATAGCAGTGTAGGTATTTCCATGTTCATACAGATATCGGTGCTGATATTTCCATGTTTATACAGGTAGCGGTGTAGATATTTCCATGTTTATACAGATAGTGGTGTAGATATTTCCATGTTTATACAGATAGTGGTGTAGATATTTCCATGTTTATAGAGATAGCGGTGTAGTTATTTCCATGTGTAAAGAGATAGCTTTGTAGATATTTCCATGTATATGCAGATAGCTGTGTAGATATTTCCATTTTCATGCAGACAGCGGTGTAGATATTTCCATGTTCATACAGATAGCGGTGTAGATATTTCCATGTTCATACAGATAGCGGTGCTGATATTTCCATGTTTATACAGGTAGCGGTGTAGATATTTCCATGTTTATACAGATAGCGGTGTAGGTATTTCCATGTTTATACAGATAGCGGTGTAGATATTTCCATGTTTATACAGATAGCAGTGTAGATATCTCCATCTTAATAGAGATGGCGGTGTAGATATTTAAATGTTCATACAGATGGCGGTGCAGATATTTCCATGCTCATACAGATGGTGGTGTAGATATTTCCATGTGTATAGAGATAGCGGTGTAGTTATTTCCATGTGTAAAGAAATAGCTTTGTAGATAGTTCCGTGTATATGCAGATAGCTGTGTAGATATTTCCATTTTCATGCAGATAGCGGTGTAGATATTTCCATGTTCAGATTGCGGTGTAGATATTTCCATGTTCATACAGATAGCGGTGTAGATATTTCCATGTTTATACAGATAGCGGTGAAGATGTATGCATGTTTGCACAGATAGCGGTGTAGATATTTCCATGTTCATACAGATAGCGGTGTAGATATTTCCATGTTCATACAGATAGCGGTGTAGATATTTCCATGTTCATCCAGAAGTCTGTGTAGATATTTCCATGTTCATACAGATAGTGGTGCTGATAGTTCCATCTTTATACAGGTAGCCGTGTAGATATTTCCGTGTTTATACAGATAGCGGTGTAGATATTTCCATGTTTATACAGATAGCGGTGCAGATATTTAAATGTTTATACAGATAGCTGTGAAAATATTTCCATTTTCATGCAGATAGCGGTTTAGATATTTCCATGTTCAAACAGATAGCGGTGTAGATATTTCCATGTTCATACAGATAGCAGTGTAGATATTTGCATGTTTATACAGATAGCGGTGAAGATGTATGCATGTTTGCACAGATAGCGGTGTAGATATTTCCATGTTCATACAGATAGCGGTGTAGATATTTCCATGTTCATACAGATAGCGGTGTAGATATTTCCATGTTCATCCAGAAGGCAGTGTAGTTATTTCCATGTTCATACAGATAGCGGTGCTGATATTTCCATGTTTATATAGGTAGCGGTGTAGATATTTCATGTTCATACAGATAGCGGTGTAGATATTTCCATGTTTATACAGATAGCGGTGTGGATATCTCCATCTTAATACAGATGGTGGTGTAGATATTTATATGTTCATGCAGATGGCGGTGCAGATATTTCCATGTTCATACAGATGGCGGTGTATATATTTCTATGTTTATAGAGACAGCGGTGTAGTTATTTCCATGTGTAAAGAAATAGCTTTGTAGATATTTCCATGTATATGCAGATAGCTCTGTAGATATTTCCATTTTCATGCAGATAGCATTGTAGGTATTTCCATGTTCATACAGATAGCGGTGGAGATATTTCCATGTTTATACAGATAGCGGTGAAGATGTATGCATGTTTACACAGATAGCGGTGTAGATATTTCCATGTTCATTCAGGTAGCGGTGTAGATATTTCCATGTTCATCCAGATGGCTGTGTAGATATATCCATGTTCATACCGATGGCGGTGAAGATATTTCAATGTTCATACATATAGCGGTGTAGCTATTTCCATGTTCATACAGATAGTGGTGTAGATATTTCCATGTTCATAGAGATAGCGGTGTAGATATTTCCATGTTCATACAGATAGCGGTGCTGATATTTCCATGTTTATACAGGTAGCGGTGTAGATATTTCCATGTTTATACAGATAGCGGTGAAGATGTATGCATGTTAACACAGATAGCGGTGTAGATATATCCATGTTCATACAGATAGCGGTGTAGATATTTCCATATTCATCCAGAAGGCTGTGTAGATATATCCATGTTCATACAGATGGCGGTGAAGATATTTCCATGTTCATACAGATAGCGGTATAGATATTTCCATGTTCATACAGATAGCGGTGTAGATATTTCCATGTTCATACAGATAGCGGTGTAGCTATTTCCATGTTCATACAGATAGCGGTGAAGATATTTCCATGTTCATCCAGATGGGTGTGTAGATAAATCAATGTTCATACAGAGGGCAGTGAAGATATTTCCATGTTCATACAGATAGCGGTGTAGATATTTCCATGTTTATACAGATATCGGTGTAGATATTTCCATGTTTATACAGATAGCGGAGTAGATATCTCCATCTTAATAGAGATGGCGGTGCAGATATTTCCATGTTCATACAGATGGCGGTGTAGATATTTCCATGTTTATAGAGGTAGCGGTGTAGTTATTTCCATGTGTAAAGAGATAGCTGTATAGATATTTCCATGTATATGCAGATAGCTTTGTAGATATTTCCATTTTCATGCAGATAGCGGTGTAGATATTTCCATGTTCAAACAGATAGCGGTGTAGATATTTCCATGTTCATACAGATAGCAGTGTAGATATTTCCATGTTTAAACAGATAGTGGTGAAGATGTATACATGTTTACAGAGATAGCGGTGTAGATACTTCCATGCTCATACAGATAGCGGTGTAGATAATTCCGTGTTCATCCAGATGGCTGTGTCAATATATCCATGTTCATACAGATGTCGGTGAAGATATTTCCATGTTCATACAGATAGCGGTGTAGATATTTCCATGTTCATACAGATAGCGGTGTAGATATTTCCATGTTCACACAAACAGCGGTGCTGATATTTCCATGTTCATCCAGATGGCTGTGTAGATATATCTATGTTCATACAGATGGCGGTGCAGATATTTCCATGTTCATACAGATGGCGGTGTAGATATTTCCATGTTTATAGAGACTGCGGTGTAGATATTTCCATGTGTAAAGAAATAGCTTTGTAAATATTTCCATGTATATGCAGATAGCTGTGTAGATATTTCCATTTTCATGCAGATAGCGGTTTAGATATTTCCATGTTCAAACAGATAGCTGTGTAGATATTTCCATGTTCATACAGATAGCGGTGTAAATATTTCCATGTTTATACAGATAGCGGTGAAGATGTATGCATGTTAACACAGATAGCGGTGTAGATATTTCCAAGTTCATACAGATAGCGGTGCAGATATTTCCATGTTCATCCAGATGGCTGTGTAGATATATCCATGTTCATACAGATGGCGGTGAAGATATTTCCATGTTCATGCAGATAGCGGTGTAGATATTTCCATGTACATGCAGAGAGCTCTGTAGATATTTCCATTTTCATGCAGATAGCGGTGTAGATATTTCCATGTTCAAACAGATAGCTGTGTAGATATTTCCATTTTCATGCAGATAGCGGTGTAGATATTTCCATGTTCAAACAGATAGCGGTGTAGATATTTCCATGTTCATACAGATAGCAGTGTAGGTATTTCCATGTTTAAACAGATAGTGGTGAAGATGTATACATGTTTACAGAGATAGCGGTGTAGATATTTCCATGCTCATACAGATAGCGGTGTAGATATTTCCGTGTTCATCCAGATGGCTGTGTAGATATATCCAAGTTCTTACAGATGGCGGTGAAGATATTTCCATGTTCATACAGATAGCGGTGTAGATATTTCCATGTTCATACAGATAGCGGTGTAGATATTTCCATGTTCATACAGACAGCGGTGCTGATATTTCCATGTTCATCCAGATGGCTGTGTAGAAATATCTATGTTCATACAGATGGTGGTGAAGATATTTCCATGTTCATACAGATATCAGTGTAGATATTTCCATGTTCATACAGATAGCAGTGTAGGTATTTCCATGTTCATACAGATATCGGTGCTGATATTTCCATGTTTATACAGGTAGCGGTGTAGATATTTCCATGTTTATACAGATAGTGGTGTAGATATTTCCATGTTTATACAGATAGTGGTGTAGATATTTCCATGTTTATAGAGATAGCGGTGTAGTTATTTCCATGTGTAAAGAGATAGCTTTGTAGATATTTCCATGTATATGCAGATAGCTGTGTAGATATTTCCATTTTCATGCAGACAGCGGTGTAGATATTTCCATGTTCATACAGATAGCGGTGTAGATATTTCCATGTTCATACAGATAGCGGTGCTGATATTTCCATGTTTATACAGGTAGCGGTGTAGATATTTCCATGTTTATACAGATAGCGGTGTAGGTATTTCCATGTTTATACAGATAGCGGTGTAGATATTTCCATGTTTATACAGATAGCAGTGTAGATATCTCCATCTTAATAGAGATGGCGGTGTAGATATTTAAATGTTCATACAGATGGCGGTGCAGATATTTCCATGCTCATACAGATGGTGGTGTAGATATTTCCATGTGTATAGAGATAGCGGTGTAGTTATTTCCATGTGTAAAGAAATAGCTTTGTAGATAGTTCCGTGTATATGCAGATAGCTGTGTAGATATTTCCATTTTCATGCAGATAGCGGTGTAGATATTTCCATGTTCAGATTGCGGTGTAGATATTTCCATGTTCATACAGATAGCGGTGTAGATATTTCCATGTTTATACAGATAGCGGTGAAGATGTATGCATGTTTGCACAGATAGCGGTGTAGATATTTCCATGTTCATACAGATAGCGGTGTAGATATTTCCATGTTCATACAGATAGCGGTGTAGATATTTCCATGTTCATCCAGAAGTCTGTGTAGATATTTCCATGTTCATACAGATAGTGGTGCTGATAGTTCCATCTTTATACAGGTAGCCGTGTAGATATTTCCGTGTTTATACAGATAGCGGTGTAGATATTTCCATGTTTATACAGATAGCGGTGCAGATATTTAAATGTTTATACAGATAGCTGTGAAAATATTTCCATTTTCATGCAGATAGCGGTTTAGATATTTCCATGTTCAAACAGATAGCGGTGTAGATATTTCCATGTTCATACAGATAGCAGTGTAGATATTTGCATGTTTATACAGATAGCGGTGAAGATGTATGCATGTTTGCACAGATAGCGGTGTAGATATTTCCATGTTCATACAGATAGCGGTGTAGATATTTCCATGTTCATACAGATAGCGGTGTAGATATTTCCATGTTCATCCAGAAGGCAGTGTAGTTATTTCCATGTTCATACAGATAGCGGTGCTGATATTTCCATGTTTATATAGGTAGCGGTGTAGATATTTCATGTTCATACAGATAGCGGTGTAGATATTTCCATGTTTATACAGATAGCGGTGTGGATATCTCCATCTTAATACAGATGGTGGTGTAGATATTTATATGTTCATGCAGATGGCGGTGCAGATATTTCCATGTTCATACAGATGGCGGTGTATATATTTCTATGTTTATAGAGACAGCGGTGTAGTTATTTCCATGTGTAAAGAAATAGCTTTGTAGATATTTCCATGTATATGCAGATAGCTCTGTAGATATTTCCATTTTCATGCAGATAGCATTGTAGGTATTTCCATGTTCATACAGATAGCGGTGGAGATATTTCCATGTTTATACAGATAGCGGTGAAGATGTATGCATGTTTACACAGATAGCGGTGTAGATATTTCCATGTTCATTCAGGTAGCGGTGTAGATATTTCCATGTTCATCCAGATGGCTGTGTAGATATATCCATGTTCATACCGATGGCGGTGAAGATATTTCAATGTTCATACAGATAGCGGTGTAGATCTTTCCATGTTCATACAGATAGCGGTGTAGATATTTCCATGTTCATACAGATAGAGGTGTAGCTATTTCCATGTTCATACAGATTGCGGTGTAGATATTTCCATGTTCATCCAGATGGCTGTGTAGATATATCCATGTTCATACAGATGGCGGTGAAGATATTTCCATGTTCATACAGATAGCGGTGTAGATATTTCCATGTTCATACAGATAGTGGTGTAGATATTTCCATGTTCATACAGATAGCGGTGTATCTATTTCCATGTTCATACAGATAGCGGTATAGATATTTCCATGTTCATCCAGATGGCTGTGTAGATATTTCCATGTTCATACAGATAGCGGTGCTGGTATTTCCATGTTTATACAGGTAGCGGTGTAGATATTTCCATGTTCATACAGATAGCGGTGTAGCTATTTCCATGTTCATACAGATAGCGGTGCAGATATTTCCATGTTCATACAGATGGCGGTGTAGATATTTCCATGTTTATAGAGACTGCGGTGTAGATATTTCCATGTGTAAAGAAATAGCTTTGTAAATATTTCCATGTATATGCAGATAGCTGTGTAGATATTTCCATTTTCATGCAGATAGCGGTGTAGATATTTCCATGTTCAAACAAATAGCTGTGTAGATATTTCCATGTTCATACAGATAGCGGTGTAGATATTTTCATGTTTATACAGATAGCAGTGAAGATGTATGCATGTTAACACAGATAGCGGTGTAGATATTTCCAAGTTCATACAGATAGCGGTGTAGATATTTCCATGTTCATCCAGATGGCTGTGTAGATATATCCATGTTCATACAGATGGCGGTGAAGATATTTCCATGTTCATGCAGACAGCGGTGTAGATATTTCCATGTTCATACAGATAGCGGTGTAGACATTTCCATGTTCATACTGATAGCGGTGTAGCTATTTCCATGTTCATACAGATAGCGGTGTAGATATTTCCATGTTCATCCAGATGGCTGTGTAGATATGTCCATGTTCATACAGATGGCGGTGAATATATTTCCATGTTCATACAGATGGCGGTGTAGATATTTCCATGTTCATACAGATAGCAGTGTAGATATTTCCATGTTCATACATACAGCGGTGCTGTTATTTCCATGTTCATCCAGATGGCTGTGTAGATATATCCAAGTTCATACAGATGGCGGTGAAGATATTTCCATGTTCATACAGATATCGGTGTAGATATTTCAATGTTCATAGAGATAGCGGTGTAGATATTTCCAAGTTCATACAGATAGCGGTGCTGATATTTCCATGTTTATTCAGGTAGCGGTGTTGATATTTCCATGTTTATACCGATCGCGGTGTCGATATTTCCATGTTTATACAGATAGCGGTGTAGATATTTTCATGTTTATACAGATAGCGGTGTAGATATCTCCATCTTAATACAGATGGCGGTGTAGATATTTATATGTCCATACTGATGGCGGTGCAGATATTTCCATGTTCATTCAGATGGCGGTGTAGATATTTCCATGTTTATAGAGATTGCGGTGTAGATATTTCCATGTGTAAAGAAATAGCTTTGTAGATATTTCCATGTACATGCAGAGAGCTGTGTAGATATTTCCATTTTCATGCAGATAGCGGTGTAGATATTTCCATGTTCAAACAGATAGCTGTGTAGATATTTCCATGTTCATACAGATAGCGGTGAAGATATTTCCATGTTTATACAGATAGCGGTGAAGGTGTATGCATGTTAACACAGATAGCGGTGTAGATATTTCCATGTTCATACAGATAGCGGTGTAGATATTTCCATTTTCATCCAGATGGCTGTGTAGATATATCCATGTTCATACAGATGGTGGTGAAGATATTTCCATGTTCATACAGATAGCGGTGTAGATATTTCCATGTCCATACAGATAGCGGTGTAGATATTTCCATGTTCATACAGATAGCGGTGTAGCTATTTCCATGTTCATACAGATAGCGGTGCAGATATTTCCATGTTCATACAGATGGCGGTGTAGATATTTCCATGTTTATAGAGACTGCGGTGTAGATATTTCCATGTGTAAAGAAATAGCTTTGTAAATATTTCCATGTATATGCAGATAGCTGTGTAGATATTTCCATTTTCATGCAGATAGCGGTGTAGATATTTCCATGTTCAAACAAATAGCTGTGTAGATATTTCCATGTTCATACAGATAGCGGTGTAGATATTTTCATGTTTATACAGATAGCGGTGAAGATGTATGCATGTTAACACAGATAGCTGTGTAGATATTTCCAAGTTCATACAGATAGCGGTGTAGATATTTCCATGTTCATCCAGATGGCTGTGTAGATATATCCATGTTCATACAGATGGCGGTGAAGATATTTCCATGTTCATGCAGACAGCGGTGTAGATATTTCCATGTTCATAGAGATAGCGGTGTAGACATTTCCATGTTCATACTGATAGCGGTGTAGCTATTTCCATGTTCATACAGATAGCGGTGTAGATATTTCCATGTTCATCCAGATGGCTGTGTAGATATGTCCATGGTCATACAGATGGCGGTGAAGGTATTTCCATGTTCATACAGATAGCAGTGTAGATATTTCCATGTTTATACAGATATCGGTGTAGATATTTCTATGTTTATACAGATAGCGGAGTAGATATCTCCATCTTAATACAGATGGCGGTGTAGATATTTATATGATCATACAGATGGCGGTGAAGATATTTCCATGTTCATACAGATAGCGGTGTAGATATTTCCATGTTCATACAGATCGCTGTGTAGATATATCCATGTTCATTCAGATGGCGGTGTAGATATTTCCATGTTCATACAGATAGTGGTGTAGATATTTCCATGTTCATACATATAGCGGTGTAGCTATTTCCATGTTCATACAGATAGTGGTGTAGATATTTCCATGTTCATAGAGATAGCGGTGTAGATATTTCCATGTTCATAGAGATAGCGGTGCTGATATTTCCATGTTTATACAGGTAGCGGTGTAGATATTTCCATGTTTATACAGATAGCGGTGAAGATGTATGCATGTTAACACAGATAGCGGTGTAGATATTTCCATGTTCATACAGATAGCGGTGTAGATATTTCCATATTCATCCAGATGGCTGTGTAGATATATCCATGTTCATACAGATGGCGGTGAAGATATTTCCATGTTCATACAGATAGCGGTATAGATATTTCCATGTTCATACAGATAGCGGTGTAGATATTTCCATGTTCATACAGATAGCGGTGTAGCTATTTCTATGTTCATACAGATAGCGGTGAAGATATTTCCATGTTCATCCAGATGGGTGTGTAGATAAATCCATGTTCATACAGAGGGCAGTGAAGATATTTCCATGTTCATACAGATAGCGGTGTAGATAATTCCATGTTTATACAGATATCGGTGTAGATATTTCCATGTTTATACAGATAGCGGAGTAGATATCTCCATCTTAATAGAGATGGCGGTGCAGATATTTCCATGTTCATACAGATGGCGGTGTAGATATTTCCATGTTTATAGAGGTAGCGGTGTAGTTATTTCCATGTGTAAAGAGATAGCTGTATAGATATTTCCATGTATATGCAGATAGCTTTGTAGATATTTCCATTTTCATGCAGATAGCGGTGTAGATATTTCCATGTTCAAACAGATAGCGGTGTAGATATTTCCATGTTCATACAGATAACAGTGTAGATATTTCCATGTTTAAACAGATAGTGGTGAAGATGTATACATGTTTACAGAGATAGCGGTGTAGATACTTCCATGCTCATACAGATAGCGGTGTAGATATTTCCGTGTTCATCCAGATGGCTGTGTCAATATATCCATGTTCATATAGATGTCGGTGAAGATATTTCCATGTTCATACAGATAGCGGTGTAGATATTTCCATGTTCATACAGATAGCGGTGTAGATATTTCCATGTTCACACAAACAGCGGTGATGATATTTCCATGTTCATCCAGATGGCTGTGTAGATATATCTATGTTCATACAGATGGCGGTGCAGATATTTCCATGTTCATACAGATGGCGGTGTAGATATTTCCATGTTTATAGAGACTGCGGTGTAGATATTTCCATGTGTAAAGAAATAGCTTTGTAAATATTTCCATGTATATGCAGATAGCTGTGTAGATATTTCCATTTTCATGCAGATAGCGGTTTAGATATTTCCATGTTCAAACAGATAGCTGTGTAGATATTTCCATGTTCATACAGATAGCGGTGTAAATATTTCCATGTTTATACAGATAGCGGTGAAGATGTATGCATGTTAACACAGATAGCGGTGTAGATATTTCCAAGTTCATACAGATAGCGGTGCAGATATTTCCATGTTCATCCAGATGGCTGTGTAGATATATCCATGTTCATACAGATGGCGGTGAAGATATTTCCATGTTCATGCAGATAGCGGTGTAGATATTTCCATGTACATGCAGAGAGCTCTGTAGATATTTCCATTTTCATGCAGATAGCGGTGTAGATATTTCCATGTTCAAACAGATAGCTGTGTAGATATTTCCATTTTCATGCAGATAGCGGTGTAGATATTTCCATGTTCAAACAGAGAGCGGTGTAGATATTTCCATGTTCATACAGATAGCAGTGTAGGTATTTCCATGTTTAAACAGATAGTGGTGAAGATGTATACATGTTTACAGAGATAGCGGTGTAGATATTTCCATGCTCATACAGATAGCGGTGTAGATATTTCCGTGTTCATCCAGATGGCTGTGTAGATATATCCAAGTTCTTACAGATGGCGGTGAAGATATTTCCATGTTCATACAGATAGCGGTGTAGATATTTCCATGTTCATACAGATAGCGGTGTAGATATTTCCATGTTCATACAGACAGCGGTGCTGATATTTCCATGTTCATCCAGATGGCTGTGTAGAAATATCTATGTTCATACAGATGGTGGTGAAGATATTTCCATGTTCATACAGATATCGGTGTAGATATTTCCATGTTCATACAGATAGCAGTGTAGGTATTTCCATGTTCATACAGATATCGGTGCTGATATTTCCATGTTTATACAGGTAGCGGTGTAGATATTTCCATGTTTATACAGATAGTGGTGTAGATATTTCCATGTTTATACAGATAGTGGTGTAGATATTTCCATGTTTATAGAGATAGCGGTGTAGTTATTTCCATGTGTAAAGAGATAGCTTTGTAGATATTTCCATGTATATGCAGATAGCTGTGTAGATATTTCCATTTTCATGCAGATAGCGGTGTAGATATTTCCATGTTCATACAGATAGCGGTGTAGATATTTCCATGTTCATACAGATAGCGGTGCTGATATTTCCATGTTTATACAGGTAGCGGTGTAGATATTTCCATGTTTATACAGATAGCGGTGTAGGTATTTCCATGTTTATACAGATAGCGGTGTAGATATTTCCATGTTTATACAGATAGCAGTGTAGATATCTCCATCTTAATAGAGATGGCGGTGTAGATATTTAAATGTTCATACAGATGGCGGTGCAGATATTTCCATGCTCATACAGATGGTGGTGTAGATATTTCCATGTGTATAGAGATAGCGGTGTAGTTATTTCCATGTGTAAAGAAATAGCTTTGTAGATAGTTCCGTGTATATGCAGATAGCTGTGTAGATATTTCCATTTTCATGCAGATAGCGGTGTAGATATTTCCATGTTCAGATTGCGGTGTAGATATTTCCATGTTCATACAGATAGCGGTGTAGATATTTCCATGTTTATACAGATAGCGGTGAAGATGTATGCATGTTTGCACAGATAGCGGTGTAGATATTTCCATGTTCATACAGATAGCGGTGTAGATATTTCCATGTTCATACAGATAGCGGTGTAGATATTTCCATGTTCATCCAGAAGTCTGTGTAGATATTTCCATGTTCATACAGATAGTGGTGCTGATAGTTCCATCTTTATACAGGTAGCCGTGTAGATATTTCCATGTTTATACAGATAGCGGTGTAGATATTTCCATGTTTATACAGATAGCGGTGCAGATATTTAAATGTTTATACAGATAGCGGTGTAGATATCTCCATCTTAATACAGATGGCGGTGTAGATATTTATATGTTCATACAGATGGCGGTGCAGATATTTCCATGTTCATACAGATGGCGGTGTAGATATTTCCATGTTTATAGAGAAAGCGGTGTGGTTATTTCCATGTGTAAAGAAATAGCTTTGTTGATATTTCCGTGTATATGCAAATAGCTGTGTAGATATTTCCATTTTCATGCAGATAGCGGTGTAGATATTTCCATGTTCAAACAGATAGCGGTGTAGATATTTCCATGTTCATACAGATAGCAGTGTAGATATTTGCATGTTTATACCGATAGCGGTGAAGATGTATGCATGTTTGCACAGATAGCGGTGTAGATATTTCCATGTTCATACAGATAGCGGTGTAGATATTTCCATGTTCATACAGATAGCGGTGTAGATATTTCCATGTTCATCCAGAAGGCTGTGTAGTTATTTCCATGTTCATACAGATAGCGGTGCTGATTTTTCCATGTTTATATAGGTAGCGGTGTAGATATTTCATGTTCATACAGATAGCGGTGTAGATATTTCCATGTTTATACAGATAGCGGTGTGGATATCTCCATCTTAATACAGATGGTGGTGTAGATATTTATATGTTCATGCAGATGGCGGTGCAGATATTTCCATGTTCATACAGATGGCGGTGTATATATTTCTATGTTTATAGAGACAGCGGTGTAGTTATTTCCATGTGTAAAGAAATAGCTTTGTAGATATTTCCATGTATATGCAGATAGCTCTGTAGATATTTCCATTTTCATGCAGATAGCATTGTAGGTATTTCCATGTTCATACAGATAGCGGTGGAGATATTTCCATGTTTATACAGATAGCGGTGAAGATGTATGCATGTTTACACAGATAGCGGTGTAGATATTTCCATGTTCATTCAGGTAGCGGTGTAGATATTTCCATGTTCATCCAGATGGCTGTGTAGATATATCCATGTTCATACCGATGGCGGTGAAGATATTTCAATGTTCATACAGATAGCGGTGTAGATCTTTCCATGTTCATACAGATAGCGGTGTAGATATTTCCATGTTCATACAGATAGAGGTGTAGCTATTTCCATGTTCATACAGATTGCGGTGTAGATATTTCCATGTTCATCCAGATGGCTGTGTAGATATATCCATGTTCATACAGATGGCGGTGAAGATATTTCCATGTTCATACAGATAGCGGTGTAGATATTTCCATGTTCATACAGATAGTGGTGTAGATATTTCCATGTTCATACAGATAGCGGTGTATCTATTTCCATGTTCATACAGATAGCGGTATAGATATTTCCATGTTCATCCAGATGGCTGTGTAGATATTTCCATGTTCATACAGATAGCGGTGCTGGTATTTCCATGTTTATACAGGTAGCGGTGTAGATATTTCCATGTTCATACAGATAGCGGTGTAGCTATTTCCATGTTCATACAGATAGCGGTGCAGATATTTCCATGTTCATACAGATGGCGGTGTAGATATTTCCATGTTTATAGAGACTGCGGTGTAGATATTTCCATGTGTAAAGGAATAGCTTTGTAAATATTTCCATGTATATGCAGATAGCTGTGTAGATATTTCCATTTTCATGCAGATAGCGGTGTAGATATTTCCATGTTCAAACAAATAGCTGTGTAGATATTTCCATGTTCATACAGATAGCGGTGTAGATATTTTCATGTTTATACAGATAGCAGTGAAGGTGTATGCATGTTAACACAGATAGCGGTGTAGATATTTCCAAGTTCATACAGATAGCGGTGTAGATATTTCCATGTTCATCCAGATGGCTGTGTAGATATATCCATGTTCATACAGATGGCGGTGAAGATATTTCCATGTTCATGCAGACAGCAGTGTAGATATTTCCATGTTCATACAGATAGCGGTGTAGACATTTCCATGTTCATACTGATAGCGGTGTAGCTATTTCCATGTTCATACAGATAGCGGTGTAGATATTTCCATGTTCATCCAGATGGCTGTGTAGATATGTCCATGTTCATACAGATGGCGGTGAAGATATTTCCATGTTCATACAGATGGCGGTGTAGATATTTCCATGTTCATACAGATAGCAGTGTAGATATTTCCATGTTCATACATACAGCGGTGCTGTTATTTCCATGTTCATCCAGATGGCTGTGTAGATATATCCAAGTTCATACAGATGGCGGTGAAGATATTTCCATGTTCATACAGATATCGGTGTAGATATTTCAATGTTCATAGAGTTAGCGGTGTAGATATTTCCAAGTTCATACAGATAGCGGTGCTGATATTTCCATGTTTATTCAGGTAGCGGTGTTGATATTTCCATGTTTATACCGATCGCGGTGTCGATATTTCCATGTTTATACAGATAGCGGTGTAGATATTTTCATGTTTATACAGATAGCGGTGTAGATATCTCCATCTTAATACAGATGGCGGTGTAGATATTTATATGTCCATACAGATGGCGGTGCAGATATTTCCATGTTCATTCAGATGGCGGTGTAGATATTTCCATGTTTATAGAGATTGCGGTGTAGATATTTCCATGTGTAAAGAAATAGCTTTGTAGATATTTCCATGTACATGCAGAGAGCTGTGTAGATATTTCCATTTTCATGCAGATAGCGGTGTAGATATTTCCATGTTCAAACAGATAGCTGTGTAGATATTTCCATGTTCATACAGATAGCGGTGAAGATATTTCCATGTTTATACAGATAGCGGTGAAGGTGTATGCATGTTAACACAGATAGCGGTGTAGATATTTCCATGTTCATACAGATAGCGGTGTAGATATTTCCATTTTCATCCAGATGGCTGTGTAGATATATCCATGTTCATACAGATGGCGGTGAAGATATTTCCATGTTCATACAGATAGCGGTGTAGATATTTCCATGTCCATACAGATAGCGGTGTAGATATTTCCATGTTCATACAGATAGCGGTGTAGCTATTTCCATGTTCATACAGATAGCGGTGCAGATATTTCCATGTTCATACAGATGGCGGTGTAGATATTTCCATGTTTATAGAGACTGCGGTGTAGATATTTCCATGTGTAAAGAAATAGCTTTGTAAATATTTCCATGTATATGCAGATAGCTGTGTAGATATTTCCATTTTCATGCAGATAGCGGTGTAGATATTTCCATGTTCAAACAAATAGCTGTGTAGATATTTCCATGTTCATACAGACAGCGGTGTAGATATTTTCATGTTTATACAGATAGCGGTGAAGATGTATGCATGTTAACACAGATAGCTGTGTAGATATTTCCAAGTTCATACAGATAGCGGTGTAGATATTTCCATGTTCATCCAGATGGCTGTGTAGATATATCCATGTTCATACAGATGGCGGTGAAGATATTTCCATGTTCATGCAGACAGCGGTGTAGATATTTCCATGTTCATAGAGATAGCGGTGTAGACATTTCCATGTTCATACTGATAGCGGTGTAGCTATTTCCATGTTCATACAGATAGCGGTGTAGATATTTCCATGTTCATCCAGATGGCTGTGTAGATATGTCCATGTTCATACAGATGGCGGTGAAGGTATTTCCATGTTCATACAGATAGCAGTGTAGATATTTCCATGTTTATACAGATATCGGTGTAGATATTTCTATGTTTATACAGATAGCGGAGTAGATATCTCCATCTTAATACAGATGGCGGTGTAGATATTTATATGATCATACAGATGGCGGTGCAGATATTTCCATGTTCATACAGATGGCGGTGTATATATTTCCATGTTTATAGAGGTAGCGGTGTAGTTATTTCCATGTGTAAACAGATAGCTGTATAGATATTTCCATGTATATGCAGATAGCTTTGTAGATATTTCCATTTTCATGCAGATAGCGGTGTAGATATTTCCATGTTCAAACAGATAGCGGTGTAGATATTTCCATGTTCATACAGATAGCAGTGTAGATATTTCCATGTTTAAACAGATAGTGGTGAAGATGTATACATGTTTACAGAGATAGCGGTGTAGATATTTCCATGCTCATACAGATAGCGGTGTAGATATTTCCGTGTTCATCCAGATGGCTGCGTAGATATATCCATGTTCATACAGATGGCGGTGAAGATATTTCCATGTTCATACAGATAGCGGTGTAGATATTTCCATGTTCATACAGATAGCGGTGTAGATATTTCCATGTTCATACAGACAGCGGTGCTGATATTTCCATGTTCATCCAGATGACTGTGTAGATATATCTATGTTCATACAGATGGTGGTGAAGATATTTCCATGTTCATACAGATATCGGTGTAGATATTTCCATGTTCATACAGATAGCAGTGTAGGTATTTCCATGTTCATACAGATAGCGGTGCTGATATTTCCATGTTTATACAGGTAGCGGTGTAGATATTTCCATGTTCATACAGATAGCGGCGTAGATATTTCCATGTTTATACAGATAGCGGTGTAGATATTTCCATGTTTATACAGATAGCGGTGTGGATATCTCCATCTTAATACAGATGGTGGTGTAGATATTTATATGTTCATGCAGATGGCGGTGCAGATATTTCCATGTTCATACAGATGGCGGTGTAGATATTTCTATGTTTATAGAGATTGCGGTGTAGATATTTCCATGTGTAAAGAAATAGCTTTGTAGATATTTCCATGTACATGCAGAGAGCTGTGTAGATATTTCTATTTTCATGCAGATAGCGGTGTAGATATTTCCATGTTCAAACAGATAGCTGTGTAGATATTTCCATGTTCATACAGATAGCGGTGAAGATATTTCCATGTTTATACAGATAGCGGTGAAGGTGTATGCATGTTAACACAGATAGCGGTGTAGATATTTCCATGTTCATACAGATAGCGGTGTAGATATTTCCATATTCATCCAGATGGCTGTGTAGATATATCCATGTTCATACAGGTGGCTGTGAAGATATTTCCATGTTCATACAGATAGCAGTGTAGATATTTCCATGTTTATACAGATATCGGTGTAGATATTTCCATGTTTATACAGACAGCGGAGTAGATATCTCCATCTTAATACAGATGGCGGTGTAGATATTTATATGATCATACAGATGGCGGTGCAGATATTTCCATGTTCATACAGATGGCGCTGTATATATTTCCATGTTTATAGAGGTAGCGGTGTAGTTATTTCCATGTGTAAAGAGATAGCTGTATAGATATTTCCATGTATATGCAGATAGCTTTGTAGATATTTCCATTTTCATGCAGATAGCGGTGTAGATATTTCCATGTTCATACAGATAGCGGTGTAAATATTTCCATGTTCATGCAGATAGTGGTGTAGATATATCCATGTTCATACATACAGCGGTGTAGATATTTCCATGTTCATACAGATAGCAGTGTAGATATTTCCATGTTCATCCAGAAGGCTGTGTAGATATATCCATGTTCATAAGGATGGCGGTGAAGTTATTTCCATGTTCATACAGATAGCGGTGTAGATATTTCCATGTTCATACAGATAGCGGTGTAGATATTTCCATGTTCATACAGATAGCGGTGTAGATATTTCCATGTTCATACAGATAGCGGTGTAGCTATTTCCATGTTCATACAGATAGCGGTGCAGATATTTCCATGTTAAAACAGATGGCGGTGTAGATATTTCCATGTTTCTAGAGATAGCGTTGTAGTTATTTCCATGTGTAAAGAAATAGCTTTGTAGATATTTCCATGTATATGCAGATAGCTGTGTAGATATTTCCATTTTCATGCAGATAGCGGTGTAGATATTTCCATGTTAAAACAGATAGCGGTGTAGATATTTCCATGTTCATTCAGATAGCGGTGTAGATATTTCCATGTTTATACAGATAGCGGTGTAGATATTTCTATGTTTATACAGATAGCGATGTAGGTATTTCCATGTTCATACAGATAGCAGTGTAGATATTTCCATGTTTAAACAGATAGTGGTGAAGATGTATACATGTTTACAGAGATAGCGGTGTAGATATTTCCATGTTCATTCAGGTAGCGGTGTAGATATTTCCATGTTCATCCAGATGGCTGTGTAGATATATCCATGTTCATACAGATGGCGGTGAAGATATTTCCATGTTCATAAAGATAGCGGTGTAGATCTTTCCATGTTCATACAGATAGCGGTGTAGATCTTTCTATGTTCATACAGATTGCGGTGTAGATATTTCCATGTTCATCCAGATGGCTGTGTAGATATATCCATATTCATACAGATGGCGTTGAAGATATTTCCATGTTCATACATATAGCGGTGTAGATATATCTATGTTCGTACAGATAGGGGTGTAGATATTTCCATGTTAATACAGATAGCGGTGTAGCTATTTCCATGTTCATACAGATAGCGGTGTAGATATTTCCATGTTCATCCAGATGGCTGTGTAGATATTTCCATGTTTATACAGATTGCTGTGCTGATATTTCCATGTTTATACAGGTAGCGGTGTAGATATTTCCATGTTTATACAGATAGCGGTGTAGATATTTCCATGTTTATACAGATAGCGGTGTAGATATTTCCATGTTTATACAGATAGCGGTGAAGATGTATGCATGTTTACACAGATAGCGGTTTAGATATTTTCATGTTAATCCAGATTGCTGTGTAGATATTTCCATGTTCATACAGATAGCTGTGTAGATATTTCCATGTTCATCCAGATGGCTGTGTAGATATATCCATGTTCATACAGATGGCGGTGAAGATATTTCCATGTTCATACAGATATCGGTGTAGATATTTCCATGTTCATACAGATAGCGGTGTAGCTATTTCCATGTTCATACAGATAGCAGTGTAGATATTTCCATGTTCATAGAGATAGCGGTGTAGATATTTCCATGGTCATACAGATAGCGGTGCTGATATTTCCATGTTTATACAGGTAGCGGTGTAGATAATTCCATGTTTATACAGATAGCGTTGTAGATATTTCCATGTTTATACAGATAGCGGTGTAGACATTTCCATGTTTATACAGATAGCGGTGTAGTTATTTCCATGTTTATACAGATAGTGGTGTAGATATTTCCATGTTTATAGAGATAGCGGTGTAGTTATTTCCATGTGTAAAGAGATAGCTTTGTAGATATTTCCATGTATATGCAGATAGCTGTGTAGATATTTCCATTTTCATGCAGATAGCTGTGTAGATATTTCCATGTTCATACAGATAGCGGTGTAGATATTTCCATGTTCATACAGATAGCGGTGCTGATATTTCCATGTTTATACAGGTAGCGGTGTAGATATTTCCATGTTTATACAGATAGTGGTGTAGATATTTCCATGTTTATAGAGATAGCGGTGTAGATATTTCCATGTGTAAAGAGATAGCTTTGTAGATATTTCCATGTATATGCAGATAGCTGTGTAGATATTTCCATTTTCATGCAGATAGCTGTGTAGATATTTCCATGTTCATACAGATAGCGGTGTAGATATTTCCATGTTCATACAGATAGTGGTGCTGATATTTCCATGTTTATTCAGGTAGCGGTGTAGATATTTCCATGTTTATACAGATAGCGGTGTAGATATTTCCATGTTTATACAGATAGCGGTGTAGATATTTCCATGTTTATACAGATAGCGGTGTAGATATCTCCATCTTAATACAGATGGCTGTGTAGAAATTTATATGTTCATACAGATGGCGGTGCAGATATTTCCATGTTCATACAGATGGTGGTGTAGATATTTCCTTTTTTATAGAGATAGCGGTGTAGTTATTTCCATGTGTAAAGAAATAGCTTTGTAGATATTTCCGTGTATATGCAGATAGCTGTGTAGATATTTCCATTTTCATGCAGATAGCGGTGTAGATATTTCCATGTTCAAACAGATAGCGGTGTAGATATTTCCATGTTCATACAGATAGCGGTGTAGATATTTCCATGTTCATACAGATAGAGGTGTAGATATTTCCATGTTCATACAGATAGCGGTGTAGATATTTCCATGTTCATCCAGAAGGCTGTGTAGATATATCCATGTTCATAAGGATGGCGGTGAAGATATTTCCATGTTCATACAGATAGCGGTGTAGATATTTCCATGTTCATACAGATAGCGGTGTAGATATTTCCATGTTCATACAGATAGCGGTGTAGATATTTCCATGTTCATACAGATAGCGGTGTAGCTATTTCCATGTTCATACAGATAGCGGTGCAGATATTTCCATGTTAAAAGAGATGGCGGTGTAGATATTTCCATGTTTATAGAGATAGCGGTGTAGTTATTTCCATGTTCATACAGATAGCGGTGTAGATATTTCCATGTTTATGCAGATAGCGGTGTAGATATCTCCTTCTTAATACAGATGGCGGTGTAGATATTTGCATGTTCATACAGATGGCGGTGTAGATATTTCCATGTTTATAGAGATAGAGGTGTAGTTATTTCCATGTGCAAAGAGATAGCTGTGTAGATATTTCCATTTATATGCAGATAGTTGTTTAGATATTTCCATTTTCATGCAGATAGCGGTGTAGATATTTCCATGTTCAAACAGATAGCGGTGTAGATATTTCCATGTCCATACAGATAGCGGTGTAGGTATTTCCATGTTTATACAGATAGTGGTGAAGATGTATGCATGTTTACACAGATAGCGGTGTAGATATTTCCATGTTCATACAGACGGCTGTGTAGACATATCCATGTTCATACAGATGGCGGTGAAGATATTTCCATGTTCATACAGATGGCTGTGTAGATATATCCATGTTCATACAGATGGCGGTGACGATATATCCATGTTCATACAGACGGCGGTGTAGATATTTCCATGTTCATACTGATAGCAGTGCTGATATTTCCATGTTTATACAGGTGGCGGTGTAGATATTTCAATGTTTATACAGATAGCGGTGTAGATATTTCCATGTTCATACAGATAGCGGTGTAGATATTTCCATGTTCATACAGATAGCGGTGTAGCTATTTCCATGTTCATACAGATAGCGGTGCAGATATTTCCATGTTAAAACAGATGGCGGTGTAGATATTTCCATGTTTATAGAGATAGCGGTGTAGTTATTTCCATGTGTAAAGAAATAGGTTTGTAGATATTTCCATGTATATGCAGATAGCTGTGTAGATATTTCCATTTTCATGCAGATAGCGGTGTAGATATTTCCATGTTCAAACAGATAGCGGTGTAGATATTTCCATGTTCATTCAGATAGCGGTGTAGATATTTCCATGTTTATACAGATAGCGGTGTAGATATTTCTATGTTTATACAGATAGCGGTGTAGTTATTTCCATGTTCATACAGATAGCAGTGTAGATATTTCCATGTTTAAACAGATAGTGGTGAAGATGTATACATGTTTACAGAGATAGCGGTGAAGATATTTCCATGTTCATAAAGATAGCGGTGTAGATCTTTCCATGTTCATACAGATAGCGGTATAGATCTTTCTATGTTCATACAGATTGCAGTGTAGATATTTCCATGTTCATCCAGATGGCTGTGTAGATATATCCATATTCATACAGATGGCGGTGAAGATATTTCCATGTTCATACATATAGCGGTGTAGATATATCTATGTTCATACAGATAGTGGTGTAGATATTTCCATGTTAATACAGATAGCGGTGTGGCTATTTCCATGTTCATACAGATAGCCTTGTAGATATTTCCAAGTTCATCCAGATGGCTGTGTAGATATTTCCATGTTTATACAGATAGCTGTGCTGATATTTCCATGTTTATACAGGTAGCGGTGTAGATATTTCCATGTTTATACAGATAGCGGTGTAGATATTTCCATGTTTATACAGATAGCGGTGTAGATATTTCCATGTTTATACAGATAGCGGTTTAGATATCTCCATCTTCATACAGATGGTGGTGTAGATATTTATATGTTCATACAGATGGTGGTGCAGATATTTCCATGTTTATACAGATGGCGGTGTAGATATTTCCATGTTAATAGAGATAGCGGTGTAGTTATTTCCATGTGTAAAGAAATAGCTTTGTAGATATTTCCATGTATATGCCGATAGGTGTGTAGATATTTCCATTTTCATGCAGATAGCGGAGTAGATATTTCTATGTTCAAACAGATAGCGGTGTAGATATTTCCATGTTCATACAGATAGCGGTGTAGATATTTCCATGTTTATACAGATAGCGGTGAAGGTGTATGCATGTTTACACAGATAGTGGTGTAGATATTTCCATGTTCATACAGATAGCGGTGTAGATATTTTCATGTTCATCCAGATGTCTATGTAGATATATCCATGTTCATACAGATGGCGGTGAAGATATTTCCATGTTCATACAGATAGCGGTGTAGATATTTCCATGTTCATACAGATAGCGGTGTAGATATTTCCATGTTCATACAGATAGCGGTGTAGCTATTTCCATGTTCATACATATAGCGGTGTAGATATTTCCATGTTCATCCAAATGGCTGTGTAGTTATATCCATGTTCATACAGATGGCGGTGAAGGTATTTCCATGATCATACAGATAGCGGTGTAGCTATTTCCATGTTCATACAGATAGCGGTGTAGATATTTCCATGTTTATACAGATAGCGGTGAAGATTTATGCATGTTTACACAGTTAGCGGTGTAGATATTTCCATGTTCATACAGATAGCGGTGTAGATATTTCCATGTTCATCCAGATGGCTGTGTAGACATATCCGTGTTCAGAAAGATGGTGTTGAAGATATTTCCATGTTCATACAGGTAGCGGTGTAGATATTTCCATGTTCATACAGATAGCGGGGTAGATATTTCCATGTTCATACAGATGGCTGTGTAGATATATCCACGTTCATACAGATGGCGGTGAAGATATTTCCATGTTCATACAGATAGCGGTGTAGATATTTCCATGTTCATACAGATAACCGTGTAGATATTGCCATGTTCATACCGATAGCGGTGCTGATTCTTCCATGTTTATACAGGTAGCGGTGTAGATATTTCCATGTTTAAACACATAGTGGTGTAGATATTTCCATGTTTATACAGATAGCGGTGTAGATATCTCCATCTTAATACAGATGGCGGTGTAGATATTTATATGTTCATACAGATGGCGGTGCAGTTATTTCCATGTTCATACGGATGGCGGTGAAGATATTTCCATGTTCATACAGATGGCGGTGTAGAAACTTCCATGTTCATACTGATAGCGGTGCTGACATTTCCATGTTTATACTGGTAGCGGTGTAGATATTTTAATGTTTATTACAGATAGCAGTGTAGATATTTCCATGTTTATACACATACCGGTGTAGATATTTCCATGTTTATACAGATAGAGGTGTAGATATTTCCATGTTTATGCAGATAGTGGTGTAGATATCTCCATCTTAATACAGATGGCGGTGTAGATATTTAAATGTTCATACAGATGGCGGTGCAGATATTTCCATGTTCATAGAGATGGCGGTGTAGATATTTCCATGTTCATACAGATAGCGGTGTAGTTATTTCCATGTGTAAAGAGATAGCTGTGTAGATATTTCCATGTATAAGCAGATAGCTGTGTAGATATTTCCGTTTTCATGCAGATAGCGGTGTATATATTTCCCTGTTCAAACAGTTAGCGGTGTAGATATTTCCATGTTCATAAAGATAGCGGTGTAGATATTTCCATGTTTATACAGATAGCGGTGTAGATATTTCCATCTTCATACAGATAGCCGTGTAGATATTGCAATGTTCATACCGATAGCGGTGCTGATACATCCATGTTTATACAGGTAGCGGTGTACATATTTCCGTGTTTATACAGATAGCGGTGTAGATATTTCCATGTTCATACAGATAGTGGTGTAGATATCTCCATCTTAATACAGATGGCGGTGTAGATATTTCCATGTTCATCCAGACGGCTGTGTAGACATATACATGTTCATACAGATGGTGGTGAAGATATTTCCATGTTCATACAGATGGCAGTGTAGAAACTTCCATGTTCATACTGATAGCGGTGCTGATATTTCCATGTTTTTATAGGTAGCGGTGTAGATATTTCCATGTTTATACAGATAGCGGTGTAGATATTTCCATGTTTATACACGTAGCGGTGTAGATATTTCCATGTTTATGCAGATAGTTGTGTAGATATCTCCATCTTAATACATATGGCGGTGTAGATATTTAAATGTTCATTCAGATGGCTGTGTAAACATATCCATGTTCATACAGATGGCGGTGAAGATATTTCCATGTTCATACAGATAGCGGTGTAGATATTTCCATGTTCATACAGATAGCGGTGTAGATATTTCCATGTTCATACAGATGGCTGTGTAGATATATCCATGTTCCTACAGATGGCGCTGAAGATATTTCCATGTTCATACAGATGGCGGTGTAGATATTTCCATGTTCATACAGATAGCGGGGCTGATATTTCCATGTTTATACATGTAGCCGTGTAGATATTTCCATGTTTATACAGATAGCGGTGTAGATATTTCCATGTTTATACACATAGCGGTGTAGATATTTCCATGTTCATACAGATAGCGGTGTATGTATTTCCATGTTCATACAGATAGCGGTGTAGATATTTCCATTTTCATGCAGATAGCGGTGTATATATTTCCCTGTTCAAACAGTTAGCGGTGTAGATATTTCCATGTCCATAAAGATAGCGGTGTAGATATTTCCATGTTTATACAGATAGCGGTGAAGTTGTATGCATGTTTACAAAGATAGCGGTGTAGATATTTCCACGTTCATCCAGATGGCTGTGTAGATATATCCATGTTCATACAGATGGCGGTGAAGATATTTCCATGTTCATACAGATAGCGGTGTAGATATCTCCATCTTAATACAGATGGCGGTGTAGATATTTATATGTTCATACAGATGGCGGTGCAGATATTTCCATGTTCATACGGATTGCGGTGAAGATATTTCCATGTTCATACAGATGGCGGTGTAGAAACTTCCATGTTCATACTGATAGCGGTGCTGATATTTCCATGTTTATACAGGTAGCAGTGTAGATATTTCCATGTTTATACTGATAGCGGTGCTGGTATTTCCATGTTTATACAGGTAGCAGTGTAGATATTTCCATGTTTATACAGATAGCAGTGTAGATATTTCCATGTTTATACACATAGCGGTGTAGATATTTCCATGTCTATACAGATAGCGGTGTAGATATTTCCATGTTTATGCAGATAGTGGTGTAGATATCTCCATCTTAATACAGATGGCGGTGTAGATATTTAAATGTTCATACAGATGGCGCTGCAGATATTTCCATGTTCATACAGATGGCGGTGTAGATATTTCCATGTTCATACAGATAGCGGTGTAGTTATTTCCATGTGTAAAGAGATAGCTGTGTAGATATTTCCATGTATAAGCAGATAGCTGTGTAGATATTTCCGTTTTCATGCAGATAGCGGTGTATATATTTCCCTGTTCAAACAGTTAGCGGTGTAGATATTTCCATGTTCATAAAGATAGCGGTGTAGATATTTCCATGTTTATACAGATAGCGGTGAAGATGTATGCATGTTTACACAGATAGCGGTGTCGATATCTCCATCTTAATACAGATGGCGGTGTAGATATTTATATGTTCATTCAGATGGCTGTGCAGATATTTCCATGTTCATACAGATGGCGGTGTAGATATTTCCATGTTCATACAGATAGCTCTGTAGATATTTCCATGTTCATCCAGATGGCTGTGTAGATATATCCATGTTCATACAGATGGCGGTGAAGATATTTCCATGTTCATACAGATATCGGTGTAGATATTTCCATGTTCATACAGATAGCGGTGTAGATATTTCCATGTTCATACAGATAGCAGTGTAGCTATTTCCATGTTCATACAGATAGCGGTGTAGATATTTCCATGTTCATCCAGATGGCTGTGTAGATATATCTATGTTCATACAGATGGCGGTGAAGATATTTCCATGTTCATAGAGATAGCGGTGTAGATATTGCCATGTTCATACAGATAGTGGTGTAGATATTGCCATGTTCATACAGATAGCGGTGTAGATATTGCCATGTTCATACAGATAGCGGTGTAGATATTTCCATGTTCATACAGATAGTGGTGTAGATATTTCCAAGTTTATACAGATAGCGGTGTAGATATCTCCATCTTAATACAGATGGCGGTGTAGATATTTATATGTTCATTCAGATGGCGGTGCAGATATTTCCATGCTCATACAGATGGCGGTGTAGATATTTCCATGTTCATACAGATAGCGGTGTAGTTATTTCCATGTGTAAAGAGATAGCTGTGTAGATATTCCCATGTTTATGCACATAGCTGTGTAGATATTTCCATTTTCAAGCAGATAGCGGTGTATATACTTCACTGTTCAAACAGATAGCGGTGTAGATATTTCCATGTTCATACAGATAGCGGTGTGGATATTTCCATGTTCATAGAGATAGCGGTGTAGATATTTCCATGTTTATACAGGTAGCGGTGTAGATATTTCCATGTTTATACAGATAGTGGTGAAGATGTATGCATGTTTACACAGATAGCGGTTTAGATATTTTCATGTTCATCCAGATGGCTGTGTAGATATTTCCATGTTCATACAGATAGTGGTGTAGATATTTCCATGTTCATACAGATAGCGGTGTAGCTATTTCTATGTTCATACAGATAGCGGTGTAGATATTTCCATGTTTATACAGATAGTGGTGAAGATGTATGCATGTTTAAACAGATAGCGGTGTAGATATTTCCATGTTCATACAGATAGCGGTGTAGATATTTCCATGTTCATCCAGACGGCTGTGTAGACATATCCATGTTCATACAGATGGCTGTGGGGATATTTCCATGTTCATACAGATGGCTGTGTAGATATATCCATGTTCATACAGATGGCGGTGACGTTATTTCCATGTTCATACAGATGGCGGTGTAGATATTTCCATGTTCATACAGATAGCGGTGCTGATATTTCCATGTTTATACAGGTATCGGTGTAGATATTTCCATGTTTATACAGATAGCGGTGTAGATATTTCCATGTTTATACAGATAGCGGTGTAGATATTTCCATGTTTATACAGATAGCTGTGTAGATATCTCCATCTTAATACAGATGGCGGTGTAGATATTCATATGTTCATACAGATGGCGGTGCAGATATTTCCATGTTCATACGGATGGCGGTGAAGATATTTCCATGTTCATACAGATGGCGGTGTAGAAACTTCCATGTTCATACTGATAGCGGTGCTGATATTTCCATGTTTATACAGGTAGCGGTGTAGATATTTCCATGTTTATTCAGATAGCAGTGAAGATATTTCCATGTTTATACAAATAGCGGTGTAGATATTTCCATGTCTGTACAGATAGCGGTGTAGATATTTCCATGTTTATGCAGATAGTGGTGTAGATATCTCCATCTTAATACAGATGGCGGTGTAGATATTTAAATGTTCATACAGATGGCGGTGCAGATATTTCCATGTTCATACAGATGGCGGTGTAGATATTTCCATGTTCATACAGATAGCGGTGTAGTTATTTCCATGTGTAAAGAGATAGCAGTGTAGATATTTCCATGTATAAGCAGATAGCTGTGTATATATTTCCGTTTTCATGCAGATAGCGGTGTATATATTTCCCTGTTCAAACAGTTAGTGTTGTAGATATTTCCATGTTCATAAAGATGGCAGTGTAGATATTTCCATGTTTATACAGATAGCGGTGAAGATGTATGCATGTTTACACAGATAGCGGTGTAGATATTTCCATGTTCATCCAGATGGCTGTGTAGATATATCCATGTTCATACAGATAGAGGTGTAGATATTTCCATGTTCATACAGATAGCGGTGCAGATATTTCCATGTTCATCCAGATGGCTGTGTAGATATATCCATGTTCATACAGATGGCGGTGAAGATATTTCCATGTTCATACAGATAGCGGTGTAGATATTTCCATGTTCATACAGATAGCGGTGTAGATATTTCCATGTTTATACAGATAGCGGTGTAGATATCCCCATCTTAATACAGATGGCGGTGTAGATATTTATATGTTCATTCAGGTGGCGGTGCAGATATTTCCATGTTCATACAGATGGCGGTGTAGATATTTCCATGTTCATACAGATAGCGGTGTAGATATTTCCATGTGTAAACAGATAGCTGTGTAGATATTCCCATGTATATGCACATAGCTGTGTAGATATTTCCATTTTCAAGCAGATAGCGGTGTATATACTTCCCTGTTCAAACAGATAGCGGGGTAGATATTTCCATGTTCATACAGATAGTGGTGTAGATATTTCCATGTTCATACAGATAGCGGTGTAGCTATTTCCATGTTCATACAGACAGCGGTGTGGATATTTCCATGTTCATAGAGATAGCGGTGTAGATATTTCCATGTTTATACAGGTAGCGGTGTAGATATTTCCATGTTTATACAGATAGCGGTGAAGATGTATGCATGTTTACACAGATAGCGGTTTAGATATTTTCATGTTAATCCACATGGCTGTGTAGATATTTCCATGTTCATACAGATAGCTGTGTAGATATTTCCACGTTCATCCAGATGGCTGTGTAGATATATCCATGTTCATACAGATGGCGGTGAAGATATTTCCATGTTCATACAGATAGCGGTGTAGATATTTCCATGTTCATACAGATAGCGGTGTTGATATTTCCAAGTTTATACAGATAGCGGTGTAGATATCTCCATCTTAATACAGATGGCGGTGTAGATATTTATATGTTCATTCAGATGGCGGTGCAGATATTTCCATGTTCATACAGATGGCGGTGAAGATATTTCCATGTTCATACAGATGGCGGTGTAGAAACTTCCATGTTCATACTGATAGCGGTGCTGATATTTCCATGTTTATACAGGTAGCGGTGTAGATATTTCCATGTTTATTCAGATAGCAGTGTAGATATTTCCATGTTTATACACATAGCGGTGTAGACATTTCCATGTCTGTACAGATAGCGGTGTAGATATTTCCAAGTTTATGCAGATAGTGGTGTAGATATCTCCATCTTAATACAGATGGCGGTGTAGATATTTAAATGTTCATACAGATGGCGCTGCAGATATTTCCATATTCATACAGATGGCGGTGTAGATATTTCCATGTTCATACAGATAGCGGTGTAGTTATTTCCATGTGTAAAGAGATAGCTGTGTAGATGTTTCCATGTATAAGCAGATAGCTGTGTAGATATTTCCGTTTTCCTGCAGATGGCGGTGTATATATTTCCCTGTTCAAACAGTTAGCGGTGTAGATATTTCCATGTTCATAAAGATAGCGGTGTAAATATTTCCATGTTTATAGAGATAGCGGTGAAGATGTATGCATGTTTACACAGAGAGCGGTGTAGATATTTCCATGTTCATCCAGATGGCTGTGTAGATATATCCATGTTCATACAGATAGAGGTGTAGATATTTCCATGTTCATAAAGATAGCGGTGTAGATATTTCCATGTTTATACAGATAGCGGTGAAGATGTATGCATGTTTTCACAGATATCGGTGTAGATATTTCCATGTTCATCAACATGGCTGTGTAGTTATATCCATGTTCATACAGATGGCGGTGAAGATATTTCCATGTTCATACAGATAGCGGTGTAGATATTTCCATGTTCATACAGATAGCGGTGTAGATATTTCCATGTTCATACAGATGGCTGTGTAGATATATCCATGTTCCTACAGATGGCGCTGAAGATATTTCCATGTTCATACAGATGGCGGTGTAGATATTTCCATGTTCATACAGATAGCGGGGCTGATATTTCCATGTTTATACATGTAGCCGTGTAGATATTTCCATGTTTATACAGATAGCGGTGTAGATATTTCCATGTTTATACACATAGCGGTGTAGATATTTCCATGTTCATACAGATAGCGGTGTATGTATTTCCATGTTCATACAGATAGCGGTGTAGATATTTCCATTTTCATGCAGATAGCGGTGTATATATTTCCCTGTTCAAACAGTTAGCGGTGTAGATATTTCCATGTCCATAAAGATAGCGGTGTAGATATTTCCATGTTTATACAGATAGCGGTGAAGTTGTATGCATGTTTACAAAGATAGCGGTGTAGATATTTCCACGTTCATCCAGATGGCTGTGTAGATATATCCATGTTCATACAGATGGCGGTGAAGATATTTCCATGTTCATACAGATAGCGGTGTAGATATCTCCATCTTAATACAGATGGCGGTGTAGATATTTATATGTTCTTACAGATGGCGGTGCAGATATTTCCATGTTCATACGGATTGCGGTGAAGATATTTCCATGTTCATACAGATGGCGGTGTAGAAACTTCCATGTTCATACTGATAGCGGTGCTGATATTTCCATGTTTATACAGGTAGCAGTGTAGATATTTCCATGTTTATACAGATAGCAGTGTAGATATTTCCATGTTTATACACATAGCGGTGTAGATATTTCCATGTCTATACAGATAGCGGTGTAGATATTTCCATGTTTATGCAGATAGTGGTGTAGATATCTCCATCTTAATACAGATGGCGGTGTAGATATTTAAATGTTCATACAGATGGCGCTGCAGATATTTCCATGTTCATACAGATGGCGGTGTAGATATTTCCATGTGCATACAGATAGCGGTGTAGTTATTTCCATGTGTAAAGAGATAGCTGTGTAGATATTTCCATGTATAAGCAGATAGCTGTGTAGATATTTCCGTTTTCATGCAGATAGCGGTGTATATATTTCCCTGTTCAAACAGTTAGCGGTGTAGATATTTCCATGTTCATAAAGATAGCGGTGTAGATATTTCCATGTTTATACAGATAGCGGTGAAGATGTATGCATGTTTACACAGATAGCGGTGTCGATATCTCCATCTTTATACAGATGGCGGTGTAGATATTTATATGTTCATTCAGATGGCTGTGCAGATATTTCCATGTTCATACAGATGGCGGTGTAGATATTTCCATGTTCATACAGATAGCTCTGTAGATATTTCCATGTTCATCCAGATGGCTGTGTAGACATATCCATGTTCATACAGATGGCGGTGAAGATATTTCCATGTTCATACAGATATCGGTGTAGATATTTCCATGTTCATACAGATAGCGGTGTAGATATTTCCATGTTCATACAGATAGCAGTGTAGCTATTTCCATGTTCATACAGATAGCGGTGTAGATATTTCCATGTTCATCCAGATGGCTGTGTAGATATATCTATGTTCATACAGATGGCGGTGAAGATATTTCCATGTTCATAGAGATAGCGGTGTAGATATTGCCATGTTCATACAGATAGTGGTGTAGATATTGCCATGTTCATACAGATAGCGGTGTAGATATTGCCATGTTCATACAGATAGCGGTGTAGATATTTCCATGTTCATACAGATAGCGGTGTAGATATTTCCAAGTTTATACAGATAGCGGTGTAGATATCTCCATCTTAATACAGATGGCGGTGTAGATATTTATATGTTCATTCAGATGGCGGTGCAGATATTTCCATGCTCATACAGATGGCGGTGTAGATATTTCCATGTTCATACAGATAGCGGTGTAGTTATTTCCATGTGTAAAGAGATAGCTGTGTAGATATTCCCATGTTTATGCACATAGCTGTGTAGATATTTCCATTTTCAAGCAGATAGCGGTGTATATACTTCACTGTTCAAACAGATAGCGGTGTAGATATTTCCATGTTCATACAGATAGCGGTGTGGATATTTCCATGTTCATAGAGATAGCGGTGTAGATATTTCCATGTTTATACAGGTAGCGGTGTAGATATTTCCATGTTTATACAGATAGTGGTGAAGATGTATGCATGTTTACACAGATAGCGGTTTAGATATTTTCATGTTCATCCAGATGGCTGTGTAGATATTTCCATGTTCATACAGATAGTGGTGTAGATATTTCCATGTTCATACAGATAGCGGTGTAGCTATTTCTATGTTCATACAGATAGCGGTGTAGATATTTCCATGTTTATACAGATAGTGGTGAAGATGTATGCATGTTTAAACAGATAGCGGTGTAGATATTTCCATGTTCATACAGATAGCGGTGTAGATATTTCCATGTTCATCCAGACGGCTGTGTAGACATATCCATGTTCATACAGATGGCTGTGGGGATATTTCCATGTTCATACAGATGGCTGTGTAGATATATCCATGTTCATACAGATGGCGGTGACGTTATTTCCATGTTCATACAGATGGCGGTGTAGATATTTCCATGTTCATACAGATAGCGGTGCTGATATTTCCATGTTTATACAGGTATCGGTGTAGATATTTCCATGTTTATACAGATAGCGGTGTAGATATTTCCATGTTTATACAGATAGCGGTGTAGATATTTCCATGTTTATACAGATAGCTGTGTAGATATCTCCATCTTAATACAGATGGCGGTGTAGATATTCATATGTTCATACAGATGGCGGTGCAGATATTTTCATGTTCATACGGATGGCGGTGAAGATATTTCCATGTTCATACAGATGGCGGTGTAGAAACTTCCATGTTCATACTGATAGCGGTGCTGATATTTCCATGTTTATACAGGTAGCGGTGTAGATATTTCCATGTTTATTCAGATAGCAGTGTAGATATTTCCATGTTTATACAAATAGCGGTGTAGATATTTCCATGTCTGTACAGATAGCGGTGTAGATATTTCCATGTTTATGCAGATAGTGGTGTAGATATCTCCATCTTAATACAGATGGCGGTGTAGATATTTAAATGTTCATACAGATGGCGGTGCAGATATTTCCATGTTCATACAGATGGCGGTGTAGATATTTCCATGTTCATACAGATAGCGGTGTAGTTATTTCCATGTGTAAAGAGATAGCTGTGTAGATATTTCCATGTATAAGCAGATAGCTGTGTAAATATTTCCGTTTTCATGCAGATAGCGGTGTATATATTTCCCTGTTCAAACAGTTAGCGGTGTAGATATTTCCATGTTCATAAAGATAGCAGTGTAGATATTTCCATGTTTATACAGATAGCGGTGAAGATGTATGCATGTTTACACAGATAGCGGTGTAGATATTTCCATGTTCATCCAGATGGCTGTGTAGATATATCCATGTTCATACAGATAGAGGTGTAGATATTTCCATGTTCATACAGATAGCGGTGCAGATATTTCCATGTTCATCCAGATGGCTGTGTAGATATATCCATGTTCATACAGATGGCGGTGAAGATATTTCCATGTACATACAGATAGCGGTGTAGATATTTCCATGTTCATACAGATAGCGGTGTAGATATTTCCAAGTTTATACAGATAGCGGTGTAGATATCCCCATCTTAATACAGATGGCAGTGTAGATATTTATATGTTCATTCAGGTGGCGGTGCAGATATTTCCATGTTCATACAGATGGCGGTGTAGATATTTCCATGTTCATACAGATAGCGGTGTAGATATTTCCATGTGTAAACAGATAGCTGTGTAGATATTCCCATGTATATGCACATAGCTGTGTAGATATTTCCATTTTCAAGCAGATAGCGGTGTATATACTTCCCTGTTCAAACAGATAGCGGTGTAGATATTTCCATGTTCATACAGATAGTGGTGTAGATATTTCCATGTTCATACAGATAGCGGTGTAGCTATTTCCATGTTCATACAGACAGCGGTGTGGATATTTCCATGTTCATAGAGATAGCGGTGTAGATATTTCCATGTTTATACAGGTAGCGGTGTAGATATTTCCATGTTTATACAGATAGCGGTGTGGATATTTCCATGTTCATACAGATAGCGGTGTAGATATTTCCATGTTTATACAGGTAGCGATGTAGATATTTCCATGTTTATACAGATAGCGGTGAAGGTGTATGCATGTTTACACAGATAGCGGTGTATATATTTTCATGTTCATCCACATGGCTGTGTAGATATTTCCATGTTCATACAGATTGCGGCGTAGATATTTCCATGTTCATCCAGATGGCTGTGTAGATATATCCATGTTCATACAGATTGCGGTGTAGATATTTCCATGTTCATACAGATAGAGGTGTAGATATTTCCATGTTTATACAGATTGCGGTGAAGATGTATGCATATTTACACAGATAGCGGTGTAGATATTTCCATGTTCATACAGATAGAGGTGTAGATATTTCCATGTTTATACACATAGCGGTGTAGATATTTCCATGTTCATGCAGATAGCGGTGTAGATATTTCCATGTTCATCCAGATAGTGGTGTATGTATTTCCATGTTCATACAGATAGTGGTGTAGATATTACCATGTTTATACACATAGCGGTGTAGATATTTCCATGTTTATACAGATAGCGGTGTAGATATCTCCATCTTAATACAGATGGCGGTGTAGATATTTATATGTTCATTCAGATGGCGGTGCAGATATTTCCATGTTCATACAGATGGCGGTGTAGATATTTCCATGTTCATACAGATAGCGGTGTAGTTATTTCCATGTGTAAAGAGATAGCTGTGTAGATATTCCCATGTATATGCAGAGAGCTGTGTAGATATTTCCATTTTCAAGCAGATAGCGGTGTATATACTTCCCTGTTCATACAGATAGTGGTGTAGATATATCCATGTTCATACAGATAGTGGTGTAGATATTTCCATGTTCATACAGATAGCGGTGCAGATATTTCCATGTTCATACAGATAGCGGTGTAGATATTTCCATGTTCATACAGATAGTGATGTATGTATTTCCATGTTCATACAGATAGTGGTGTAGATATTTCCATTTTCATGCAGATAGCGGTGTATATATTTCCCTGTTCAAACATTTAGCGGTGTAGATATTTCCATGTTCATAAAGATAGCCGTGTAGATATTTCCATGTTTATACCCATAGCGGTGAAGATGTATGCATGTTTACACAGATAGCGGTGTAGATATTTCCATGTTCATCCACATGGCTGTGTAGAAATATCCATGTTCATACAGATGGCGGTGAAGATATTTCCATGTTCATACATATAGCGGTGTAGATATTTCCATGTTCATACAGATAGCGGTGTAGATATTTCCATGTTCATACAGATAGCGGTGTATGTATTTCCATGTTCATACAGATAGCGTTGTAGATATTTCCATGTTCATCCTGATGGCTGTGTACATATTTCCATGTTCATACAGATAGCGGTGTAGATATTTCCATGTTCATACAGATACCGGTGTAGATATTTCCATGTTCATCCAGATTGCAGTGTACATATATCCATGTTCATACAGATGGCGGTGAAGATATTTCCATGTTCATACAGATGGCGTTGTAGATATTTCCATGTTCATACAGATAGCCGTGTAGATATTGCCATGTTCCTACCGACAGCGGTGCTGATACTTCCATGTTTATACAGGTAGCGGTGTACATATTTCTGTGTTTATACAGGTAGCGGTGTAGATATTTCCATGTTCATACAGATAGCGGTGTAGATATTTCCATGTTTATACAGATAGCGGTGTAGATATCTCCTTTTAATACAGACGGCGGTGTAGATATTTATATGTTCATACAGATGGCGGTGCAGATATTTCCATGTTCATACAGATGGTGGTGTAGATACTTCCATCTTTATAGAGATAGCGGTGTAGTTATTTCCATGTGCAAAGAGATAGCTGTGTAGATATTTCCATGTATATGCAGATAGCTGTGTAGATATTTCCATTTTCATGCAGATAGCGGTGCAGATATTTCCATGTTCAAACTGATAGCGGTGTAGATATTTCCATGTTCATACAGATAGCTGTGTGGATATTTCCATGTTTATACAGATAGCGGTGAAGATGTATGCATGTTTCCACAGATAGCGGTGAAGATGTATGCATGTTTCCACAGATAGCGGTGTAGATAGTTCCATGTTCATACAGATAGCGGTGTAGATATTTCCATGATCATCCAGACGGCTGTGAAGACATATCCATGTTCATACAGATGGTGGTGAAGTTATTTCCATGTTCATACCGATGGCGGTGTAGTTACTTCCATGTTCATACTGATAGCGGTGCTGATATTTCCATGTTTATACAGGTAGCGGTGTAGATATTTCCATGTTTATACACATAGCGGTGAATATATTTCCATGTTTATACAGATGGCGGTGTAGATATCTCCATCTTAATACAGACGGCGGTGTAGATATTTATATGTTCATACTGATGGCGGTGCAGATATTTCCATGTTCATACAGACCGCGGTGTAGATATTTCCATGTAAATACAGATAGTGGTGTAGTTATTTCCATGTGTAAAGAGATAGCTGTGTAGATATTTCCATGTATATGCAGATAGCTGTGTAGATATTTCCATTTTCATGCAGATAGCGGTGTATATATTTCCCTGTTCAAACAGTTAGCGGTGTAGATATTTCCATGTTCAGAAAGATAGCGGTGTAGATATTTCCATGTTTATACAGATAGCGGTGAAGATGTATGCATGTTTACACAGATAGCGGTGTAGATATTTTCATGTTCATCCAGATGGCTGTGTAGATATATCCATGTTCATACAGATAGCGGTGTAGATATTTCCATCTTCATACAGATAGCGGTGCAGATATTTCCATGTTCATCCAGATGGCTGTGTAGATATATCCATGTTCATACAGATGGCGGTGAAGATATTTCCATGTTCATGCAGATAGCGGTGTAGATATTTCCATGTTCATACAGAAAGCGGTGTAGATATTACCATGTTCATACAGATAGCGGTGTATATATTTCCATGTTCAAACAGATAGCAGTGTAGATATTTCCATTTTCAAGCAGATAGCGCTGTATATATTTCCATGTTCAAACAGATAGCGGTGTAGATATTTCCATGTTCATAAAGATAGCGGTGTAGATATTTCCATGTTTATACAGATAGCGGTGAAAATGTATGCATGTTTACACAGATTGCGGTGTAGATATTTCCATGTTCATCCAGAAGGCTGTGTAGATATATCCATGTTCATACAGATGGCGGTGAAGATATTTCCATGTTCATACAGATAGCGGTGTAGATATTTCCATGTTCATACAGATAGCGGTGTAGATATTTCCATGTTCATACAGATAGCGGTGCATGTATTTCCATGTTCATACAGATAGCGGTGTAGATATTTCCATGTTCACCCAGAAGGCTGTGTAGATATTTCCATGTTCATACAGATAGCGGTGTAGCTATTTCCATGTTCATACAGATAGCGGTGTAGATATTTCCATGTTCATCCAGATGGCTGTGTAGATATATCCATGTTCATACAGATGGCGGTGAAGGTATTTCCATGTTCATACAGGTAGCGGTGTAGATATTTCCATGTTCATCCAGACTTCTGTGTAGATATATCCATGATCATACAGATGGAGGTGAAGATATTTCCATGTTTATACAGATAGCGGTGAAGATGTATGCATGTTTACACAGATAGCGGTGTAGATATTTCCATGTTCATACAGATATCGGTGTAGATATTTCCATGTTCATCCAGATGGCTGTGTAGATATATCCATGTTCATACAGATAGCGGTGTAGATATTTCCATGTTCATACAGATAGTGCTGCAGATATTTCCATGTTCATACAGATAGCGGTGTAGCTATTTCCATGTTCATACAGATAGCGGCGTAGATATTTCCATGTTCGTACAGATAGCGGTGTAGATATTTCCATGTTCATACAGATATCGGTGCATATATTTCCAAGTTTATACAGGTAGCGGTGTAGATATTTCCATGTTTATACTGATAGCGGTGTAGATATTTCCATGTTTATACAGATAGCGGTGTAGATATTTCCAAGTTCATACAGATAGTGGTGTAGATATTTCCATGTTCATACAGATAGCGGTGTAGGTATTTCCATGTTCATACAGATAGCGGTGTAGTTATTTCCATGTTCATACAGATAGTGGTGTAGATATTTCCATGTTCATACAGATAGCGGTGTAGCTATTTCCATGTTCATACAGATAGCGGTGTGGATATTTCCATGTTCATAGAGATAGCGGTGTAGATATTTCCATGTTCATTCAGATAGCGGTGCTGATAGTTCCATGTTTATACAGGTAGCGGTGTAGATATTTCCATGTTTATACAGATAGCGGTGAAGATGTATGCATGTTTACACATATAATGGTGTACATATATTCATGTTCATCCAGATGGCTGTGTAGATATTTCCATGTTCATACCGATAGCGGTGTAGATATTTCCATGTTCATCCAGATGGCTGTGTAGATATATCCATGTTCATACCGATAGCGGTGTAGATATTTCCATGTTCATCCAGATGGCTGTGTAGATATATCCATGTTCATACACATGGCAGTGAAGATATTTCCATGTTCATACAGATAGCGGTGTAGATATTTCCATGTTCATACAGATAGCGGTGTAGATATTTCCGTGTTCATACCGATAACGGTGCTGATATTTCCATGTTTATACAAGTAGCGGTGTAGATATTTCCATGTTTATACAGATAGCGGTGTAGATATTTCCATGTTTATACAGATAGCAGTGTAGATATTTCCATGTTTATACAGATAGCGGTGAAGATATCTCTTTCCTGATACAGATGGCAGTGTAGATATTTATAGGTTCATAGAGATGGCGGTGCAGATATTTCCATGTTCATACAGGTGGCGGTGTAGATATTTCCATGTTCATACATATAGCGGTGTAGTTATTTCCATGTGTAAAGAGATAGAAGTATAGATATTTCCATGTATATGCAGATAGCTGTTTAGATATTTCCATTTTCATGCAGATAGAGGTGTATATATTTCCCTGTTCAAACAGATAGCGGTGTAGATATTTCCATGTTCCTACAGATAGTGGTGTAGATATTTCCATGTTCATACAGATAGCGGTGTAGATATTTCCATGTTCATACAGATAGCCGTGTAGATATTTCCGTGTTCATACCGATAGCGGTGCTGATATTTCCATGTTTATACAGGTAGCGGTGTAGATATTTCCATGTTTATACAGATAGCGGTGTAGATATTTCCATGTTCATACAGATAGCGGTGTAGATATTTCCATGTTCATACATATAGCGGTGCTGATATTTCCATGTTTATACAGGTAGCGGTGTAGATATTTCCATGTTTATACAGAGAGCGGTGTAGATATCTCCATCTTAATACAGATGGCGGTGTAGATATTTATATGTTCATACAGATGGCGGTGCAGATATTCCCATGTTAATACAGATGGCGGTGTAGATATTTCCATGTCCAAACAGATAGCGGTGTAGATATTTCCACGTTTATACAGATAGCGGTGAAGATGTATGCATGTCTACACAGATAGCAGTGTAGATATTTCCATGTTCATCCAGATGGCTGTGTAGACATATCCATGTTCATACAGATAGCGGTGTAGATATTTCCATGTTCATACAGATAGCGGTGCATGTATTTCCATGTTCATACAGATAGCGGTGTAGATATTTCCATGTTCACCCAGAAGGCTGTGTAGATATTTCCATGTTCATACAGATAGCGGTGTAGCTATTTCCATGTTCATACAGATAGCGGTGTAGATATTTCCATGTTCATCCAGATGGCTCTGTAGATATATCCATGTTCATACAGATGGCGGTGAAGGTATTTCCATGTTCATACAGATAGCGGTGTAGATATTTCCATGTTCATCCAGACTTCTGTGTAGATATATCCATGATCATACAGATGGAGGTGAAGATATTTCCATGTTTATACAGATAGCGGTGAAGATGTATGCATGTTTACACAGATAGCGGTGTAGATATTTCCATGTTCATACATATATCGGTGTAGATATTTCCATGTTCATCCAGATGGCTGTGTAGATATATCCATGTTCATACAGATAGCGGTGTAGATATTTCCATGTTCATACAGATAGTGCTGTAGATATTTCCATGTTCATACAGATAGCGGTGTAGCTATTTCCATGTTCATACAGATAGTGGCGTAGATATTTCCATGTTCATACAGATAGTGGTGTAGATATTTCCATGTTCATACAGATAGCGGTGTAGCTATTTCCATGTTCATACAGATAGCGGTGTGGATATTTCCATGTTCATAGAGATAGCGGTGTAGATATTTCCATGTTCATACAGATAGCGGTGCTGATATTTCCATGTTTATACAGGTAGCGGTGTAGATATTTCCATGTTTATACAGATAGCGGTGAAGATGTATGCATGTTTACACATATAGCGGTGTACATATTTTCATGTTCATCCAGATGGCTGTGTAGATATTTCCATGTTCATACCGATAGCGGTGTAGATATTTCCATGTTCATCCAGATGGCTCTGTAGATATATCCATGTTCATACACATGGCAGTGAAGATATTTCCATGTTCATACAGATAGCGGTGTAGATATTTCCATGTTCATACAGATAGCGGTGTAGATATTTCCGTGTTCATACCGATAACGGTGCTGATATTTCCATGTTTATGCAAGTAGCGGTGTAGATATTTCCATGTTTATACAGATAGCGGTGTAGATATTTCCATGTTTATACAGATAGCAGTGTAGATATTTCCATGTTTATACAGATAGCGGTGAAGATATCTCTTTCCTAATACAGATGGCAGTGTAGATATTTATATGTTCATAGAGATGGCGGTGCAGATATTTCCATGTTCATTCAGGTGGCGGTGTAGATATTTCCATGTTCATACAGATAGCGGTGTAGTTATTTCCATGTGTAAAGAGATAGCAGTATAGTTATTTCCATGTATATGCAGATAGCTGTTTAGATATTTCCATTTTCATGCAGATAGCGGTGTATATATTTCCCTGTTCAAACCGATAGCGGTGTAGATATTTCCATGTTCCTACAGATAGTGGTGTAGATATTTCCATGTTCATACAGATAGCGGTGTAGATATATCCATGTTCATCCAGATGGCTGTGTAGATATATCCATGTTCATACAGATAGCGGTGTAGATAATTCCATGTTCATACAGATAGTGGTGTAGATATTTCCATGTTCATACAGATAGCGGTGTAGCTATTTCCATGTTCATACAGATAGCGGTGTAGATATTTCCATGTTTATACAGATAGCGGTGAAGATGTATGCATGTTTACACAGATAGCGGTGTAGATATTTCCATGTTCATACAGATAGCGGTGTAGATATTTCCATGTTCATCCAGACGGCTGTGTAGACATATCCATGTTCATACAGATGGCGGTGAAGATATTTCCATGTTCATACAGATGGCTGTGTAGATATATCCATGTTCATACAGATGACGGTGAAGATTTTGCCATGTTCATACAGATGGCGGTGTAGATATTTCCATGTTCATACAGATAGCGGTGCTGATATTTCCATGTTTATACAGGTAGCAGAGTAGATATTTCCATGTTTATGCAGATAGCGGTGTAGATATTTCCATGTTTATACACATAGCGGTGTAGATATTTCCATGTTTATACAGATAGCGGTGTAGTTATCTCCATCTTAATACAGATGGCGGTGTAGATATTTATATGTTCACACAGATGGCGGTGCAGATATTTCCATGTTCATACAGATGGCGGTGAAGATATTTCCATGTTCATACAGATGGCGGTGTAGGTACTTCCATGTTCATACTGATAGCAGTGCTGATATTTCCATGTTTATACAGGTAGCGGTGTAGATATTTCCATGTTCATACAGATAGCGGTGTAGGTATTACCATGTTTATACACATAGCGGTGTAGATATTTCCATGTTTATACAGATATCGGTGTAGATATTTCCATCTTAATACAGATGGCGGTGTAGATATTTATATGTTCATTCAGATGGCGGTGCAGATATTTCCATGTTCATACAGATGGCGGTGAAGATATTTCCATGTTCATACAGATGGCAGTGTAGATATTTCCATGTTCATACAGATAGCGATGTAGATATTTCCATGTTCATACAGATGGCTGTGTAGATATATCCATGTTCCTACAGATGGCGGTGAAGGTATTTCCATGTTCATACAGATGGCAGTGTAGATATTTCCATGTTCATACAGATAGCGGGGCTTATATTTCCATGTTTATACAGGTAGCGGTGTAGATATTTCCATGTTTATACAGATAGCGGTGTAGATATTTCCATGTTTATACAGATAGCGGTGTAGATATTTCCATGTTTATACAGATAGCGGTGTAGATATCTCAATCTTAATACAGATGGCTGTGTGGAAATTTATATGTTCATACAGATGGCGGTGCAGATATTTCCATGTTCATACAGATGGTGGTGTAGATATTTCCTTTTTTATAGAGATAGCGATGTAGTTATTTCCACGTGTAAAGAAATAGCTTTGTAGATATTTCCGTGTATATGCAGATAGCTGTGTAGATATTTCCAATTTCATGCAGATAGCGGTGTAGATATTTCCATGTTCAAACAGATAGCGGTGTAGATATTTCCATGTTCATACAGATAGCGGTGTAGATATTTCCATGTTTATACAGATAGTGGTGAAGATGAATGCATGTTTGCACAGAGAGTGGTGTAGATATTTCCATGTTTATGCAGATAGCGGTGTAGATATCTCCTTCTTAACACAGATGGCGGTGTAGATATTTGCATGTTCATACAGATCGCGGTGTAGATATTTCCATGTTTATAGAGATAGAGGTGTAGTTATTTCCATGTGCAAAGAGATAGCTGTGTAGATATTTCCATTTATATGCAGATAGTTGTTTAGATATTTCCATTTTCATGCAGATAGCGGTGTAGATATTTCCATGTTCAAACAGATAGCGGTGTAGATATTTCCATGTCCATACAGATAGCGGTGTAGATATTTCCATGTTTATACAGATAGTGGTGAAGATGTATGCATGTTTACACAGATAGCGGTGTAGATATTTCCATGTTCATACAGACGGCTGTGTAGACATATCCATGTTCATACAGATGGCGGTGAAGCTATTTCCATGTTCATACAGATGGCTGTGTAGATATATCCATGTTCATACAGATGGCGGTGACGATATTTCCATGTTCATACAGACGGCGGTGTACATATTTCCATGTTCATACTGATAACGGTGCTGATATTTCCATGTTTATACAGGTGGCGGTGTAGATATTTCAATGTTTATACAGATAGCGTTGTAGATATTTCCATGTTCATCCATATGGCTGTGTAGATATATCCATGTTCATACAGATGGTGGTGAAGACATTTCCCTGTTCATACAGATAGCGGTGTAGATATTTCCATGTTCATACAGATAACCGTGTAGATATTGCCATGTTCATACCGATAGCGGTGCTGATACTTCCATGTTTATACAGGTAGCGGTGTAGATATTTCCATGTTTATACACATAGCGGTGTAGATATTTCCATGTTTATACAGATAGCGGTGTAGATATCTCCATCTTAATACAGATGGTGGTGTAGATATTTATATGTTCATACAGATGGCGGTGCAGATATTTCCATGTTCATACGGATGGCGGTGAAGATATTTCCATGTTCATACAGATGGCGGTGTAGAAACTTCCATCTTCATACTGATAGCGGTGCTGACATTTCCATGTTTATACTGGTAGAGGTGTAGATATTTCAATGTTTATTACAGATAGCAGTGTAGATATTTCCATGTTTATTCACATAGCGGTGTAGATATTTCCATGTTTGTACAGATAGCAGTGTAGATATTTCCATGTTTATGCAGATAGTGGTGTAGATATCTCCATCTTAATACAGATGGTGGTGTAGATATTTAAATGTTCATACAGATGGCGGTGCAGATATTTCCATGTTCATACAGATGGCGGTGTAGGTATTTCCATGTTCATACAGATAGCGGTGTAGTTATTTCCATGTGTAAAGAGATAGCTGTGTAGATATTTCCATGTATAAGCAGATAGCTGTGTAGATATTTCCGTATTCATGCAGATAGCGGTGTATACATTTCCCTGTTCAAACAGTTAGCGGTGTAGATATTTCCATGTTCATAAAGATAGCAGTGTAGATATTTCCATGTTTATACAGATAGCGGTGTAGATATTTCCATGTTCATAGAGATAGCGGTGTAGATATTTCCATGTTCATACAGATAGCCGTGTAGATATTGCAATGTTCATACCGATAGCGGTGCTGATACTTCCATGTTTATACAGGTAGCGGTGTACATATTTCCGTGTTTATACAGATAGCGGTGTAGATATTTCCATGTTCATACAGATAGCGGTGTAGATATTTCCATGTTTATACAGATAGCGGTGTAGATATCTCCTTCTTAATACAGATGGCGGTGTAGATATTTCCATGTTCATACAGATGGCGGTGTAGATATTTCCATGTTTATAGAGATAGCGGTGTAGATATTTCCATGTGCAAAGAGATAGCTGTGTAGATATTTCCATTTATATGCAGATAGTTGTGTAGATATTTCCATGTTCATACAGATAGTGGTGTAGATATTTCCATGTTTCTACAGATAGCGATGAAGATGTATGCATGTTTACACAGATAGCGGTGTAGATATTTCCATGTTCATCCAGACGGCTGTGTAGACATATCCATGTTCATACAGATGGTGGTGAAGATATTTCTATGTTCATACAGATGGCTGTGTAGATATTTCCATGTTCATACAGATATTGGTGTAGATATTTCCATGTTCATACAGATAGCGGTGTAGCTATTTCCATGTTCATACAGATAGCGGTGTAGATATTTCCATGTTCATAGAGATGGCTGTGTAGATATATCCATGTTCCTACAGATGGCGGTGAAGATATTTCCATGTTCATACAGATGGCAGTGTAGATATTTCCATGTTCATAGAGATAGTGGGGCTTATATTTCCATGTTTATACAGGTAGCAGTGTAGATATTTCCTTGTTTATACAGAAAGCGGCATAGATATTTCCATGTTTATACAGATAGCAGTGTAGATATTTCCAAGTTTATACAGATAGCGGTGTAGATATCTCCATCTTAATACAGATGGCGGTGTAGATATTTATATGTTCATACAGATGTCGGTGCAGATATTTCCATGTTCATACAGATGGCGGTGTAGATATTTCCATGTTTATAGAGATAGCAGTGTAGTTATTTCCATGTGTAAAGAGATAGCTTTGTAGATATTTCCATGTATATGCAGACAGCTGTGTAGATATTTCCATTTTCACGCAGATAGCGGTGAAGATGTATACATGTTTACACAGATAGCGGTGTAGATATTTCCATGTTCATGCAGATAGCGGTGTAGATATTTCCATGTTCATACAGATGGCTGTGTAGATATATCTATGTTCTTACAGATGGCGGAGAAGATATTTCCATGTTGATACAGATAGCGGTGTAGATATTTCCATGTTCATACAGATAGCGGTGTAGATATTTCCATGTTCATACAGATAGCGGTGTAGATATTTCCATGTTCATACAGATAGCGTTGTAGCTATTTCCAAGTTTATACAGATAGTGGTGTAGATATCTCCATCTTAATACAGATGGCGGTGTAGATATTTATATGTTCATTCAGATGGCGATGCAGATATTTCCATGTTCATACAGATGGCGGTGTAGATATTTCCATGTTCATACAGATAGCGGTGTAGTTATTTCCATGTGTAAAGAGATAGCTGTGTAGATATTCCCATGTATATGCACATAGCTGTGTAGATATTTCCATTTTCAAGCAGATAGCGGTGTATATACTTCCCTGTTCAAACAGATAGCGGTGTAGATATTTCCATGTTCATACAGATAGTGGTGTAGATATTTCCATGTTCATACAGATAGCGGTGTAGCTATTTCCATGTTCATACAGATAGCGGTGTGGATATTTCCATGTTCATAGAGATAGCGGTGTAGATATTTCCATGTTTATACAGATAGCAGTGTAGATATTTCCATGTTTATACAGATAGCGGTGAAGATGTATGCATGTTTACACAGATAGCGGTTTAGATATTTTCACGTTAATCCAGATTGCTGTGTAGATATTTCCATGTTCATACAGATAGCTGTGTAGATATTTCCATGTTCATCCAGATGGCTGTGTAGATATATCCATGTTCATACAGATGGCGGTGAAGATATTTCCATGTTCATACAGATATCGGTGTAGATATTTCCATGTTCATACAGATAGCAGTGTAGATATTTCCATGTTCATAGAGATAGCGGTGTAGATATTTCCATGGTCATACAGATAGCGGTGCTGATATTTCCATGTTTATACAGGTAGCGGTGTAGATAATTCCATGTTTATACAGATAGCGGTGTAGATATTTCCATGTTTATACAGATTGCGGTGTAGACATTTCCATGTTTATACAGATAGCGGTGTAGATATTTCCATGTTTATACAGATAGTGGTGTAGATATTTCCATGTTTATAGAGATAGCGGTGTAGTTATTTCCATGTGTAAAGAGATAGCTTTGTAGATATTTCCATGTATATGCAGATAGCTGTGTAGATATTTCCATTTTCATGCAGATAGCTGTGTAGATATTTCCATGTTCATACAGATAGCGGTGTAGATATTTCCATGTTCATACAGATAGCTGTGCTGATATTTCCATGTTTATACAGGTAGCGGTGTAGATATTTCCATGTTTATACAGATAGCGGTGTAGATATTTCCATGTTTATACAGATAGCGGTGTAGATATTTCCATGTTTATACAGATAGCAGTGTAGATATCTCCATCTTAATACAGATGGCTGTGTAGAAATTTATATGTTCATACAGATGGCGGTGCAGATATTTCCATGTTCATACAGATGGTGGTGTAGATATTTCCTTTTTTATAGAGATAGCGGTGTAGTTATTTCCATGTGTAAAGAAATAGCTTTGTAGATATTTCCGTGTATATGCAGATAGCTGTGTAGATATTTCCATTTTCATGCAGATAGCGGTGTAGATATTTCCATGTTCAAACAGATAGCGGTGTAGATATTTCCATGTTCATACAGATAGCGGTGTAGATATTTCCATGTTTATACAGATAGTTTTGAAGATGTATGCATGTTTGCACAGAGAGTGGTGTAGATATTTCCATGTTCATACAGATAGCGGTGTAAATATTTCCATGTTCATGCAGATAGTGGTGTAGATATTTCCATGTTCATACAGACAGCGGTGTAGATACTTCCATGTTCATACAGATAGCGGTGTAGATATTTCCATGTTCATCCAGAAGGCTATGTAGATATATCCATGTTCATAAGGATGGCGGTGAAGATATTTCCATGTTCATACAGATAGCGGTGTAGATATTTCCATGTTCATACAGATAGCGGTGTAGATATTTCCATGTTCATACAGATAGCGGTGTAGTTATTTCCATGTTCATACAGATAGCGGTGTAGCTATTTCCATGTTCATACAGATAGCGGTGCAGATATTTCCATGTTAAAACAGATGGCGGTGTAGATATTTCCATGTTTATAGAGATAGCGGTGTAGTTATTTCCATGTGTAAAGAAATAGCTTTGTAGATATTTCCATGTATATGCAGATAGCTGTGTAGATATTTCCATTTTCATGCAGATAGCGGTGTAGATATTTCCATGTTCAAACAGATAGCGGTGTAGATATTTCCATGTTTATACAGATAGCGGTGTAGATATTTCTATGTTTATACAGATAGCGGTGTAGATATCTCCATCTTAATACAGATGGCGGTGTAGATATTTATATGTTCATTCAGATGGCGATGCAGATATTTCCATGTTCATACAGATGGCGGTGTAGATATTTCCATGTTCATACAGATAGCGGTGTAGTTATTTCCATGTGTAAAGAGATAGCTGTGTAGATATTCCCATGTATATGCACATAGCTGTGTAGATATTTCCATTTTCATGCAGATAGCGGTGTAGATATTTCCATGTTCAAACAGATAGCGGTGTAGCTATTTCCATGTTCATACAGATAGCGGTGTAGCTATTTCCATGTTCATACAGATAGCGGTGTGGATATTTCCATGTTCATAGAGATAGCGGTGTAGATATTTCCATGTTTATACAGGTAGCAGTGTAGATATTTCCATGTTTATACAGATAGCGGTGAAGATGTATGCATGTATACACAGATAGCGGTTTAGATATTTTCACATTAATCCAGATTGCTGTGTAGATATTTCCATGTTCATACAGATAGCTGTGTAGATATTTCCATGTTCATCCAGATGGCTGTGTAGATATATCCATGTTCATACAGATGGCGGTGAAGATATTTCCATGTTCATACAGATATCGGTGTAGATATTTCCATGTTCATACAGATAGCGGTGTAGCTATTTCCATGTTCATACAGATAGCAGTGTAGATATTTCCATGTTCATAGAGATAGCGGTGTAGATATTTCCATGGTCATACAGATAGCGGTGCTGATATTTCCATGTTTATACAGGTAGCGGTGTAGATAATTCCATGTTTATACAGATAGCGGTGTAGATATTTCCATGTTTATACAGATAGCGGTGTAGACATTTCCATGTTTATACAGATAGCGGTGTAGATATTTCCATGTTTATACAGATAGTGGTGTAGATATTTCCATGTTTATAGAGATAGCGGTGTAGTTATTTCCATGTGTAAAGAGATAGCTTTGTAGATATTTCCATGTATATGCAGATAGCTGTGTAGATATTTCCATTTTCATGCAGATAGCTGTGTAGATATTTCCATGTTCATACAGATAGCGGTGTAGATATTTCCATGTTCATACAGATAGCGGTGCTGATATTTCCATGTTTATACAGATAGCGGTGTAGATATTTCCATGTTTATACAGATAGCGGTGTAGATATTTCCATGTTTATACGGATAGCGGTGTAGATATTTCCATGTTTATACAGATAGCGGTGTAGATATCTCCATCTTAATACAGATGGCTGTGTAGAAATTTATATGTTCATACAGATGGCGGAGCAGATATTTCCATGTTCATACAGATGGTGGTGTAGATATTTCCTTTTTTATAGAGATAGCGGTGTAGTTATTTCCATGTGTAAAGAAATAGCTTTGGAGATATTTCCGTGTATATGCAGATAGCTGTGTAGATATTTCCATTTTCATGCAGATAGCGGTGTAGATATTTCCATGTTCAAACAGATAGCGGTGTAGATATTTCCATGTTCATACAGATAGCGGTGTAGATATTTCCATGTTTATACAGATAGTTTTGAAGATGTATGCATGTTTGCACAGAGAGTGGTGTAGATATTTCCATGTTCATACAGATAGCGGTGTAAATATTTCCATGTTCATGCAGATAGTGGTGTAGATATTTCCATGTTCATACAGACAGCGGTGTAGATATTTCCATGTTCATACAGATAGCGGTGTAGATATTTCCATGTTCATCCAGAAGGCTGTGTAGATATATCCATGTTCATAAGGATGGCGGTGAAGATATTTCCATGTTCATACAGATAGCGGTGTAGATATTTCCATGTTTATACAGATGGTGTAGATAATTCCATGTTTATAGAGATAGCGGTGTAGTTATTTCCATGTGTAAAGAAATAGGTTTGTAGATATTTCCATGTATATGCAGATAGCTGTGTAGATATTTCCATTTTTATGCAGATAGCGGTGTAGATATTTCCATGTTCAAACAGATAGCGGTGTAGATATTTCCATGTTCATTCAGATAGCGGTGTAGATATTTCCATGTTTATACAGATAGCGGTGTAGATATTTCTATGTTTATACAGATAGCGGTGTAGTTATTTCCATGTTCATACAGATAGCAGTGTAGATATTTCCATGTTTAAACAGATAGTGGTGAAGATGTATACATGTTTACAGAGATAGCGGTGTAGATATTTCCATGTTCATTCAGGTAGCGGTGTAGATATTTCCATGTTCATCCAGATGGCTGTGTAGATATATCCATGTTCATACAGATGGCGGTGAAGATATTTCCATGTTCATAAAGATAGCGGTGTAGATCTTTCCATGTTCATACAGATAGCGGTGTAGATCTTTCTATGTTCATACAGATTGCGGTGTAGATATTTCCATGTTCATCCAGATGGCTGTGTAGATATATCCATATTCATACAGATGGCGGTGAAGATATTTCCATGTTCATACATATAGCGGTGTAGATATATCTATGTTCATACAGATAGTGGTGTAGATATTTCCATGTTAATACAGATAGCGGTGTGGCTATTTCCATGTTCATACAGATAGCCTTGTAGATATTTCCATGTTCATCCAGATGGCTGTGTAGATATTTCCATGTTTATACAGATAGCTGTGCTGATATTTCCATGTTTATACAGGTAGCGGTGTAGATATTTCCATGTTTATACAGATAGCGGTGTAGATATTTCCATGTTTATACAGATAGCGGTGTAGATATTTCCATGTTTATACAGATAGCGGTTTAGATATCTCCATCTTCATACAGATGGTGGTGTAGATATTTATATGTTCATACAGATGGTGGTGCAGATATTTCCATGTTCATACAGATGGCGGTGTAGATATTTCCATGTTAATAGAGATAGCGGTGTAGTTATTTCCATGTGTAAAGAAATAGCTTTGTAGATATTTCCATGTATATGCCGATAGGTGTGTAGATATTTCCATTTTCATGCAGATAGCGGAGTAGATATTTCTATGTTCATACAGATAGCGGTGGACATATTTCCATGTTTATACAGATAGCGGTGAAGGTGTATGCATGTTTACACAGATAGTGGTGTAGATATTTCCATGTTCATACAGATAGCGGTGTAGATATTTTCATGTTCATCCAGATGTCTATGTAGATATATCCATGTTCATACAGATGGCGGTGAAGATATTTCCATGTTCATACAGATAGCGGTGTAGATATTTCCATGTTCATACAGATAGCGGTGTAGATATTTCCATGTTCATACAGATAGCGGTGTAGCTATTTCGATGTTCATACATATAGCGGTGTAGATATTTCCATGTTCATCCAAATGGCTGTGTAGTTATATCCATGTTCATACAGATGGCGGTGAAGATATTTCCATGATCATACAGATAGCGGTGTAGATATTTCCATGTTCATACAAATAGCAGTGTAGATATTTCCATGTTCATACAGATAGCGGTGTAGCTATTTCGATGTTCATACAGATAGCGGTGTAGATATTTCCATGTTCATCCAGATGGCTGTGTAGATATTTCCATGTTCATACAGATAGCGGTGCTGATATTTCCATGTTTATACAGGTAGCAGTGTAGATATTTCCATGTTTATACAGATAGCGGTGTAGATATTTCCATGTTTATACAGATAGCGGTGAAGATGTATGCATGTTTACACAGTTAGCCGTGTAGATATTTCCATGTTCATACAGATAGCGGTGTAGATATTTCCATGTTCATCCAGATGGCTGTGTAGACATATCCATGTTCAGAAAGATGGTGTTGAAGATATTTCCATGTTCATACAGGTAGCGGTGTAGATATTTCCATGTTCATACAGATAGCGGGGTAGATATTTCCATGTTCATACAGATGGCTGTGTAGATATATCCATGTTCATACAGATGGCGGTGAAGATATTTCCATGTTCATACAGATAGCGGTGTAGATATTTCCATGTTCATACAGATAACCGTGTAGATATTGCCATGTTCATACCGATAGCGGTGCTGATTCTTCCATGTTTATACAGGTAGCGGTGTAGATATTTCCATGTTTATACACATAGCGTTGTAGATATTTCCATGTTTATACAGATAGCGGTGTAGATATCTCCATCTTAATACAGATGGCGGTGTAGATATTTATATGTTCATACAGATGGCGGTGCAGATATTTCCATGTTCATACGGATGGCGGTGAAGATATTTCCATGTTCATACAGATGGCGGTGTAGAAACTTCCATGTTCATACTGATAGCGGTGCTGACATTTCCATGTTTATACTGGTAGCGGTGTAGATATTTTAATGTTTATTACAGATAGCAGTGTAGATATTTCCATGTTTATACACATAGCGGTGTAGATATTTCCATGTTTATACAGATAGAGGTGTAGATATTTCCATGTTTATGCAGATAGTGGTGTAGATATCTCCATCTTAATACAGATGGCGGTGTAGATATTTAAATGTTCATACAGATGGCGGTGCAGATATTTCCATGTTCATAGAGATGGCGGTGTAGATATTTCCATGTTCATACAGATAGCGGTGTAGTTATTTCCATGTGTAAAGAGATAGCTGTGTAGATATTTCCATGTATAAGCAGATAGCTGTGTAGATATTTCCGTTTTCATGCAGATAGCGGTGTATATATTTCCCTGTTCAAACAGTTAGCGGTGTAGATATTTCCATGTTCATAAAGATAGCGGTGTAGATATTTCCATGTTTATACAGATAGCGGTGTAGATATTTCCATGTTCATACAGATAGCCGTGTAGATATTGCAATGTTCATACCGATAGCGGTGCTGATACATCCATGTTTATACAGGTAGCGGTGTACATATTTCCGTGTTTATACAGATAGCGGTGTAGATATTTCCATGTTCATACAGATAGTGGTGTAGATATCTCCTTCTTAATACAGATGGCGGTGTAGATATTTCCATGTTCATCCAGACGGCTGTGTAGACATATACATGTTCATACAGATGGTGGTGAAGATATTTCCATGTTCATACAGATGGCTGTGTAGATATATCCATGTTCATACAGATGGCGGTGACGTTATTTCCATGTTCATACAGACGGTGGTGTAGATATTTCCATGTTCATACAGATAGCGGTGCTGATGTTTCCATGTTTATACAGGTAGCGGTGTAGATATTTCCATGTTTATACAGATAGTGGTGTAGATATTTCCATGTTTATACAGATAGCGGTGTAGATATTTCCATGTTCATACAGATAGCGGGGCTGATATTTCCATGTTTGTACAGGTAGCAGTGTAGATATTTCCTTGTTTATGCAGATAGTTGTGTAGATATCTCCATCTTAATACAGATGGCGGTGTAGATATTTAAATGTTCATACAGATGGCTGTGTAGACATATCCATGTTCATACAGATGGCGGTGAAGATATTTCCATGTTCATACAGATAGCGGTGTAGATATTTCCATGTTCATACAGATAGCGGTGTAGATATTTCCATGTTCATACAGATGGCTGTGTAGATATATCCATGTTCCTACAGATGGCGGTGAAGATATTTCCATGTTCATACAGATGGCAGTGTAGATATTTCCATGTGCATACAGATAGCCGGGCTGATATTTCCATGTTTATACAGGTAGCAGTGTAGATATTTCCTTGTTTATACAGAAAGCGGCATAGGTATTTCCATGTTCATACAGATAGCGGTGTAGATATTTCCATGTTTATACAGATAGCGGTGTAGATATCTCCTTTTAATAAAGACGGCGGTGTAGATATTTATATGTTCATACAGATGGCGGTGCAGATATTTCCATGTTCATAGAGATGGTGGTGTAGATATTTCCATCTTTATAGAGATAGCGGTGTAGTTATTTCCATGTGCAAAGAGATAGCTGTGTAGATATTTCCATGTATATGCAGATAGCTGTGTAGATATTTCCATTTTCATGCAGATAGCGGTGCAGATATTTCCATGTTCAAACTGATAGCGGTGTAGATATTTCCATGTTCATACAGATAGCTGTGTGGATATTTCCATGTTTATACAGATAGCGGTGAAGATGTATGCATGTTTCCACAGATAGCGGTGAAGATGTATGCATGTTTCCACAGATAGCGGTGTAGATAGTTCCATGTTCATACAGATAGCGGTGTAGATATTTCCATGATCATCCAGACGGCTGTGAAGACATATCCATGTTCATACAGATGGTGGTGAAGTTATTTCCATGTTCATACAGATGGCGGTGTAGTTACTTCCATGTTCATACTGATAGCGGTGCTGATATTTCCATGTTTATACAGGTAGCGGTGTAGATATTTCCATGTTTATACACATAGCGGTGAATATATTTCCATGTTTATACAGATGGCGGTGTAGATATCTCCATCTTAATACAGACGGCGGTGTAGATATTTATATGTTCATACTGATGGCGGTGCAGATATTTCCATGTTCATACAGACGGCCGTGTAGATATTTCCATGTAAATACAGATAGTGGTGTAGTTATTTCCATGTGTAAAGAGATAGCTGTGTAGATATTTCCATGTATATGCAGATAGCTGTGTAGATATTTCCATTTTCATGCAGATAGCGGTGTATATATTTCCCTGTTCAAACAGTTAGCGGTGTAGATATTTCCATGTTCAGAAAGATAGCGGTGTAGATATTTCCATGTTTATACAGATAGCGGTGAAGATGTATGCATGTTTACACAGATAGCGGTGTAGATATTTTCATGTTCATCCAGATGGCTGTGTAGATATATCCATGTTCATACAGATAGCGGTGTAGATATTTCCATCTTCAAACAGATAGCGGTGCAGATATTTCCATGTTCATCCAGATGGCTGTGTAGATATATCCATGTTCATACAGATGGCGGTGAAGATATTTCCATGTTCATGCAGATAGCGGTGTAGATATTTCCATGTTCATACAGAAAGCGGTGTAGATATTTCCATGTTCATACAGATAGCGGTGTATATATTTCCATGTTCATACAGATAGCAGTGTAGATATTTCCATTTTCAAGCAGATAGCGCTGTATATATTTCCATGTTCAAACAGATAGCGGTGTAGATATTTCCATGTTCATAAAGATAGCGGTGTAGATATTTCCATGTTTATACAGATAGCGGTGAAAATGTATGCATGTTTACACAGATTGCGGTGTAGATATTTCCATGTTCATCCAGAAGGCTGTGTAGATATATCCATGTTCATACAGATGGCGGTGAAGATATTTCCATGTTCATACAGATAGCGGTGTAGATATTTCCATGTTCATACAGATAGCGGTGTAGATATTTCCATGTTCATACAGATAGCGGTGCATGTATTTCCATGTTCATACAGATAGCGGTGTAGATATTTCCATGTTCACCCAGAAGGCTGTGTAGATATTTCCATGTTCATACAGATAGCGGTGTAGCTATTTCCATGTTCATACAGATAGCGGTGTAGATATTTCCATGTTCATCCAGATGGCTGTGTAGATATATCCATGTTCATACAGATGGCGGTGAAGGTATTTCCATGTTCATACAGGTAGCGGTGTAGATATTTCCATGTTCATCCAGACTTCTGTGTAGATATATCCATGATCATACAGATGGAGGTGAAGATATTTCCATGTTTATACAGATAGCGGTGAAGATGTATGCATGTTTACACAGATAGCGGTGTAGATATTTCCATGTTCATACAGATATCGGTGTAGATATTTCCATGTTCATCCAGATGGCTGTGTAGATATATCCATGTTCATACAGATAGCGGTGTAGATATTTCCATGTTCATACAGATAGTGCTGTAGATATTTCCATGTTCATACAGATAGCGGTGTAGCTATTTCCATGTTCATACAGATAGCGGCGTAGATATTTCCATGTTCGTACAGATAGCGGTGTAGATATTTCCATGTTCATACAGATATCGGTGCATATATTTCCAAGTTTATACAGGTAGCGGTGTAGATATTTCCATGTTTATACTGATAGCGGTGTAGATATTTCCATGTTTATACAGATAGCGGTGTAGATATTTCCAAGTTCATACAGATAGTGGTGTAGATATTTCCATGTTCATACAGATAGCGGTGTAGATATTTCCATGTTCATTCAGGTAGCGGTGTAGATATTTCCATGTTCATCCAGATGGCTGTGTAGATATATCCATGTTCATACAGATGGCGGTGAAGATATTTCCATGTTCATAAAGATAGCGGTGTAGATCTTTCCATGTTCATACAGATAGCGGTGTAGATCTTTCTATGTTCATACAGATTGCGGTGTAGATATTTCCATGTTCATCCAGATGGCTGTGTAGATATATCCATATTCATACAGATGGCGGTGAAGATATTTCCATGTTCATACATATAGCGGTGTATATATATCTATGTTCATACAGATAGTGGTGTAGATATTTCCATGTTAATACAGATAGCGGTGTGGCTATTTCCATGTTCATACAGATAGCCTTGTAGATATTTCCATGTTCATCCAGATGGCTGTGTAGATATTTCCATGTTTATACAGATAGCTGTGCTGATATTTCCATGTTTATACAGGTAGCGGTGTAGATATTTCCATGTTTATACAGATAGCGGTGTAGATATTTCCATGTTTATACAGATAGCGGTGTAGATATTTCCATGTTTATACAGATAGCGGTTTAGATATCTCCATCTTCATACAGATGGTGGTGTAGATATTTATATGTTCATACAGATGGTGGTGCAGATATTTCCATGTTCATACAGATGGCGGTGTAGATATTTCCATGTTAATAGAGATAGCGGTGTAGTTATTTCCATGTGTAAAGAAATAGCTTTGTAGATATTTCCATGTATATGCCGATAGGTGTGTAGATATTTCCATTTTCATGCAGATAGCGGAGTAGATATTTCTATGTTCATACAGATAGCGGTGTAGATATTTCCATGTTTATACAGATAGCGGTGAAGGTGTATGCATGTTTACACAGATAGTGGTGTAGATATTTCCATGTTCATACAGATAGCGGTGTAGATATTTTCATGTTCATCCAGATGTCTATGTAGATATATCCATGTTCATACAGATGGCGGTGAAGATATTTCCATGTTCATACAGATAGCGGTGTAGATATTTCCATGTTCATACAGATAGCGGTGTAGATATTTCCATGTTCATACAGATAGCGGTGTAGGTATTTCGATGTTCATACATATAGCGGTGTAGATATTTCCATGTTCATCCAAATGGCTGTGTAGTTATATCCATGTTCATACAGATGGCGGTGAAGATATTTCCATGATCATACAGATAGCGGTGTAGATATTTCCATGTTCATACAAATAGCAGTGTAGATATTTCCATGTTCATACAGATAGCGGTGTAGCTATTTCCATGTTCATACAGATAGCGGTGTAGATATTTCCATGTTCATCCAGATGGCTGTGTAGATATTTCCATGTTCATACAGATAGCGGTGCTGATATTTCCATGTTTATACAGGTAGCAGTGTAGATATTTCCGTTTATACAGATAGCGGTGTAGATATTTCCATGTTTATACAGATAGCGGTGAAGATGTATGCATGTTTACACAGTTAGCGGTGTAGATATTTCCATGTTCATACAGATAGCGGTGTAGATATTTCCATGTTCATCCAGATGGCTGTGTAGACATATCCATGTTCAGAAAGATGGTGTTGAAGATATTTCCATGTTCATACAGGTAGCGGTGTAGATATTTCCATGTTCATACAGATAGCGGGGTAGATATTTCCATGTTCATACAGATGGCTGTGTAGATATATCCATGTTCATACAGATGGCGGTGAAGATATTTCCATGTTCATACAGATAGCGGTGTAGATATTTCCATGTTCATACAGATAACCGTGTAGATATTGCCATGTTCATACCGATAGCGGTGCTGATTCTTCCATGTTTATACAGGTAGCGGTGTAGATATTTCCATGTTTATACACATAGCGTTGTAGATATTTCCATGTTTATACAGATAGCGGTGTAGATATCTCCATCTTAATACAGATGGCGGTGTAGATATTTATATGTTCATACAGATGGCGGTGCAGATATTTCCATGTTCATACGGATGGCGGTGAAGATATTTCCATGTTCATACAGATGGCGGTGTAGAAACTTCCATGTTCATACTGATAGCGGTGCTGACATTTCCATGTTTATACTGGTAGCGGTGTAGATATTTTAATGTTTATTACAGATAGCAGTGTAGATATTTCCATGTTTATACACATAGCGGTGTAGATATTTCCATGTTTATACAGATAGAGGTGTAGATATTTCCATGTTTATGCAGATAGTGGTGTAGATATCTCCATCTTAATACAGATGGCGGTGTAGATATTTAAATGTTCATACAGATGGCGGTGCAGATATTTCCATGTTCATAGAGATGGCGGTGTAGATATTTCCATGTTCATACAGATAGCGGTGTAGTTATTTCCATGTGTAAAGAGATAGCTGTGTAGATATTTCCATGTATAAGCAGATAGCTGTGTAGATATTTCCGTTTTCATGCAGATAGCGGTGTATATATTTCCCTGTTCAAACAGTTAGCGGTGTAGATATTTCCATGTTCATAAAGATAGCGGTGTAGATATTTCCATGTTTATACAGATAGCGGTGTAGATATTTCCATGTTCATACAGATAGCCGTGTAGATATTGCAATGTTCATACCGATAGCGGTGCTGATACATCCATGTTTATACAGGTAGCGGTGTACATATTTCCGTGTTTATACAGATAGCGGTGTAGATATTTCCATGTTCATACAGATAGTGGTGTAGATATCTCCTTCTTAATACAGATGGCGGTGTAGATATTTCCATGTTCATCCAGACGGCTGTGTAGACATATACATGTTCATACAGATGGTGGTGAAGATATTTCCATGTTCATACAGATGGCTGTGTAGATATATCCATGTTCATACAGATGGCGGTGACGTTATTTCCATGTTCATACAGACGGTGGTGTAGATATTTCCATGTTCATACAGATAGCGGTGCTGATGTTTCCATGTTTATACAGGTAGCGGTGTAGATATTTCCATGTTTATACAGATAGTGGTGTAGATATTTCCATGTTTATACAGATAGCGGTGTAGATATTTCCATGTTCATACAGATAGCGGGGCTGATATTTCCATGTTTGTACAGGTAGCAGTGTAGATATTTCCTTGTTTATGCAGATAGTTGTGTAGATATCTCCATCTTAATACAGATGGCGGTGTAGATATTTAAATGTTCATACAGATGGCTGTGTAGACATATCCATGTTCATACAGATGGCGGTGAAGATATTTCCATGTTCATACAGATAGCGGTGTAGATATTTCCATGTTCATACAGATAGCGGTGTAGATATTTCCATGTTCATACAGATGGCTGTGTAGATATATCCATGTTCCTACAGATGGCGGTGAAGATATTTCCATGTTCATACAGATGGCAGTGTAGATATTTCCATGTGCATACAGATAGCCGGGCTGATATTTCCATGTTTATACAGGTAGCAGTGTAGATATTTCCTTGTTTATACAGAAAGCGGCATAGGTATTTCCATGTTCATACAGATAGCGGTGTAGATATTTCCATGTTTATACAGATAGCGGTGTAGATATCTCCTTTTAATACAGACGGCGGTGTAGATATTTATATGTTCATACAGATGGCGGTGCAGATATTTCCATGTTCATAGAGATGGTGGTGTAGATATTTCCATCTTTATAGAGATAGCGGTGTAGTTATTTCCATGTGCAAAGAGATAGCTGTGTAGATATTTCCATGTATATGCAGATAGCTGTGTAGATATTTCCATTTTCATGCAGATAGCGGTGCAGATATTTCCATGTTCAAACTGATAGCGGTGTAGATATTTCCATGTTCATACAGATAGCTGTGTGGATATTTCCATGTTTATACAGATAGCGGTGAAGATGTATGCATGTTTCCACAGATAGCGGTGAAGATGTATGCATGTTTCCACAGATAGCGGTGTAGATAGTTCCATGTTCATACAGATAGCGGTGTAGATATTTCCATGATCATCCAGACGGCTGTGAAGACATATCCATGTTCATACAGATGGTGGTGAAGTTATTTCCATGTTCATACAGATGGCGGTGTAGTTACTTCCATGTTCATACTGATAGCGGTGCTGATATTTCCATGTTTATACAGGTAGCGGTGTAGATATTTCCATGTTTATACACATAGCGGTGAATATATTTCCATGTTTATACAGATGGCGGTGTAGATATCTCCATCTTAATACAGACGGCGGTGTAGATATTTATATGTTCATACTGATGGCGGTGCAGATATTTCCATGTTCATACAGACGGCCGTGTAGATATTTCCATGTAAATACAGATAGTGGTGTAGTTATTTCCATGTGTAAAGAGATAGCTGTGTAGATATTTCCATGTATATGCAGATAGCTGTGTAGATATTTCCATTTTCATGCAGATAGCGGTGTATATATTTCCCTGTTCAAACAGTTAGCGGTGTAGATATTTCCATGTTCAGAAAGATAGCGGTGTAGATATTTCCATGTTTATACAGATAGCGGTGAAGATGTATGCATGTTTACACAGATAGCGGTGTAGATATTTTCATGTTCATCCAGATGGCTGTGTAGATATATCCATGTTCATACAGATAGCGGTGTAGATATTTCCATCTTCAAACAGATAGCGGTGCAGATATTTCCATGTTCATCCAGATGGCTGTGTAGATATATCCATGTTCATACAGATGGCGGTGAAGATATTTCCATGTTCATGCAGATAGCGGTGTAGATATTTCCATGTTCATACAGAAAGCGGTGTAGATATTTCCATGTTCATACAGATAGCGGTGTATATATTTCCATGTTCATACAGATAGCAGTGTAGATATTTCCATTTTCAAGCAGATAGCGCTGTATATATTTCCATGTTCAAACAGATAGCGGTGTAGATATTTCCATGTTCATAAAGATAGCGGTGTAGATATTTCCATGTTTATACAGATAGCGGTGAAAATGTATGCATGTTTACACAGATTGCGGTGTAGATATTTCCATGTTCATCCAGAAGGCTGTGTAGATATATCCATGTTCATACAGATGGCGGTGAAGATATTTCCATGTTCATACAGATAGCGGTGTAGATATTTCCATGTTCATACAGATAGCGGTGTAGATATTTCCATGTTCATACAGATAGCGGTGCATGTATTTCCATGTTCATACAGATAGCGGTGTAGATATTTCCATGTTCACCCAGAAGGCTGTGTAGATATTTCCATGTTCATACAGATAGCGGTGTAGCTATTTCCATGTTCATACAGATAGCGGTGTAGATATTTCCATGTTCATCCAGATGGCTGTGTAGATATATCCATGTTCATACAGATGGCGGTGAAGGTATTTCCATGTTCATACAGGTAGCGGTGTAGATATTTCCATGTTCATCCAGACTTCTGTGTAGATATATCCATGATCATACAGATGGAGGTGAAGATATTTCCATGTTTATACAGATAGCGGTGAAGATGTATGCATGTTTACACAGATAGCGGTGTAGATATTTCCATGTTCATACAGATATCGGTGTAGATATTTCCATGTTCATCCAGATGGCTGTGTAGATACATCCATGTTCATACAGATAGCGGTGTAGATATTTCCATGTTCATACAGATAGTGCTGTAGATATTTCCATGTTCATACAGATAGCGGTGTAGCTATTTCCATGTTCATACAGATAGCGGCGTACATATTTCCATGTTCGTACAGATAGCGGTGTAGATATTTCCATGTTCATACAGATATCGGTGCATATATTTCCAAGTTTATACAGGTAGCGGTGTAGATATTTCCATGTTTATACTGATAGCGGTGTAGATATTTCCATGTTTATACAGATAGCGGTGTAGATATTTCCAAGTTCATACAGATAGTGGTGTAGATATTTCCATGTTCATACAGATAGCGGTGTAGCTATTTCCATGTTCATACAGATAGCGGTGTAGTTATTTCCATGTTCATACAGATAGTGGTGTAGATATTTCCATGTTCATACAGATAGCGGTGTAGCTATTTCCATGTTCATACAGATAGCGGTGTGGATATTTCCATGTTCATAGAGATAGCGGTGTAGATATTTCCATGTTCATACAGATAGCGGTGCTGATATTTCCATGTTTATACAGGTAGCGGTGTAGATATTTCCATGTTTATACAGATAGCGGTGAAGATGTATGCATGTTTACACATATAATGGTGTACATATATTCATGTTCATCCAGATGGCTGTGTAGATATTTCCATGTTCATACCGATAGCGGTGTAGATATTTCCATGTTCATCCAGATGGCTGTGTAGATATATCCATGTTCATACACATGGCAGTGAAGATATTTCCATGTTCATACAGATAGCGGTGTAGATATTTCCATGTTCATACAGATAGCGGTGTAGATATTTCCGTGTTCATACCGATAACGGTGCTGATATTTCCATGTTTATACAAGTAGCGGTGTAGATATTTCCATGTTTATACAGATAGCGGTGTAGATATTTCCATGTTTATACAGATAGCAGTGTAGATATTTCCATGTTTATACAGATAGCGGTGAAGATATCTCTTTCCTAATACAGATGGCAGTGTAGATATTTATAGGTTCATAGAGATGGCGGTGCAGATATTTCCATGTTCATACAGGTGGCGGTGTAGATATTTCCATGTTCATACATATAGCGGTGTAGTTATTTCCATGTGTAAAGAGATAGAAGTATAGATATTTCCATGTATATGCAGATAGCTGTTTAGATATTTCCATTTTCATGCAGATAGAGGTGTATATATTTCCCTGTTCAAACAGATAGCGGTGTAGATATTTCCATGTTCCTACAGATAGTGGTGTAGATATTTCCATGTTCATACAGATAGCGGTGTAGATATTTCCGTGTTCATCCAGATGGCTGTGTAGATATATCCATGTTCATACAGATAGCGGTGTAGATAATTCCATGTTCATACAGATAGAGGTGTAGATATTTCCATGCTCATACAGATAGCGGTGTAGCTATTTCCATGTTCATACAGATAGCGGTGTATATATTTCCATGTTTATACAGATAGCGGTGAAGATGTATGCATGTTTACAAGGATAGCAGTGTAGATGTTTCCATGTTCATGCAGATAGCGGTGTAGATATTTCCATCTTCATCCAGATGGCATTGTAGATATATCCATGTTCATATAGATGGCAGTGAAGGTATTTCCATGTTCATACAGATAGCGGTGTAGATATTTCCATGTTCATACAGATAGCGGTGGAGATATTTCCGTGTTCATACCGATAGCGGTGCTGATATTTCCATGTTTATGCAGGTAGCGATGTAGATATTTCCATGTTTGTACAGATAGCGGTGTAGATATTTCCATGTTTATACAGATAGCAGTGTAGATATTTCCATGTTTATACAGATATCGGTGTAGATATCTCCTTCTTAATGCAGATGGCGGTGTAGATATTTATATGTTCATACAGATGGCGGTGCAGATATTTCCATGTTCATACAGATGGCGGTGTAGATATTTCCATGTTCATACAGATAGCAGTGTAGTTATTTCCATGTGTAAAGAGATAGCTGTGTAGATATTCCCATGTATATGCAGATAGCTGTGTAGATATTTCCATTTTCACGTAGAAAGCGGTGTATATATTTCCCTGTTCAAACAGATAGCAGTGTAGATATTTCCATGTTCATACAGATAGTGGTGTAGATATTTCCATGTTCATACAGATAGCGGTGTAGCTATTTCCATGTTCATACAGATAGCGGTGTGGATATTTCCATGTTCATAGAGATAGCGGTGTAGATAATTCCATGTTCATACAGATAGCGGTGCTGATATTTCCATGTTTATACAGGTAGCGGTGTAGATATTTCCATGTTTATACAGATAGCGGTGAAGATGTATGCATGTTTACACATATAGCGGTGTAGATATTTTCATGTTCATCCAGATGGCTGTGTAGATATTTCCATGTTCATACAGATAGCGGTGTAGATATTTCCATGTTCATCCAGATGGCTGTGTAGATATATCCATGTTCATACAGATGGCAGTGAAGATATTTCCATGTTCATACAGATAGCGGTGTAGATATTTCCATGTTCATACAGATAGCCGTGTAGATATTTCCGTGTTCATACCGATAGCGGTGCTGATATTTCCATGTTTATACAGGTAGCAGTGTAGATATTTCCATGTTTATACAGATAGCGGTGTAGATATTTCCATGTTCATACAGATAGCGGTGTAGATATTTCCATGTTCATACATATAGCGGTGCTGATATTTCCATGTTTATACAGGTAGCGGTGTAGATATTTCCATGTTTATACAGATAGCGGTGTAGATATCTCCATCTTAATACAGATGGCGGTGTAGATATTTATATGTTCATACAGATGGCGGTGCAGATATTCCCATGTTAATACAGATGGCGGTGTAGATATTTCCATGTCCAAACAGATAGCGGTGTAGATATTTCCACGTTTATACAGATAGCGGTGAAGATGTATGCATGTCTACACAGATAGCAGTGTAGATATTTCCACGTTCATCCAGATGGCTGTGTAGACATATCCATGTTCATACAGATAGCGGTGTAGATATTTCCATGTTCATACAGATAGCGGTGCATGTATTTCCATGTTCATACAGATAGCGGTGTAGATATTTCCATGTTCACCCAGAAGGCTGTGTAGATATTTCCATGTTCATACAGATAGCGGTGTAGCTATTTCCATGTTCATACAGATAGCGGTGTAGATATTTCCATGTTCATCCAGATGGCTGTGTAGATATATCCATGTTCATACAGATGGCGGTGAAGGTATTTCCATGTTCATACAGATAGCGGTGTAGATATTTCCATGTTCATCCATACTTCTGTGTAGATATATCCATGATCATACAGATGGAGGTGAAGATATTTCCATGTTTATACAGATAGCGGTGAAGATGTATGCATGTTTACACAGATAGCGGTGTAGATATTTCCATGTTCATACAGATATCGGTGTAGATATTTCCATGTTCATCCAGATGGCTGTGTAGATATATCCATGTTCATACAGATAGCGGTGTAGATATTTCCATGTTCATACAGATAGTGCTGTAGATATTTCCATGTTCATACAGATAGCGGTGTAGCTATTTCCATGTTCATACAGATAGTGGCGTAGATATTTCCATGTTCATACAGATAGTGGTGTAGATATTTCCATGTTCATACAGATAGCGGTGTAGCTATTTCCATGTTCATACAGATAGCGGTGTGGATATTTCCATGTTCATAGAGATAGCGGTGTAGATATTTCCATGTTCATACAGATAGCGGTGCTGATATTTCCATGTTTATACAGGTAGCGGTGTAGATATTTCCATGTTTATACAGATAGCGGTGAAGATGTATGCATGTTTACACATATAGCGGTGTACATATTTTCATGTTCATCCAGATGGCTGTGTAGATATTTCCATGTTCATACCGATAGCGGTGTAGATATTTCCATGTTCCTCCAGATGGCTGTGTAGATATATCCATGTTCATACACATGGCAGTGAAGATATTTCCATGTTCATACAGATAGCGGTGTAGATATTTCCATGTTCATACAGATAGCGGTGTAGATATTTCCGTGTTCATACCGATAACGGTGCTGATATTTCCATGTTTATGCAAGTAGCGGTGTAGATATTTCCATGTTTATACAGATAGCGGTGTAGATATTTCCATGTTTATACAGATAGCAGTGTAGATATTTCCATGTTTATACAGATAGCGGTGAAGATATCTCTTTCCTAATACAGATGGCAGTGTAGATATTTATATGTTCATAGAGATGGCGGTGCAGATATTTCCATGTTCATTCAGGTGGCGGTGTAGATATTTCCATGTTCATACAGATAGCGGTGTAGTTATTTCCATGTGTAAAGAGATAGCAGTATAGTTATTTCCATGTATATGCAGATAGCTGTTTAGATATTTCCATTTTCATGCAGATAGCGGTGTATATATTTCCCTGTTCAAACAGATAGCGGTGTAGATATTTCCATGTTCCTACAGATAGTGGTGTAGATATTTCCATGTTCATACAGATAGCGGTGTAGATATATCCATGTTCATCCAGATGGCTGTGTAGATATATCCATGTTCATACAGATAGCGGTGTAGATAATTCCATGTTCATACAGATAGTGGTGTAGATATTTCCATGTTCATACAGATAGCGGTGTAGCTATTTCCATGTTCATACAGATAGCGGTGTAGATATTTCCATGTTTATACAGATAGCGGTGAAGATGTATGCATGTTTACACAGATAGCGGTGTAGATATTTCCATGTTCATACAGATAGCGGTGTAGATATTTCCATGTTCATCCAGACGGCTGTGTAGACATATCCATGTTCATACAGATGGCGGTGAAGATATTTCCATGTTCATACAGATGGCTGTGTAGATATATCCATGTTCATACAGATGACGGTGAAGATTTTGCCATGTTCATACAGATGGCGGTGTAGATATTTCCATGTTCATACAGATAGCGGTGCTGATATTTCCATGTTTATACAGGTAGCAGAGTAGATATTTCCATGTTTATGCAGATAGCGGTGTAGATATTTCCAAGTTTATACACATAGCGGTGTAGATATTTCCATGTTTATACAGATAGCGGTGTAGTTATCTCCATCTTAATACAGATGGCGGTGTAGATATTTATATGTTCACACAGATGGCGGTGCAGATATTTTCATGTTCATACAGATGGCGGTGAAGATATTTCCATGTTCATACAGATGGCGGTGTAGATACTTCCATGTTCATACTGATAGCAGTGCTGATATTTCCATGTTTATACAGGTAGCGGTGTAGATATTTCCATGTTCATACAGATAGCGGTGTAGGTATTACCATGTTTATACACATAGCGGTGTAGATATTTCCATGTTTATACAGATAGCGGTGTAGATATTTCCATCTTAATACAGATGGCGTTGTAGATATTTATATGTTCATTCAGATGGCGGTGCAGATATTTCCATGTTCATACAGATGGCGGTGAAGATATTTCCATGTTCATACAGATGGCAGTGTAGATATTTCCATGTTCATACAGATAGCGGTGTAGATATTTCCATGTTCATACAGATGGCTGTGTAGATATATCCATGTTCCTACAGATGGCGGTGAAGATATTTCCATGTTCATACAGATGGCAGTGTAGATATTTCCATGTTCATACAGATAGCGGTGTAGATATTTCCATGTTTATACAGATAGCGGTGTAGATATCTCCATCTTAATACAGATGGCTGTGTGGAAATTTATATGTTCATACAGATGGCGGTGCAGATATTTCCATGTTCATACAGATGGTGGTGTAGATATTTCCTTTTTTATAGAGATAGCGATGTAGTTATTTCCATGTGTGAAGAAATAGCTTTGTAGATATTTCCGTGTATATGCAGATAGCTGTGTAGATATTTCCAATTTCATGCAGATAGCGGTGTAGATATTTCCATGTTCAAACAGATAGCGGTGTAGATATTTCCATGTTCATACAGATAGCGGTGTAGATATTTCCATGTTTATACAGATAGTGGTGAAGATGAATGCATGTTTGCACAGAGAGTGGTGTAGATATTTCCATGTTTATGCAGATAGCGGTGTAGATATCTCCTTCTTAACACAGATGGCGGTGTAGATATTTGCATGTTCATACAGATCGCGGTGTAGATATTTCCATGTTTATAGAGATAGAGGTGTAGTTATTTCCATGTGCAAAGAGATAGCTGTGTAGATATTTCCATTTATATGCAGATAGTTGGTTAGATATTTCCATTTTCATGCAGATAGCGGTGTAGATATTTCCATGTTCAAACAGATAGCGGTGTAGATATTTCCATGTCCATACAGATAGCGGTGTAGATATTTCCATGTTTATACAGATAGTGGTGAAGATGTATGCATGTTTACACAGATAGCGGTGTAGATATTTCCATGTTCATACAGACGGCTGTGTAGACATATCCATGTTCATACAGATGGCGGTGAAGCTATTTCCATGTTCATACAGATGGCTGTGTAGATATATCCATGTTCATACAGATGGCGGTGACGATATTTCCATGTTCATACAGACGGCGGTGTACATATTTCCATGTTCATACTGATAACGGTGCTGATATTTCCATGTTTATAAAGGTGGCGGTGTAGATATTTCAATGTTTATACAGATAGCGGTGTAGATATTTCCATGTTCATCCATATGGCTGTGTAGATATATCCATGTTCATACAGATGGTGGTGAAGACATTTCCCTGTTCATACAGATAGCGGTGTAGATATTTCCATGTTCATACAGATAACCGTGTAGATATTGCCATGTTCATACCGATAGCGGTGCTGATACTTCCATGTTTATACAGGTAGCGGTGTAGATATTTCCATGTTTATACACATAGCGGTGTAGATATTTCCATGTTTATACAGATAGCGGTGTAGATATCTCCATCTTAATACAGATGGTGGTGTAGATATTTATATGTTCATACAGATGGCGGTGCAGATATTTCCATGTTCATACGGATGGCGGTGAAGATATTTCCATGTTCATACAGATGGCGGTGTAGAAACTTCCATCTTCATACTGATAGCGGTGCTGACATTTCCATGTTTATACTGGTAGAGGGGTAGATATTTCAATGTTTATTACAGATAGCAGTGTAGATATTTCCATGTTTATTCACATAGCGGTGTAGATATTTCCATGTTTGTACAGATAGCAGTGTAGATATTTCCATGTTTATGCAGATAGTGGTGTAGATATCTCCATCTTAATACAGATGGTGGTGTTGATATTTAAATGTTCATACAGATGGCGGTGCAGATATTTCCATGTTCATACAGATGGCGGTGTAGGTATTTCCATGTTCATACAGATAGCGGTGTAGTTATTTCCATGTGTAAAGAGATAGCTGTGTAGATATTTCCATGTATAAGCAGATAGCTGTGTAGATATTTCCGTTTTCATGCAGATAGCGGTGTATACATTTCCCTGTTCAAACAGTTAGCGGTGTAGATATTTCCATGTTCATAAAGATAGCAGTGTAGATATTTCCATGTTTATACAGATAGCGGTGTAGATATTTCCATGTTCATACAGATAGCCGTGTAGATATTGCAATGTTCATACCGATAGCGGTGCTGATACTTCCATGTTTATACAGGTAGCGGTGTACATATTTCCGTGTTTATACAGATAGCGGTGTAGATATTTCCATGTTCATACAGATAGCGGTGTAGATATTTCCATGTTTATACAGATAGCGGTGTAGATATCTCCTTCTTAATACAGATGGCGGTGTAGATATTTCCATGTTCATACAGATGGCGGTGTAGATATTTCCATGTTTATAGAGATAGCGGTGTAGTTATTTCCATGTGTAAAGAGATAGCTTTGTAGATATTTCCATGTATATGCAGATAGCTGTGTAGATATTTCCATTTTCATGCAGATAGCTGTGTAGATATTTCCATGTTCATACAGATAGCGGTGTAGATATTTCCATGTTCATACAGATAGCGGTGCTGATATTTCCATGTTTATACAGGTAGCGGTGTAGATATTTCCATGTTTATACAGATAGCGGTGTAGATATTTCCATGTTTATACGGATAGCGGTGTAGATATTTCCATGTTTATACAGATAGCGGTGTAGATATCTCCATCTTAATACAGATGGCTGTGTAGAAATTTATATGTTCATACAGATGGCGGTGCAGATATTTCCATGTTCATACAGATGGTGGTGTAGATATTTCCTTTTTTATAGAGATAGCGGTGTAGTTATTTCCATGTGTAAAGAAATAGCTTTGGAGATATTTCCGTGTATATGCAGATAGCTGTGTAGATATTTCCATTTTCATGCAGATAGCGGTGTAGATATTTCCATGTTCAAACAGATAGCGGTGTAGATATTTCCATGTTCATACAGATAGCGGTGTAGATATTTCCATGTTTATACAGATAGTTTTGAAGATGTATGCATGTTTGCACAGAGAGTGGTGTAGATATTTCCATGTTCATACAGATAGCGGTGTAAATATTTCCATGTTCATGCAGATAGTGGTGTAGATATTTCCATGTTCATACAGACAGCGGTGTAGATATTTCCATGTTCATACAGATAGCGGTGTAGATATTTCCATGTTCATCCAGAAGGCTGTGTAGATATATCCATGTTCATAAGGATGGCGGTGAAGATATTTCCATGTTCATACAGATAGCGGTGTAGATATTTCCATGTTCATACAGATAGCGGTGTAGATATTTCCATGTTCATACAGATAGCGGTGTAGATATTTCCATGTTCATACAGATAGCGGTGTAGCTATTTCCATGTTCATACAGATAGCGGTGCAGATATTTCCATGTTAAAACAGATGGCGGTGTAGATATTTCCATGTTTATAGAGATAGCGGTGTAGTTATTTCCATGTGTAAAGAAATAGGTTTGTAGATATTTCCATGTATATGCAGATAGCTGTGTAGATATTTCCATTTTTATGCAGATAGCGGTGTAGATATTTCCATGTTCAAACAGATAGCGGTGTAGATATTTCCATGTTCATTCAGATAGCGGTGTAGATATTTCCATGTTTATACAGATAGCGGTGTAGATATTTCTATGTTTATACAGATAGCGGTGTAGTTATTTCCATGTTCATACAGATAGCAGTGTAGATATTTCCATGTTTAAACAGATAGTGGTGAGGATGTATACATGTTTACAGAGATAGCGGTGTAGATATTTCCATGTTCATTCAGGTAGCGGTGTAGATATTTCCATGTTCATCCAGATGGCTGTGTAGATATATCCATGTTCATACAGATGGCGGTGAAGATATTTCCATGTTCATAAAGATAGCGGTGTAGATCTTTCCATGTTCATACAGATAGCGGTGTAGATCTTTCTATGTTCATACAGATTGCGGTGTAGATATTTCCATGTTCATCCAGATGGCTGTGTAGATATATCCATATTCATACAGATGGCGGTGAAGATATTTCCATGTTCATACATATAGCGGTGTAGATATATCTATGTTCATACAGATAGTGGTGTAGATATTTCCATGTTAATACAGATAGCGGTGTGGCTATTTCCATGTTCATACAGATAGCCTTGTAGATATTTCCATGTTCATCCAGATGGCTGTGTAGATATTTCCATGTTTATACAGATAGCTGTGCTGATATTTCCATGTTTATACAGGTAGCAGTGTAGATATTTCCATGTTTATACAGATAGCGGTGTAGATATTTCCATGTTTATACAGATAGCGGTGTAGATATTTCCATGTTTATACAGATAGCGGTTTAGATATCTCCATCTTCATACAGATGGTGGTGTAGATATTTATATGTTCATACAGATGGTGGTGCAGATATTTCCATGTTCATACAGATGGCGGTGTAGATATTTCCATGTTAATAGAGATAGCGGTGTAGTTATTTCCATGTGTAAAGAAATAGCTTTGTAGATATTTCCATGTATATGCCGATAGGTGTGTAGATATTTCCATTTTCATGCAGATAGCGGAGTAGATATTTCTATGTTCATACAGATAGCGGTGTAGATATTTCCATGTTTATACAGATAGCGGTGAAGGTGTATGCATGTTTACACAGATAGTGGTGTAGATATTTCCATGTTCATACAGATAGCGGTGTAGATATTTTCATGTTCATCCAGATGTCTATGTAGATATATCCATGTTCATACAGTTGGCGGTGAAGATATTTCCATGTTCATACAGATAGCGGTGTAGATATTTCCATGTTCATACAGATAGCGGTGTAGATATTTCCATGTTCATACAGATAGCGGTGTAGCTATTTCCATGTTCATACATATAGCGGTGTAGATATTTCCATGTTCATCCAAATGGCTGTGTAGTTATATCCATGTTCATACAGATGGCGGTGAAGATATTTCCATGATCATACAGATAGCGGTGTAGATATTTCCATGTTCATACAAATAGCAGTGTAGATATTTCCATGTTCATACAGATAGCGGTGTAGCTATTTCCATGTTCATACAGATAGCGGTGTAGATATTTCCATGTTCATCCAGATGGCTGTGTAGATATTTCCATGTTCATACAGATAGCGGTGCTGATATTTCCATGTTTATACAGGTAGCAGTGTAGATATTTCCATGTTTATACAGATAGCGGTGTAGATATTTCCATGTTTATACAGATAGCGGTGAAGATGTATGCATGTTTACACAGTTAGCAGTGTAGATATTTCCATGTTCATACAGATAGCGGTGTAGATATTTCCATGTTCATCCAGATGGCTGTGTAGACATATCCATGTTCAGAAAGATGGTGTTGAAGATATTTCCATGTTCATACAGGTAGCGGTGTAGATATGTCCATGTTCATACAGATAGCGGGGTAGATATTTCCATGTTCATACAGATGGCTGTGTAGATATATCCATGTTCATACAGATGGCGGTGAAGATATTTCCATGTTCATACAGATAGCGGTGTAGATATTTCCATGTTCATACAGATAACCGTGTAGATATTGCCATGTTCATACCGATAGCGGTGCTGATTCTTCCATGTTTATACAGGTAGCGGTGTAGATATTTCCATGTTTATACACATAGCGTTGTAGATATTTCCATGTTTATACAGATAGCGGTGTAGATATCTCCATCTTAATACAGATGGCGGTGTAGATATTTATATGTTCATACAGATGGCGGTGCAGATATTTCCATGTTCATACGGATGGCGGTGAAGATATTTCCATGTCCATACAGATGGCGGTGTAGAAACTTCCATGTTCATACTGATAGCGGTGCTGACATTTCCAAGTTTATACTGGTAGCGGTGTAGATATTTTAATGTTTATTACAGATAGCAGTGTAGATATTTCCATGTTTATACACATAGCGGTGTAGATATTTCCATGTTTATGCAGATAGTGGTGTAGATATCTCCATCTTAATACAGATGGCGGTGTAGATATTTAAATGTTCATACAGATGGCGGTGCAGATATTTCCATGTTCATAGAGATGGCGGTGTAGATATTTCCATGTTCATACAGATAGCGGTGTAGTTATTTCCATGTGTAAAGAGATAGCTGTGTAGATATTTCCATGTATAAGCAGATAGCCGTGTAGATATTTCCGTTTTCATGCAGATAGCGGTGTATATATTTCCCTGTTCAAACAGTTAGCGGTGTAGATATTTCCATGTTCATAAAGATAGCGGTGTAGATATTTCCATGTTTATACAGATAGCGGTGTAGATATTTCCATGTTCATACAGATAGCCGTGTAGATATTGCAATGTTCATACCGATAGCGGTGCTGATACATCCATGTTTATACAGGTAGCGGTGTACATATTTCCGTGTTTATACAGATAGCGGTGTAGATATTTCCATGTTCATACAGATAGTGGTGTAGATATCTCCTTCTTAATACAGATGGCGGTGTAGATATTTCCATGTTCATCCAGACGGCTGTGTAGACATATACATGTTCATACAGATGGTGGTGAAGATATTTCCATGTTCATACAGATGGCTGTGTAGATATATCCATGTTCATACAGATGGCGGTGACGTTATTTCCATGTTCATACAGACGGTGGTGTAGATATTTCCATGTTCATACAGATAGCGGTGCTGATGTTTCCAAGTTTATACAGGTAGCGGTGTAGATATTTCCATGTTTATACAGATAGCGGTGTAGATATTTCCATGTTTATACAGATAGCAGTGTAGATATTTCCATGTTCATACAGATAGCGGGGCTGATATTTCCATGTTTGTACAGGTAGCAGTGTAGATATTTCCTTGTTTATGCAGATAGTTGTGTAGATATCTCCATCTTAATACAGATGGCGGTGTAGATATTTAAATGTTCATACAGATGGCTGAGTAGACATATCCATGTTCATACAGATGGCGGTGAAGATATTTCCATGTTCATACAGATAGCGGTGTAGATATTTCCATGTTCATACAGATAGCGGTGTAGATATTTCCATGTTCATACAGATGGCTGTGTAGATATATCCATGTTCCTACAGATGGCGGTGAAGATATTTCCATGTTCATACAGATGGCAGTGTAGATATTTCCATGTTCATACAGATAGCCGGGCTGATATTTCCATGTTTATACAGGTAGCAGTGTAGATATTTCCTTGTTTATACAGAAAGTGGCATAGATATTTCCATGTATATACAGATAGCAGTGTAGATATTTCCAAGTTTATACAGATAGCGGTGTATATATCTTCATCTTAATACATATGGCGGTGTAGATATTTATATGTTCATACAGATGTCGGTGCAGATATTTCCATGTTCATACAGATGGCGGTGTAGATATTTCCATGTTCATAGAGATAGCAGTGTAGTTATTTCCATGTGTAAAGAGATATCTTTGTAGATATTTCCATGTATATGTAGATAGCTGTGTAGATATTTGCATTTTCATGCAGATAGCGGTGAAGATGTATACATGTTTACACAGATAGCGGTGTAGATATTTCCATGTTCATGCAGATAGCGGTGTAGATATTTCCATGTTCATACAGATGGCTGTGTAGATATATCTATGTTCTTACAGATGGCGGAGAAGATATTTCCATGTTCATACAGATAGTGGTGTAGATATTTCCTTGTTCACACAGATAGCGATGTAGATGTTTCCATGTTTATACAGATAGCGGTGTAGATATTTCCATGTTCATACAGATAGCGGTGTAGATATTTCCATGTTCATCCAGATGGCTGTGTAGATATATCAATGTTCATACAGATGGCGGTGAAGATATTTCCATGTTCATACAGATAGCGGTGCAGATATTTCCATGTTCATACAGATAGCCGTGTAGATATTGCCATGTGAATACCGATAGCGGTGCTACTACTTCCATGTTTATACAGGTAGCGGTGTACATATATCCATGTTTATACAGATAGCGGTGTAGATATTTCCATGTTCATACAGATAGCGGTGTAGATATTTCCATGTTCATAGAGATAGCGGTGTAGATATTTACATGTTCATACAGATAGCGGTGCTGATATTTCCATGTTTATTCAGGTAGCGGTGTAGACATTTCCATGTTTATACAGATAGTGGTGTAGATATTTCCATGTTTATACAGATAGCGGTGTAGATATTTCCAAGTTTATACAGATAGAGGTGTAGATATCTCCATCTTAATACAGATGGCGGTGTAGATATTTATATGTTCATTCAGATGGCGGTGCAGATATTTCCATGTTCATACAGATGGCGGTGTAGATATTTCCATGTTCATACAGATAGCGGTGTAGTTATTTCCATGTGTAAAGAGATAGCTGTGTAGATATTCCCATGTATATGCAGATAGCTGTGTAGATATTTACATTTTCAAGCAGATAGCAGTGTATATACTTCCCTGTTCAAACAGATAGCGGTGTAGATATTTCCATGTTCATACAGATAGTGGTGTAGATATTTCCATGTTCATACAGATAGCGGTGTAGGTATTTCCATGTTCAGACTGATCGCGCTGTGGATATTTCCATGTTCATATAGATAGCGGTGTAGATATTTCCATGTTTATACAGGTAGCGGTGTAGATATTTCCATGTTTATACAGATAGCGGTGAAGATGTATGCATGTTTACACAGATAGCGGTGTAGATATTTTCATGTTCATCCAGATGGCTGTGTATATATTTCCATGTTCATACAGATAGTAGTGTAGATATTTCCATGTTCATCCAGATGGCTGTGTAGATATATCCATGTTCATACAGATGGCGGTGAAGATATTTCCATGTTCATACAGATAGCAGTGTAGATATTTCCATGTTCATACAGATAGCGGTGTAGATATTTCCATGTTCATACAGATAGCAGTATAGCTATTTCCATGTTCATACAGATAGCGGTGTAGATATTTCCATGTTCATCCAGGTGGCTGTGTAGATATATCCATGTTCATACAGATGGCGGTGAAGATATTTAGTTGTTCAAACAGATAGCGGTGTAGATATTTCCATGTTCATACAGATAGAGGTGTAGATATTTCCATGTTCATACAGATAGCGGTGTAGCTATTTCTATGTTCATACAGATAGCGGTGTAGATATTTCCATGTTTATACAGATAACGGTGAAGACGTATGCATGTTTACACAGATAGCGGTGTAGATATTTCCATGTTCATCCAGACGGCTGTGTAGACATATCCATGTTCATACAGATGGCGGTGAAGATATTTCCATGTTCATACAGATGGCTGTGTAGATATATCCATGTTCATACAGATGGCGGTGTAGATATTTCCATGTTCATACAGATAGCGGTGCTGATATTTCCTTGTTTATACAGGTATCGGTGTACATATTTCCATGTTTATACAGATAGCGGTGTAGATATTTCCATGTTTATGCAGATAGCGGTGTAGATATTTCCATGTTTATACAAATAGCAGTGTAGATATCTCCATCTTAATACAGATGGCGGTGTAGATATTTATATGTTCATACAGATGGCGGTGCAGATATTTCCATGTTCATACGGATGGCGGTGAAGATATTTCCATGTTCATACAGATGGCAGTGTAGAAACTTCCATGTTCATACTGATAGCGGTGCTGATATTTCCATGTTTTTATAGGTAGCGGTGTAGATATTTCCATGTTTATACAGATAGCGGTGTAGATATTTCCATGTTTATACACGTAGCGGTGTAGATATTTCCATGTTTATGCAGATAGTTGTGTAGATATCTCCATCTTAATACAGATGGCGGTGTAGATATTTAAATGTTAATTCAGATGGCTGTGTAAACATATCCATGTTCATACAGATGGCGGTGAAGATATTTCCATGTTCATACAGATAGCGGTGTAGATATTTCCATGTTCATACAGATAGCGGTGTAGATATTTCCATGTTCATACAGATGGCTGTGTAGATATATCCATGTTCCTACAGATGGCGCTGAAGATATTTCCATGTTCATACAGATGGCGGTGTAGATATTTCCATGTTCATACAGATAGCGGGGCTGATATTTCCATGTTTATACATGTAGCCGTGTAGATATTTCCATGTTTATACAGATAGCGGTGTAGATATTTCCATGTTTATACACATAGCGGTGTAGATATTTCCATGTTCATACAGATAGCGGTGTATGTATTTCCATGTTCATACAGATAGCGGTGTAGATATTTCCATTTTCATGCAGATAGCGGTGTATATATTTCCCTGTTCAAACAGTTAGCGGTGTAGATATTTCCATGTCCATAAAGATAGCGGTGTAGATATTTCCATGTTTATACAGATAGCGGTGAAGTTGTATGCATGTTTACAAAGATAGCGGTGTAGATATTTCCACGTTCATCCAGATGGCTGTGTAGATATATCCATGTTCATACAGATGGCGGTGAAGATATTTCCATGTTCATACAGATAGCGGTGTAGATATCTCCATCTTAATACAGATGGCGGTGTAGATATTTATATGTTCATACAGATGGCGGTGCAGATATTTCCATGTTCATACGGATGGCGGTGAAGATATTTCCATGTTCATACAGATGGCGGTGTAGAAACTTCCATGTTCATACTGATAGCGGTGCTGATATTTCCATGTTTATACAGGTAGCAGTGTAGATATTTCCATGTTTATACAGATAGCAGTGTAGATATTTCCATGTTTATACACATAGCGGTGTAGATATTTCCATGTCTATACAGATAGCGGTGTAGATATTTCCATGTTTATGCAGATAGTGGTGTAGATATCTCCATCTTAATACAGATGGCGGTGTAGATATTTAAATGTTCATACAGATGGCGCTGCAGATATTTCCATGTTCATACAGATGGCGGTGTAGATATTTCCATGTTCATACAGATAGCGGTGTAGTTATTTCCATGTGTAAAGAGATAGCTGTGTAGATATTTCCATGTATAAGCAGATAGCTGTGTAGATATTTCCGTTTTCATGCAGATAGCGGTGTATATATTTCCCTGTTCAAACAGTTAGCGGTGTAGATATTTCCATGTTCATAAAGATAGCGGTGTAGATATTTCCATGTTTATACAGATAGCGGTGAAGATGTATGCATGTTTACACAGATAGCGGTGTCGATATCTCCATCTTAATACAGATGGCGGTGTAGATATTTATATGTTCATTCAGATGGCTGTGCAGATATTTCCATGTTCATACAGATGGCGGTGTAGATATTTCCATGTTCATACAGATAGCTCTGTAGATATTTCCATGTTCATCCAGATGGCTGTGTAGATATATCCATGTTCATACAGATGGCGGTGAAGATATTTCCATGTTCATACAGATATCGGTGTAGATATTTCCATGTTCATACAGATAGCGGTGTAGATATTTCCATGTTCATACAGATAGCAGTGTAGCTATTTCCATGTTCATACAGATAGCGGTGTAGATATTTCCATGTTCATCCAGATGGCTGTGTAGATATATCTATGTTCATACAGATGGCGGTGAAGATATTTCCATGTTCATAGAGATAGCGGTGTAGATATTGCCATGTTCATACAGATAGTGGTGTAGATATTGCCATGTTCATACAGATAGCGGTGTAGATATAGCCATGTTCATACAGATAGCGGTGTAGATAATTCCATGTTCATACAGATAGCGGTGTAGATATTTCCAAGTTTATACAGATAGCGGTGTAGATATCTCCATCTTAATACAGATGGCGGTGTAGATATTTATATGTTCATTCAGATGGCGGTGCAGATATTTCCATGCTCATACAGATGGCGGTGTAGATATTTCCAAGTTCATACAGATAGCGGTGTAGTTATTTTCATGTGTAAAGAGATAGCTGTGTAGATATTCCCATGTTTATGCACATAGCTGTGTAGATATTTCCATTTTCAAGCAGATAGCGGTGTATATACTTCACTGTTCAAACAGATAGCGGTGTAGATATTTCCATGTTCATACAGATAGCGGTGTGGATATTTCCATGTTCATAGAGATAGCGGTGTAGATATTTCCATGTTTATACAGGTAGCGGTGTAGATATTTCCATGTTTATACAGATAGCGGTGAAGATGTATGCATGTTTACACAGATAGCGGTTTAGATATTTTCATGTTCATCCAGACGGCTGTGTAGACATATCCATGTTCATACAGATGGCGGTGAAGATATTTCCATGTTCATACAGATGGCTGTGTAGATATATCCATGTTCATACAGATGGCGGTGTAGATAATTCCATGTTCATACTGATAGCGGTGCTGATATTTCCATGTTTATACAGGTATCGGTGTACATATTTCCATGTTTATACAGATAGCGGTGTAGATATTTCCATGTTTATACAGATAGCGGTGTAGATGTTTCCATGTTTATACAAATAGCAGTGTAGATATCTCCATCTTAATACAGATGGCGGTGTAGATATTTATATGTTCATACAGATGGCGGTGCAGATATTTCCATGTTCATACGGATGGCAGTGAAGATATTTCCATGTTCATACAGATGGCAGTGTAGAAACTTCCATGTTCATACTGATAGCGGTGCTGATATTTCCATGTTTTTATAGGTAGCGGTTTAGATATTTCCATGTTTATACAGATAGCGGTGTAGATATTTCCATGTTTATACACGTAGCGGTGTAGATATTTCCATGTTTATGCAGATAGTTGTGTAGATATCTCCATCTTAATACAGATGGCGGTGTAGATATTTAAATGTTTATTCAGATGGCTGTGTAAACATATCCATGTTCATACAGATGGCGGTGAAGATATTTCCATGTTCATACAGATAGCGGTGTAGATATTTCCATGTTCATACAGATAGCGGTGTAGATATTTCCATGTTTATACAGATGGCTGTGTAGATATATCCATGTTCCTACAGATGGCGCTGAAGATATTTCCATGTTCATACAGATGGCGGTGTAGATATTTCCATGTTCATACATATAGCAGGGCTGATATTTCCATGTTTATACATGTAGCCGTGTAGATATTTCCATGTTTATACAGATAGCGGTGTAGATATTTCCATGTTTATACACATAGCGGTGTAGATATTTCCATGTTCATACAGATAGCGGTGTATGTATTTCCATGTTCATACAGATAGCGGTGTAGATATTTCCATTTTCATGCAGGTAGCGGTGTATATATTTCCCTGTTCAAACAGTTAGCGGTGTAGATATTTCCATGTCCATAAAGATAGCGGTGTAGATATTTCCATGTTTATACAGATAGCGGTGAACTTGTATGCATGTTTACAAAGATAGCTGTGTAGATATTTCCACGTTCATCCAGATGGCTGTGTAGATATATCCATGTTCATACAGATGGCGGTGAAGATATTTCCATGTTCATACAGATAGCGGTGTAGATATCTCCATCTTAATACAGATGGCGGTGTAGATATTTATATGTTCATACAGATGGCGGTGCAGATATTTCCATGTTCATACGGATTGCGGTGAAGATATTTCCATGTTCATACAGATGGCGGTGTAGAAACTTCCATGTTCATACTGATAGCGGTGCTGATATTTCCATGTTTATACAGGTAGCAGTGTAGATATTTCCATGTTTATACAGATAGCAGTGTAGATATTTCCATGTTTATACACATAGCGGTGTAGATATTTCCATGTCTATACAGATAGCGGTGTAGATATTTCCATGTTTATGCAGATAGTGGTGTAGATATTTCCATGTTCATCCAGATGGCTGTGTAGATATATCTATGTTCATACAGATGGCGGTGAAGATATTTCCATGTTCATAGAGATAGCGGTGTAGATATTGCCATGTTCATACAGATAGTGGTGTAGATATTGCCATGTTCATACAGATAGCGGTGTAGATATTTCCATGTTCATACAGATAGCGGTGTAGATATTTCCATGTTCATACAGATAGCGGTGTAGATATTTCCAAGTTTATACAGATAGCGGTGTAGATATCTCCATCTTAATACAGATGGCGGTGTAGATATTTATATGTTCATTCAGATGGCGGTGCAGATATTTCCATGCTCATACAGATGGCGGTGTAGATATTTCCATGTTCATACAGATAGCGGTGTAGTTATTTTCATGTGTAAAGAGATAGCTGTGTAGATATTCCCATGTTTATGCACATAGCTGTGTAGATATTTCCATTTTCAAGCAGATAGCGGTGTATATACTTCACTGTTCAAACAGATAGCGGTGTAGATATTTCCATGTTCATACAGATAGCGGTGTGGATATTTCCATGTTCATAGAGATAGCGGTGTAGATATTTCCATGTTTATACAGGTAGCGGTGTAGATATTTCCATGTTTATACAGATAGCGGTGAAGATGTATGAATGTTTACACAGATAGCGGTTTAGATATTTTCATGTTCATCCAGACGGCTGTGTAGACATATCCATGTTCATACAGATGGCGGTGAAGATATTTCCATGTTCATACAGATGGCTGTGTAGATATATCCATGTTCATACAGATGGCGGTGTAGATATTTCCATGTTCATACAGATAGCGGTGCTGATATTTCCATGTTTATACAGGTATCGGTGTACATATTTCCATGTTTATACAGATAGCGGTGTAGATATTTCCATGTTTATACAGATAGCGGTGTAGATGTTTCCATGTTTATACAAATAGCAGTGTAGATATCTCCATCTTAATACAGATGGCGGTGTAGATATTTATATGTTCATACAGATGGCGGTGCAGATATTTCCATGTTCATACGGATGGCGGTGAAGATATTTCCTTGTTCATACAGATGGCAGTGTAGAAACTTCCATGTTCATACTGATAGCGGTGCTGATATTTCCATGTTTTTATAGGTAGCGGTTTAGATATTTCCATGTTTATACAGATAGCGGTGTAGATATTTCCATGTTTATACACGTAGCGGTGTAGATATTTCCATGTTTATGCAGATAGTTGTGTAGATATCTCCATCTTAATACAGATGGCGGTGTAGATATTTAAATGTTCATTCAGATGGCTGTGTAAACATATCCATTTTCATACAGATGGCGGTGAAGATATTTCCATGTTCATACAGATAGCGGTGTAGATATTTCCATGTTCATACAGATAGCGGTGTAGATATTTTCATGTTCATACAGATGGCTGTGTAGATATATCCATGTTCCTACAGATGGCGCTGAAGATATTTCCATGTTCATACAGATGGCGGTGTAGATATTTCCATGTTCATACAGATAGCGGGGCTGATATTTCCATGTTTATACATGTAGCCGTGTAGATATTTCCATGTTTATACAGATAGCAGTGTAGATATTTCCATGTTTATACACATAGCGGTGTAGATATTTCCATGTTCATACAGATAGCGGTGTATGTATTTCCATGTTCATACAGATAGCGGTGTAGATATTTCCACGTTCATCCAGATGGCTGTGTAGATATATCCATGTTCATACAGATGGCGGTGAAGATATTTCCATGTTCATACAGATAGCGGTGTAGATATCTCCATCTTAATACAGATGGCGGTGTAGATATTTATATGTTCATACAGATGGCGGTGCAGATATTTCCATGTTCATACGGATTGCGGTGAAGATATTTCCATGTTCATACAGATGGCGGTGTAGAAACTTCCATGTTCATACTGATAGCGGTGCTGATATTTCCATGTTTATACAGGTAGCAGTGTAGATATTTCCATGTTTATACAGATAGCAGTGTAGATATTTCCATGTTTATACACATAGCGGTGTAGATATTTCCATGTCTATACAGATAGCGGTGTAGATATTTCCATGTTTATGCAGATAGTGGTGTAGATATCTCCATCTTAATACAGATGGCGGTGTAGATATTTAAATGTTCATACAGATGGCGCTGGAGATATTTCCATGTTCATACAGATGGCGGTGTAGATATTTCCATGTTCATACAGATAGCGGTGTAGTTATTTCCATGTGTAAAGAGATAGCTGTGTAGATATTTCCATGTGTAAGCAGATAGCTGTGTAGATATTTCCGTTTTCATGCAGATAGCGGTGTATATATTTCCCTGTTCAAACAGTTAGCGGTGTAGATATTTCCATGTTCATAAAGATAGCGGTGTAGATATTTCCATGTTTATACAGATAGCGGTGAAGATGTATGCATGTTTACACAGATAGCGGTGTCGATATCTCCATCTTAATACAGATGGCGGTGTAGATATTTATATGTTCATTCAGATGGCTGTGCAGATATTTCCATGTTCATACAGATGGCGGTGTAGATATTTCCATGTTCATACAGATAGCTCTGTAGATATTTCCATGTTCATCCAGATGGCTGTGTAGATATATCCATGTTCATACAGATGGCGGTAAAGATATTTCCATGTTCATACAGATATCGGTGTAGATATTTCCATGTTCATACAGATAGCGGTGTAGATATTTCCATGTTCATACAGATAGCAGTGTAGCTATTTCCATGTTCATACAGATAGCGGTGTAGATATTTCCATGTTCATTAAGATGGCTGTGTAGATATATCTATGTTCATACAGATGGCGGTGAAGTTATTTCCATGTTCATAGAGATAGCGGTGTAGATATTGCCATGTTCATACAGATAGTGGTGTAGATATTGCCATGTTCATACAGATAGCGGTGTAGATATTGCCATGTTCATACAGATAGCGGTGTAGATATTTCCATGTTCATACAGATAGCGGTGTAGATATTTCCAAGTTTATACAGATAGCGGTGTAGATATCTCCATCTTAATACAGATGGCGGTGTAGATATTTATATGTTCATTCAGATGGCGGTGCAGATATTTCCATGCTCATACAGATGGCGGTGTAGATATTTCCATGTTCATACAGATAGCGGTGTAGTTATTTCCATGTGTAAAGAGATAGCTGTGTAGATATTCCCATGTTTATGCACATAGCTGTGTAGATATTTCCATTTTCAAGCAGATAGCGGTGTATATACTTCACTGTTCAAACAGATAGCGGTGTAGATATTTCCATGTTCATACAGATAGCGGTGTGGATATTTCCATGTTCATAGAGATAGCGGTGTAGATATTTCCATGTTTATACAGGTAGCGGTGTAGATATTTCCATGTTTATACAGATTGCGGTGAAGATGTATGCATGTTTACACAGATAGCGGTTTAGATATTTTCATGTTCATCCAGATGGCTGTGTAGATATTTCCATGTTCATACAGATAGTGGTGTAGATATTTCCATGTTCATACAGATAGCGGTGTAGCTATTTCTATGTTCATACAGATAGCGGTGTAGATATTTCCATGTTTATACAGATAGTGGTGAAGATGTATGCATGTTTAAACAGATAGCGGTGTAGATATTTCCATGTTCATACAGATAGCGGTGTAGATATTTCCATGTTCATCCAGACGGCTGTGTAGACATATCCATGTTCATACAGATGGCTGTGGAGATATTTCCATGTTCATACCGATGGCTGTGTAGATATATCCATGTTCATACAGATGGCGGTGACGATATTTCCATGTTCATACAGATGGCGGTGTAGATATTTCCATGTTCATACAGATAGCGGTGCTGATATTTCCATGTTTATACAGGTATCGGTGTAGATATTTCCATGTTTATACAGATAGCGGTGTAGATATTTCCATGTTTATACAGATAGCGGTGTAGATATTTCCATGTTTATACAGATAGCTGTGTAGATATCTCCATCTTAATACAGATGGCGGTGTAGATATTCATATGTTAATACAGATGGCGGTGCAGATATTTCCATGTTCATACGGATGGCGGTGAAGATATTTCCATGTTCATACAGATGGCGGTGTAGAAACTTCCATGTTCATACTGATAGCGGTGCTGATATTTCCATGTTTATACAGGTAGCGGTGTAGATATTTCCATGTTTATACAGATAGCGGTGTAGATATTTCCATGTTTATACACATAGCGGTGTAGATATTTCCATGTTTATACAGATAGTGGTGTAGATATTTCCATGTTTATGCAGATAGTTGTGTAGATATCTCCATCTTAATACAGATGGCGGTGTAGATATTTAAATGTTCATTCAGATGGCTGTGTAGACATATCTATGTTCATACAGATAGCGGGGCTGATATTTTCATGTTTATACATGTAGCGGTGCAGATATTTCCATGTTTATACAGATAGCGGTGTAGATATTTCCATGTTTATACACATAGCGGTGTAGATATTTCCATGTTCATACAGATAGCGGTGTATGTATTTCCATGTTCATACAGATAGCGGTGTAGATATTTCCATTTTCATGCAGATAGCGGTGTATATATTTCCCTGTTTAAACAGTTAGCGGTGTAGATATTTCCATGTTCATAAAGATAGCGGTGTAGATATTTCCATGTTTATACAGATAGCGGTGAAGTTGTATGCATGTTTACACAGATAGCGGTGTAGATATTTCCACGTTCATCCAGATGGCTGTGTAGATATATCCATGTTCATACAGATGGCGGTGAAGATATTTCCATGTTCATACAGATAGCGTTGTAGATATCTCCATCTTAATACAGATGGCTGTGTAGATATTTATATGTTCATACAGATGGCGGTGCAGATATTTCCATGTTCATACGGATGGCGGTGAAGATATTTCCATGTTCATACAGATGGCGGTGTAGAAACTTCCATGTTCATACTGATAGCGGTGCTGATATTTCCATGTTTATACAGGTAGCGGTGTAGATATTTCCATGTTTATTCAGATAGCAGTGTAGATATTTCCATGTTTATACAAATAGCGGTGTAGATATTTCCATGTCTGTACAGATAGCGGTGTAGATATTTCCATGTTTATGCAGATAGTGGTGTAGATATCTCCATCTTAATACAGATGGCGGTGTAGATATTTAAATGTTCATACAGATGGCGGTGCAGATATTTCCATGTTCATACAGATGGCGGTGTAGATATTTCCATGTTCATACAGATAGCGGTGTAGTTATTTCCATGTGTAAAGAGATAGCTGTGTAGATATTTCCATGTATAAGCAGATAGCTGTGTAGATATTTCCGTTTTCATGCAGATAGCGGTGTATATATTTCCCTGTTCAAACAGTTAGCGGTGTAGATATTTCCATGTTCATAAAGATAGCAGTGTAGATATTTCCATGTTTATACAGATAGCGGTGAAGATGTATGCATGTTTACACAGATAGCGGTGTAGATATTTCCATGTTCATCCAGATGGCTGTGTAGATATATCCATGTTCATACAGATAGAGGTGTAGATATTTCCATGTTCATACAGATAGCGGTGCAGATATTTCCATGTTCATCCAGATGGCTGTGTAGATATATCCATGTTCATACAGATGGCGGTGAAGATATTTCCATGTTCATACAGATAGCGGTGTAGATATTTCCATGTTCATACAGATAGCGGTGTAGATATTTCCAAGTTTATACAGATAGCGGTGTAGATATCCCCATCTTAATACAGATGGCGGTGTAGATATTTATATGTTCATTCAGGTGGCGGTGCAGATATTTCCATGTTCATACAGATGGCGGTGTAGATATTTCCATGTTCATACAGATAGCGGTGTAGTTATTTCCATGTGTAAACAGATAGCTGTGTAGATATTCCCATGTATATGCACATAGCTGTGTAGATATTTCCATTTTCAAGCAGATAGCGGTGTATATACTTCCCTGTTCAAACAGATAGCGGTGTAGATATTTCCATGTTCATACAGATAGTGGTGTAGATATTTCCATGTTCATACAGATAGCGGTGTAGCTATTTCCATGTTCATACAGACAGCGGTGTGGATATTTCAATGTTCATAGAGATAGCGGTGTAGATATTTCCATGTTTATACAGGTAGCGGTGTAGATATTTCCATGTTTATACAGATAGCGGTGAAGATGTATGCATGTTTACACAGATAGCGGTTTAGATATTTTCATGTTAATCCACATGGCTGTGTAGATATTTCCATGTTCATACAGATAGCTGTGTAGATATTTCCACGTTCATCCAGATGGCTGTGTAGATATATCCATGTTCATACAGATGGCGGTGAAGATATTTCCATGTTCATACAGATAGCGGTGTAGATATTTCCATGTTCATACAGATAGCGGTGTTGATATTTCCAAGTTTATACAGATAGCGGTGTAGATATCTCCGTCTTAATACAGATGGCGGTGTAGATATTTATATGTTCATTCAGATGGCGGTGCAGATATTTCCATGTTCATACAGATGGCGGTGAAGATATTTCCATGTTCATACAGATGGCGGTGTAGAAACTTCCATGTTCATACTGATAGCGGTGCTGATATTTCCATGTTTATACAGGTAGCGGTGTAGATATTTCCATGTTTATTCAGATAGCAGTGTAGATATTTCCATGTTTATACACATAGCGTTGTAGATATTTCCATGTCTGTACAGATAGCGGTGTAGATATTTCCAAGTTTATGCAGATAGTGGTGTAGATATCTCCATCTTAATACAGATGGCGGTGTAGATATTTAAATGTTCATACAGATGGCGCTGCAGATATTTCCATATTCATACAGATGGCGGTGTAGATATTTCCATGTTCATACAGATAGCGGTGTAGTTATTTCCATGTGTAAAGAGATAGCTGTGTAGATGTTTCCATGTATAAGCAGATAGCTGTGTAGATATTTCCGTTTTCCTGCAGATGGCGGTGTATATATTTCCCTGTTCAAACAGTTAGCGGTGTAGATATTTCCATGTTCATAAAGATAGCGGTGTAAATATTTCCATGTTTATACAGATAGCGGTGAAGATGTATGCATGTTTACACAGATAGCGGTGTAGATATTTCCATGTTCATCCAGATGGCTGTGTAGACATATCCATGTTCATACAGATAGCGGTGTAGATATTTCCATGTTCATACAGATAGCGGTGCATGTATTTCCATGTTCATACAGATAGCGGTGTAGATATTTCCATGTTCACCCAGAAGGCTGTGTAGATATTTCCATGTTCATACAGATAGCGGTGTAGCTATTTCCATGTTCATACAGATAGCGGTGTAGATATTTCCATGTTCATCCAGATGGCTGTGTAGATATATCCATGTTCATACAGATGGCGGTGAAGGTATTTCCATGTTCATACAGATAGCGGTGTAGATATTTCCATGTTCATCCAGACTTCTGTGTAGATATATCCATGATCATACAGATGGAGGTGAAGATATTTCCATGTTTATACAGATAGCGGTGAAGATGTATGCATGTTTACACAGATAGCGGTGTAGATATTTCCATGTTCATACAGATATCGGTGTAGATATTTCCATGTTCATCCAGATGGCTGTGTAGATATATCCATGTTCATACAGATAGCGGTGTAGATATTTCCATGTTCATACAGATAGTGCTGTAGATATTTCCATGTTCATACAGATAGCGGTGTAGCTATTTCCATGTTCATACAGATAGTGGCGTAGATATTTCCATGTTCGTACAGATAGCGGTGTAGATATTTCCATGTTCTTACAGATATCGGTGCATATATTTCCAAGTTTATACAGGTAGCGGTGTAGATATTTCCATGTTTATACTGATAGCGGTGTAGATATTTCCATGTTTATACAGATAGCGGAGTAGATATTTCCAAGTTCATACAGATAGTGGTGTAGATATTTCCATGTTCATACAGATAGCGGTGTAGCTATTTGCATGTTCATACAGATAGCGGTGTAGATATTTCCATGTTCATACAGATAGCGGTGTAGATATTTCCATGTTCATACAGATAGCGGTGTAGCTATTTCCATGTTCATACAGATAGCGGTGTGGATATTTCCATGTTCATAGAGATAGCGGTGTAGATATTTCCATGTTCATACAGATAGCGGTGCTGATATTTCCATGTTTATACAGGTAGCGGTGTAGATATTTCCATGTTTATACAGATAGCGGTGAAGATGTATGCATGTTTACACATATAGCGGTGTACATATTTTCATGTTCATCCAGATGGCTGTGTAGATATTTCCATGTTCATACCGATAGCGGTGTAGATATTTCCATGTTCCTCCAGATGGCTGTGTAGATATATCCATGTTCATACACATGGCAGTGAAGATATTTCCATGTTCATACAGATAGCGGTGTAGATATTTCCATGTTCATACAGATAGCGGTGTAGATATTTCCGTGTTCATACCGATAACGGTGCTGATATTTCCATGTTTATGCAAGTAGCGGTGTAGATATTTCCATGTTTATACAGATAGCGGTGTAGATATTTCCATGTTTATACAGATAGCAGTGTAGATATTTCCATGTTTATACAGATAGCGGTGAAGTTATCTCTTTCCTAATACAGATGGCAGTGTAGATATTTATATGTTCATAGAGATGGCGGTGCAGATATTTCCATGTTCATTCAGGTGGCGGTGTAGATATTTCCATGTTCATACAGATAGCGGTGTAGTTATTTCCATGTGTAAAGAGATAGCAGTATAGTTATTTCCATGTATATGCAGATAGCTGTTTAGATATTTCCATTTTCATGCAGATAGCGGTGTATATATTTCCCTGTTCAAACAGATAGCGGTGTAGATATTTCCATGTTCCTACAGATAGTGGTGTAGATATTTCCATGTTCATACAGATAGCGGTGTAGATATATCCATGTTCATCCAGATGGCTGTGTAGATATATCCATGTTCATACAGATAGCGGTGTAGATAATTCCATGTTCATACAGATTGTGGTGTAGATATTTCCATGTTCATACAGATAGCGGTGTAGCTATTTCCATGTTCATACAGATAGCGGTGTAGATATTTCCATGTTTATACAGATAGCGGTGAAGATGTATGCATGTTTACACAGATAGCGGTGTATATATTTCCATGTTCATACAGATAGCGGTGTAGATATTTCCATGTTCATCCAGACGGCTGTGTAGACATATCCATGTTCATACAGATGGCGGTGAAGATATTTCCATGTTCATACAGATGGCTGTGTAGATATATCCATGTTCATACAGATGACGGTGAAGATTTTGCCATGTTCATACAGATGGCGGTGTAGATATTTCCATGTTCATACAGATAGCGGTGCTGATATTTCCAGGTTTATACAGGTAGCAGAGTAGATATTTCCATGTTTATGCAGATAGCGGTGTAGATATTTCCATGTTTATACACATAGCGGTGTAGATATTTCCATGTTTATACAGATAGCGGTGTAGTTATCTCCATCTTAATACAGATGGCGGTGTAGATATTTATATGTTCACACAGATGGCGGTGCAGATATTTCCATGTTCATACAGATGGCGGTGAAGATATTTCCATGTTCATACAGATGGCGGTGTAGATACTTCCATGTTCATACAGATAGCAGTGCTGATATTTCCATGTTTATACAGGTAGCGGTGTAGATATTTCCATGTTCATACAGATAGCGGTGTAGGTATTACCATGTTTATACACATAGCGGTGTAGATATTTCCATGTTTATACAGATAGCGGTGTAGATATTTCCATCTTAATACAGATGGCGGTGTAGATATTTATATGTTCATTCAGATGGCGGTGCAGATATTTCCATGTTCATACAGATAGCGGTGTAGTTATTTCCATGTGTAAAGAGATAGCTGTGTAGATATTCACATGTATATGCAGATAGCTGTGTACATATTTCCATTTTCAAGCAGATAGCGGTTTACATACTTCCCTGTTCAAACTGATAGCGGTGTAGATATTTCCATGTTCATACAGATAGCGGTGTAGATATTTCCATGTTCATCCAGATGGCTGTGTAGATATATCCATGTTCATACAGATAGCGGTGTAGATAATTCCATGTTCATACAGATAGTGGTGTAGATATTTCCATGTTCATACAGATAGCGGTGTAGCTATTTCCATGTTCATACAGATAGCGGTGTAGATATTTCCATGTTTATACAGATAGCGGTGAAGTTGTATGCATGTTTACAAGGATAGCAGTGTAGATGTTTCCATGTTCAAGCAGATAGCGGTGTAGATATTTCCATGTTCATCCAGATGGCATTGTAGATATGTCCATGTTCATACAGATGGCAGTGAAGATATTTCCATGTTCATACAGATAGCGGTGTAGATATTTCCATGTTCATACAGATAGCGGTGGAGATATTTCCGTGTTCATACCGATAGCGGTGCTGATATTTCCATGTTTATACAGGTAGCGATGTAGATATTTCCATGTTTGTACAGATAGCGGTGTAGATATTTCCATGTTTATACAGATAGCAGTGTAGATATTTCCATGTTTATACAGATATCGGTGTAGATATCTGCTTCTTAATGCAGATGGCGGTGTAGATATTTATATGTTCATACAGATGGCGGTGCAGATATTTCCATGTTCATACAGATGGCGGTGTAGATATTTCCATGTTCATACAGATAGCGGTGTAGTTATTTCCATGTGTAAAGAGATAGCTGTGTAGATATTCCCATGTATATTCAGATAGCTGTGTAGATATTTCCATTTTCATGTAGAAAGCGGTGTATATATTTCCCTCTTCAAACAGATAGCGGTGTAGATATTTCCATGTTCATACAGATAGTGGTGTAGATATTTCCATGTTCATACAGATAGCGGTGTAGCTATTTCCATGTTCATACAGATAGCGGTGTGGATATTTCCATGTTCATAGAGATAGCGGTGTAGATAATTCCATGTTCATACAGATAGCGGTGCTGATATTTCCATGTTTATACAGGTAGCGGTGTAGATATTTCCATGTTTATACAGATAGCGGTGAAGATGTATTCATGTTTACACATATAGCGGTGTAGATATTTTCATGTTCATCCAGATGGCTGTGTAGATATTTCCATGTTCATACAGATAGCGGTGTAGATATTTCCATGTTCATCCAGATGGCTGTGTAGATATATCCATATTCATACAGATGGCAGTGAAGATATATCCATGTTCATAAAGATTGTGGTGTAGATATTTCCATGTTCATACAGATAGCCGTGTAGATATTTCCGTGTTCATACCGATAGCGGTGCTGATATTTCCATGTTTATACAGGTAGCGGTGTAGATATTTCCATGTTTATACAGATAGCGGTGTAGATATTTCCATGTTCATACAGATAGCGGCGTAGATATTTCCATGTTCGTACAGATAGCGGTGTAGATATTTCCATATTCATACAGATATCGGTGCGTATATTTCCAAGTTTATACAGGTAGCGGTGTAGATATTTCCATGTTTATACTGATAGCGGTGTAGATATTTCCATGTTTATACAGATAGCGGTGTAGATATTTCCAAGTTCATACAGATAGTGGTGTAGATATTTCCATGTTCATACAGATAGCGGTGTAGCTATTTCCAGGTTCATACAGATAGCGGTGTAGTTATTTCCATGTTCATACAGATAGTGGTGTAGATATTTCCATGTTCATACAGATAGCGGTGTAGCTATTTCCATGTTCATACAGATAGCGGTGTGGATATTTCCATGTTCATAGAGATAGCGGTGTAGATATTTCCATGTTCATACAGATAGCGGTGCTGATATTTCCATGTTTATACAGGTAGCGGTGTAGATATTTCCATGTTTATACAGATAGCGGTGAAGATATCTCTTTCCTAATACAGATGGCAGTGTAGATATTTATATGTTCGTAGAGATGGCGGTGCAGATATTTCCATGTTCATACAGGTGGCGGTGTAGATATTTCCATGTTCATACATATAGCGGTGTAGTTATTTCCATGTGTAAAGATATAGAAGTTTAGATATTTCCATGTATATGCAGATAGCTGTTTAGATATTTCCATTTTCATGCAGATAGCGGTGTATATATTTCCCTGTTCAAACAGATAGCGGTGTAGATATTTCCATGTTCCTACAGATAGTGGTGTAGATATTTCCATGTTCATACAGATAGTGGTGTAGATATTTCCATGTTCATCCAGATGGCTGAGTAGATATATCCATGTTCATACAGATAGCGGTGTAGATAATTCCATGTTCATACAGATAGAGGTGTAGATATTTCCATGTTCATACAGATAGCGGTGTAGCTATTTCCATGTTCATACAGATAGCGGTGTAGATATTTCCATGTTTATACAGATAGCGGTGAAGATGTATGGATGTTTACAAGGATAGCAGTGTAGATGTTTCCATGTTCATGCAGATAGCGGTGTAGATATTTCCATGTTCATCCAGATGGCATTGTAGATATATCCATGTTCATATAGATGGCAGTGAAGGTATTTCCATGTTCATACAGATAGCGGTGTAGATATTTCCATGTTCATACAGATAGCGGTGGAGATATTTCCGTGTTCATACCGATAGCGGTGCTGATATTTCCATGTTTATACAGGTAGCGATGTAGATATTTCCATGTTTGTACAGATAGCGGTGTAGATATTTCCATGTTTATACAGATAGCAGTGTAGATATTTCCATGTTTATACAGATATCGGTGTAGATATCTCCTTCTTAATGCAGATGGCGGTGTAGATATTTATATGTTCCTACAGATGGCGGTGCAGATATTTCCATGTTCATACAGATGGCGGTGTAGATATTTCCATGTTCATACAGATAGCAGTGTAGTTATTTCCATGTGAAAAGAGATAGCTGTGTAGATATTCCCATGTATATGCAGATAGCTGTGTAGATATTTCCATTTTCATGTTGAAAGCGGTGTATATATTTCCCTGTTGAAACAGATAGCGGTGTAGATATTTCAATGTTCATACAGATAGTGGTGTAGATATTTCCATGTTCATACAGATAGCGGTGTAGCTATTTCCATGTTCATACAGATAGCGGTGTGGATATTTCCATGTTCATAGAGATAGCGGTGTAGATAATTCCATGTTCATACAGATAGCGGTGCTGATATTTCCATGTTTATACAGGTAGCGGTGTAGATATTTCCATGTTTATACAGATAGCGGTGAAGATGTATGCATGTTTACACATATAGCGGTGTAGATATTTTCATGTTCATCCAGATGGCTGTGTAGATATTTCCATGTTCATACAGATAGCGGTGTAGATATTTCCATGTTCATCCAGATGGCTGTGTAGATATATCCATGTTCATACAGATGGCAGTGAAGATATTTCCTTGTTCATACAGATAGCGGTGTAGATATTTCCATGTTCATACAGATAGCCGTGTAGATATTTCCGTGTTCATACCGATAGCGGTGCTGATATTTCCATGTTTATACAGGTAGCGGTGTAGATATTTCCATGTTAATACAGATAGCGGTGTAGATATTTCCATGTTCATACAGATAGCGGTGTAGATATTTCCATGTTCATACATATAGCGGTGCTGATATTTCCATGTTTATACAGGTAGCGGTGTAGATATTTCCATGTTTATACAGATAGCGGTGTAGATATCTCCATCTTAATACAGATGGCGGTGTAGATATTTATATGTTCATACAGATGGCGGTGCAGATATTCCCATGTTAATACAGATGGCGGTGTAGATATTTCCATGTCCAAACAGATAGCGGTGTAGATATTTCCACGTTTATACAGATAGCGGTGAAGATGTATGCATGTCTACACAGACAGCAGTGTAGATATTTCCATGTTCATCCAGATGGCTGTGTAGACATATCCATGTTCATACAGATAGCGGTGTAGATATTTCCATGTTCATACAGAGAGTGGTGTAGATATTTCCATGTTCATACAGATAGCGGTGTAGCTATTTCCGTGTTCATACAGATAGCGGTGTAGATATTTCCATGTTCATAGAGATAGCGGTGTAGATATTTACATGTTCATACAGATAGCGGTGTATATATTTCCATGTTCATACAGATAGCAGTGTAGATATTTCCATTTTCAAGCAGATAGCGCTGTATATATTTCCAAGTTCAAACAGATAGCGGTGTAGATATTTCCATGTTCATAAAGATAGCGGTGTACATATTTCCATGTTTATACAGATAGCGGTGAAAATGTATGCATGTTTACACAGATGGCAGTGTAGATATTTCCATTTTCATCCAGAAGGCTGTGTAGATATATCCATGTTCATACAGATGGCGGTGAAGATATTTCCATGTTCATACAGATAGCGGTGTAGATATTTCCATGTTCATACAGATAGCGGTGTAGATATTTCCATGTTCATACAGATAGCGGTGCATGTATTTCCATGTTCATACAGATAGCTGTGTAGATATTTCCATGTTCACCCAGAAGGCTGTGTAGATATTTCCATGTTCATACAGATAGCGGTGTAGCTATTTCCATGTTCATTCAGATAGCGTTGTAGATATTTCCATGTTCATCCAGAAGGCTGTGTAGATATATCCATGTTCATACAGATGGCGGTGAAGGTATTTCCATGTTCATACAGAAAGCGGTGTAGATATTTCCATGTTCATCCAGACTTCTGTGTAGATATATCCATGATCATACAGATGGAGGTGAAGATATTTCCATGTTTATACAGATAGCGGTGAAGATGTATGCATGTTTACACAGATAGCGGTGTAGACTTTTCCATGTTCATACAGATATCGGTGTAGATATTTCCATGTTCATCCAGATGGCTGTGTAGATATATCCATGTTCATACAGATAGCGGTGTAGATATTTCCATGTTCATACAGATAGTGCTGTAGATATTTCCATGTTCATACAGATAGCGGTGTAGCTATTTCCATGTTCATACAGATAGCGGCGTAGATATTTCCATGTTCGTACAGATAGCGGTGTAGATATTTCCATGTTCATACAGATAGCGTTGGAGATATTTCCGTGTTCATACCGATAGCGGTGCTGATATTTCCATGTTTATACAGGTAGCGATGTAGATATTTCCATGTTTGTACAGATAGCGGTGTAGATATTTCCATGGTTATTCAGATAGCAGTGTAGATATTTCCATGTTTATACAGATATCGGTGTAGATATCTCCTTCTTAATGCAGATGGCGGTGTAGATATTTATATGTTCATACAGATGGCGGTGCAGATATTTCCATGTTCATACAGATGGCGGTGTAGATATTTCCATGTTCATACAGATAGCAGTGTAGTTATTTCCATGTGTAAAGAGATAGCTGTGTAGATATTCCCATGTATATGCAGATAGCTGTGTAGATATTTCCATTTTCATGTAGAAAGCGGTGTATATATTTCCCTGTTCAAACAGATAGCGGTGTAGATATTTCCATGTTCATACAGATAGTGGTGTAGATATTTCCATGTTCATACAGATAGCGGTGTAGGTATTTCCATGTTCATACAGATAGCGGTGTGGATATTTCCATGTTCATAGAGATAGCGGTGTAGATAATTCCATTTTCATACAGATAGCGGTGCTGATATTTCCATGTTTATACAGGTAGCGGTGTAGATATTTCCATGTTTATACAGATAGCGGTGAAGATGTTTGCATGTTTACACATATAGCGGTGTAGATATTTTCATGTTCATCCAGATGGCTGTGTAGATGTTTCCATGTTCATACAGATAGCGGTGTAGATATTTCCATGTTCATCCAGATGGCTGTGTAGATATATCCATGTTTATACAGATGGCAGTGAAGATATTTCCATGTTCATACAGATAGCGGTGTAGATATTTCCATGTTCATACAGATAGCCGTGTAGATATTTCCGTGTTCATACCGATAGCGGTGCTGATATTTCCATGTTTATACAGGTAGCGGTGTAGATATTTCCATGTTTATACAGATAGCGGTGTAGATATTTCCATGTTCATACAGATAGCGGTGTAGATATTTCCATGTTCATTCATATAGCGGTGCTGATATTTCCATGTTTATACAGGTAGCGGTGTAGACATTTCCATTTTTATACAGATAGCGGTGTAGATATCTCCATCTTAATACTGATGGCGGTGTAGATATTTATATGTTCATACAGATGGCGGTGCAGATATTTCCATGTTCATACAGATGGCGGTGTAGATATTTCCATGTTCATACAGATAGCGGTGTAGTTATTTCCATGTGTAAAGAGATGGCTGTGTAGATATTCCCATGTATATGCAGATAGCTGTGTAGATATTTCCATTTTCAAGCAGATAGCGGTGTATATACTTCCCTGTTCAAACAGATAGCGGTGTAGGTATTTCCATGTTCATACAGATAGCGGTGTAGATATTTCCATGTTCATTGAGATAGCGGTGTAGATATTTACATGTTTATACAGATAGCGGTGTAGATATTTCCATGTTTATACAGATAGCGGTGAAGATGTATGCATGTTTACACAGATAGCGGTGTAGATATTTCCATGTTCATACAGATAGCGGTGTAGATATTTCCATGTTCATCCAGATGGCTGTGTAGATATATCCATGTTCATACAGATGGCGGTGAAGATATTTCCATGTTCATACAGATAGCGGTGTAGATATTTCCATGTTCATACAGATAGTGGTGTAGATATTTCCATGTTCATACAGATAGCGGTGTAGCTATTTCCATGTTCATACAGATAGCGGTGTAGATATTTCCATGTTCATCCAGATGGCTGTGTAGCTATTTACATGTTCATACAGATAGCGGTGCTGATATTTCCATGTTTATACAGGTAGCAGTGTAGATATTTCCTTGTTTATACAGAAAGCGGCATAGATATTTCCATGTTTATACAGGTAGCGGTGTGGATATTTCCATGTTTATACAGATAGTGGTGTAGATATTTCCATGTTTATACAGATTGCGGTGTAGATATTTCCAAGTTTATACAGATAGCGGTGTAGATATCTCCATCTTAATACAGATGGCGGTGTAGATATTTATATGTTCATACAGATGGCGGTGCAGATATTTCCATGTTCATACAGATGGCGGTGTAGATATTTCCATGTTCATACAGATAGCGGTGTAGTTATTTCCATGTGTAAAGAGATGGCTGTGTAGATATTCCCATGTATATGCAGATAGCTGTGTAGATATTTCCATTTTCAAGCAGATAGCGGTGTATATACTTCCCTGTTCAAACAGATAGCGGTGTAGATATTTCCATGTTCATACAGATAGTGGTGTAGATATTTCCATGTTCATACAGATAGTGGTGTACCTATTTCCATGTTCATACAGATAGCGGTGTGGATATTTCCATGTTCATAGAGATAGCGGTGTAGATATTTCCATGTTTATACAGGTAGCGGTGTAGATATTTCCATGTTTATACAGATAGCGGTGAAGATGTATGCATGTTTATACAGATAGCAGTGAAGATGTATGCATGTTTACACAGATAGCGGTGTGGATATTTTCATGTTCATCCAGATGCCTGTGTAGATATTTCCATGTTCATACAGATGGCGGTGAAGATATTTCCATGTTCATACAGATAGCGGTGTAGATATTTCCATGTTTATACAGATACCGGTGTAGATATTTCCATGTTCATACGGATAGCAGTGTAGCTATTTCCATGTTCATACAGACAGCGGTGTAGATATTTCCATGTTCATCCAGATGGCTGTGTAGATATATCCATGTTCATACAGATGGCGGTGAAGATATTTCCATGTTCATACAGATAGCGCTGTAGATATTTCCATGTTCATACAGATAGTGGTGTAGATATTTCCATGTTCATACAGATAGCGGTGTAGCTATTTCCATGTTCATACAGATAGCGGTGTAGATATTTCCATGTTCATCCAGATGGCTGTGTAGCTATTTACATGTTCATACAGATAGCGGTGCTGATATTTCCATGTTTATACAGGTAGCAGTGTACATATTTCCTTGTTTATACAGAAAGCGGCATAGATATTTCCATGTTTATACAGATAGCGGTGTAGATATTTCCAAGTTTATACAGATAGCGGTGTAGATATCTCCATCTTAATACAGATGGCGGTGTAGATATTTATATGTACATACAGATGTCGGTGCAGATATTTCCATGTTCATACAGATAGCGCTGTAGATATTTCCATGTTCATACAGATAGCTGTGTAGATATTTCCATGTTCATAAAGATAGCGGTGTAGTTATTTCCATGTGTAAAGAGATAGCTTTCTAGATATTTCCATGTACATGCAGATAGCCGTGTAGATATTTCCATTTTCATGCAGATAGCGGTGAAGTTGTATACATGTTTACACAGACAGCGGTGTAGATATTTCCATGTTCATACAGATAGCGGTGTAGATATTTCCATGTTCATACAGATGGCTGTGTAGATATATCTATGTTCTTACAGATGGCGGAGAAGATATTTCCATGTTCATACAGATAGCGGTGTAGATATTTCCATGTTCATACAGATAGCGGTGTAGTTATTTCCATGTTCATACAGATAGCGGTGTAGATATTTCCATGTTCATGCAGATAGCGGTGTAGATATTTTCATGTTCATCCAGATGGCTGTGTAGATATATCCATGTTCATTCAGATGGCGGTGAAGATATTTCCATGTTCATACAGATAGCGGTGCAGATATTTCCATGTTCATACAGATAGCCGTGTAGATATTGCCATGTTTATACCGATAGCTGTGCTGATACTTCCATGTTTATACAGGTAGCGGTGTACATATTTCCATGTTTATACAGATAGCGGTGTAGATATTTCCATGTCCATACAGAAAGCGGTGTAGATAATTCCATGTTCATAGAGATAGCGGTGAAGATATTTACATGTTCATACAGATAGCGGTGCTGATATTTCCATGTTTATACAGGTAGTGGTGTGGATATTTCCAAGTTTATACAGATAGCGGTGTAGATATCTCCATCTTAATACAGATGGCGGTGTAGATATTTATATGTTCATACAGATGGCGGTGCAGGTATTTCCATGTTCATACAGATGGCAGTGTATATATTTCCATGTTCATAGTGATAGCGGTGTAGTTATTTCCATGTGTAAAGAGATAGCTGTGTAGATTTTCCCATGTATATGCAGATAGCTGTGTAGATATTTCCATTTTCAAGCAGATAGCGGTGTATATACTTCCCTGTTCAAACAGATACCGGTGTAGATATTTCCATATTCATACAGATAGTGGTGTAGATATTTCCATGTTCATACAGATAGCGGTGTAGCTATTTCCATGTTCATACAGATAGCGGTGTGGATATTTCCATGTTCATAGAGATATGGGTGTAGATATTTCCATGTTTATACAGGTAGCGGTGTAGATATTTCCATGTTTATACAGATAGCGGTGAAGATGTATGCATGTTTACACAGATAGCGGTGTAGATATTTTCATGTTCATCCAGATGGCTGTGTAGATATTTCCATGTTCATACAGATAGCGCTGTAGGTATTTCCATGTTCATCTAGATGGCTGTGTAGATATATCCATGTTCATACAGATGGCGGTGAAGATATTTCCATGTTCATACAGATAGCGGTGTAGATATTTCCATGTTGATACAGATAGCGGTGTAGATATTTCCATGTTCATGCAGATAGAATTGTAGCTATTTCCATGTTCATACAGATAGCGGTGTAGATATTTCCATGTTAATCCAAATGGCTGTGTAGCTATTTACATGATCATACAGATAGCGGTGCTGATATTTCCATGTTTATACAGGTAGCAGTGTAGATATTTCCTTGTTTATACAGAAAGCGGCGTAGATATTTCCATGTTTTTACAGATAATGGTGTAGATATTTCCAAGTTTATACAGATAGCGGTGTAGATATCTCCATCTTAATACAGATGGCGGTGTAGATATTTATATGTTCATACAGATGTCGGTGCAGATATTTCCATGTTCATATAGATGGCGGTGTAGAAATTTCCATGTTTATAGAGATAGCAGTGTAGTTATTTCCATGTGTAAAGAGATAGCTTTGTAGATATTTCCATGTATATGCAGATAGCTGTGTAGATGTTGCCATGTTTATACCGATAGCGGTGCTGATACTTCCATGTTTATACAGGTAGCGGTTTACATATTTCCATGTTTATACAGATAGCGGTGTAGATATTTCCAAGTTTATACAGATAGCGGTGTAGATATCTCCATCTTAATACAGATGGCGGTGTAGATATTTATATGTACATACAGATGTCGGTGCAGATATTTCCATGTTCATACAGATAGCGCTGTAGATATTTCCATGTTCATACAGATAGCTGTGTAGATATTTCCATGTTCATAAAGATAGCGGTGTAGTTATTTCCATGTGTAAAGAGATAGCTTTCTAGATATTTCCATGTACATGCAGATAGCCGTGTAGATATTTCCATTTTCATGCAGATAGCGGTGAAGTTGTATACATGTTTACACAGACAGCGGTGTAGATATTTCCATGTTCATACAGATAGCGGTGTAGATATTTCCATGTTCATACAGATGGCTGTGTAGATATATCTATGTTCTTACAGATGGCGGAGAAGATATTTCCATGTTCATACAGATAGCGGTGTAGATATTTCCATGTTCATACAGATAGCGGTGTAGTTATTTCCATGTTCATACAGATAGCGGTGTAGATATTTCCATGTTCATGCAGATAGCGGTGTAGATATTTTCATGTTCATCCAGATGGCTGTGTAGATATATCCATGTTCATTCAGATGGCGGTGAAGATATTTCCATGTTCATACAGATAGCGGTGCAGATATTTCCATGTTCATACAGATAGCCGTGTAGATATTGCCATGTTTATACCGATAGCTGTGCTGATACTTCCATGTTTATACAGGTAGCGGTGTACATATTTCCATGTTTATACAGATAGCGGTGTAGATATTTCCATGTCCATACAGAAAGCGGTGTAGATAATTCCATGTTCATAGAGATAGCGGTGAAGATATTTACATGTTCATACAGATAGCGGTGCTGATATTTCCATGTTTATACAGGTAGTGGTGTGGATATTTCCAAGTTTATACAGATAGCGGTGTAGATATCTCCATCTTAATACAGATGGCGGTGTAGATATTTATATGTTCATACAGATGGCGGTGCAGGTATTTCCATGTTCATACAGATGGCAGTGTATATATTTCCATGTTCATACAGATAGCGGTGTAGTTATTTCCATGTGTAAAGAGATAGCTGTGTAGATTTTCCCATGTATATGCAGATAGCTGTGTAGATATTTCCATTTTCAAGCAGATAGCGGTGTATATACTTCCCTGTTCAAACAGATACCGGTGTAGATATTTCCATATTCATACAGATAGTGGTGTAGATATTTCCATGTTCATACAGATAGCGGTGTAGCTATTTCCATGTTCATACAGATAGCGGTGTGGATATTTCCATGTTCATAGAGATATGGGTGTAGATATTTCCATGTTTATACAGGTAGCGGTGTAGATATTTCCATGTTTATACAGATAGCGGTGAAGATGTGTGCATGTTTACACAGATAGCGGTGTAGATATTTTCATGTTCATCCAGATGGCTGTGTAGATATTTCCATGTTCATACAGATAGCGCTGTAGGTATTTCCATGTTCATCTAGATGGCTGTGTAGATATATCCATGTTCATACAGATGGCGGTGAAGATATTTCCATGTTCATACAGATAGCGGTGTAGATATTTCCATGTTGATACAGATAGCGGTGTAGATATTTCCATGTTCATACAGATAGCATTGTAGCTATTTCCATGTTCATACAGATAGCGGTGTAGATATTTCCATGTTAATCCAAATGGCTGTGTAGCTATTTACATGATCATACAGATAGCGGTGCTGATATTTCCATGTTTATACAGGTAGCAGTGTAGATATTTCCTTGTTTATACAGAAAGCGGGGTAGATATTTCCATGTTTTTACAGATAACGGTGTAGATATTTCCAAGTTTATACAGATAGCGGTGTAGATATCTCCATCTTAATACAGATGGCGGTGTAGATATTTATATGTTCATACAGATGTCGGTGCAGATATTTCCATGTTCATATAGATGGCGGTGTAGAAATTTCCATGTTTATAGAGATAGCAGTGTAGTTATTTCCATGTGTAAAGAGATAGCTTTGTAGATATTTCCATGTATATGCAGATAGCTGTGTAGATGTTGCCATGTTTATACCGATAGCGGTGCTGATACTTCCATGTTTATACAGGTAGCGGTTTACATATTTCCATGTTTATACAGACAGCAGTTTAGATATTACCATGTTCATACAGGTAGCGCTATAGATATTTCCATGTTTATACAGATAGCGGTGTAGATATATCCTTCTTCATACAGTTGGCGGTGTAGATATTTATATGTTCATTCAGATGGCGGTGCGGATATTTCCATGTTCATACAGATGGCGGTGTAGATATTTCCATGTTTATAGAGATACCGGTGTAGTTATTTCCATGTGTAAAGAGATAGCTGTGTAGATATTTCTTGTATATGCAGATAGCTGTGTAGATATTTCCATCTTCATGCAGATAGCGGTGTAGATATTTCCTTGTTCAAACAGATAGCGGTGTAGATATTTCCATGTTCATACAGATAGCGGTGTATGTATTTCCATGTTCATACAGATAGCGATGTAGATATTTCCATTTTCATGCAGATAGCGGTGTATATATTTCCCTGTTCAAACAGTTAGCGGTTTAGATATTTCCATGTTCATACAGATAGCGGTGTAGATATTTCCATGTTCATACAGATGGCTGTGTAGATATATCCAAGTTCATACAGATAGCGGTGAAGATATTTCCATGTTCATACAGATAGCGGTGTAGATATTTCCATGTATATGCAGATAGTGGTGTAGATATTTCCAACTTAATACAGATGGCGGTGTAGATATTTATATGTTCAGACAGATGGTGGTGCAGGTATTTCCATGTTCATACAGATGGCGGTGTAGATATTTCCATGTTCATCCAGATGGCTGTGTAGATATAGCCATGTTCATACAGATGGCGGTGAAGATATTTCCATGTTCATACAGATAGCAGTGTAGATATTTCGATGTTCATACAGATAGCGGTGTAGATATTTCCATGTTCATACAGATAACGGTGTAGATATTTCCATGTTTATACAGACAGCAGTGTAGATATTTCCTTGTTTATACAGATAGCGGTGTAGATTTCTCCTTCTTAATGCAGACGGCGGTGTAGATGTTTATATGTTCATACAGATGGCGGTGCAGATATTTCCATGTTCATACAGATAGAGGTGTAGATATTTCCATGTTCATACAGATAGCGGTGTAGATATTTCCATGTTCATACAGATAGAGGTGTAGATATTTCCATGTTCATCCAGATGGCTGTGTAGATATATCCATGTTCATACAGATGGCGGTGAAGGTACTTCCATGTTCATACAGACAGCGGTTTAGATATTTCCATGTTCATACAGATAGCGGTGTAGATATTTCCATGTTTATTCAGATAGCGGTGTAAGTATTTCCATGTTCATACCGATAGCGGTGTAGATATTTCCCTGTTCATACAGTTAGCGGTGTAGATATTTCCATGTACATAAAGGTAGCGGTGTAGATATTTCCATGTTTATACAGATAGCGGTGAAGTTGTATGCATGTTTACACAGATAGCGGTGTACGTATTTCCACGTTCATCCATATGGCTGTGTAGATATATCCATGTTCATACAGATGGCTGTGAAGTTATTTCCATGTTCTTACAGATAGCGGTGTAGATATTTCCATGTTCATACAGATAGTGGTGTAGATATTTCCATGTTCATACAGATAGCGGTGTAGATATTTCCATGTTCATACAGATAGCGGTGTATGTATTTCCATGTTCATACAGATAGCGGTGTAGATATTTCCATGTTCATACAGATAGTGGTGTAGATATTTCCATGTTTATACAGATAGCGGTGAAGATATATGCATGTTTACACAGATAGCGGTGTAGATATTTCCATCTTCATACAGATAGCGGTGTAGATATTTCCATGTTCATCCTCACGGCTGTGTAGACATATCCATGTTCATACAGATGGCGGTGAAGATATTTCCATGTTCATAAAGATGGCTGTGTAGATATATCCATGTTCTTACAGATGGCGGTGACGATATTTCCATGTACATACAGATGGCGGTGTAGATATTTCCATGTTCATACAGATAGCGTTGCTGATATTTCCATGTTTATACAGGTATCGGTGTATATATTTCCATGTTTATACAGATAGCGGTGTAGATATTTCCATGTTTATACAGATAGCGGTGTAGATATTTCCATGTTTATACAGATAGCGGTGTAGATATCTCCATCTTAAAACAGATGGCGGTGTAGATATTTATATGTTCATACAGATGGCGGTGCAGATATTTCCATGTTCATACGGATGGCGGTGTAGAAACTTCCATGTTCATACTGATAGCGGTGCTGATATTTCCAAGTTTATACACGTAGCGGTGTAGATATTTCCATGTTTATACAGATAGCGGTGTAGATATTTCCATGTTTATACACATAGCGGTGTAGATATTTCCATGTTTATACAGATAGCGGTGTAGATATTTCCATGTTTATGCAGATAGTTGTGTAGATATCTCCATCTTAATACAGATGGCGGTGTAGATATTTAAATGTTCATTCAGATGGCTGTGTAGACATATCCATGTTCATACAGATGGCTGTGAAGATATTTCCATGTTCATACAGATAGCGGTGTAGATATTTCCATGTTCATACAGATAGCGGTGTAGATATTTCCATGTTCATACAGATGGCTGTGTAGATATATCCATGTTCCTACAGATGGCGGTGAAGATATTTCCATGTTCATACAGATGGCGGTGTAGATATTTCCATGTTCATACAGATAGCGGGGCTGATATTTCCATGTTTGTACATGTAGCGGTGTAGATATTTCCATGTTTATACAGATAGCTGTGTAGATATTTCCATGTTTATACACATAGCGGTGTAGATATTTCCATGTTCATACAGATAGCGGTGTATATATTTCCATGTTCATACAGATAGCGGTGTAGATATTTCCATTTTCATGCAGATAGCGGTGTATATATTTCCCTGTTGAAACAGTTAGCGGTGTAGATATTTCCATGTTCAGAAAGATAGCGGTGTAGATATTTCCATGTTTATACAGATAGCGGTGAAGATGTATGCATGTTTACACAGATAGCGGTATAGATATTTCCACGTTCATCCAGATGGCTGTGTAGATATATCCATGTTCATACAGATGGCGGTGAAGATATTTCCATGTTCATACAGATAGCGGTGTAGATATCTCCATCTTAATACAGATGGCGGTGTAGATATTTATATGTTCATACAGATGGCGGTGCAGATATTTCCATGTTCATACGGATGGCGGTGAAGATATTTCCATGTTCATACAGATCGCGGTGTAGAAACTTCCATGTTCATACTGATAGCGGTGCTGATATTTCCATGTTTATACAGGTAGCGGTGTAGATATTTCCATGTTTGTACAGATAGCAGTGTAGATATTTCCATGTTTATACACATAGCGGTGTAGATATTTCCATGTCTATACAGATAGCGGTGTAGATATTTCCATGTTTATGCAGATAGTGGTGTAGATATCTCCATCTTAATACAGATGGCGGTGTAGATATTTAAATGTTCATACAGATGGCGGTGCAGATATTTCCATGTTAATACAGATGGCGGTGTAGATATTTCCATGTTCGTACAGATAGCGGTGTAGTTATTTCCATGTGTAAAGAGATAGCTGTGTAGATATTTCCATGTATAAGCAGATAGCTGTGTAGATATTTCCGTTTTCATGCAGATAGCGGTGTATATATTTCCCTGTTCAAACAGTTAGTGGTGTAGATATTTCCATGTTCATAAAGATAGCGGTGTAGATATTTCCATGTTTATACAGATAGCGGTGAAGATGTATGCATGTTTACACAGATAGCGGTGTAGATATTTCCATGTTCATCCACATGGCTGTGTAGATATATCCATGTTCATACAGATAGAGGTGTAGATATTTCCATGTTCATACAGATAGCGGGGCAGATATTTCCATGTTCATCCAGATGGCTGTGTAGATATATCCATGTTCATACTGATGGCGCTGAAGATATTTCAATGTTCATACAGATAGCGGTGTAGATATTTCCATGTTCATACAGATAGCGGTGTAGATATTTCCATGTTCATACAGATAGCGGTGTAGATATTTCCATGTTTATACAGACAGCAGTGTAGATATTTCCTTGTTTATACAGATAGCGGTGTAGATTTCTCCTTCTTAATACAGACGGCGGTGTAGATGTTTATATGTTCATACAGATGGCGGTGCAGATATTTCCATGTTCATACAGATAGAGGTGTAGATATTTCCATGTGCATACAGATAGCGGTGTAGATATTTCCATGTTCATCCAGATGGCTGTGTAGATATATCCATGTTCATACAGATGGCGGTGAAGATATTTCCATGTTCATACACATAGCGGTGCAGATATTTCCATGTTCATACAGATAGCGGTGTAGATATTTCCATGTTCATACAGATATCGGTGTAGATATTTCCATGTTTATACAGATAGCGGTGTAGATATCTCCTTTATACAGATGGCGGTGGAGATATTTATATGTTCATACAGATGGCGGTGCAGATATTTCCATGTTCATACAGATAGCGGTGTAGCTATTTCCATGTTCATACAGATAGCGGTGTAGATATTTCCATGTTTATACAGATAGCGGTGAAGATGTATGGATGTTTACAAGGATAGCAGTGTAGATGTTTCCATGTTCATGCAGATAGCGGTGTAGATATTTCCATGTTCATCCAGATGGCATTGTAGATATATCCATGTTCATATAGATGGCAGTGAAGGTATTTCCATGTTCATACAGATAGCGGTGTAGATATTTCCATGTTCATACAGATAGCGGTGGAGATATTTCCGTGTTCATACCGATAGCGGTGCTGATATTTCCATGTTTATACAGGTAGCGATGTAGATATTTCCATGTTTGTACAGATAGCGGTGTAGATATTTCCATGTTTATACAGATAGCAGTGTAGATATTTCCATGTTTATACAGATAGCGGTGTAGATATCTCCTTCTTAATGCAGATGGCGGTGTAGATATTTATATGTTCCTACAGATGGCGGTGCAGATATTTCCATGTTCATACAGATGGCGGTGTAGATATTTCCATGTTCATACAGATAGCAGTGTAGTTATTTCCATGTGTAAAGAGATAGCTGTGTAGATATTCCCATGTATATGCAGATAGCTGTGTAGATATTTCCATTTTCATGTTGAAAGCGGTGTATATATTTCCCTGTTCAAACAGATAGCGGTGTAGATATTTCCATGTTCATACAGATAGTGGTGTAGATATTTCCATGTTCATACAGATAGCGGTGTAGCTATTTCCATGTTCATACAGATAGCGGTGTGGATATTTCCATGTTCATAGAGATAGCGGTGTAGATAATTCCATGTTCATACAGATAGCGGTGCTGATATTTCCATGTTTATACAGGTAGCGGTGTAGATATTTCCATGTTTATACAGATAGCGGTGAAGATGTATGCATGTTTACACATATAGCGGTGTAGATATTTTCATGTTCATCCAGATGGCTGTGTAGATATTTCCATGTTCATACAGATAGCGGTGTAGATATCTCCATGTTCATCCAGATGGCTGTGTAGATATATCCATGTTCATACAGATGGCAGTGAAGATATTTCCATGTTCATACAGATAGCGGTGTAGATATTTCCATGTTCATACAGATAGCCGTGTAGATATTTCCGTATTCATACCGATAGCGGTGCTGATATTTCCATGTTTATACAGGTAGCGGTGTAGATATTTCCATGTTTATACAGATAGCGGTGTAGATATTTCCATGTTCATACAGATAGCGGTGTAGATATTTCCATGCTCATACATATAGCGGTGCTGATATTTCCATGTTTATACAGGTAGCGGTGTAGATATTTCCATGTTTATACAGATAGCGGTGTAGATATCTCCATCTTAATACAGATGGCGGTGTAGATATTTATATGTTCATACAGATGGCGGTGCAGATATTCCCATGTTAATACAGATGGCGGTGTAGATATTTCCATGTCCAAACAGATAGCGGTGTAGATATTTCCACGTTTATACAGATAGCGGTGAAGATGTATGCATGTCTACACAGACAGCAGTGTAGATATTTCCATGTTCATCCAGATGGCTGTGTAGACATATCCATGTTCATACAGATAGCGGTGTAGATATTTCCATGTTCATACAGAGAGTGGTGTAGATATTTCCATGTTCATACAGATAGCGGTGTAGCTATTTCCGTGTTCATACAGATAGCGGTGTAGATATTTCCATGTTCATAGAGATAGCGGTGTAGATATTTACATGTTCATACAGATAGCGGTGTATATATTTCCATGTTCATACAGATAGCAGTGTAGATATTTCCATTTTCAAGCAGATAGCGCTGTATATATTTCCAAGTTCAAACAGATAGCGGTGTAGATATTTCCATGTTCATAAAGATAGCGGTGTACATATTTCCATGTTTATACAGATAGCGGTGAAAATGTATGCATGTTTACACAGATAGCGGTTTAGATATTTCCATGTTCATCCAGAAGGCTGTGTAGATATATCCATGTTCATACAGATGGCGGTGAAGATATTTCCATGTTCATACAGATAGCGGTGTAGATATTTCCATGTTCATAAAGATAGCGGTGTAGATATTTCCATGTTCATACAGATAGCGGTGCATGTATTTCCATGTTCATACAGATAGCGGTGTAGATATTTCCATGTTCACCCAGAAGGCTGTGTAGATATTTCCATGTTCATACAGATAGCGGTGTAGCTATTTCCATGTTCATACAGATAGCGGTGTAGATATTTCCATGTTCATCCAGAAGGCTGTGTAGATATATCCATGTTCATACAGATGGCGGTGAAGGTATTTCCATGTTCATACAGATAGCGGTGTAGATATTTCCATGTTCATCCAGACTTCTGTGTAGATATATCCATGATCATACAGATGGAGGTGAAGATATTTCCATGTTTATACAGATAGCGGTGAAGATGTATGCATGTTTACACAGATAGCGGTGTAGACTTTTCCATGTTCATACAGATATCGGTGTAGATATTTCCATGTTCATCCAGATGGCTGTGTAGATATATCCATGTTCATACAGATAGCGGTGTAGATATTTCCATGTTCATACAGATAGTGCTGTAGATATTTCCATGTTCATACAGATAGCGGTGTAGCTATTTCCATGTTCATACAGATAGCGGCGTAGATATTTCCATGTTAGTACAGATAGCGGTGTAGATATTTCCATGTTCATACAGATAGCGGTGGAGATATTTCCGTGTTCATACCGATAGTGGTGCTGATATTTCCATGTTTATACAGGTAGCGATGTAGATATTTCCATGTTTGTACAGATAGCGGTGTAGATATTTCCATGGTTATTCAGATAGCAGTGTAGATATTTCCATATTTATACAGATATCGGTGTAGATATCTCCTTCTTAATGCAGATGGCGGTGTAGATATTTATATGTTCATACAGATGGCGGTGCAGATATTTCCATGTTCATACAGATGGCGGTGTAGATATTTCCATGTTCATACAGATAGCAGTGTAGTTATTTCCATGTGTAAAGAGATAGCTGTGTAGATATTCCCATGTATATGCAGATAGCTGTGTAGATATTTCCATTTTCATGTAGAAAGCGGTGTATATATTTCTCTGTTCAAACAGATAGCGATGTAGATATTTCCATGTTCATACAGATAGTGGTGTAGATATTTCCATGTTCATACAGATAGCGGTGTAGCTATTTCCATGTTCATACAGATAGCGGTGTGGATATTTCCATGTTCATAGAGATAGCGGTGTAGATAATTCCATTTTCATACAGATAGCGGTGCTGATATTTCCATGTTTATACAGGTAGCGGTGTAGATATTTCCATGTTTATACAGATAGCGGTGAAGATGTTTGCATGTTTACACATATAGCGGTGTAGATATTTTCATGTTCATCCAGATGGCTGTGTAGATGTTTCCATGTTCATACAGATAGCGGTGTAGATATTTCCATGTTCATCCAGATGGCTGTGTAGATATATCCATGTTTATACAGATGGCAGTGAAGATATTTCCATGTTCATACAGATAGCGGTGTAGATATTTCCATGTTCATACAGATAGCCGTGTAGATATTTCCGTGTTCATACCGATAGCGGTGCTGATATTTCCATGTTTATACAGGTAGCGGTGTAGATATTTCCATGTTTATACAGATAGCGGTGTAGATATTTCCATGTTCATACAGATAGCGGTGTAGATATTTCCATGTTCATTCATATAGCGGTGCTGATATTTCCATGTTTATACAGGTAGCGGTGTAGACATTTCCATTTTTATACAGATAGCGGTGTAGATATCTCCATCTTAATACAGATGGCGGTGTAGATATTTATATGTTCATACAGATGGCGGTGCAGATATTTCCATGTTCATACAGATGGCGGTGTAGATATTTCCATGTTCATACAGATAGCGGTGTAGTTATTTCCATGTGTAAAGAGATGGCTGTGTAGATATTCCCATGCATATGCAGATAGCTGTGTAGATATTTCCATTTTCAAGCAGATAGCGGTGTATATACTTCCCTGTTCAAACAGATAGCGGTGTAGGTATTTCCATGTTCATACAGATAGTGGTGTAGATATTTCCATGTTCATTGAGATAGCGGTGTAGATATTTACATGTTTATACAGGTAGCGGTGTAGATATTTCCATGTTTATACAGATAGCGGTGAAGATGTATGCATGTTTACACAGATAGCGGTGTAGATATTTTCATGTTCATCCAGATGGCTGTGTAGATATTTCCATGTTCATACAGATGGCGGTGAAGATATTTCCATGTTCATACAGATAGCGGTGTAGATATTTCCATGTTTATACAGATAGCGGTGTAGATATTTCCATGTTCATATGGATAGCAGTGTAGCTATTTCCATGTTCATACAGATAGCGGTGTAGATATTTCCATGTTCATCCAGATGGCTGTGTAGATATATCCATGTTCATACAGATGGCGGTGAAGATATTTCCATGTTCATACAGATAGCGGTGTAGATATTTCCATGTTCATACAGATAGTGGTGTAGATATTTCCATGTTCATACAGATAGCGGTGTAGCTATTTCCATGTTCATACAGATAGCGGTGTAGATATTTCCATGTTCATCCAGATGGCTGTGTAGCTATTTACATGTTCATACAGATAGCGGTGCTGATATTTCCATGTTTATACAGGTAGCAGTGTAGATATTTCCTTGTTTATACAGAAAGCGGCATAGATATTTCCATGTTTATACAGGTAGCGGTGTGGATATTTCCATGTTTATACAGGTAGTGGTGTAGATATTTCCATGTTTATACAGATTGCGGTGTAGATATTTCCAAGTTTATACAGATAGCGGTGTAGATATCTCCATCTTAATACAGATGGCGGTGTAGATATTTATATGTTCATACAGATGGCGGTGCAGATATTTCCATGTTCATACAGATGGCGGTGTAGATATTTCCATGTTCATACAGATAGCGGTGTAGTTATTTCCATGTGTAAAGAGATGGCTGTGTAGATATTCCCATGTATATGCAGATAGCTGTGTAGATATTTCCATTTTCAAGCAGATAGCGGTGTATATACTTCCCTGTTCAAACAGATAGCGGTGTAGATATTTCCATGTTCATACAGATAGTGGTGTAGATATTTCCATGTTCATACAGATAGCGGTGTACCTATTTCCATGTTCATACAGATAGCGGTGTGGATATTTCCATGTTCATAGAGATAGCGGTGTAGATATTTCCATGTTTATACAGGTAGCGGTGTAGATATTTCCATGTTTATACAGATAGCGGTGAAGATGTATGCATGTTTATACAGAGAGCGGTGAAGATGTATGCATGTTTACACAGATAGCGGTGGGGATATTTTCATGTTCATCCAGATGCCTGTGTAGATATTTCCATGTTCATACAGATGGCGGTGAAGATATTTCCATGTTCATACAGATAGCGGTGTAGATATTTCCATGTTTATACAGATACCGGTGTAGATATTTCCATGTTCATACGGATAGCAGTGTAGCTATTTCCATGTTCATACAGACAGCGGTGTAGATATTTCCATGTTCATCCAGATGGCTGTGTAGATATATCCATGTTCATACAGATGGCGGTGAAGATATTTCCATGTTCATACAGATAGCGCTGTAGATATTTCCATGTTCATACAGATAGTGGTGTAGATATTTCCATGTTCATACAGATAGCGGTGTAGCTATTTCCATGTTCATACAGATAGCGGTGTAGATATTTCCATGTTCATCCAGATGGCTGTGTAGCTATTTACATGTTCATACAGATAGCGGTGCTGATATTTCCATGTTTATACAGGTAGCAGTGTACATATTTCCTTGTTTATACAGAAAGCGGCATAGATATTTCCATGTTTATACAGATAGCGGTGTAGATATTTCCAAGTTTATACAGATAGCGGTGTAGATATCTCCATCTTAATACAGATGGCGGTGTAGATATTTATATGTACATACAGATGTCGGTGCAGATATTTCCATGTTCATACAGATAGCGCTGTAGATATTTCCATGTTCATACAGATAGCTGTGTAGATATTTCCATGTTCATAAAGATAGCGGTGTAGTTATTTCCATGTGTAAAGAGATAGCTTTCTAGATATTTCCATGTACATGCAGATAGCCGTGTAGATATTTCCATTTTCATGCAGATAGCGGTGAAGTTGTATACATGTTTACACAGACAGCGGTGTAGATATTTCCATGTTCATACAGATAGCGGTGTAGATATTTCCATGTTCATACAGATGGCTGTGTAGATATATCTATGTTCTTACAGATGGCGGAGAAGATATTTCCATGTTCATACAGATAGCGGTGTAGATATTTCCATGTTCATACAGATAGCGGTGTAGTTATTTCCATGTTCATACAGATAGCGGTGTAGATATTTCCATGTTCATACAGATAGCGGTGTAGATATTTCCATGTTCATGCAGATAGCGGTGTAGATATTTTCATGTTCATCCAGATGGCTGTGTAGATATATCCATGTTCATTCAGATGGCGGTGAAGATATTTCCATGTTCATACAGATAGCGGTGCAGATATTTCCATGTTCATACAGATAGCCGTGTAGATATTGCCATGTTTTACCGATAGCTGTGCTGATACTTCCATGTTTATACAGGTAGCGGTGTACATATTTCCATGTTTATACAGATAGCGGTGTAGATATTTCCATGTCCATACAGAAAGCGGTGTAGATAATTCCATGTTCATAGAGATAGCGGTGAAGATATTTACATGTTCATACAGATAGCGGTGCTGATATTTCCATGTTTATACAGGTAGTGGTGTGGATATTTCCAAGTTTATACAGATAGCGGTGTAGATATCTCCATCTTAATACAGATGGCGGTGTAGATATTTATATGTTCATACAGATGGCGGTGCAGGTATTTCCATGTTCATACAGATGGCAGTGTATATATTTCCATGTTCATACAGATAGCGGTGTAGTTATTTCCATGTGTAAAGAGATAGCTGTGTAGATTTTCCCATCTATATGCAGATAGCTGTGTAGATATTTCCATTTTCAAGCAGATAGCGGTGTATATACTTCCCTGTTCAAACAGATACTGGTGTAGATATTTCCATATTCATACAGATAGTGGTGTAGATATTTCCATGTTCATACAGATAGCGGTGTAGCTATTTCCATGTTCATACAGATAGCGGTGTGGATATTTCCATGTTCATAGAGATATGGGTGTAGATATTTCCATGTTTATACAGGTAGCGGTGTAGATATTTCCATGTTTATACAGATAGCGGTGAAGTTGTATGCATGTTTACACAGATAGCGGTGTAGATATTTTCATGTTCATCCAGATGGCTGTGTAGATATTTCCATGTTCATACAGATAGCGCTGTAGATATTTCCATGTTCATCTAGATGGCTGTGTAGATATATCCATGTTCATACAGATGGCGGTGAAGATATTTCCATGTTCATACAGATAGCGGTGTAGATATTTCCATGTTGATACAGATAGCGGTGTAGATATTTCCATGTTCTTACAGATAGCATTGTAGCTATTTCCATGTTCATACAGATAGCGGTGTAGATATTTCCATGTTAATCCAGATGGCTGTGTAGCTATTTACATGATCATACAGATAGCGGTGCTGATATTTCCATGTTTTTACAGGTAGCAGTGTAGATATTTCCTTGTTTATACAGAAAGCGGCGTAGATATTTCCATGTTTTTACAGATAACGGTGTAGATATTTCCAAGTTTATACAGATAGCGGTGTAGATATCTCCATCTTAATACAGATGGCGGTGTAGATATTTATATGTTCATACAGATGTCGGTGCAGATATTTCCATGTTCATATAGATGGCGGTGTAGAAATTTCCATGTTTATAGAGATAGCAGTGTAGTTATTTCCATGTGTAAAGAGATAGCTTTGTAGATATTTCCATGTATATGCAGATAGCTGTGTAGATGTTGCCATGTTTATACCGATAGCGGTGCTGATACTTCCATGTTTATACAGGTAGCGGTTTACATATTTCCATGTTTATACAGAGAGCAGTTTAGATATTACCATGTTCATACAGGTAGCGCTACAGATATTTCCATGTTTATACAGATAGCGGTGTAGATATATCCTTCTTCATACAGTTGGCGGTGTAGATATTTATATGTTCATTCAGATGGCGGTGCGGATATTTCCATGTTCATACAGATGGCGGTGTAGATATTTCCATGTTTATAGAGATACCGGTGTAGTTATTTCCATGTGTAAAGAGATAGCTGTGTAGATATTTCTTGTATATGCAGATAGCTGTGTACATATTTCCATCTTCATGCAGATAGCGGTGTAGATATTTCCTTGTTCAAACAGATAGCGGTGTAGATATTTCCATGTTCATACAGATAGCGGTGTATGTATTTCCATGTTCATACAGATAGCGGTGTAGATATTTCCATTTTCATGCAGATAGCGGTGTATATATTTCCCTGTTCAAACAGTTAGCGGTTTAGATATTTCCATGTTCATACAGATAGCGGTGTAGATATTTCCATGTTCATACAGATGGCTGTGTAGATATATCCAAGTTCATACAGATAGCGGTGAAGATATTTCCATGTTCATACAGATAGCGGTGTAGATATTTCCATGTATATGCAGATAGTGGTGTAGATATTTCCAACTTAATACAGATGGCGGTGTAGATATTTATATGTTCAGACAGATGGTGGTGCAGGTATTTCCATGTTCATACAGATGGCGGTGTAGATATTTCCATGTTCATCCAGATGGCTGTGTAGATATAGCCATGTTCATACAGATGGCGGTGAAGATATTTCCATGTTCATACAGATAGCGGTGTAGATATTTCGATGTTCATACAGATAGCGGTGTAGATATTTCCATGTTCATACAGATAACGGTGTAGATATTTCCATGTTTATACAGACAGCAGTGTAGATATTTCCTTGTTTATACAGATAGCGGTGTAGATTTCTCCTTCTTAATGCAGACGGCGGTGTAGATGTTTATATGTTCATACAGATGGCGGTGCAGATATTTCCATGTTCATACAGATAGAGGTGTAGATATTTCCATGTTCATACAGATAGCGGTGTAGATATTTCCATGTTCATACAGATAGAGGTGTAGATATTTCCATGTTCATCCAGATGGCTGTGTAGATATATCCATGTTCATACAGATGGCGGTGAAGGTACTTCCATGTTCATACAGACAGCGGTTTAGATATTTCCATGTTCATACAGATAGCGGTGTAGATATTTCCATGTTTATTCAGATAGCGGTGTAAGTATTTCCATGTTCATACCGATAGCGGTGTAGATATTTCCCTGTTCATACAGTTAGCGGTGTAGATATTTCCATGTACATAAAGGTAGCGGTGTAGATATTTCCATGTTTATACAGATAGCGGTGAAGTTGTATGCATGTTTACACAGATAGCGGTGTAGGTATTTCCACGTTCATCCATATGGCTGTGTAGATATATCCATGTTCATACAGATGGCTGTGAAGTTATTTCCATGTTCTTACAGATAGCGGTGTAGATATTTCCATGTTCATACAGATAGTGGTGTAGATATTTCCATGTTCATACAGATAGCGGTGTAGATATTTCCATGTTCATACAGATAGCGGTGTATGTATTTCCATGTTCATACAGATAGCGGTGTAGATATTTCCATGTTCATACAGATAGTGGTGTAGATATTTCCATGTTTATACAGATAGCGGTGAAGATATATGCATGTTTACACAGATAGCGGTGTAGATATTTCCATGTTCATACAGATAGCGGTGTAGATATTTCCATGTTCATCCTCACGGCTGTGCAGACATATCCATGTTCATACAGATGGCGGTGAAGATATTTCCATGTTCATAAAGATGGCTGTGTAGATATATCCATGTTCATACAGATGGCGGTGACGATATTTCCATGTACATACAGATGGCGGTGTAGATATTTCCATGTTCATACAGATAGCGGTGCTGATATTTCCATGTTTATACAGGTATCGGTGTATATATTTCCATGTTTATACAGATAGCGGTGTAGATATTTCCATGTTTATACAGATAGCGGTGTAGATATTTCCATGTTTATACAGATAGCGGTGTAGATATCTCCATCTTAATACAGATGGCGGTGTAGATATTTATATGTTCATACAGATGGCGGTGCAGATATTTCCATGTTCATACGGATGGCGGTGTAGAAACTTCCATGTTCATACTGATAGCGGTGCTGATATTTCCATGTTTATACAGGTAGCGGTGTAGATATTTCCATGTTTATACAGATAGCGGTGTAGATATTTCCATGTTTATACACATAGCGGTGTAGATATTTCCATGTTTATACAGATAGCGGTGTAGATATTTCCATGTTTATGCAGATAGTTGTGTAGATATCTCCATCTTAATACAGATGGCGGTGTAGATATTTAAATGTTCATTCAGATGGCTGTGTAGACATATCCATGTTCATACAGATGGCGGTGAAGATATTTCCATGTTCATACAGATAGCGGTGTAGATATTTCCATGTTCATACAGATAGCGGTGTAGATATTTCCATGTTCATACAGATGGCTGTGTAGATATATCCATGTTCCTACAGATGGCGGTGAAGATATTTCCATGTTCATACAGATGGCGGTGTAGATATTTCCATGTTCATACAGATAGCGGGGCTGATATTTCCATGTTTGTACATGTAGCGGTGTAGATATTTCCATGTTCATACAGATAGCGGTGTATATATTTCCATGTTCATACAGATAGCTGTGTAGATATTTCCATGTTTATACACATAGCGGTGTAGATATTTCCATGTTCATACAGATAGCGGTGTATATATTTCCATGTTCATACAGATAGCGGTGTAGATATTTCCATTTTCATGCAGATAGCGGTGTATATATTTCCCTGTTGAAACAGTTAGCGGTGTAGATATTTCCATGTTCAGAAAGATAGCGGTGTAGATATTTCCATGTTTATACAGATAGCGGTGAAGATGTATGCATGTTTACACAGATAGCGGTATAGATATTTCCACGTTCATCCAGATGGCTGTGTAGATATATCCATGTTCATACAGATGGCGGTGAAGATATTTCCATGTTCATACAGATAGCGGTGTAGATATCTCCATCTTAATACAGATGGCGGTGTAGATATTTATATGTTCATACAGATGGCGGTGCAGATATTTCCATGTTCATACGGATGGCGGTGAAGATATTTCCATGTTCATACAGATCGCGGTGTAGAAACTTCCATGTTCATACTGATAGCGGTGCTGATATTTCCATGTTTATACAGGTAGCGGTGTAGATATTTCCATGTTTGTACAGATAGCAGTGTAGATATTTCCATGTTTATACACATAGCGGTGTAGATATTTCCATGTCTATACAGATAGCGGTGTAGATATTTCCATGTTTATGCAGATAGTGGTGTAGATATCTCCATCTTAATACAGATGGCGGTGTAGATATTTAAATGTTCATACAGATGGCGGTGCAGATATTTCCATGTTAATACAGATGGCGGTGTAGATATTTCCATGTTCGTACAGATAGCGGTGTAGTTATTTCCATGTGTAAAGAGATAGCTGTGTAGATATTTCCATGTATAAGCAGATAGCTGTGTAGATATTTCCGTTTTCATGCAGATAGCGGTGTATATATTTCCCTGTTCAAACAGTTAGTGGTGTAGATATTTCCATGTTCATAAAGATAGCGGTGTAGATATTTCCATGTTTATACAGATAGCGGTGAAGATGTATGCATGTTTACACAGATAGCGGTGTAGATATTTCCATGTTCATCCACATGGCTGTGTAGATATATCCATGTTCATACAGATAGAGGTGTAGATATTTCCATGTTCATACAGATAGCGGGGCAGATATTTCCATGTTCATCCAGATGGCTGTGTAGATATATCCATGTTCATACTGATGGCGCTGAAGATATTTCAATGTTGATACAGATAGCGGTGTAGATATTTCCATGTTCATACAGATAGCGGTGTAGATATTTCCATGTTCATACAGATAGCGGTGTAGATATTTCCATGTTTATACAGACAGCAGTGTAGATATTTCCTTGTTTATACAGATATCGGTGTAGATTTCTCCTTCTTAATACAGACGGTGGTGTAGATGTTTATATGTTCATACAGATGGCGGTGCAGATATTTCCATGTTCATACAGATAGAGGTGTAGATATTTCCATGTGCATACAGATAGCGGTGTAGATATTTCCATGCTCATCCAGATGGCTGTGTAGATATATCCATGTTCATACAGATGGCGGTGAAGATATTTCCATGTTCATACACATAGCGGTGCAGATATTTCCATGTTCATACAGATAGCGGTGTAGATATTTCCATGTTCATACAGATATCGGTGTAGATATTTCCATGTTTATACAGATAGCGGTGTAGATATCTCCTTTATACAGATGGCGGTGGAGATATTTATATGTTCATACAGATGGCGGTGCAGATATTTCCATGTTCATACAGATGGCGGTGTAGATATTTCCATGTTTATAGAGATAGCGGTGTAGATATTTCCATGTGTAAAGAGATAGCTGTGTATATATTTCCATGTATATGCAGATATCTGTGTAGATATTTCCATTTTCATGCAGATAGCGGTGTAGATATTTCCATTTTCAAATAGATAGCAGTGTAGATATTTCCATGTTCATACAGATAGCGGTGTAGATATTTCCATTTTTATACAGATAACGGTGAAGATGTATGCATGTTTACACAGATAGCGGTGTAGATATTTCTATGTTCATACAGATAGCGGTGTAGATATTTCCATGTTCATCCAGATATCTGTGTAGACATATCCATTTTCATACAGATGGCGTTGAAGATATTTCCATGTTCATACAGATAGCGGTGTAGATATTTCCATGTTCATACAGATAGCGGGTTAGATATTTCCATGTTCATACAGATGGCTGTGTAGATATATCCATGTTCATACAGATGGCGGTGAAGATATTTCCATGTTCATACAGATGGCGGTGTAGATATTTCCATGTTCATACCGATAGCGGTGCTGTTATTTCCATGTTTATACAGGTAGCGGTGTATATATTTCCATGTTCATACAGATAGCGGTTTAGATATTTCCATGTTTATACAGACAGCAGTGTAGATATTTCCTTGTTTATACAGATAGCGGTGTAGATTTCTCCTTCTTAATGCAGACGGCGGTGTAGATGTTTATATGTTCATACAGATGGCGGTGCAGATATTTCCATGTTCATACAGATAGAGGTGTAGATATTTCCATGTTCATACAGATAGCGGTGTAGATATTTCCATGTTCATACAGATAGAGGTGTAGATATTTCCATGTTCATCCAGATGGCTGTGTAGATATATCCATGTTCATACAGATGGCGGTGAAGGTACTTCCATGTTCATACAGACAGCGTTTTAGATATTTCCATGTTCATACAGATAGCGGTGTAGATATTTCCATGTTTATTCAGATAGCGGTGTAAGTATTTCCATGTTCATACAGATAGCGGTGTAGATATTTCCCTGTTCATACAGTTAGCGGTGTAGATATTTCCATGTACATAAAGATAGCGGTGTAGATATTTCCATGTTTATACAGATAGCGGTGAAGTTGTATGCATGTTTACACAGATAGCGGTGTAGGTATTTCCACGTTCATCCATATGGCTGTGTAGATATATCCATGTTCATACAGATGGCTGTGAAGTTATTTCCATGTTCTTACAGATAGCGGTGTAGATATTTCCATGTTCATACAGATAGTGGTGTAGATATTTCCATGTTCATACAGATAGCGGTGTAGATATTTCCATGTTCATACAGATAGCGGTGTATGTATTTCCATGTTCATACAGATAGCGGTGTAGATATTTCCATGTTCATCCAGATGGCTGTGTAGATATTCCCATGTTCATACAGATAGCGGTGTGGATATTTCCATGTTAATACAGATAGCAGTGTAGATATTTCCATATTCATCCAGATGGCTGTGTAGATATATCCATGTTCATACAGATGGCGGTGAAGACATTTCCATGTTCATACAGATAGCGGTGTAGATATTTCCATGTTCATACAGATAGCCGTGTATATATTGCCATGTTCATACCGATAGCGGTGCTGATACTTCCATGTTTATACAGGTAGCGGTGAACATATTTCTGTGTTTATACAGATAGCGGTGTAGATATTTAAATGTTAATACAGATAGCGGTGTAGATATTTCCATGTTTATACAGATAGCGGTGTAGATATCTCCTTCTTAATACAGATGGCGGTGTAGATATTTCCATGTTCATACAGATGGCGGTGTAGATATTTCCATGTTAATAGAGATAGCGGTGTAGTTATTTCCATGTGTAAAGAGATAGCTGTGTAGATATTTCCATGTATAAGCAGATAGCTGTGTAGATATTTCCGTTTTCATGCAGATAGCGGTGTATATATTTCCCTGTTCAAACAGTTAGTGGTGTAGATATTTCCATGTTCATAAAGATAGCGGTGTAGGTATTTCCATGTTTATACAGATAGCGGTGAAGATGTATGCATGTTTACACAGATAGCGGTGTAGATATTTCCATGTTCATCCACATGGCTGTGTAGATATATCCATGTTCATACAGATAGAGGTGTAGATATTTCCATGTTCATACAGATAGCGGTGCAGATATTTCCATGTTCATCCAGATGGCTGTGTAGATATATCCATGTTCATACTGATGGCGCTGAAGATATTTCAATGTTCATACAGATAGCGGTGTAGATATTTCCATCCTCATACAGATAGCGGTGTAGATATTTCCATGTTCATAAAGATAGGGGTGTATGTATTTCCATGTTCATACAGATAGTGGTGTAGGTATTTCCATTTTCATGCAGATAGCGGTGTATATATTTCCCTGTTCAAACAGTTAGCTGTGTAGATATCTCCATGTTCATAATGATAGCGGTGTAGATATTTCCATGTTTATACAGATAGCGGTGAAGATGTATGCATGTTTTCACAGATATCGGTGTAGATATTTCCATGTTCATCCACATGGCTGTGTAGATATATCCATGTTCATACACATGGCCGTGAAGATATTTCCATGTTCATACAGATAGCGTTGTAGATATTTCCATGTTCATACAGATAGCGGTGTAGATATTTCCATGTTCATACAGATAGCGGTGTATGTATTTCCATGTTCATACAGATAGCGGTGTAGATATTTCCATGTTCATCCTGATGGCTGTGTAGATATTTCCATGTTCATACAGATAGCGGTGTAAATATTTCCATGTTCATACAGATAGCGGTTTAGATAATTCCATGTTCATCCAGATGGCTGTGTAGATATATCCATGTTCATACAGATGGCGTTGAAGATATTTCCATGTTCATACAGATGGCGTTGTAGATATTTCCATGTTCATACAGATAGCCGTGTAGATATTGCCATGTTCATACCGATAACGGTGCTGATACTTCCATGTTTATACAGGTAGCGGTGTACATATTTCCGTGTTTATGCAGGTAACGGTGTATATATTTCCATGTTCATACAGATAGCGGTGTAGATATTTCGATGTTCAAGGAGATAGCGGTGTAGATATTTCCATGTTCATACAGATAGCTGTGCTGATATTTCCATATTTATACAGGTAGCGGTGTAGATATTTCCATGTTTATACAGATAGTGGTGTAGATATTTCCATGTTTATAGAGATAGCGGTGTAGATATTTCCATGTGTAAAGAGATAGCTGTGTAGATATTTCCATGTATATGCAGATATCTGTGTAGATATTTCCATTTTCCTGCAGATATCGGTGTAGATATTTCCATGTTCAAATAGATAGCAGTGTAGATATTTCCATGTTCATACAGATAGCGGTGTAGATATTTCCATGTTTATACAGATAGCGGTGAAGATGTATGCATGTTTACACAGATAGCGGTGTAGATATTTCCATGTTCATACAGATAGCGGTGTAGATATTTCCATGTTCATCCAGATGGCTGTGTAGACATATCCATTTTCATACAGATGGCGTTGAAGATATTTCCATGTTCATACAGATAGCGGTGTAGATATTTCCATGTTCATACAGATAGCGGGTTAGATATTTCCATGTTCATACAAATGGCTGTGTAGATATATCCATGTTCATACAGATGGCGGTGAAGATATTTCCATGTTCATACAGATGGCGGTGTAGATATTTCCATGTTCATACCGATAGCGGTGTAGATATTTCCATGTTTATACAGGTAGCGGTGTAGATATTTCCATGTTCATACAGATAGCGGTGTAGATATTTCCATGTTTATACAGACAGCAGTGTAGATATTTCCTTGTTTATACAGATAGCGGTGTAGATTTCTCCTTCTTAATACAGACGGCGGTGTAGATGTTTATATGTTCATACAGATGGCGGTGCAGATATTTCCATGTTCATACAGATAGAGGTGTAGATATTTCCATGTGCCTACAGATAGCGGTGTAGATATTTCCATGTTCATCCAGATGGCTGTGTAGATATATCCATGTTCATACAGATGGCGGTGAAGATATTTCCATCTTCATACACATAGCGGTGTAGATATTTCCATGTTCATACAGATAGCGGTGTAGATATTTCCATGTTCATACAGATAGCGGTGTAGATATTTCCATGTTTATACAGATAGCGGTGAAGATGTATGCATGTTTACACAGATAGCGGTGTAGATATTTCCATGTTTATACAGATAGCGGTGTAGATGTCTCCTTTATACAGATGGCGGTGGAGATATTTATATGTTCATACAGATGGCGGTGCAGATATTTCCATGTTCATACGGATGGCGGTGAAGATATTTCCATGTTCATACAGATGGCGGTGTAGAAACTTCCATGTTCATACTGATAGCGGTGCTGATATTTCCATGTTTATACAGGTAGCGGTGTAGATATTTCCATGTTTATTCAGATAGCAGTGTAGATATTTCCATGTTTATACACATAGCGGTGTAGATATTTCCATGTCTGTACAGATAGCGGTGTAGATATTTCCATGTTTATGCAGATAGTGGTGTAGATATCTCCATCTTAATACAGATGGCGGTGTAGATATTTAAATGTTCATACAGATGGCGCTGCAGATATTTCCATGTTCATACAGATGGCGGTGTAGATATTTCCATGTTCATACAGATAGCGGTGTTGTTATTTCCATGTGTAAAGAGATAGCTGTGTAGATATTTCCATGTATAAGCAGATAGCTGTGTAGATATTTCCGTTTTCATGCAGATGGCGGTGTATATATTTCCTTGTTCAAACAGTTAGCGGTGTAGATATTTCCATGTTCATAAAGATAGCGGTGTAAATATTTCCATGTTTATACAGATAGCGGTGAAGATGTATGCATGTTTACACAGATAGCGGTGTAGATATTTCCATGTTCATCCAGATAACTGTGTAGATATATCCATGTTCATACAGATAGAGGTGTAGATATTTCCATGTTCATAAAGATAGCGGTGTAGATATTTCCATGTTTATACAGATAGCGGTGAAGATGTATGTATGTTTTCACAGATATCGGTGTAGATATTTCCATGTTCATCCACATGGCTGTGTAGATATATCCATGTTCATACAGATGGCGGTGAATATATTTCCATGTTCATACAGATAGCGGTGTAGATATTTCCATGTTCATACAGATAGCGGTGTAGATATTTTAATGTTCATACAGATAGCGGTGTATGTATTTCCATGTTCATACAGATAGCGGTGTAGATATTTCCATGTTCATCCTGATGGCAGTGTAGATATTTCCATGTTCATACAGATAGCGGTGTAAATATTTCCATGTTCATACAGACAGCGGTGTAGTTATTTCCACGTTCATCCAGATGGCTGTGTAGATATATCCATGTTCATACAGATGGCGGTGAAGATATTTCCATGTTCATACAGATGGCGTTGTAGATATTTCCATGTTCATACAGATAGCCGTGTAGATATTGCCATGTTCATACCGAGATCGGTGCTGATACTTCCATGTTTATACAGGTAGCGGTGTACATATTTCCGTGTTTATACAGGTAACGGTGTAGATATTTCCATGTTCATACAGATAGCGGTGTAGATATTTCCATGTTTATACAGATAGCGGTGTAGATATCTCCTTCATAATACAGATGGCGGTGTAGATATTTATATGTTCATACAGATTGCGGTGCAGATATTTCCATGTTCATACAGATGGTGGTGTAGATATTTCCATGTTTATAGAGATAGCGGTGTATTTATTTCCATGTGCAAAGAGATAGCTGTGTAGATATTTCCATGTATATGCAGATAGCTGTGTAGATATTTCCATTTACATGCAGATAGCGGTGTAGATATTTCCATGTTCAAACAGATAGCGGTGCAGATATTTCCATGTTCATACAGATAGCCGTGTGGATATTTCCATATTTATACAGATAGCGGTGAAGATGTATGCATGTTTACACAGATAGCGGTGTAGATATTTCCATGTTCATACAGATAGCGGTGTAGATATTCCCATGTTCATCCAGACGGCTGTGTAGACATATCCATGTTCATACAGATGGCGGTGAAGATATTTCCATGTTCATACAGATGGCTGTGTAGATATATCCATGTTCATACAGATGACGGTGAAGATTTTTCCATGTTCATACAGATGGCGGTGTAGATATTTCCATGTTCATACAGATAGCGGTGCTGATATTTCCATGTTTATACAGGTAGCAGAGTAGATATTTCCATGTTTATGCAGATAGCTGTGTAGATATTTCCATGTTTATACACATAGCGGTGTAGGTATTTCCATGTTTATACAGATAGCGGTGTAGTTATCTCCATCTTAATACAGATGGCGGTGTAGATATTTATATGTTCACACAGATGGCGGTGCAGATATTTCCATGTTCATACAGATGGCGGTGAAGATATTTCCATGTTCATACAGATGGCGGTGTAGATACTTCCATGTTCATACTGATAGCGGTGCTGATATTTCCATGTTTATACAGGTAGCGGTGTAGATATTTCCATGTTCATACAGATAGCGGTGTAGATATTACCATGTTTATACACATAGCGGTGTAGATATTTCCATGTTTATACAGATAGCGGTGTAGATATTTCCATCTTAATACAGATGGCGGTGTAGATATTTATATGTTCATTCAGATGGCGGTGCAGATATTTCCATGTTCATACAGATGGCGGTGTAGATACTTCCATGTTCATACAGATAGCGGTGTAGTTATTTCCATGTGTAAAGAGATAGCTGTGTAGATATTCACATGTATATGCAGATAGCTGTGTAGATATTTCCATTTTCAAGCAGATAGCGGTTTATATACTTCCCTGTTCAAACAGATAGCGGTGTAGATATTTCTATGTTCATAAAGATAGTGGTGTAGATATTTCCATGTTCATACAGATAGCGGTGTAGCTATTTCCATGTTCATACAGATAGCGGTGTGGATATTTCCATGTTCATAGAGATAGCGGTGTAAATATTTCCATGTTTATACAGGTAGCGATGTAGATAATTCCATGTTTATACAGATAGCGGTGAAGGTGTATGCATGTTTACACAGATAGCGGTGTAGATATTTTCATGTTCATCCAGATGGCGGTGAAGAAATTTCCATGTTCATACAGATAGCGGTATAGATATTTCCATGTTTATACAGATAGCGGTGTAGATATTTCCATGTTCATACAGATAGCAGTGTAGCTATTTCCATGTTCCTACAGATAGCGGTGTAGATATTTCCATGTTCATCCAGATGGCTGTGTTGATATATCCATGTTCATACAGATGGCGGTGAAGATATTTCCATATTCATACAGATAGCGGTGTAGATATATCCATGTTCATACAGATAGTGGTGTAGATATTTCCATGTGCATACAGATAGCGGTGCAGATATTTCCATGTTCATGTAGATAGCGGTGTAGATATTTCCATGTTCATACAGATAGTGGTGTATGTATTTCCATGCTCATACAGATAGTGGTGTAGATATTACCATGTTTATACACATAGCGGTGTAGATATTTCCATGTTTATACAGATAGCGGTGTAGATATCTCCATCTTAATACAGATGGCGGTGTAGATATTTATATGTTCATTCAGATGGCGGTGCAGATATTTCCATGTTCATACAGATGGCGGTGTAGATATTTCCATGTTCATACAGATAGCGGTGTAGTTATTTCCATGTGTAAAGAGATAGCTGTGTAGATATTCCCATGTATATGCAGATAGCTGTGTAGATATTTCCATTTTCAAGCAGATAGCGGTGTATATACTTCCCTGTTCATACAGATAGCGGTGTAGATATATCCATGTTCATACAGATAGTGGTGTAGATATTTCCATGTTCATACAGATAGCGGTGCAGATATTTCCATGTTCATACAGATAGCGGTGTAGATATTTCCATGTTCATACAGATAGTGGTGTATGTATTTCCATGTTCATACAGATAGTGGTGTAGATATTTCCATTTTCATGCAGATAGCGGTGTATATATTTCCCTGTTCAAACATTTAGCGGTGTAGATATTTCCATGTTCATAAAGATAGCGGTGTAGATATTTCCATGTTTATACAGATAGCGGTGAAGATGTATGCATGTTTACACAGATAGCGGTGTAGATATTTCCATGTTCATCCACATGGCTGTGTAGATATATCCATGTTCATACAGATGGCGGTGAAGATATTTCCATGTTCATACATATAGCGGTGTAGATATTTCCATGTTCATACAGATAACGGTGTAGATATATCCATGTTCATACAGATAGCGGTGTATGTATTTCCATGTTCATACAGATAGCGTTGTAGATATTTCCATGTTCATCCTGATGGCTGTGTACATATTTCCATGTTCATACAGATAGCGGTGTAGATATTTCCATGTTCATTCAGATAGCGGTGCAGATATTTCCATGTTCATCCAGATGGCTGTGTACATATATCCATGTTCATACAGATGGCAGTGAAGATATTTCCATGTTCATACAGATGGCGTTGTAGATATTTCCATGTTCATACAGATAGCCGTGTAGATATTGCCATGTTCATACCGACAGCGGTGCTGATACTTCCATGTTTATACAGGTAGCGGTGTACATATTTCTGTGTTTATACAGGTAGCGGTGTAGATATTTCCATGTTCATACAGATAGCGGTGCAGATATTTCCATGTTTATACAGATAGCGGTGTAGATATCTCCTTTTAATACAGACGGCGGTGTAGATATTTATATGTTCATACAGATGGCGGTGCAGATATTTCCATGTTCATACAGATGGTGGTGTAGATATTTCCTTCTTTATAGAGATAGCGGTGTAGTTATTTCCACGTGCAAAGAGATAGCTGTGTAGATATTTCCATGTATATGCAGATAGCTGTGTAGATATTTCCATTTTCATGCAGATAGCGGTGCAGATATTTCCATGTTCAAACTGATAGCGGTGTAGATATTTCCATGTTCATACAGATAGCTGTGTGGATATTTCCATGTTTATACAGATAGCGGTGAATATGTATGCATGTTTACACAGATAGCAGTGTAGAAAGTTCCATGTCCATACAGATAGCGGTGTAGATATTTCCATGTTCATCCAGACGGCTGTGTAGACATATCCATGTTCATACAGATGGCGGTGAAGTTATTTCCATGTTCATACAGATGGCGGTGTAGTTACTTCCATGTTCATACTGATAGCGGTGCTGATATTTCCATGTTTATACAGGCAGCGGTGTAGATATTTCCATGTTTATACACATAGCGGTGTAGATATTTCCATGTTTATACAGATAGCGGTGTAGATATCTCCATCTTAATACAGTTGGCGGTGTAGATATTTATATGTTCATCCAGATGGCTGTGTAGATATATCCATGTTCATACAGATAGCGGTGTAGATATTTCCATCTTCATACAGATAGCGGTGCAGATATTTCCATGTTCATCCAGATGGCTGTGTAGATATATCCATGTTCATACAGATGGCGGTGAAGATATTTCCATGTTCATACAGATAGCGGTGTAGATATTTCCATCTTCATACAGAAAGCGGTGTAGATATTTCCATGTTCATACAGATAGCGGTGTATATATTTCCATGTTCATACAGATACCTGTGTAGATATTTCCATTTTCAATCAGATAGCGCTGTATATATTTCCATGTTCAAACAGATAGCGGTGTAGATATTTCCATGTTCATAAAGATAGCGGTGTAGATATTTCCATGTTTATACAGATAGCGGTGAAAATGTATGCATGTTTACACAGATAGCGGTTTAGATATTTCCATGTTCATCCAGAAGGCTGTGTAGATATATCCATGTTCATACACATGGCGGTGAAGATATTTCCATGTTCATACAGATAGCGGTGTAGATATTTCCATGTTCATACAGATAGCGGTGTAGATATTTCCATGTTCATACAGATAGTGGTGCATGTATTTCCATGTTCATACAGATAGCGGTGTAGATATTTCCATGTTCACCCAGAAGGCTGCGTAGATATTTCCATGTTCATACAGATAGCGGTGTAGCTATTTCCATGTTCATACAGATAGCGGTGTAGATATTTCCATGTTCATCCAGATGGCTGTGTAGATATATCCATGTTCATACAGATGGCGGTGAAGGTATTTCCATGTTCATACAGATAGCGGTGTAGATATTTCCATGTTCATCCAGACTTCTGTGTAGATATATCCATGATCATACAGATGGAGGTGAAGATATTTCCATGTTTATACAGATAGCAGTGAAGATGTATGAATGTTTACACAGATAGCGGTGTAGATATTTCCATGTTCATACAGATATCGGTGTAGATATTTCCATGTTCATCCAGATGGCTGTGTAGATATATCCATGTTCATACAGATAGCGGTGTAGATAATTCCATGTTCATACAGATAGTGCTGTAGATATTTCCATGTTCATACAGATAGCGGTGTAGCTATTTCCATGTTCATACAGATAGCGGCATAGATATTTCCATGTTCGTACAGATAGCGGTGTAGATATTTCCATGTTCATACAGATATCGGTGCATATATTTCCAAGTTTATACAGGTAGCGGTGTAGATATTTCCATGTTTATACTGATAGCGGTGTAGATATTTCCATGTTTATACAGATAGCGGTGTAGATATTTCCAAGTTCATACAGATAGTGGTGTAGATATTTCCATGTTCCTACAGATAGCGGTGTAGCTATTTCCATGTTCATACAGATAGCGGTGTAGTTATTTCCATGTTCATACAGATAGTGGTGTAGATATTTCCATGTTCATACAGATAGCGGTGTAGCTATTTCCATGTTCATACAGATAGCGGTGTGGATATTTCCATGTTCATAGAGATAGCGGTGTACATATTTCCATGTTCATACAGATAGCGGTGCTGATATTTCCATGTTTATACAGGTAGCGGTGTAGATATTTCCATGTTTATACAGATAGCGGTGAAGATGTATGCATGTTTACACATATAGCGGTGTACATATTTTCATGTTCATCCAGATGGCTGTGTAGATATTTCCATGTTCATACCGATAGCGGTGTAGATATCTCCATGTTCATCCAAATGGCTGTGTAGATATATCCATGTTCATACACATGGCAGTGAAGATATTTCCATGTTCATACAGATAGTGGTGTAGATATTTCCATGTTCATACAGATAGCGGTGTAGATATTTCCGTGTTCATACCGATAACGGTGCTGATATTTCCATGTTTATACAAGTAGCGGTGTAGATATTTCCATGTTTATACAGATAGCGGTGTAGATATTTCCATGTTTATACAGATAGCAGTGTAGATATTTCCATGTTTATACAGATAGCGGTGAAGATATCTCTTTCCTAATACAGATGGCAGTGTAGATATTTATATGTTCATAGAGATGGCGGTGCAGATATTTCCAAGTTCATACAGGTGGCGGTGTAGATATTTCCATGTTCATACAGATAGCGGTGTAGTTATTTCCATGTGTAAAGAGATAGCAGTATAGATATTTCCATGTATATGCCGATAGCTGTTTAGATATTTCCATTTTCATGCAGATAGCGGTGTATATATTTCCCTGTTCAAACAGATAGCGGTGTAGATATTTCCATGTTCCTACAGATAGTGGTGTAGATATTTCCATGTTCATACAGATAGCGGTGTAGATACTTCCATGTTCAGCCAGATGGCTGTGTAGATATATCCATGTTCATACAGATAGCGGTGTAGATAATTCCATGTTCATACAGATAGTGGTGTAGATATTTCCATGTTCATACAGATAGCGGTGTAGCTATTTCCATGTTCATACAGATAGCGGTGTAGATATTTCCATGTTTATACAGATAGCGGTGAAGATGTATGCATGTTTACAAGGATAGCAGTGTAGATGTTTCCATGTTCATGCAGATAGCGGTGTAGATATTTCCATGTTCATCCAGATGGCATTGTAGATATATCCATGTTCATACAGATGGCAGTGAAGGTATTTCCATGTTCATAGAGATAGCGGTGTAGATATTTACATGTTCATACAGATGGCGGTGTAGATATATCTATGTTCTTACAGATGGCGGAGAAGATATTTCCATGTTCATACAGATAGCGGTGTAGATATTTCCATGTTCATACAGATAGCGGTGTAGATATTTCCATGTTCATAGAGATAGCGGTGTAGATATTTACATGTTCATACAGATGGCGGTGTAGATATATCTATGTTCTTACAGATGGCGTAGAAGATATTTCCATGTTCATACAGATAGCGGTGTAGTTATTTCCATGTTCATACAGATAGCGGTGTAGATATTTCCATGTTCATACAGATAGCGGTGTAGATATTTCCATGTTCATACAGATAGCGGTGTAGATATTTTCATGTTCATCCAGATGGCTGTGTAGATATATCCATGTTCATACAGATGGCGGTGAAGATATTTCCATGTTCATACAGATAGCGGTGCAGATATTTCCATGTTCATACAGATAGCCGTGTGGTTATTGCCATGTTTAAACCGATAGCTGTGGTGATACTTCCATGTTTATACAGGTAGCGGTGTACATATTTCCATGTTTATACAGATACCGGTGTAGATATTTCCATGTTCATACAGATAGCGGTGCTGATATTTCCATGTTTATACAGGTAGCAGTGTAGACATTTCCATGTTTATACAGATAGTGGTGTAGATATTTCCATGTTTATACAGATAGCGGTGTAGATATTTCCAAGTTTATACAGATAGCGGTGTAGATATCTCCATCTTAATACAGATGGCAGTGTAGATATTTATATGTTCATACAGATGGCGGTGCAGGTATTTCCATGTTCATACAGATGGCAGTGTATATATTTCCATGTTCATACAGATAGCGGTGTAGTTATTTCCATGTGTAAAGAGATAGCTGTGTAGATTTTCCCATGTATATGCAGATAGCTTTGTAGATATTTCCATTTTCAAGCAGATAGCGATGTATATACTTCCCTGTTTAAACAGATACCGGTGTAGATATTTCCATCTTCATACAGATAGCGGTGTAGCTATTTCCATGTTCATACAGATAGCGGTGTGGATATTTCCATGTTCATAGAGATAGCGGTGTAGATATTTCCATGTTTATACAGGTAGCGGTGTAGATATTTCCATGTTTATACAGATAGCGGTGAAGATGTATGCATGTTTACACAGATAGCGGTGTAGATATTTTCATGTTCATCCAGATGGCTGTGTAGATATTTCCATGTTCATACAGATGGCGGTGAAGATATTTCCATGTTCATACAGATAGCGGTGTAGATATTTCCATGTTTATACAGATTGCTGTGTAGATATTTCCAAGTTCATACGGATAGCACTGTAGATATCTCCATGTTCATACAGACGGCGGTGTAGATATTTCCATGTTCATCCAGATGGCTGTGTAGATATATCCATGTTTATACAGATAGCGGTGCTGATATTTCCATGTTTATACAGGTAGCAGTGTAGATATTTCCTTGTTTATACAGAAAGTGGCATAGATATTTCCATGTTTATACAGATAGCGGTGTAGATATTTCCAAGTTTATACAGATAGCGTTGTAGATATCTCCATCTTAATACAGATGGCGGTGTAGATATTTATATGTACATACAGATGTCGGTGCAGATATTTCCATGTTCATACTGATGGCGGTGTAGATATTTCCATGTTTATAGAGATAGCAGTGTAGTTATTTCCATGTGTAAAGAGATAGCTTTGTAGATATTTCCATGTATATGCAGATAGCCGTGTAGATATTTCCATTTTCATGCAGATAGCGGTGAAGATGTATACATGTTTACACAGATAGCGGTGTAGATATTTCCATGTTCATACAGATAGCGGTGTAGATATTTCCATGTTCATACAGATGGCTGTGTAGATATATCTATGTTCTTACAGATGGCGGAGAAGATATTTCCATGTTCATACAGATAGCGGTGTAGATATTTCCATGTTCATACAGATAGCGGTGTAGTTATTTCCATGTTCATACAGATAGCGCTGTAGATATTTCCATGTTCATACAGATAGCGGTGTAGATATTTTCATGTTCATCCAGATGGCTGTGTAGATATATCCATGTTCATACAGATGGCGGTGAACATATTTCCATGTTCATACAGATAGCGGTGCAGATATTTCCATGTTCATACAGATAGCCGTGTAGATATTGCCATGTTTAAACCGATAGCTGTTGTGATACTTCCATGTTTATACATGTAGCGGTGTACATATTTCCATGTTTATACAGATACCGGTGTAGATATTTCCATGTTCATACAGATAGCGGTGCTGATATTTCCATGTTTATACAGGTAGCGGTGTTGACATTTCCATGTTTATACAGATAGTGGTGTAGATATTTCCATGTTTATACAGATAGCGGTGTAGATATTTCCAAGTTTATACACATAGCGGTGTAGATATCTCCATCTTAATACAGATGGCAGTGTAGATATTTATATGTTCATACAGATGGCGGTGCAGGTATTTCCATGTTCATACAGATGGCAGTGTATATATTTCCATGTTCATACAGATAGCGGTGTAGTTATTTCCATGTGTAAAGAGATAGCTGTGTAGATTTTCCCATGTATATGCAGATAGCTTTGTAGATATTTCCATTTTCAAGCAGATAGCGGTGTATATACTTCCCTGTTTAAACAGATACCGGTGTAGATATTTCCATGTTCATACAGATAGCAGTGTAGCTATTTCCATGTTCATACAGATAGCGGTGTAGATATTTCCATGTTCATAGAGATAGCGGTGTAGATATTTACATGTTCATACAGATAGCGGTGTAGATATTTCCATGTTTATACAGGTAGCGTTGTGGATATTTCCATGTTTATACAGATAGTGGTGTAGATATTTCCATGTTTATACAGATTGCTGTGTAGATATTTCCAAGTTTATACAGATAGCGGTGTAGATATCTCCATCTTAATACAGATGGCGGTGTAGATATTTATATGTTCATACAGATGGCGGTGCAGATATTTCCATGTTCATACAGATGGCGGTGTAGATATTTCCATGTTCATACAGATAGCGGTGTAGTTATTTCCATGTGTAAAGAGATGGCTGTGTAGATATTCCCATGTATATGCAGATAGCTGTGTAGATATTTCCATTTTCAAGCAGATAGCGGTGTATATACTTCCCTGTTCAAACAGATAGCGGTGTAGATATTTCCATGTTCATACAGATAGTGGTGTAGATATTTCCATGTTCATACAGATAGCGGTGTACCTATTTCCATGTTCATACAGATAGCGGTGTGGATATTTCCATGTTCATAGAGATAGCGGTGTAGATATTTCCATGTTTATACAGGTAGCGGTGTAGATATTTCCATGTTTATACAGATAGCGGTGAAGATGTATGCATGTTTACACAGATAGCGGTGTAGATATTTTCATGTTCATCCAGATGGCTTTGTAGATATTTCCATGTTCATACAGATGGCGGTGAAGATATTTCCATGTTCATACAGATAGCGGTGTAGATATTTCCATGTTTATACAGATTGCTGTGTAGATATTTCCAAGTTCATACGGATAGCGGTGTAGATATCTCCATGTTCATACAGACGGCGGTGTAGATATTTCCATGTTCATCCAGATGGCTGTGTAGATATATCCATGTTTATACAGATAGCGGTGCTGATATTTCCATGTTTATACAGGTAGCAGTGTAGATATTTCCTTGTTTATACAGAAAGTGGCATAGATATTTCCATGTTTATACAGATAGCGGTGTAGATATTTCCAAGTTTATACAGATAGCGGTGTAGATATCTCCATCTTAATACAGATGGCGGTGTAGATATTTATATGTACATACAGATGTCGGTGCAGATATTTCCATGTTCATACTGATGGCGGTGTAGATATTTCCATGTTTATAGAGATAGCAGTGTAGTTATTTCCATGTGTAAAGAGATAGCTTTGAAGATATTTCCATGTATATGCAGATAGCCGTGTAGATATTTCCATTTTCATGCAGATAGCGGTGAAGATGTATACATGTTTACACAGATAGCGGTGTAGATATTTCCATGTTCATACAGATAGCTGTGTAGATATTTTCATGTTTATACAGATAGCGGTGAAGATGTATGCATGTTAACACAGATAGCGGTGTAGATATTTCCATGTTCATACAGATAGCGGTGTAGTTATTTCCATTTTCATACAGATAGCGGTGTAGATATTTCCATGTTCATACAGATAGCGGTGTAGATATTTTCATGTTCATCCATATGGCTGTGTAGATATATCCATGTTCATTCAGATGGCGGTGAAGATATTTACATGTTCATACAGATAGCGGTGCAGATATTTCCATGTTCATACAGATAGCCGTGTAGATATTGCCATGTTTATACCGATAGCTGTGCTGATACTTCCATGTTTATACAGGTAGCGGTGTACGTATTTCCATGTTTATACAGATAGCGGTGTAGATATTTCCATGTTTATACAGAAAGCGGTGTAGATAATTCCATGTTCATAGAGATAGCGGTGAAGATATTTACATGTTCATACAGATAGCGGTGCTGATATTTCCATGTTTATACAGGTAGCGGTGTAGACATTTCCATGTTTATACAGATAGTGGTGTAGATATTTCAATGTTTATACAGATAGCGGTGTAGATATTTCCAAGTTTATACAGATAGCGGTGTAGATATCTCCATCTTAATACAGATGGCTGTGTAGATATTTATATGTTCATACAGACGGCGGTGCATGTATTTCCATGTTCATACAGATGGCAGTGTATATATTTCCATGTACATACAGATAGCGGTGTAGTTATTTCCATGTGTAAAGAGATAGCTGTGTAGATTTTCCCATGTATATGCAGATAGCTGTGTAGATATTTCCATTTTCAAGCAGATAGCGGTGTATATACTTCCCTGTTCAAACAGATACCGGTGTAGATATTTCCATGTTCATACAGATAGTGGTGTAGATATTTCCATGTTCATACAGATAGCGGTGTAGCTATTTCCATGTTCATACAGATAGCGGTGTGGATATTTCCATGTTCATAGAGATAGGGGTGTAGATATTTCCATGTTTATACAGGTAGCGGTGTAGATATTTCCATGTTTATACAGATAGCGGTGAAGATGTATGCATTTTTACACAGATAGCGGTGTAGATATTTTCATGATCTTCCAGATGGCTGTGTAGATATTTCCATGTTCATACAGATAGCGGTGTAGATATTTCCATGTTCATCCAGATGGCTGTGTAGATATATCCATGTTCATACAGATGGCGGTGAAGATATTTCCATGTTCATACAGATAGCGGTGTAGATATTTCCATGTTGATACTGATAGCGGTGTAGATATTTCCATGTTCATACAGATAGCAGTGTAGCTATTTCCATGTTCTTACAGATAGCGGTGTAGATATTTCCATGTTCATCCAGATGGCTGTGTAGCTATTTACATGATCATACAGATAGCGGTGCTGATATTTCCATGTTTATACAGGTAGCAGCGTAGATATTTCCTTGTTTATAGAGAAAGCGGCGTAGATATTTCCATGTTTTTACAGATAGCGGTGTAGATATTTCCAAGTTTATACAGATAGCGGTGTAGATATCTCCATCTTAATACAGATGGCGGTGTAGATATTTATATGTTCATACAGATGTCGGTACAGATATTTCCATGTTCATGCAGATGGCGGTGTAGATATTTCCATGTTTATAGAGATAGCAGTGTAGTTATTTACATGTGTAAAGAGATAGCTTTGTAGATATTTCCATGTATATGCAGATAGCTGTGTAGATGTTGCCATGTTTATACCGATAGCGGTGCTGATACTTCCATGTTTATACAGGTAGCGGTGTACATATTTCCATGTTAATACAGATAGCGGTTTAGATATTACCATGTTCATACAGGTAGCGGTATAGATATTTCCATGTTTATACAGATAGCGGTGTAGATATATCCTTCTTCATACAGTTGGCGGTGTAGATATTTATATGTTCATTCAGATGGCGGTGCGGATATTTCCATGTTCATACAGATGGCGGTGTAGATATTTCCATGTTTATAGAGATACCGGTGTAGTTATTTCCATGTGTAAAGAGATAGCTGTGTAGATATTTCCATGTATATGCAGATAGCTGTTTAGTTATTTCCATGTTCATACAGATAGAGGTGTAGATATTTCCATGTGCATACAGATAGCGGTGTAGATATTTCCATGTTCATCCAGATGGCTGTGTAGATATATCCATGTTCATACAGATGGCGGTGAAGATATTTCCATGTTCATACACATAGCGGTGTAGATATTTCCATGTTCATACAGATAGCGGTGTAGATATTTCCATGTTCATACAGATATCGGTGTAGATATTTCCATGTTTATACAGATAGCGGTGTAGATATCTCCTTTATACAGATGGCGGTGGAGATATTTATATGTTCATACAGATGGCGGTGCAGATATTTCCATGTTCATACAGATGGCGGTGTAGATATTTCCATGTTTATAGAGATAGCGGTGTAGATATTTCCATGTGTAAAGAGATAGCTGTGTAGATATTTCCATGTATATGCAGATATCTGTGTAGATATTTCCATTTTCATGCAGATAGCGGTGTAGATATTTCCATGTTCAAATAGATAGCAGTGTAGATATTTCCATGTTCATTCAGATAGCGGTGTAGATATTTCCATGATTATACAGATAGCGGTGAAGATGTATGCATGTTTACACAGATAGCGGTGTAGATATTTCCATGTTCATACAGATAGCACTGTATGTATTTCCATGTTCATACAGATAGCGGTGTAGATATTTCCATTTTCATGCAGATAGCGGTGTATATATTTCCCTGTTCAAAGAGTTAGCGGTTTAGATATTTCCATGTTCATACAGATAGCGGTGTAGATATTTCCAAGTTCATACAGATGGCTGTGTAGATATATCCACGTTCATACAGATAGCGGTGAAGATATTTCCATGTTCATACAGATAGCGGTGTAGATATTTCCATGTTTATGCAGATAGTGGTGTAGATATCTCCAACTTAATACAGATGGCGGTGTAGATATTTATATGTTCATACAGATGGCGGTGCAGGTATTTCCATGTTCATACAGATGGCGGTGTAGATATTTCCATGTTCATACAGATAGCGGTGTATTTTTTTCCATGTGTAAAGAGATAGCTGTGTAGATATTTCGATGTATAAGCAGATAGCTGTGTAGATATTTCCATTTTCATGCAGATAGCGGTGTATATGTTTCCCTGTTCAAACAGTTAGCGGTGTAGATATTTCTATGTTCATAAAGATAGCGGTGTAGATATTTCCATGTTTATACAGATAGCGGTGAAGATGTATGCATGTTTACACAGATATCGGTGTAGATATTTCCATGTTCATCCAGATGGCTGTGTAGATATATCCATGTTCATACAGATGGCGGTGAAGATATTTCCAAGTTCATACAGATAGCGGTGTAGATATTTCCATGTTCATACAGATAGCGGTGTAGATATTTCCATGTTCATACAGATAGCGGTGTATGTATTTCCATGTTCATACATATAGCGGTGAAGATATTTCCATGTTCATCCAGATGGCTGTGTAGATATTTCCATGTTCATGCAGATAGTGGTGTAGATATTTCCATGTTCATACAGGTAGCGGTGTAGATATTTCCATGTTCATCCAGATGGCTGTGTAGATATATCCAAGTTCATACAGATGGCGGTGAAGATATTTCCATGTTCATACAGATAGCGGTGTAGATATTCGCATGTTCATACAGATAGCCATGTAGATATTGCCATGTTCATACCGATAGCGGTGTAAATATTTCCGTGTTTATACAGATAGCGGGGTAGATATTTCCATGTTTATACAGATAGCGGTGTAGATATTTCCATGTTTATACAGATAGCGGTGTAGATATCTCCTTCTTCATACAGATGGTGGTGTAGATATTTATATGTTCATACAGATGGCGGTGCAGATATTTCCAGGTTCATACAGATGGTGGTGTAGATATTTCCATGTTTATAGAGATAGCGGTGTAGTTATTTCCATGTGTAAAGAGATAGCTGTGTAGATATTTCCATGTATATGCAGATAGCTGGGTGGATATTTCCATTTTCATGCAGATAGCGGAGTAGACACTTCCATGTTCAAACAGGTAGCAGTGTAGATATTTCCATGTTCGTACAGATAGCGGTGTAGATATTTCCATGTTTATGCAGATAGCGGTGAAGATGTAAGCCTGTTTACACAGACAGCGGTGTAGATGTTTCCATGTTCATACAGATAGCGGTGTAGATATTTCCATGTTTATCCAGATGGCTGTGTAGATATATCCATGTTCATACAGATGGCGGTGAAGATATTTCCATGTTCATACAGATAGCGGTGAAGATATTTCCATGTTCATACAGATAGCGGTGTAGATATTTCCATGTTCATACAGATGGTTGTGTAGATATATCCATGTTCCTACAGATGGCGGTGAAGATATTTCCATGTTCATACAGATGGCGGTGTAGATATTTCCATGTTCATACAGATAGCGGTGCTGATAATTCCATGTTTATACATGTAGCGGTGTAGATATTTCCATGTTTTTACAGATAGCGGTGTAGATATTTCCATGTTTATACACATAGCGGTGTAGATATTTCCATGTTTATACAGATAGCGGTGTAGGTATTTCCATGTTTATGCAGATAGTGGTGTAGATATCTCCAACTTAACACAGATGGCGGTGTAGATATTTATATGTTCATACAGATGGCGGTGCAGGTATTTCCATGTTCATACAGATGGCGGTGTAGATATTTTCATGTTCATACAGATAGCGGTGTATTTTTTTCCATGTGTAAAGAGATAGCTGTGCAGATATTTCCATGTATAAGCAGATAGCTGTGTAGATATTTCCATTTTCATGCAGATAGCGGTGTATATATTTCCCTGTTCAAACAGTTAGCGGTGTAGATATTTCTATGTTCATAAAGATAGCGGTGTAGATATTTCCATGTTTATACAGATAGCGGTGAAGATGTATGCATGTTTACACAGATAGCGGTGTAGATATTTCCATGTTCATCCAGATGGCTGTGTAGATATATCCATGTTCATGCAGATAGCGGTGTAAATATTTCCATGTTCATACAGATAGCGGTGCAGATATTTCCATGTTCATCCAGATGGCTGTGTAGATATATCCATGTTCATACAGATGGCGGTGAAGGTATTTCCATGTTCATACAGATAGCGGTGTAGATATTTCCATGTTCATACAGATAGCGGTGAAGATATTTCCATGTTCATACAGATAGCGGTGTAAGTATTTCCATGTTCACACAGATAGCGGTGTAGATATTTCCATTTTTAAGCAGATAGCAGTGTATATATTTCCCTGTTCAAACAGTTAGCGGCGTAGATATTTCCATGTTCATAAAGATAGCGGTGTAGATATTTCCATGTTTATACAGATAGCGGTGAAGGTGTATGCATGTTTACACAGATAGCGGTGTAGGTATTTCCACGTTCATCCATATGGCTGTGTAGATATATCCATGTTCATACAGATGGCGGTGAAGTTATTTCCATGTTCATACAGATAGCGGTGTAGATATTTCCATGTTCATACAGATAGTGGTGTAGATATTTCCATGTTCATACAGATAGCGGTGTAGATATTTCCATGTTCATACAGATAGCGGTGTAGATATTTCCATGTTCATCCAGATGGCTGTGTAGATATTCCCAAGTTCATACAGATAGCGGTGTAGATATTTCCATGTTAATACAGATAGCAGTGTAGATATTTCCATATTTATCCAGATGGCTGTGTAGATATATCCATGTTCATACAGATGGCGGTGAAGACATTTCCATGTTCATACAGATAGCGGTGTAGATATTTCCATGTTCATACAGATAGCCGGGTATATATTGCCATGTTCATACCGATAGCGGTGCTGATACTTCCATGTTTATACAGGTAGCGGTGAACATATTTCCGTGTTTATACAGATAGCGGTGCAGATATTTCCATGTTTATACAGATAGTGGTGTAGATATCTCCTTCTTAATACAGATGGCGGTGTAGATATTTCCATGTTCATACAGATGGCGGTGTAGATATTTCCATGTTTATAGAGACAGCGGTGTAGTTATATCCATGTGTAAAGAGATAGCTGTGTAGATATTTCCATTTATATGCAGATAGTTGTGTAGATATTTCCATTTTCTTGCAGATAGCGGTGTAGATATTTCCATGTTCAAACAGATAGCGGTGTAGATATTACCATGTTCATACAGATAGTGGTGTAGATATTTCCATGTTTATACAGATAGCGGTGAAGATGTATTCATGTTTACACAGATAGCGGTGTAGATATTTCCATGTTCATACAGATAGCGGTGTAGATATTTCCATGTTCATCCAGACGGCTGTGTAGACATATCCATGTTCATACAGATGGCGGTGCAGATATTTGCATGTTCATACGGATGGCGGTGTAGAAACTTCCATGTTCATACTGATAGCGGTGCTGATATTTCCATGTTTATACAGGTAGCGGTGTAGATATTTCCATGTTTATACAGATAGCGGTGTAGATATTTCCATGCTTATACAGATAGCGGTGTAGATATTTCCATGTTTATGCAGATAGTTGTGTAGATATCTCCATCTTAATACAGATGGCGGTGTAGATATTTAAATGTTCATTCAGATGGCTGTGTAGAAATATCCATGTTCATACAGATGGCGGTGAAGATATTTCCATGTTCATACAGATAGCGGTGTAGATATTTCCATGTTCATACACATAGAGGTGTAGATATTTCCATGTTCATACAGATGGCTGTGAAGATATATCCATGTTCCTACAGATGGCGGTGAAGATATTTCCATGTTCATACAGATGGCGGTGTAGATATTTCCATGTTCATACAGATAGCGGGGCTGATATTTCCATGTTTGTACATGTAGCGGTGTAGATATTTCCATGTTTATACAGATAGCGGTGTAGAGATTTCCATGTTTATACACATAGCGGTGTAGATATTTCCATGTTCATACAGATAGCGGTGAATATATTTCCATGTTCATACAGATAGCGGTGTAGATATTTCCATTTTCATGCAGATAGCGGTGTATATATTTCCCTGTTCAAACAGTTAGCGGTGTAGATATTTCCATGTTCAGAAAGATAGCGGTGTAGATATTTCCATGTTTATACAGATAGCGGTGAAGTTGTATGCATGTTTACACAGATAGCGGTGTAGATATTTCCACGTTCATCCAGATGGCTGTGTAGATATATCCATGTTCATACAGATGGCGGTGAAGATATTTCCATGTTCATACAGATAGCGGTGTAGATATCTCCTTCTTAATACAGATGGCGGTGTAGATATTTATATGTTCATACAGATGGCGGTGCAGATATTTCCATGTTCATACGGATGGCGGTGAAGATATTTCCATGTTCATACAGATGGCGGTGTAGAAACTTCCATGTTCATACTGATAGCGGTGCTGATATTTCCATGTTTACACAGGCAGCGGTGTAGATATTTCCATGTTTGTACAGATAGCAGTGTAGATATTTCCATGTTTATACACATAGAGGTGTAGATATTTCCATGTCTATACAGATAGCGGTGTAGATATTTCCATGTTTATGCAGATAGTGGTGTAGATATCTCCATCTTAATACAGATGGCGGTGTAGATATTTAAATGTTCATACAGATGGCGGTGCAGATATTTCCATGTTCATACAGATGGCGGTGTAGATATTTCCATGTTCGTACAGATAGCGGTGTAGTTATTTCCATGTGTAAAGAGATAGCTGTGTAGATATTTCCATGTATAAGCAGATAGCTGTGTAGATATTTCCGTTTTCATGCAGATAGCGGTGTATATATTTCCTTGTTCAAAAAGTTAGTGTTGTAGATATTTCCATGTTCATTCAGATAGCGGTGTAGATATTTCCATGTTTATACAGACAGCGGTGAAGATGTATGCATGTTTACACAGATAGCGGTGTAGATATTTCCATGTTCATCCAGATGGCTGTGTAGATATATCCATGTTCATACAGATAGAGGTGTAGATATTTCCATGTTCATACAGACAGCGGTGCAGATATTTCCATGTTCATCCAGATGGCTGTGTAGATATATCCATGTTCATACTGATGGCGCTGAAGATATTTCAATGTTCATACAGATAGCGGTGTAGATATTTCCATGTTCATACAGATAGCGGTGTAGATATTTCCATGTTCATACAGATAGGGGTGTATGTATTTCCATGTTCATACAGATAGTGGTGTAGATATTTCCATTTTCATGCAGATAGCGGTGTATATATTTCCCTGTTCAAACAGTTAGCTGTGTGGATATTTCCATGTTCATAAAGATAGCGGTGTTGATATTTCCATGTTTATACAGATAGCGGTGAAGATGTATGCATGTTTTCACAGATATCGGTGTAGATATTTCCATGTTCATCCACATGGCTGTGTAGATATATCCATGTTCATACAGATGGCAGTGAAGATATTTCCATGTTCATACAGATAGCGGTGTAGATATTTCCATGTTCATACAGATAGCGGTGTAGATATTTCCATGTTCATACAGATAGCGGTGTATGTATTTCCATGTTCATACAGATAGCGGTGTAGATATTTCCATGTTCATCCTGATGGCTGTGTAGATATTTCCATTTTCATACAGAGAGCGGTGTAAATATTTCCATGTTCATACAGATAGCGGTGTAGATATTTCCATGTTCATCCAGATGGCTGTGTAGATATATCCATGTTCATACAGATGGCGGTGAAGATATTTCCATGTTCATACAGATGGAGTTGTAGATATTTCCATGTTCATACAGATAGCCATGTAGATATTGCCATGTTCATACCGATAGCGGTGCTGATACTTCCATGTTTATACAGGTAGCGGTGTACATATTTCCGTGTTTATACAGGTAACGGTGTAGATATTTCCATGTTCATACAGATAGCGGTGTAGATATTTCCATGTTCAAGGAGATAGCGGTGTAGATATTTCCATGTTCATACAGATAGCTGTGCTGATATTTCCATATTTATACAGGTAGCGGTGTAGATATTTCCATGTTTATACAGATAGTGGTGTAGATATTTCCATGTTTATAGAGATAGCGGTGTAGATATTTCCATGTGTAAAGAGATAGCTGTGTAGATATTTCCATGTATATGCAGATATCTGTGAAGATATTTCCATTTTCATGCAGATATCGGTGTAGATATTTCCATGTTCAAATAGATAGCAGTGTAGATATTTCCATGTTCATACAGATAGCGGTGTAGATATTTCCATGTTTATGCAAATAGTTGTGTAGATATCTCCATCTTAATAGAGATGGCGGTGTAGGTATTTAAATGTTCATTCAGATGGCTGTGTAGACATATCCATGTTCATACAGATGGCGGTGAAGATATTTCCATGTTCATACAGATAGCGGTGTAGATATTTCCATGTTCATACAGATAGCGGTGTAGATATTTCCATGTTCATACAGATGGCTGTATAGATATATCCATGTTCCTACAGATGGCGGTGAAGATATTTCCATGTTCATACAGATGGCGGTGTAGATATTTCCATGTTCATATAGATAGCGGGGCTGATATTTCCATGTTTGTACATGTGGCGGTGTAGATACTTCCATCTTTATACAGATAGCGGTGTAGATATTTCCATGTTTATACACATAGCGGTGTAGATATTTCCATGTTCATACAGATAGCGGTGTATATATTTCCATGTTCATACAGATAGCGGTGTAGATATTTCCATTTTCATGCAGATAGCGGTGTATATATTTCCCTGTTCAAACAGTTAGCGGTGTAGATATTTCCATGTTCAGAAAGATAGCGGTGTAGATATTTCCATGTTTATACAGATAGCGGTGAAGTTGTATGCATTTTTACACAGATAGCGGTGTAGATATTTCCACGTTCATCCAGATGGCTGTGTAGATATATCCATGTTCATTCAGATGGCGGTGAAGATATTTCCATGTTCATACAGATAGCGGTGTAGATATCTCCATCTTAATACAGATGGCGGTGTAGATATTTATATGTTCATACAGATGGCGGTGCAGATATTTCCATGTTCATACGGATGGCGGTGAAGATATTTCCATGTTCATACAGATGGCGGTGTAGAAACTTCCATGTTCATACTGATAGCGGTGCTGATATTTCCATGTTTATACAGGTAGCGGTGTAGATATTTCCATGTTTGTACAGATAGCAGTGTAGATATTTCCGTGTTTATACACATAGCGGTGTAGATATTTCCATGTCTATACAGATAGCGGTGTAGATATTTCCATGTTTATGCAGATAGTGGTGTAGATATCTCCATCTTAATACAGATGGCGGTGTAGATATTTAAATGTTCATACAGATGGCGGTGAAGATATTTCCATGTTCATACAGATGGCGGTGTAGGTATTTCCATGTTCGTACAGATAGCGGTGTAGTTATTTCCATGTGTAAAGAGATAGCTGTGTAGATATTTCCATGTATAAGCAGATAGCTGTGTAGATATTTCCGTTTTCATGCAGATAGCGGTGTATATTTCCCTGTTCAAACAGTTAGTGGTGTAGATATTTCCATGTTCATAAAGATAGCGGTGTAGATATTTCCATGTTTATACAGATAGCGGTGAAGATGTATGCATGTTTACACAGATAGCGGTGTAGATATTTCCATGTTCATCCAGATGGCTGTGTAGATATATCCATGTTCATACAGATAGAGGTGTAGATATTTCCATGTTCATACAGATAGCGGTGCAGATATTTCCATGTTCATCGAGATGGCTGTGTAGATATATCCATGTTCATACTGATGGCGCTGAAGATATTTCAATGTTCATACAGATAGCGGTGTAGATATTTCCATGTTCATACAGATTGCGGTGTAGATATTTCCATGTTCATACAGATAGGGGTGTATGTATTTCCATGTTCATACAGATAGTGGTGTAGATATTTCCATTTTCATGCAGATAGCGGTGTATATATTTCCCTGTTCAAACAGTTAGCTGTGTAGATATTTCCATGTTCATAAAGATAGCGGTGTAGATATTTCCATGTTTATACAGATAGCGGTGAAGATGTATGCATGTTTTCACAGATATCGGTGTAGATATTTCCATGTTCATCCACATGGCTGTGTAGATATATCCATGTTCATACAGATGGCGGTGAAGATATTTCCATGTTCATACAGATAGCGGTGTAGATATTTCCATGTTCATACAGATAGCGGTGTAGATATTTCCATGTTCATACAGATAGCGGTGTATGTATTTCCATGTTCATACAGATAGCGGTGTAGATATTTCCATGTTCATCCTGATGGCTGTGTAGATATTTCCATGTTCATACAGAGAGCGGTGTAAATATTTCCATGTTCATACAGATAGCGGTGTAGATATTTCCATGTTCATCCAGGTGGCTGTGTAGATATATCCATGTTCATACAGATGGCGGTGAAGATATTTCCATGTTCATGCAGATGGCGTTGTAGATATTTCCATGTTCTTACAGATAGCCGTGTAGATATTGCCATGTTCATACCGATAGCGGTGCTGATACTTCCATGTTTATACAGGTAGCGGTGTACATATTTCCGTGTTTATACAGGTAACGGTGTAGATATTTCCATGTTCATACAGATAGCGGTGTAGATATTTCCATGTTCAAGGAGATAGCGGTGTAGATATTTCCATGTTCATACAGATAGCTGTGCTGATATTTCCATGTTTATACAGGTAGCGGTGTAGACATTTCCATGTTTATACAGATAGTGGTGTAGATATTTCCATGTTTATAGAGATAGCGGTGTAGATATTTCCATGTGTAAAGAGATAGCTGAGTAGATATTTCCATGTATATGCAGATATCTGTGTAGATATTTCCATTTTCTTGCTGATATCGGTGTAGATATTTCCATGTTCAAATAGATAGCAGTGTAGATATTTCCATGTTCATACAGATTGCGGTGTAGATATTTCCATGTTTATACAGATAGCGGTGAAGATGTATGCATGTTTACACAGATAGCGGTGTAGATATTTCCATGTTCATACAGATAGCGGTGTAGATATTTCCATGTTCATCCACATGGCTTTGTAGACATATCCATTTTCATACAGATGGCGTTGAAGATATTTCCATGTTCATACAGATAGGGGTGTAGATATTTCCATGTTCATACAGATAGCGTGTTAGATATTTCCATGTTCATACAGATGGCTGTGTAGATATATCCATGTTCATACAGATGGCGGTGAAGATATTTCCATGTTCATACAGATGGCGGTGTAGATATTTCCATGTTCCTACACATAGCGGTGTAGCTATTTCCATGTTGATACAGGTAGCGGTGTAGATATTTCCATTTTTATACAGGTAGCGGTGTAGATGTTTCCATGTTCATACAGATAGCGGTGTAGATATTTCCATGTTTATACAGACAGCAGTGTAGATATTTCCTTGTTTATACAGATAGCGGTGTAGATTTCTCCTTCTTAATACAGACGGCGGTGTAGATGTTTATATGTTCATACAGATGGCGGTGCAGATATTTCCATGTTCATACAGATAGAGGTGTAGATATTTCCATGTGCATACAGATAGCGGTGTAGATATTTCCATGTTCATCCAGATGGCTGTGTAGATATATCCATGTTCATACAGATGGCGGTGAAGATATTTCCATGTTCATACACATAGCAGTGTAGATATTTCCATGTTCATACAGATAGCGGTGTAGATATTTCCATGATCATACAGATATCAGTGTAGATATTTCCATGTTTATACAGATAGCGGTGTAGATATCTCCTTTATACAGATGGCGGTGGAGATATTTATATGTTCATACAGATGGCGGTGCAGATAATTCCATGTTCATACAGATGGCGGTGTAGATATTTCCATGTTTATAGAGATAGCGGTGTAGATATTTCCATGTGTAAAGAGATAGCTGTGTAGATATTTCCATGTATATGCAGATATCTGTGTAGATATTTCCATTTTCATGCAGATAGCGGTGTAGATATTTCCATATTCAATTAGATAGCAGTGTAGATATTTCCATGTTCATATAGATAGCGGTGTAGATATTTCCATGTTTATACAGATAGCGGTGAAGATGTATGCATGTTTACACAGATATCGGTGTAGATATTTCCATGTTCATCCACATGGCTGTGTAGATATATCCATGTTCATACAGATGGCAGTGAAGATATTTCCATGTTCATACAGATAGCGGTGTAGATATTTCCATGTTCATACAGATAGCGGTGTAGATATTTCCATGTTCATACAGATAGCGGTGTATGTATTTCCATGTTCATACAGATAGCGGTGTAGATATTTCCATGTTCATCCTGATGGCTGTGTAGATATTTCCATGTTCATACAGAGAGCGGTGTAAATATTTCCATGTTCATACAGATAGCGGTGTAGATATTTCCATGTTCATCCAGATGGCTGTGTAGATATATCCATGTTCATACAGATGGCGGTGAAGATATTTCCATGTTCATACAGATGGAGTTGTAGATATTTCCATGTTCATACAGATAGCCATGTAGATATTGCCATGTTCATACCGATAGCCGTGCTGATACTTCCATGTTTATACAGGTAGCGGTGTACATATTTCCGTGTTTATACAGGTAACGGTGTAGATATTTCCATGTTCATACAGATAGCGGTGTAGATATTTCCATGTTCAAGGAGATAGCGGTGTAGATATTTCCATGTTCATACAGATAGCTGTGCTGATATTTCCATATTTATACAGGTAGCGGTGTAGATATTTCCATGTTTATACAGATAGTGGTGTAGATATTTCCATGTTTATAGAGATAGCGGTGTAGATATTTCCATGTGTAAAGAGATAGCTGTGTAGATATTTCCATGTATATGCAGATATCTGTGAAGATATTTCCATTTTCATGCAGATATCGGTGTAGATATTTCCATGTTCAAATAGATAGCAGTGTAGATATTTCCATGTTCATACAGATAGCGGTGTAGATATTTCCATGTTTATGCAAATAGTTGTGTAGATATCTCCATCTTAATAGAGATGGCGGTGTAGGTATTTAAATGTTCATTCAGATGGCTGTGTAGACATATCCATGTTCATACAGATGGCGGTGAAGATATTTCCATGTTCATACAGATAGCGGTGTAGATATTTCCATGTTCATACAGATAGCGGTGTAGATATTTCCATGTTCATACAGATGGCTGTATAGATATATCCATGTTCCTACAGATGGCGGTGAAGATATTTCCATGTTCATACAGATGGCGGTGTAGATATTTCCATGTTCATATAGATAGCGGGGCTGATATTTCCATGTTTGTACATGTGGCGGTGTAGATACTTCCATCTTTATACAGATAGCGGTGTAGATATTTCCATGTTTATACACATAGCGGTGTAGATATTTCCATGTTCATACAGATAGCGGTGTATATATTTCCATGTTCATACAGATAGCGGTGTAGATATTTCCATTTTCATGCAGATAGCGGTGTATATATTTCCCTGTTCAAACAGTTAGCGGTGTAGATATTTCCATGTTCAGAAAGATAGCGGTGTAGATATTTCCATGTTTATACAGATAGCGGTGAAGTTGTATGCATTTTTACACAGATAGCGGTGTAGATATTTCCACGTTCATCCAGATGGCTGTGTAGATATATCCATGTTCATTCAGATGGCGGTGAAGATATTTCCATGTTCATACAGATAGCGGTGTAGATATCTCCATCTTAATACAGATGGCGGTGTAGATATTTATATGTTCATACAGATGGCGGTGCAGATATTTCCATGTTCATACGGATGGCGGTGAAGATATTTCCATGTTCATACAGATGGCGGTGTAGAAACTTCCATGTTCATACTGATAGCGGTGCTGATATTTCCATGTTTATACAGGTAGCGGTGTAGATATTTCCATGTTTGTACAGATAGCAGTGTAGATATTTCCGTGTTTATACACATAGCGGTGTAGATATTTCCATGTCTATACAGATAGCGGTGTAGATATTTCCATGTTTATGCAGATAGTGGTGTAGATATCTCCATCTTAATACAGATGGCGGTGTAGATATTTAAATGTTCATACAGATGGCGGTGCAGATATTTCCATGTTCATACAGATGGCGGTGTAGGTATTTCCATGTTCGTACAGATAGCGGTGTAGTTATTTCCATGTGTAAAGAGATAGCTGTGTAGATATTTCCATGTATAAGCAGATAGCTGTGTAGATATTTCCGTTTTCATGCAGATAGCGGTGTATATTTCCCTGTTCAAACAGTTAGTGGTGTAGATATTTCCATGTTCATAAAGATAGCGGTGTAGATATTTCCATGTTTATACAGATAGCGGTGAAGATGTATGCATGTTTACACAGATAGCGGTGTAGATATTTCCATGTTCATCCAGATGGCTGTGTAGATATATCCATGTTCATACAGATAGAGGTGTAGATATTTCCATGTTCATACAGATAGCGGTGCAGATATTTCCATGTTCATCGAGATGGCTGTGTAGATATATCCATGTTCATACTGATGGCGCTGAAGATATTTCAATGTTCATACAGATAGCGGTGTAGATATTTCCATGTTCATACAGATTGCGGTGTAGATATTTCCATGTTCATACAGATAGGGGTGTATGTATTTCCATGTTCATACAGATAGTGGTGTAGATATTTCCATTTTCATGCAGATAGCGGTGTATATATTTCCCTGTTCAAACAGTTAGCTGTGTAGATATTTCCATGTTCATAAAGATAGCGGTGTAGATATTTCCATGTTTATACAGATAGCGGTGAAGATGTATGCATGTTTTCACAGATATCGGTGTAGATATTTCCATGTTCATCCACATGGCTGTGTAGATATATCCATGTTCATACAGATGGCGGTGAAGATATTTCCATGTTCATACAGATAGCGGTGTAGATATTTCCATGTTCATACAGATAGCGGTGTAGATATTTCCATGTTCATACAGATAGCGGTGTATGTATTTCCATGTTCATACAGATAGCGGTGTAGATATTTCCATGTTCATCCTGATGGCTGTGTAGATATTTCCATGTTCATACAGAGAGCGGTGTAAATATTTCCATGTTCATACAGATAGCGGTGTAGATATTTCCATGTTCATCCAGGTGGCTGTGTAGATATATCCATGTTCATACAGATGGCGGTGAAGATATTTCCATGTTCATGCAGATGGCGTTGTAGATATTTCCATGTTCTTACAGATAGCCGTGTAGATATTGCCATGTTCATACCGATAGCGGTGCTGATACTTCCATGTTTATACAGGTAGCGGTGTACATATTTCCGTGTTTATACAGGTAACGGTGTAGATATTTCCATGTTCATACAGATAGCGGTGTAGATATTTCCATGTTCAAGGAGATAGCGGTGTAGATATTTCCATGTTCATACAGATAGCTGTGCTGATATTTCCATGTTTATACAGGTAGCGGTGTAGACATTTCCATGTTTATACAGATAGTGGTGTAGATATTTCCATGTTTATAGAGATAGCGGTGTAGATATTTCCATGTGTAAAGAGATAGCTGAGTAGATATTTCCATGTATATGCAGATATCTGTGTAGATATTTCCATTTTCTTGCTGATATCGGTGTAGATATTTCCATGTTCAAATAGATAGCAGTGTAGATATTTCCATGTTCATACAGATTGCGGTGTAGATATTTCCATGTTTATACAGATAGCGGTGAAGATGTATGCATGTTTACACAGATAGCGGTGTAGATATTTCCATGTTCATACAGATAGCGGTGTAGATATTTCCATGTTCATCCACATGGCTGTGTAGACATATCCATTTTCATACAGATGGCGTTGAAGATATTTCCATGTTCATACAGATAGTGGTGTAGATATTTCCATGTTCATACAGATAGCGTGTTAGATATTTCCATGTTCATACAGATGGCTGTGTAGATATATCCATGTTCATACAGATGGCGGTGAAGATATTTCCATGTTCATACAGATGGCGGTGTAGATATTTCCATGTTCCTACACATAGCGGTGTAGCTATTTCCATGTTCATACAGGTAGCGGTGTAGATATTTCCATTTTTATACAGGTAGCGGTGTAGATGTTTCCATGTTCATACAGATAGCGGTGTAGATATTTCCATGTTTATACAGACAGCAGTGTAGATATTTCCTTGTTTATACAGATAGCGGTGTAGATTTCTCCTTCTTAATACAGACGGCGGTGTAGATGTTTATATGTTCATACAGATGGCGGTGCAGATATTTCCATGTTCATACAGATAGAGGTGTAGATATTTCCATGTGCATACAGATAGCGGTGTAGATATTTCCATGTTCATCCAGATGGCTGTGTAGATATATCCATGTTCATACAGATGGCGGTGAAGATATTTCCATGTTCATACACATAGCAGTGTAGATATTTCCATGTTCATACAGATAGCGGTGTAGATATTTCCATGATCATACAGATATCAGTGTAGATATTTCCATGTTTATACAGATAGCGGTGTAGATATCTCCTTTATACAGATGGCGGTGGAGATATTTATATGTTCATACAGATGGCGGTGCAGATAATTCCATGTTCATACAGATGGCGGTGTAGATATTTCCATGTTTATAGAGATAGCGGAGTAGATATTTCCATGTGTAAAGAGATAGCTGTGTAGATATTTCCATGTATATGCAGATATCTGTGTAGATATTTCCATTTTCATGCAGATAGCGGTGTAGATATTTCCATATTCAATTAGATAGCAGTGTAGATATTTCCATGTTCATATAGATAGCGGTGTAGATATTTCCATGTTTATACAGATAGCGGTGAAGATGTATGCATGTTTACACAGATAGCGGTGTAGATATTTCTATGTTCATACAGATAGCGGTGTAGATATTTCCATGTTCATCCAGATGTCTGTGTAGACATATCCATTTTCATACAGATGGCGTTGAAGATATTTCCATGTTAATACAGATACCGGTGTAGATATTTCCATGTTCATACAGATAGCGGGTTAGATATTTCCATGTTCATACAGATGGCTGTGTAGATATATCCATGTTCATACAGATGGCGGTGAAGATATTTCCATGTTCATACAGATGGCGGTGTAGATATTTCCATGTTCATACCGATAGCGGTGCTGTTATTTCCATGTTCATAAAGGTAGCGGTGTATATATTTCCATGTTCATACAGATAGCGGTGTAGATATTTCCATGTTTATACAGACAACAGTGTAGATATTTCCTTGTTTATTCAGATAGCGGTGTAGATTTCTCCTTCTTAATGCAGACGGCGGTGTAGATGTTTATATGTTCATACAGATGGCGGTGCAGATATTTCCATGTTCATACAGATAGAGGTGTAGATATTTCCATGTTCATACAGATAGCGGTGTGGATATTTCCATGTTCATACAGATAGAGGTGTAGATACTTCCATGTTCATACAGATAGCGGTGTAGATATTTCCATTTTCATACAGATAGCGGTGCTGATATTTCCATGTTTATACAGGTAGCGGTGTAGATATTTCCATGTTTATGCAGATAGCGGTGTAGATATCTCCATCTTAATAGAGATGGCGGTGCAGATATTTATATGTTCATACAGATGGCGGTGTAGATATTTCCATGCTTATACAGATAGCGGTGTAGTTTTTTCCATGCGTAAAGAGATAGCTGTGTAGATATTTCCATGTTTATACAGATAGCGGTGAAGATGTATGCATGTTTTCACAGATATCGGTGTAGATATTTCCATGTTCATCCACATGGCTGTGTAGATATATCCATGTTCATACAGATGGCGGTGAAGATATTTCCATGTTCATGCAGATAGCGGTATAGATATTCCATGTTCATACAGATAGCGGTGTAGATATTTCCATGTTCATACAGATAGCGGTGTATGTATTTCCATGTTCATACAGATAGCGGTGTAGATATTTCCATGTTCATCCTGATGGCTGTGTAGATATTTCCATGTTCATGCAGATACCGGTGTAAATATTTCTATGTTCATACAGATAGCGGTGTAGATATTTCCATGTTCATCCAGATGGCTGTGTAGATATATCCATGTTCATACAGATGGCGGAGAAGATATTTCCATGTTCATACAGACGGCGTTGTAGATATTTCCATGTTCATACAGATAGCCGTGTAGATATTGCCATGTTCATACCGATAGCGGTGCTGATACTTCCATGTTTATACAGGTAGCGGTGTACATATTTCCAAGTGCATACAGATAGTGGTGTAGATATTTCCATGTTCAAACAGATAGCGGTGTAGATATTTCCATGTTCATCCAGACGGCTGTGTAGACATATCCATGTTCATACAGATGGCGGTGAAGATATTTCCATGTTCATACAGATGGCTGTGTAGATATATCCATGTTCATACAGATGACGGTGAAGATTTTTCCATGTTCATACAGATGGCGGTGTAGATATTTCCATGTTCATACAGATAGCGGTGCTGATATTTCCATGTTTATACAGGTAGCAGTGTAGATATTTCCATGTTTATGCAGATAGCGGTGTAGATATTTCCATGTTTATACACATAGCGGTGTAGATATTTCCATGTTTATACAGATAGCGGTGTAGATATCTCCATCTTAATACAGATGGCGGTGTAGATATTTCCATGTTCATACAGATGGCTGTGTAGGTATATCCATGTTCATACAGATGGCGGTGAAGATATTTCCAAGGTCATACAGATGGCGTTGTAGATATTTCCATGTTCATACAGATAGCCGTGTAGATATTGCCATGTTCATGCCGATAGCGGTGCTGATACTTCCATGTTTATACAGTTAGTGGTGTACATATTTCCGTGTTTATACAGGTAGCGGTGTAGGTATTTCCATGTTCATACAGATAGCGGTGTAGATATTTCCATGTTCAAACAGATAGCGGTGTAGATATTTCCATGTTCATACAGATAGCGGTGTAGATATTTCCATGTTTATACAGATAGCGGTGAAGATGTATGCATGTTTACACAGATAGCGGTGTAGATATTTCCATGTTCATCCCGACGGCTGTGTAGACATATCCATGTTCATACAGATGGCGGTGAAGATATTTCCATGCTTATACTGAATCTGTGTAGATATATCCATGTTGATACAGATGGCGGTGAAGATTTTTCCATGTTTATACAGATGGCGGTGTAGATATTTCCATGTTCATACAGATAGCGGTGCTGATATTTCCATGTTTATACAGGTAGCAGTGTCGATATTTCCATGTTTATACAGATAGCGGTGTAGATATTTCCATATTTTTACACATAGCGGTGTAGATATTTCCATGTTTATACAGATAGCGGTGTAGATATCTCCATCTTAATACAGATGGCGGTGTAGATATTTATATGTTCATACAGATGGCGATGCAGATATTTCCAAGTTCATACAGATGGCGGTGAAGATATTTCCATCTTCATACAGATGGGGGTGTAGATACTTCCATGTTCATACTGATAGCGGTGCTGATATTTCCATGTTTATACAGGTAGCGGTGTAGGTATTTCCATGTTTATACAGATAGCGGCGTAGATATTTCCATGTTTATACACATAGCGGTGTAGATATCTCCATCTTAATACAGATGGCGGTGTAGATATTTATATGTTCATTCAGATGGCGGTGCAGATATTTCCATGTTCATACAGATGGCGGTGTAGATATTTCCATGTTCATACAGATAGCGGTGTAGTTATTTCCATGTGTAAAGAGATAGCTGTGTAGATGTTTCCATGTATATGCAGATAGCTGTGTAGACATTTTTATTTTCATGCAGATAGCGGTATATATATTTCCCTGTCCAAACAGTTAGCGGTGTAGATATTTCCATGTTCATAAAGATAGCAGTGTAGATATTTCCATGTTTATACAGATAGCGGTGAAGATGTATGCATGTTTACACAGATAGCGGTGTAGATATTTCCATGTTCATCCAGATGGCTGTGTAGATATATCCATGTTCATACAGATAGCGGTGTAGATATTTCCATTTTCATACAGATAGCGGTGCAGATTTTTCCATGTTCATCCAGATGGCTGTGTAGATATATCCATGTTCATACAGATGGCGGTGAAGATATTTCCATGTTCATACAGATAGCGGTGTAGATATTTCCATGTTTATACACATAGCGGTGTAGGTATTTCCATGTTCATACAGATAGCGGTGCTGATATTTCCATGTTTATACAGGTAGCAGTGTAGATATTTCCATGTTTATACAGATAGCAGTGTAGATATTTCCATGTTTATACACATAGCGGTCTAGATATTTCCATGTTTATACAGATAGCGTGTAGATATCTCCATCTTAATACAGATGGCGTTGTAGATATTTATATGTTCATACAGATGGCGGTGCAGATATTTCCATGTTCATACAGATGGCGGTGAAGATATTTCCATGTTCATACAGATGGCGGAGTAGATACTTCCATGTTCATACTGATAGCGGTGCTGATATTTCCATGTTTATACAGGTAGCAGTGAAGATATTTCCATGTTTGTACATATAGCGGTGTAGATATTTCCATGTTTATACACATAGCGGTGTAGATATTTCCATGTTTATACAGATAGCGGTGTAGATATCTCCATCTTAATACAGATGGTGGTGTAGATATTTATATGTTCATTCAGATGGCGGTGGAGATATTTCCATGTTCATACAGATGGCGGTGTAGATATTTCCATGTTCATACAGATAGCGGTGTAGTTATTTCCATGTGTAAAGAGATAGATGTGTAGGTATTTCCATGTATATGCAGATAGCTGTGTAGACATTTCCATTTTCATGCAGATAGCGGTGTATATATTTCCCTGTTCAAACAGTTAGCGGTGTAGATATTTCCATGTTCATAAAGATAGCAGTGTAGATATTTCCATGTTTATACAGAAAGCGGTGAAGATGTATGCATGTTTACACAGATAGCGGTGTAGATATTTCCATGTTCATCCAGATGGCTCTGTAGATATATCCATGTTCATGGAGATAGCGGTGTAGATAATTCCATGTTCATACAGATAGCGGTGCAGATATTTCCATGTTCATCCAGATGGCTGTGTAGATATATCCATGTTCATACAGATGGCGGTGAAGATATATCCATGTTCCTACAGATATCGGTGTAGATATTTCCATGTTCATACAGATAGCGGTGTAGTTATTTCCATGTTCATACAGATAGCGGTGTATGTATTTCCATGTTCATACAGATAGCGGTGTAGATATTTCCATGTTCATCCAGATGGCTGTGTAGATATATCCGTGTTCACACAGATAGCAGTGTAGATATTTCCATGTTCATCCAGATGGCTGTGTAGCTATTTCCATGTTCATACAGATAGTGGTGTAGATATTTCCATGTTTATACAGATAGCGGTGTAGATATTTCCATGTTCATAGAGATAGCGGTGCAGATATTTCCATGTTCATCCAGATGGCTGTGTAGATATATCCATGTTCATACTGATGGCGCTGAAGATATTTCAATGTTCATTCAGATAGCGGTGTAGATATTTCCATGTTCATACAGATAGCGGTGTAGATATTTCCATGTTTATACAGATAGCGGTGTAGATATCTCCATCTTAATACAGATGGCGGTGTAGATATTTCCATGTTCATACAGATGGCTGTGTAGGTATATCCATGTTCATACAGATGGCGGTGAAGATATTTCCAAGGTCATACAGATGGCGTTGTAGATATTTCCATGTTCATACAGATAGCCGTGTAGATATTGCCATGTTCATGCCGATAGCGGTGCTGATACTTCCATGTTTATACAGTTAGCGGTGTACATATTTCCGTGTTTATACAGGTAGCGGTGTAGGTATTTCCATGTTCATACAGATAGCGGTGTAGATATTTCCATGTTCAAACAGATAGCGGTGTAGATATTTCCATGTTCATACAGATAGCGGTGTAGATATTTCCATGTTTATACAGATAGCGGTGAAGATGTATGCATGTTTACACAGATAGCGGTGTAGATATTTCCATGTTCATCCCGACGGCTGTGTAGACATATCCATGTTCATACAGATGGCGGTGAAGATATTTCCATGCTTATACAGAATCTGTGTAGATATATCCATGTTGATACAGATGGCGGTGAAGATTTTTCCATGTTTATACAGATGGCGGTGTAGATATTTCCATGTTCATACAGATAGCGGTGCTGATATTTCCATGTTTATACAGGTAGCAGTGTCGATATTTCCATGTTTATACAGATAGCGGTGTAGATATTTCCATATTTTTACACATAGCGGTGTAGATATTTCCATGTTTATACAGATAGCGGTGTAGATATCTCCATCTTAATACAGATGGCGGTGTAGATATTTATATGTTCATACAGATGGCGATGCAGATATTTCCAAGTTCATACAGATGGCGGTGAAGATATTTCCATCTTCATACAGATGGGGGTGTAGATACTTCCATGTTCATACTGATAGCGGTGCTGATATTTCCATGTTTATACAGGTAGCGGTGTAGGTATTTCCATGTTTATACAGATAGCGGCGTAGATATTTCCATGTTTATACACATAGCGGTGTAGATATCTCCATCTTAATACAGATGGCGGTGTAGATATTTATATGTTCATTCAGATGGCGGTGCAGATATTTCCATGTTCATACAGATGGCGGTGTAGATATTTCCATGTTCATACAGATAGCGGTGTAGTTATTTCCATGTGTAAAGAGATAGCTGTGTAGATGTTTCCATGTATATGCAGATAGCTGTGTAGACATTTTTATTTTCATGCAGATAGCGGTATATATATTTCCCTGTCCAAACAGTTAGCGGTGTAGATATTTCCATGTTCATAAAGATAGCAGTGTAGATATTTCCATGTTTATACAGATAGCGGTGAAGATGTATGCATGTTTACACAGATAGCGGTGTAGATATTTCCATGTTCATCCAGATGGCTGTGTAGATATATCCATGTTCATACAGATAGCGGTGTAGATATTTCCATTTTCATACAGATAGCGGTGCAGATTTTTCCATGTTCATCCAGATGGCTGTGTAGATATATCCATGTTCATACAGATGGCGGTGAAGATATTTCCATGTTCATACAGATAGCGGTGTAGATATTTCCATGTTTATACACATAGCGGTGTAGGTATTTCCATGTTCATACAGATAGCGGTGCTGATATTTCCATGTTTATACAGGTAGCAGTGTAGATATTTCCATGTTTATACAGATAGCAGTGTAGATATTTCCATGTTTATACACATAGCGGTCTAGATATTTCCATGTTTATACAGATAGCGTGTAGATATCTCCATCTTAATACAGATGGCGTTGTAGATATTTATATGTTCATACAGATGGCGGTGCAGATATTTCCATGTTCATACAGATGGCGGTGAAGATATTTCCATGTTCATACAGATGGCGGAGTAGATACTTCCATGTTCATACTGATAGCGGTGCTGATATTTCCATGTTTATACAGGTAGCAGTGAAGATATTTCCATGTTTGTACATATAGCGGTGTAGATATTTCCATGTTTATACACATAGCGGTGTAGATATTTCCATGTTTATACAGATAGCGGTGTAGATATCTCCATCTTAATACAGATGGTGGTGTAGATATTTATATGTTCATTCAGATGGCGGTGGAGATATTTCCATGTTCATACAGATGGCGGTGTAGATATTTCCATGTTCATACAGATAGCGGTGTAGTTATTTCCATGTGTAAAGAGATAGATGTGTAGGTATTTCCATGTATATGCAGATAGCTGTGTAGACATTTCCATTTTCATGCAGATAGCGGTGTATATATTTCCCTGTTCAAACAGTTAGCGGTGTAGATATTTCCATGTTCATAAAGATAGCAGTGTAGATATTTCCATGTTTATACAGAAAGTGGTGAAGATGTATGCATGTTTACACAGATAGCGGTGTAGATATTTCCATGTTCATCCAGATGGCTCTGTAGATATATCCATGTTCATGGAGATAGCGGTGTAGATAATTCCATGTTCATACAGACAGCGGTGCAGATATTTCCATGTTCATCCAGATGGCTGTGTAGATATATCCATGTTCATACAGATGGCGGTGAAGATATATCCATGTTCCTACAGATATCGGTGTAGATATTTCCATGTTCATACAGATAGCGGTGTAGTTATTTCCATGTTCATACAGATAGCGGTGTATGTATTTCCATGTTCATACAGATAGCGGTGTAGATATTTCCATGTTCATCCAGATGGCTGTGTAGATATATCCGTGTTCATACAGATAGCAGTGTAGATATTTCCATGTTCATCCAGATGGCTGTGTAGCTATTTCCATGTTCATACAGATAGTGGTGTAGATATTTCCATGTTTATACAGATAGCGGTGTAGATATTTCCATGTTCATAGAGATAGCGGTGCAGATATTTCCATGTTCATCCAGATGGCTGTGTAGATATATCCATGTTCATACTGATGGCGCTGAAGATATTTCAATGTTCATTCAGATAGCGGTGTAGATATTTCCATGTTCATACAGATAGCGGTGTAGATATTTCCATGTTCATACAGATAGGGGTGTATGTATTTCCATGTTGATACAGATAGTGGTGTAGATATTTCCATTTTCATGCAGATAGCGGTGTATATATTTCCCTGTTCAAACAGTTAGCGGTGTAGATAATTCCATGTTCATAAAGATAGCGGTGTAGATATTTCCATGTTTATACAGATAGCGGTGAAGATGTATGCATGTTTTCACAGATATCGGTGTAGATATTTCCATGTTCATCCACATGGCTGTGTAGATATATCCATGTTCATACATATGGCGGTGAAGATATTTCCATGTTCATACAGATAGCGGTGTAGATATTTCCATGTTCATACAGATAGCGGTGTAGATATTTCCATGTTCATACAGATAGCGGTGTATGTATTTCCATGTTCATACAGATAGCGGTGTAGATATTTCCATGTTCATCCTGATGGCTGTGTAGATATTTCCATGTTCATACAGATAGCGGTGTAAATATTTCCATGTTCATACAGATAGCGGTGTAGATATTTCCAAGTTCATACAGATGGCGTTGTAGATATTTCCATGTTCATACAGATAGCCGTGTAGATATTGTCATGTTCATACCGATAGCGGTACTGATACTTCCATGTTTATACAGGTAGCGGTGTACATATTTCCGTGTTTATACAGGTAACGGTGTAGATATTTCCATGTTCATACAGATAGCGGTGTAGATATTTCCATGTTTATACTGATAGCGGTGTAGATATCTCCTTCTTAATACAGATGGCGGTGTAGATATTTATATGTTCATACAGATGGCGGTGCAGTTATTTCCATGTTCATACAGATGGTGGTGTAGATATTTCCATGTTTATAGAGATAGCGGTGTAGTTATTCCCATGTGCAAAGAGATAGCTGTGTAGATATTTCCATGTATATGCAGATAGCTGTGTAGATATTTCCATTTTCATGCAGATAGCGGTGTGGATATTTCCATGTTTATACAGATAGCTGTGAAGATGTATGCATGTTTACACAGATAGAGGTGTAGATATTTCCATGTTCATACAGATAGCGGTGTAGATATTTCCATGTTCATCCAGACGGCTGTGTAGACATATCCATGTTCATACAGATGGCGGTGAAGATATTTCCATGTTCATACAGATGGCTGTGTAGATATATCCATGTTCATACAGATGACGGTGAAGATTATTCCATGTTCATACAGATGGCGGTGTAGATATTTCCATGTTCATACAGATAGCGGTGCTGATATGTCCATGTTTATACAGGTAGCAGTGTAGATATTTCCATGTTTATGCAGATAGCGGTGTAGATATTTCCATGTTTATACACATAGCGGTGTAGATATTTCCATGTTTATACAGATAGCGGCGTAAATATCTCCATCTTAATACAGATGGCGGTGTAGGTATTTATATGTTCATACAGATGGCGGTGCAGATATTTCCATGTTCAAACAGATGGCGGGGAAGATATTTCCATGTTCATGCAGATGGCGGTGTAGATATTTCCATGTTCATACTGATAGCGGTGCTGATATTTCCATGTTTATACAGGTAGCGGTGTAGATATTTCCATGTTTATACAGATAGCGGTGTAGATATTACCATGTTTATACACATAGCGGTGTACATATTTCCATGTTTATACAGATAGCGGTGTAGATATCTCCATCTTAATACAGATGGCGGTGTAGATATTTATATGTTTATTCAGATGGCGGTGCAAATATTTCCATGTTAATACTGATGGCGGTGTAGATATTTCCATGTTCATACAGATAGCGGTATAGATATTTCCATTTGTAAAGAGATAGCTGTGTAGATATTCCCATGTATATGCAGTTAGCTGTGTAGATATTTCCATTTTCAAGCAGATAGCGGTGTATATACTTCCCTGTTCAAACAGATAGCTGTGTAGATATTTCCATGTTCATACAGATAGTGCTGTAGATATTTCCATGTTCATACAGATAGCGGTGTAGCTATTTCCATGTTCATACAGATAGCGTTGTGGATATTTCCATGTTCATAGAGATAGCGGTGTAGATATTTCCATGTTTATACAGGTAGCGGTGTAGATATTTCCATGTTTATACAGATAGCGGTGAAGGTGTATGCATGTTTACACAGATAGCGGTGTAGATATTTTCATGTTCATCCAGATGGCTGTGTAGATATTTCCATGTTCATACAGATAGCGGTGTAGATATTTCCATGTTCATCCAGATGGCTGTGTAGATATATCCACGTTCATACAGATGGCGGTGAAGATATTTCCATGTTCATACAGATAGCGGTGTAGATATTTCCATGTTCAAAGAGATAGCGGTGTAGATATTTCCATGTTCTTACAGATAGCAGTGTAGCTATTTCCATGTTCCTACAGATAGCGGTGTAGATATTTCCATGTTCATCCAGATGGCTGTGTAGATATATCCATGTTCATACAGATGGCGGTGAAGATATTTCCATATTCAAACAGATAGCAGTGTAGATATATCCATGTTCATACAGATAGTGGTGTAGATATTTCCATGTTCATACAGATAGCGGTGCATGTATTTCCATGTTCATACAGATAGCGGTGTAGATATTTCCATGTTCATACAGATAGTGGTGTATGTATTTCCATGTTCATACAGATAGTGGTGTAGATATTTCCATTTTCATGCAGATAGCGGTGTATATATATCCCTGTTCAAACAGTTAGCGGTGTAGATATTTCCATGTTTATAAAGAAAGCGGTGTATATATTTCCATGTTTATACAGATAGCGGTGAAGATGTATGCATGTTTACACAGATAGCGGTGTAGATATTTCCATGTTCATCCACATGGCTGTGTAGATATATCCATGTTCAAACAGATGGCGGTGAAGATATTTCCATGTTCATACAGATAGCGGTGTAGATATTTCCATGTTCATAGAGATAGCGGTGTAGATATTTCCATGTTCATACAGATAGCGGTGTATGTATTTCCATGTTCATACAGATAGCGGTGTAGATATTTCCATGTTCATCCTGATGGCTGTGTACATATTTCCATGTTCATACAGATAGCGGTGTAGATATTTCCATGTTCATACAGATAGCGGTGTAGATATTTCCATGTTCATCCAGATGGCTGTGTACATATATCCATGTTCATACAGATGGCGGTGAAGATATTTCCATGTTCATACAGATGGCGTTGTAGACATTTCCATGTTCATACAGATATCCGTGTAGATATTGGCACGTTCATACCAATAGCGGTGCTGATACTTCCATGTTTATACAGGTAGCGGTGTACATATTTCTGTGTTATACAGGTAGCGGTGTAGATATTTCCATGTTCATACAGATAGCGGTGTAGATATTTCCATGTTTGTACAGATAGCGGCGTAGATATCTCCTTCTTAATACAGACGGCAGTGTAGATAATTATATGTTCATACAGATGGCGGTGCAGATATTTCCATTTTCATACAGATGGTGGTGTAGATATTTCCATGTTTATAGAGATAGCGGTGTAGATATTTCCATGTTCAAACAGATAGCGGTGTAGATATTTCCATGTTCATACAGATAGCGGTGTGGATATTTCCATGTTTATACAGATATCGGTGAAGGTGTATGCATGTTTACACAGATAGAGGTGTAGATATTTACATGTTCATACAGATAGCTGTGTAGATATTTCCATGTTCATCCAGACGGCTGTGTAGACATATCCATGTTCACACAGATGGCGGTGAAGATATTTCCATGTTCATACAGATGGCTGCGTAGATATATCCATGTTCATACAGATGACGGTGAAGATTTTTCCATGTTCATACAGATGGCGGTGTAGATATTTCCATGTTCATACAGATAGCGGTGCTGATATTTCCATGTTTATACAGGTAGCGGTGTAGATATTTCCATGTTTATACAGATAGCGGTGTAGATATTTCCATGTTTATACACATAGCGGTGTAGATATTTCCATGTTCATACAGATAGCAGTGTAGATATCTCCATCTTAATACCGATGGCGGTGTAGATATTTATATGTTCATACAGATGGCGGTGCAGATATTTCCATGTTCATACAGATGGCGGTGAAGATATTTCCATGTTCATACAGATGGCGGTGTAGATACTTCCATGTTAATACTGATAGCGGTGCTGATATTTCCATGTTTATACAGGTAGCGGTGTAGATATTTCCATGTTTATACAGATAGCGGTGTAGATATTTCCATGTTTATACACATAGCGGTGTAGATATTTCCATCTTTATACAGATAGCGGTGTAGATATCTCCATCTTAAAACAGATGGCGGTGTAGATATTTATATGTTCATTCAGATGGCGGTGCAGATATTTCCATGTTCATACAGATGGCGGTGTAGATATTTCCATGTTCATACAGATAGCGGTGTAGTTATTTCCATGTGTAAAGAGATAGCTGTGTAGATATTCCCATGTATATGCAGATAGCTGTGTAGATATTTCCATTTTCAAGCAGATAGTGGTGTATATACTTCCCTGTTCAAACAGATAGCGTTGTAGATATTTCCATGTTCATACAGATAGTGGTGTAGATATTTCCATGTTTGTACAGATAGCGGTGTAGATATCTCCATCTTAATACAGATTCCGGTTTAGATATTTATATGTTCATACAGATGGCGGTGCAGATATTTCCATGTTCATACACACGGCGGTGTAGATATTTCCATGTTCATACAGATAGTGGTGCAGTTATTTCCATGTGTAAAGAGATAGCTGTGTAGATATTTCCCTGTATATGCAGATAGCTGTGTGGATATTTCCATTTTCATGCAGATAGTGGTGTATATATTTCTCTGTTCAAACAGATAGCGGTGTAGATGTTTCCATGTTCAGAAAGATAGCGGTGTAGATATTTCCATGTTTATACAGATAGCGGTGAAGATGTATGCATGTTTACACAGATAGCGGTGTAGATATTTCCATGTTCATCCAGATGGCTGTGTAGATATATCCATGTTCATACAGATAGCGGTGTAGATATTTCCATCTTCATACAGATAGCGTTGTAGATATTTCCATGTTCATACAGATAGCGGGTTAGATATTTCCATGTTCATACAGATGGCTGTGTAGATATATGCATGTTCATACAGATGGCGGTGAAGATATTTCCATGTTCATACAGATGGCGGTGTAGTTATTTCCATGTTCCTACACATAGCGGTGTAGATATTTCCATGTTCATACCGATAGCGGTGCTGTTATTTCCATGTTTATACAGGTAGAGGTGTAGATATTTCCATGTTCATACAGATAGCGGTGTAGATATTTCCATGTTTATACAGACAGCAGTGTAGATATTTCCTTGTTTATACTGAGAGCGGTGAAGATTTCTCCTTCTTAATACAGACGCCGGTGTAGATGTTTATATGTTCATACAGATGGCGGTGCAGATATTTCTATCTTCATACAGATAGAGGTGTAGATATTTCAATGCTCATACAGATAGCGGTGTAGATATTTCCATGTTCATACAGATAGAGGTGTAGATATTTCCATGTTCATACAGATAGCGGTGTAGATATTTCCATGTTCATACAGATAGCGGTGCTGATATTTCCATGTTTATACAGGTAGCGGTGTAGATATTTCCATGTTTATACAGATAGCGGTGTAGATATCTCCATCTTAATAGAGATGGCGGTGTAGATATTTATATGTTCATACAGATGGCGGTGCAGATATTCCCATGTTAATACAGATGGCGGTGTAGATATTTCCATGCTCATACAGATAGCGGTGTAGTTTTTTCCATGTGTAAAGGGATAGCTGTGTAGATATTTCCATGTATATGCAGATAGCTGTGTAGATATTTCCATTTTCATGCAGATAGCGGTGTATATATTTCCATGTTCAAACAGATAGCGGTGTAGATATTTGCATGTTTATACAGACATCGGTGAAGATGTATGCATGTCTACACAGATAACAGTGTAGATATTTCCATGTTCATCCAGATGGCTGTGTAGATATATCCATGTTCATACATATGGCGGTGAAGATATTTCCATGTTCATACAGATGGCGGTGTAGATATTTCCATGTTTATAGAGATAGCGGTGTAGTTATTTCCATGTGTAAAGAGATACCTGTATAGATATTTCCATGTATATGCAGATAGCTGTGTAGATATTTCCATTTTCATGCAGATAGCGGTGTATATATTTCCCTGTTCAAACAGATAGCGGTTTAGGTATTTCCATGTTCATACAGATAGTGGTGTAGATATTTCCATGTTCATACAGATAGCGGTGTAGATATTCCCATGTTCATCCAGATGGCTGTGTAGATATATCCATGTTCATACAGATAGCGGTGTAGATATTTCCATGTTCATACAGATAGTGGTGTAGATATTTCCATGTTCATACAGATAGCGGTGTAGCTATTTCCAAGTTCATACAGATAGCGGTGTAGATATTTCCATGTTCATAGAGATAGCGGTGTAGATATTTACATGTTCATACAGATAGCGGTGCTGATATTTCCATGTTTATACAGGTAGCGGTGTGGATATTTCCATGTTTATACTGATAGTGGTGTAGATATTTCCATGTTTATTCAGATTGCGGTGTAGATATTTCCAAGTTTATACAGATAGCGGTGTAGATATCTCCATCTTAATACAGATGGCGGTGTAGATATTTATATGTTCATACAGATGGCGGTGCAGATATTTTCATGTTCATACAGATGGAGGTGTAGATATTTCCATGTTTATAGAGATAGCAGTGTAGTTATTTCCATGTGTAAAGAGATAGCTTTGTAGATATTTCCATGTATATGCAGATAGCTGTGTAGATATTTCCATTTTCATGCAGATAGCGGTGAAGATGTATACATGTTTACACAGATAGCGGTGTAGATATTTCCATGTTCATACAGATAGCGATGTAGATATTTCCATGTTCATACAGATGGCTGTGTAGATATATCTATGTTCTTACAGATGGCGGAGAAGATATTTCCATGTTCATACAGATAGCGGTGTAGATATTTCCATGTTCATACAGATAGCGGTGTAGATATTTCCAAGTTCATACAGATATCGGTGTAGATATTTCCATGTTCATAGAGATAGCGGTGTAGATATTTTCATGTTCATCCAGATGGCTGTGTAGATATATCCATGTTCATACAGATGGCGGTGAAGATATTTCCATGTCCATACAGATAGCGGTGCAGATATTTCCATGTTCATACAGATAGCCGTGTAGATATTTCCATGTTTATACCGATGGCTGTGCTGATACTTCCATGTTTATACAGGTAGTGGTGTACATATTTCCATGTTTATACAGATAGCGGTGTAGATATTTCCATGTTCATACAGATAGCGGTGTAGATAATTCCATGTTCATAGAGATAGCGGTGAAGATATTTACATGTTCATACAGATAGCGGTGCTGATATTTCCATGTTTATATAGGTAGCGGTGTAGACATTTCCATGTTTATACAGATAGTAGTGTAGATATTTCCATGTTTATACAGATAGCGGTGTAGATATTTCCAAGTTTATACAGATAGCGGTGTAGATATTTCCAAGTTTATACAGATAGCGGTGTGGATATCTCCATCTTAGTACAGATAGTGGTGTAGATATTTCCATGTTCATACAGATAGCGGTGTAGCTATTTCCATGTTCATACAGATAGCGGTGAAGATGTATGCATGTTTACAAGGATAGCAGTGTAGATGCTCCCTTGTTCATGCAGATAGCGGTGTAGATATTTCCATGTTCATCCAGATGGCATTATAGATATATCCATGTTCATACAGATGGCAGTGAAGATATTTCCATGTTCATACAGATAGCGGTGTAGATATTTCCATGTTCATACAGATAGCGGTGGAGATATTTCCGTGTTCATACCGATAGCGGTGCTGATATTTCCATGTTTATACCGGTAGCGATGTAGATATTTCCATGTTTGTACAGATAGCGGTGTAGATATTTCCATGTTTATACAGATAGCAGTGTAGATATTTCCATGTTTATACAGATAGCAGTGTAGATATTTCCATGTTTATACAGATAGCGGTGAAGATATCTCTTTCTTAATACAGATGGCAGTGTAGATATTTATATGTTCGTAGAGATGGCGGTGCAGATATTTCCATGTTCATACAGGTGGCGGTGTAGATATTTCCATGTTCATACAGATAGCGGTGTAGTTATTTTCGTGTGTAAAGAGATAGCTGTATAGATATTTCCATGTATATGCAGATAGCTGTTTAGATATTTCCATTTTCATGCAGATAGCGGTGTATATATTTCCCTGTTCAAACAGATAGCGGTGTAGTTATTTCCAATTTCCTACAGATAGTGGTGTAGATATTTCCATGTTCATACAGATAGCGGTGTAGATATTTCCATGTTCATCCAGATGGATGTGTAGATATATCCATGTTCATACAGATAGCGGTGTACATAATTCCATGTTCATACAGATAGTGGTGTAGATATTTCCATGTTCATACAGATAGCGGTGTAGCTATTTCCATGTTCATACAGATAGCGGTGTAGATATTTCCATGTTTATACAGATAGCGGTGAAGATGTATGCATGTTTACAACGATAGCAGTGTAGATGTTTCCATGTTCATGCAGATAGCGGTGTAGATATTTCCATGTTCATCCAGATGGCATTATAGATATATCCATGTTCATACAGATGGCAGTGAAGATATTTCCATGTTCATACAGATAGCGGTGTAGATATTTCCATGTTCATACAGATAGCGGTGGAGATATTTCCGTGTTCATACCGATAGCGGTGCTGATATTTCCATGTTTATACCGGTAGAGATGTAGATATTTCCATGTTTGTACAGATAGCGGTGTAGATATTTCCATGTTTATACAGATAGCAGTGTAGATATTTCCATGTTTATACAGATATCGGTGTAGATATCTCCTTCTTAATGAAGATGGTGGTGTAGATATTTATATGTTCATACAGATGGCGGTGTAGATATTTCCATGTTCATACAGATGGCGGTGTAGATATTTCCATGTTCATACAGATAGCAGTGTAGTTATTTCCATGTGTAAAGAGATAGCTGTGTAGATATTCCCATGTATATTCAGATAGCTGTGTAGATATTTCCATTTTCATGCAGATAGCGGTGTATATATTTCCCTGTTCAAACAGATAGCAGTGTAGATATTTCCATGTTCATACAGATAGTGGTGTAGATATTTCCATGTTCATACAGATAGCGGTGTAGCTATTTCCATGTTCATACAGATAGCGGTGTGGATATTTCCATGTTCATAGAGATAGCGGTGTAGATAATTCCATGTTCATACAGATAGCGGTGCTGATATTTCCATGTTTATACAGGTAGCGGTGTAGATATTTCCATGTTTCTACAGATAGCGGTGTAGATACTTTCATGTTCATCCAGATGGCTGTGTAGATATTTCCATGTTCATACAGATAGCGGTGTAGATATTTCCATGTTCATCCAGATGGCTGTGTAGATATATCCATGTTCATACAGATGGCACTGAAGATATTTCCATGTTCATACAGATAGCGGTGTAGATATTTCCATGTTCATACAGATAGCGGTGTAGATATTTCCGTGTTCATACCGATAGCGGTGCTGATAGTTCCATGTTTATACAGGTAGCGGTGTAGATATTTCCATGTTTATACGGATAGCGGTGTAGATATTTCCATGTTTATACAGATAGCAGTGTAGATATTTCCATGTTTATACAGATAGCGGTGTAGATATCTCCTTCTTAATACAGATGGCAGTGTAGATATTTATATGTTCATAGAGATGGCGGTACAGATATTTCCATGTTCATACAGATGGCGGTGTAGATATTTCCATATTCATACAGATAGCGGTGTAGTTATTTCCATGTGTAAAGAGATAGCTGTATAGATATTTCCATGTATATGCAGATAGCTGTGTAGATATTTCCATTTTCATGCAGATAGCTGTGTATATATTTCCCTGTTCAAACAGATAGCGGTGTAGATATTTCCATGTTCATACAGATAGTGGTGTAGATATTTCCATGTTCATACACATAGCGGTGTAGATATTTCCATGTTCATCCAGATGGCTGTGTAGATATATCCATGTTCATACAGATAGCGGTGTAGATATTTCCATGTTCATACAGATAGTGGTGTAGATATTTCCATGTTCATACAGATAGCGGTGTAGCTATTTCCATGTTCATACAGATAGCGGTGTAGATATTTCCATGTTCATAGAGATAGCGGTGTAGATATTTACATGTTCATACAGATAGCGGTGCTGATATTTCCATGTTTATACAGGTAGCGGTGTGGATATTTCCATGTTTATTCAGATAGTGGTGTAGATATTTCAATGTTTATACAGATTGCGGTGTAGATATTTCCAAGTTTATACAGATAGCGGTGTAGATATCTCCATCTTAATACAGATGGCGGTGTAGATATTTATATGTTCATACAGATGGCGGTGTAGATATTTCCATGTTCATACAGATAGCGGTGTAGTTATTTCCATGTGTAAAGAGATGGCTGTGTAGATATTCCCATGTATATGCAGATAGCTGAGTAGATATTTCCATTTTCAAGCAGATAGCGGTGTATATACTTCCCTGTTCAAACAGATAGCGGTGTAGATTTTTCCATGTTCATAAAGATAGTGGTGTAGATATTTCCATGTTCATACAGATAGCGGTGTACCTATTTCCATGTTCATACTGATAGCGGTGTGGATATTTCCATGTTCATAGAGATAGCGGTGTAGATATTTCCATGTTTATACAGGTAGCGGTGTAGGTATTTCCATGTTTATACAGATAGCGCTGAAGATGTATGCATGTTTACACAGATAGCGGTGTAGATATTTTCATGTTCATCCAGATGGCTGTGTAGATATTTCCATGTACATACAGATGGCGGTGAAGATATTTCCATGTTCATACAGATAGCGGTGTAGATATTTCCATGTTTATACAGATAGCGGTGTAGATATTTCCATGTTCATACGGATAGCAGTGTAGCTATTTCCATGTTCATACAGATAGCGGTGTAGATATTTCCATGTTTATCCTGATGGCCGTGTAGATATATCCATGTTCATACAGATGGCGGTGAAGATATTTCCATGTTCATACAGATAGCGGTGTAGATATTTCCATGTTCATACAGATAGTGGTGTAGATATTTCCATGTTCATTCAGATAGCGGTATAGCTATTTCCATGTTCATACAGATAGCGGTGTAGATATTTCCATGTTCATCCTGATGTCTGTGTAGCTATTTACATGTTCATACAGATAGCGGTGCTGATATTTCCATGTTAATACAGGTAGCAGTGTAGATATTTCCTTGTTTATACAGAAAGCGGCATAGATATATCCATGTTTATACAGATAGCATTGTAGATATTTCCAGGTTTATACAGATAGCGGTGTAGATATCTCCATCTTAATACAGATGGCGGTGTAGATATTTATATGTTCATACAGATGTCCGTGCAGATATTTCCATGTTCATACAGATGGCGGTGTAGATATTTCATGTTTATAGAGATAGCAGTGAAGTTATTTCCATGTGTAAAGAGATAGCTTTGTAGATATTTCCATGTATATGCATATAGCTGTGTAGATATTTCCATTTTCATGCAGATAGCGGTGAAGATGTATACATGTTTACACAGATAGCGGTGTAGATATTTCCATGTTCATACATATAGCAGTGTAGATATTTCCATGTTCATACAGATGGCTGTGTAGATATATCTATGTTCTTACAGATGGCGGAGAAGATATTTCCATGTTCATACAGATAGCGGTGTAGATATTTCCATGTTCATACAGAGAGCGGTGTAGATATTTCCATGTTCATACAGATAGCGGTGTAGATATTTCCATGTTCATACAGATAGCGGTGTAGATATTTTCATGTTCATCCAGATGGCTGTGTAGATATATCCATGTTCATACAGATGGCGGTGAAGATATTTCCATGTTCATACAGATAGCGGTGCAGATATTTCCATGTTCATACAGATACCCATGTAGATATTGCCATGTTTATACCGATAGCTGTGCTGATACTTCCATGTTTATACAGGTAGCGGTGTAGATATTTCCATGTTTATACAGATAGCGGTGAAGATGTATGCATGTTTACACAGATAGCGGTGCAGATATTTTCATGTTCATCCGGATGGCTGTGTAGATATTTCCATGTTCATACAGATGGCGGTGAAGATATTTCCATGTTCATACAGATAGCGGTGTAGATATTTCCATGTTTATACTGATAGCGGTGTAGATATTTCCATGTTCATACGGATAGCAGTGTAGCTATTTCCATGTTCATACAGATAGCGGTGTAGATATTTCCATGTTCATCCAGATGGCTGTGTAGATATATCCACGTTCATACAGATGGCGGTGAAGATATTTCCAAGTTCATACAGATAGCGGTGTAGATATTTCCATGTTCATACAGATAGTGGTGTAGATATTTCCATGTTCATACAGATAGCGGTGTAGCTATTTCCATGTTCATACAGATAGCGGTGTAGATATTTCCATGTTCATCCAGATGGCTGTGTAGCTATTTACATGTTCATACAGACAGCGGTGCTGGTATTTCCATGTTTATACAGGTAGCAGTGTAGATATTTCCTTGTTTATACAGAAAGCGGCTTAGATATTTCCATGTTTATACAGATAGCGGTGTAGATATTTCCAAGTTTATACAGATAGCGGTGTAGATATATCCATCTTAATACAGATGGCAGTGTAGATATTTATATGTTCATACAGATGTCGGTGCAGATATTTCCATGTTCATACAGATGGCGGTGTAGATATTTCCATGTTTATAGAGATAGCAGTTTAGTTATTTCCATGTGTAAAGAGATAGCTTTGTAGATATTTCCATGTATATGCAGATAGCTGTGTAGATATTTCCATTTTCATGCAGATAGCGGTGAAGATGTATACATGTTTACCCAGATAGCGGTGTAGATATTTCCATGTTCATACAGATAGCGGTGTAGATATTTCCATGTTCATACAGATGGCTGTGTAGATATATCTATGTTCTTACAGATGGCGGAGAAGATATTTCCATGTTCATACAGATAGCGCTGTAGATATTTCCATGTTCGTACAGATAGCGGTGTATATATTTCCATGTTCATACAGATAGCGGTGTAGATATTTCCATGTTCATACAGATAGCGGTGTAGATATTTTCATGTTCATCCAGATGGCTGTGTAGATATATCCATGTTCATACAGATGGCGGTGAAGATATTTCCATGTTCATACAGATAGCGGTGCAGATATTTCCATGTTCATACAGATAGCCGTGTAGATATTGCCATGTTTATTCCGATAGCTGTGCTGATACTTCCATGTTTATACAGGTAGCGGTGTACATATTTCCATGTTTATACAGATAGCGGTGTAGATATTTCCATGTTCATACAGATAGCGGTGTAGATAATTCCATGTTCATAGAGATAGCGGTGAAGATATTTACATGTTCATACAGATAGCGGTGCTGATATTTCCATGTTTATACAGGTAGCGGTGTAGACATTTCCATGTTTATACAGATAGTGGTGTAGATATTTCCATGTTTATACAGATAGCGGTGTAGATATTTCCAAGTTTATACAGATAGCGGTGTAGATATCTCCATCTTAATACAGATGGCGGTTTAGATATTTATATGTTCATACAGATGGCGGTGCAGGTATTTCCATGTTCATACAGATGGCAGTGTATATATTTCCATGTTCATACAGATAGCGGTGTAGTTATTTCCATGTGTAAAGAGATAGCTGTGTAGATTTTCCCATGTATATGCAGATAGCAGTGTAGATATTTCCATCTTCAAGCAGATAGCGGTGTATATACTTCCCTGTTCAAACAGATACCGGTGTAGATATTTCCATGTTCATACAGATAGCGGTGTAGCTATTTCCATGTTCATACAGATAGCGGTGTAGATATTTCCATGTTCATAGAGATAGCGGTGTAGATATTTACATGTTCATACAGATAGCGGTGCTGATATTTCCATGTTTATACAGGTAGCGGTGTGGATATTTCCATGTTTATACAGATATTGGTGTAGATGTTTCCATGTTTATACAGATAGCGGCATAGATATTTCCATGTTTATACAGATAGCGGTGTAGATATTTCCAAGTTTATGCAGATAGCGGTGTAGATATCTCCATCTTAATACAGATGGCGGTGTAGATATTTATATGTTCATACAGATGTCGGTGCAGTTATTTCCATGTTCATACAGATGGCGGTGTAGATATTTCCATGTTTATAGAGATAGCAGTGTACTTATATCCATGTGTAAAGAGATAGCTTTGTAGATATTTCCATGCATATGCAGATAGCCGTGTAGATATTTCCATGTTCATACAGATAGCGGTGTAGATATTTCCATGTTCATACAGATGGCTGTGTAGATATATCTATGTTCTTACAGATGGCGGAGAAGATATTTCCATGTTCATACAGATAGCGGTGTAGATATTTCCATGTTCATACAGATAGCGGTGTAGATATTTCCATGTTCATACAGATAGCGGTGTAGATATTTCCATGTTCATACAGATAGCGGTGTAGGTATTTTCTTGTTCATCCAGATGGCTGTGCAGATATATCCATGTTCATACAGATGCCGGTGAAGATATTTCCATGTTCATACAGATAGCGGTGCAGATATTTCCATGTTCATACAGATAGCCGTGTAGATATTGCCATGTTTATACCGATACCTGTGCTGATACTTCCATGTTTATACAGGTAGCGGTGTAGATATTTCCATGTTTATACAGATAGCGGTGTAGATATTTCCATGTTTATACAGATAGTGGTGTAGATAATTCCATGTTCAAGGAGATAGCGGTGTAGATATTTCCATGTTCATACAGAAAGCTGTGCTGATATTTCCATATTTATACAGGTAGCGGTGTAGATATTTCCATGTTTATACAGATAGTCGTGTAGATATTTCCATGTTTATACAGATAGCGGTGTAGATATTTCCAAGTTTATACAGATAGATGTGTAGATATCTCCATCTTAATACAGATGGTGGTGTAGATATTTATATGTTCATACAGATGGCGGTGCAGATATTTCCGTGTTCATATAGATGGCCGTGTAGATATTTCCATGTTTATAGAGATAGCGGTGTAGTTATTTCCATGTGCAAAGAGATAGCTTTGTAGATATTTCCATGTGTATGCAGATAGCTGTGTAGATATTTCCATTTTCATGCGGATAGCGGTGTAGATATTTCCATGTTCAAACAGATAGCGGTGTAGATATTTCCATGTTCATACAGATAGCGGTGTAGATATTTCCATGTTTATACAGAGAGCAGTGAAGGTGTATGCATGTTTACAAGGATAGCAGTGTAGATATTTCCATGTTCATACAGATAGCGGTGTAGATATTTCCATGTTCATCCAGATGGCTGTGTAGATATATCCATGTTCATACAGATGGCAGTGAAGATATTTCCATGTTCACACAGATGGCGGTGTAGATATTTCCATGTTCCTACACATAGCGGTGTAGATATTTCCATGTTCATACCGATAGCGGTGCTGTTATTTCCATGTTTATACAGGTAGCGGTGTAGATATTTCCATGTTCATACAGATAGCGGTGTAGATATTTCCATGTTTATGCAGACAGCAGTGTATATATTTCCTTGTTTATACAGATAGCGGTGTAGATATCTCCTTCTTAATACAGACGGCGGTGTAGATGTTTATATGTTCATAAAGATGGCGGTGCAGATATTTCCATGTTCATACAGATGGCAGTGTAGATATTTCCATGTTTATAGAGATAGCGGTGTAGATATCTCCTTCTTAATACAGAGGGCGGTGTAGATGTTTATATGTTCATACAGATGGCGGTGCAGATATTTCCATGTTCATACAGATAGCTGTGTAGATATTACCATGTATATGCAGATAGCAGTGTAGATATTTCCATTTTCATGCAGATAGCGGTGTAGATATTTCCATGTTCAAACAGATAGCGGTGTAGATATTTCCATGTTCAAACAGATAGCGGTGTAGATATTTCCATGTTCATACAGATAGCGGTGTAGATATGTCCATGTTCATACAGATAGCGGTGCTGATATTTCCATGTTTATACAGGTAGCGGTGTAGATATTTCCATGTTTATACAGATAGCGGTGTAGATATCTCCATCTTAATACAGAAGGCGGTGTAGATATTTATATATTCAAACAGATGGCGGTGCAGATATTCCCATGTTAATACAGATGGCTGTGTAGATATTTCCATGTTCAAACAGATTGCGGTGTAGATATTTCCACGTTTATACAGATAGCGGTCAAGATGTATGCATGTCTACACAGATAGCAGTGTAGATATTTCCATGTTCATCCAGATGGCTGTGTAGATATATCCATGTTCATACAGATAGCGGTGTAGATATTTCCATGTTCATACAGATAGCGGTGTAGATATTTCCATGTTCATACAGATAGCGGTGTAGATATTTCCATGTTCATACAGATAGCGGTGTAGATATTTCCATGTTCATACAGATAGCGGTGTAGATATTTCCATGTTCATACAGATAGCGGTGTATATATTTCCATGTTCAAAGAGATAGCGGTGTAGATATTTCCATGTTCATACAGATAGCTGTGCTGATATTTCCATGTTTATACAGTTAGCGGTGTAGATATTTCCATGTTTATAAAGATAGTGGTGTAGATATTTCCATGTTTATACAGATAGCGGTGTAGATATTTCCAAGTTTATACAGATAGATGTGTAGATATCTCCATCTTAATACAGATGGCAGTGTAGATATTTATATGTTCATACAGATGGCGGTGCAGATATTTCCATGTTCATATAGATGGCGGTGTAGATATTTCCATGTTTATAGAGATAGCAGTGTAGTTATTTCCATGTGTAAAGAGATAGCTTTGTAGATATTTCCATGTGTATGCAGATAGCTGTGTAGATATTTCCATTTTCATGCGGATAGCAGTGTAGATATTTCCATGTTCAAACAGATAGCGGTGTAGATATTTCCATGTTCATACAGATAGCGGTGTAGATATTTCCATGTTCATACAGATGGCTGTGTAGATATATCCATGTTCATACAGATGGCAGTGAAGATATTTCCATGTTCACACAGATGGCGGTGTAGATATTTCCATGTTCCTACACATAGCGGTGTAGATATTTCCATGTTCATACCGATAGCGGTGCTGTTATTTCCATGTTTATACAGGTAGCGGTGTAGATATTTCCATGTTCATACAGATAGCGGTTTACATATTTCCATGTTTATACAGACAGCAGAGTAGATATTTCCTTGTTTATACAGATAGCGGTGTAGATATCTCCTTCTTAATACAGACGGCGGTGTAGATGTTTATATGTTCATACAGATGGCGGTGCAGATATTTCCTTGTTCATACAGATGGCAGTGTAGATATTTCCATGTTTATAGAGATACCGGTGTAGATATCTCCTTCTTATTACAGATGGCGGTGTAGATGTTTATATGTTCATATAGATGGCGGTGCAGATATTTCCATGTTCATACAGATAGCTGTGTAGATATTACCATGTATATGCAGATAGCTGTGTAGATATTTCCATTTTCATGCAGATAGCTGTGTAGATATTTCCATGTTCAAACAGATAGCGGTGTAGATGTTTCCATGTTCATACAGATAGCGATGTTGATATTTCCATGTTCATACAGATAGAGGTGTAGATATTTCCATGTTCATACAGATAGCGGTGTAGATATTTCCATGTTCATACAGATAGCGGTGCTGATATTTCCATGTTTATACAGGTAGCGGTGTAGATATTTCCATGTTTATACAGATAGCGGTGTAGATATCTCCATCTTAATACAGATGGCGGTGTAGATATTTATATGTTCATACAGATGGCGGTGCAGATATTCCCATGTTAATACAGATGGCGGTGTAGATATTTCTATGTTCAAACAGATAGCAGTATAGATATTTCCACGTTTATACAGATAGCGGTGAAGATGTATGCATGTCTACACAGATAGCAGTGTAGATATTTCCATGTTCATCCAGATGGCTGTGTAGATATATCGATGTTCATACAGATAGCGGTGTATATATTTCCATGTTCATACAGATAGCGGTGTAGATATATCCATGTTCAAACAGATAGCGGTGTAGATATTTCCATGTTCATACAGATAGTGGTGTAGATATTTCCATGTTCATACAGATAGCGGTGTAGCTATTTCCATGTTCATACAGATAGTGGTGTAGTTATTTCCATGTTCAAAGAGATAGCGGTGTAGATATTTCCATGTTCATACAGATAGCTGTGCTGATATTTCCATGTTTATACAGGTAGCAGTGTAGATATTTCCATGTTTATAGAGATAGTGGTGTAGATATTTCCATGTTTATACAGATAGCGGTGTAGATATTTCTAAGTTTATACAGATAGATGTGTAGATATCTCCATCTTAATACAGATGGCGGTGTAGATATTTATATGTTCATACAGATGGCGGTGCAGATATTTCCATGTTCATATAGATGGCGGTGTAGATATTTCCATGTTTATAGAGATAGCGGTGTAGTTATTTCTATGTGTAAAGAGATAGGTTTGTAGATATTTCCATGTGTATGCAGATAGCTGTGTAGATATTTCCATTTTCATGCGGATAGCGGTGTAGATATTTCCATGTTCAAACAGATAGCGGTGTAGATATTTCCATGTTCATACAGATAGCGGTGTAGATATTTCCATGTTCATACAGATAGCGGTGTAGATATTTCCATGTTCATCCAGATGGCTGTGTAGATATATCCATGTTCATACAGAAAGCGGAGTAGATAATTCCATGTTCATACAGATAGTGGTGTAGATATTTCCATGTTCATACAGATAGCGGTGTAGCTATTTCCATGTTCATACAGATAGCGGTGTAGATATTTCCATGTTTATACAGATAGCGGTGAAGATGTATGCATGTTTACAAGGATAGCAGTGTAGATGTTTCCATGTTCATGCAGATAGCGGTGTAGATATTTCCATGTTCATCCAGATGGCATTGTAGATATATCCATGTTCATACAGATGGCAGTGAAGATATTTCCATGTTCATACAGATAGCGGTGTAGATATTTCCATGTTCATACAGATAGCGGTGGAGATATTTCCGTGTTCATACCGATAGCGGTGCTGATATTTCCATGTTTATACAGGTAGCGATGTAGATATTTCCATGTTTGTACAGATAGCGGTGTAGATATTTCCATGTTTATACGGATAGCAGTGTAGGTATTTCCATGTTTATACAGATATCGGTGTAGATATCTCCTTCTTAATGCAGATGGCGGTGTAGATATTTATATGTTCATACAGGTGGCGGTGCAGATATTTCCATGTTCATACAGTTGGCGGTGTAGATATTTCCATGTTCATACAGATAGCAGTGTAGTTATTTCCATGTGTAAAGAGATAGCTGTTTAGATATTCCCATGTATATTCAGATAGCTGTGTAGATATTTCCATTTTCATGCAGATAGCGGTGTACATATTTCCCTGTTCAAACAGATAGCGGTGTAGATATTTCCATGTTCATACAGATAGTGGTGTAGATATTTCCATGTTCATACAGATAGCGGTGTAGCAATTTCCATGTTCATACAGATAGCGGTGTGGATATTTCCATGTTCATAGAGATAGCGGTGTAGATAATTCCATGTTCATGCAGATAGCGGTGCTGATATTTCCATGTTTATACAGGTAGCGGTGTAGATATTTCCATGTTTATACAGATAGTGGTGAAGATGTATGCATGTTTACACATATAGCGGTGTAGATATTTTCATGTCCATCCAGATGGCTGTGTAGATATATCCATGTTCATACAGATGGCAGTGAAGACATTTCCATGTTCATACAGATAGCGGTGTAGATATTTCCATGTTCATACAGATAACGGTGTAGATATTTCCGTGTTCATACCGATAGCGGTGCTGATATTTCCATGTTTATACAGGTAGCGGTGTAGATATTTCCATGTTTATACAGATAGCGGTGTAGATATTTCCATGTTTATACAGATAGCAGTGTAGATATTTCCATGTTTATACAGATAGCAGTGTAGATATCTCCTTCTTAATACAGATGGCAGTGTAGATATTTATATGTTCATAGAGATGGCGGTGCAGATATTTCCATGTTCATACAGATGGCGGTGTAGATATTTCCATGTTCATACAGATAGCGGTGTAGTTATTTCCATGTGTAAAGAGATAGCTGTATAGATATTTCCGTGTATATGCAGATAGCTGTGTAGATATTTCCATTTTCATGCAGATAGCGGTGTATATATTTCCCTGTTCAAACAGATAGCGGTGTAGGTATTTCCATGTTCATACAGATAGTGGTGTAGATATTTCCATGTTCATACAGATAGCGGTGTAGATATTCCCATGTTCATCCAGATGGCTGTGTAGATATATCCATGTTCATACAGATAGCGGTTTAGATATTTCCATGTTCATACAGATAGTGGTGTAGATATTTCCATGTTCATACAGATAGCGGTGTAGCTATTTCCATGTTCATACAGATAGCGGTGTAGATATTTCCATGTTCATAGAGATAGCGGTGTAGATATTTACATGTTCATACAGATAGCGGTGCTGATATTTCCATGTTTATACAGGTAGCGGTGTGTATATTTCCATGTTTATACAGATAGTGGTGTAGATATTTCCATGTTTATACAGATTGCGGTGTAGATATTTCCAAGTTTATACAGATAGCGGTGTAGATATCTCCATCTTAATACAGATGGCGGTGTAGATATTTATATGTTCATACAGATGGCGGTGCAGATATTTTCATGTTCATACAGATAGCGGTGTAGTTATTTCCATGTGTAAAGAGATGGCTGTGTAGATATTCCCATGTATATGCAGATAGCTGTGTAGATATTTCCGTTTTCAAGCAGATAGCGGTGTATATACTTCCCTGTTCAAACAGATAGCGGTGTAGATATTTCCATGTTCATACAGATAGTGGTGTAGATATTTCCATGTTCATACAGATAGCGGTGTACCTATTTCCACGTTCATACAGATAGCGGTGTGGATATTTCCATGTTCATAGAGATAGCGGTGTAGATATTTCCATGTTTATACAGGTAGCGGTGTAGATATTTCCATGTTTATACAGATAGCGGTGAAGATGTATGCATGTTTACACAGATAGCGGTGTAGATATTTTCATGTTCATCCAGATGGCTGTTTAGATATTTCCATGTTCATACAGATGGCGGTGAAGATATTTCCATGTTCATAGAGATAGCGGTGTAGATATTTCCATGTTTATACAGATAGCGGTGTAGATATTTCCATGTTCATATGGATAGCGGTGTAGCTGTTTCCATGTTCATACAGATAGCGGTGTAGATATTTCCATGTTAATCCAGATGGCTGTGTAGATATATCCATGTTCATACTGATGGCGGTGAAGATATTTCCATGTTCATACAGATAGCGGTGTAGATATTTCCATGTTCATACAGATAGTGGTGTAGATATTTCCATGTTCATACAGATAGCGGTGTAGCTATTTCCATGTTCATACAGATAGCGGTGTAGATATTTCCATGTTCATCCAGATGGCTGTGTAGCTATTTACATGTTCATACAGATAGCGGTGCTGATATTTCCATGTTTATACAGGTAGCAGTGTAGATATTTCCTTGTTTATACAGAAAGCGGCATAGATATTTCCATGTTTATACAGATAGCGGTGTAGATATTTCCAAGTTTATACAGATAGCGGTGTAGATATCTCCATCTTAATACAGATGACGGTGTAGATATTTATATGTTCATACAGATGTCGGTGCAGATATTTCCATGTTCATACAGATGGCGGTGTAGATATTTCCATGTTTATAGAGATCGCAGTGTAGTTATTTCCATGTGTAAAGAGATAGCTTTGTAGATATTTCCATGTATATGCAGATAGCTGTGTAGATATTTCCATTTTCATGCAGATAGCGGTGAAGATGTATACTTGTTTACACAGATAGCGGTGTAGATATTTCCATGTTCATACAGATAGCGGTGTATATATTTCCATGTTCATACAGATGTCTGTGTAGATATATCTATGTTCTTACAGATGGCGGAGAAGATATTTCCATGTTCATACAGATAGCGGTGTAGATATTTCCATGTTTATACAGATAGCGGTGAAGTTGTATGCATGTTTACAAGGATAGCAGTGTAGATATTTCCATGTTCATACAGATAGCGGTGTAGATATTTCCATGTTCATCCAGATGGCTGTGTAGATATATCCATGTTCTTACAAAAGGCAGTGAACATATTTCCATGTTCATACAGATAGCGGTGCAGATATTTCCATGTTCATACAGATAGCGGTGTAGATATTTCCGTGTTCATACCGATAGCGGTGCTGATATTTCCATGTTTATACATGTAACGGTGTAGATATTTCCATGTTTACACAGATAGCGGTGTAGATATCTCCATCTTAATACGGATGGCGGTGTAGATATTTATATGTTCATACAGATGGCGGTGCAGATATTTCCATGTTCATATAGATGGCGGTGTAGATATTTCCATGTTTATAGAGATAGCGGTGTAGTTATTTCCATGTGTAAAGAGAGAGCTTTGTAGATATTTCCATGTTTATGCAGATAGCTGTGTAGATATTTCCATTTTCATGCAGATAGCGGTGTAGATATTTCCATGTTCAAACAGATAGCGGTGTAGATATTTCCATGTTCATACAGATGGCGGTGTAGATATTTCCAAGTTTATACAGATAGCGGTGAAGATGTATGCATGTTTACACAGATAGCGGTGTAGATATTTCCATGTTTATACAGATAGTGTTGTAGATATTTCCATGTTTATACAGATAGCAGTGTAGATATTTCCATGTTTATACAGATAGCGGTGAAGATATCTCTTTCTTAATACAGATGGCAGTGTAGATATTTATATGTTCATAGAGATGGCGGTGCAGATATTTCCATGTTCATACAGGTGGCGGTGTAGATATTTCCATGTTCATACAGATAGCGGTTTAGTTATTTCCATGTGTAAAGAGATAGCTGTATAGATATTTACATGTATATGCAGATAGCTGTTTAGATATTTCCATTTTCATGCAGATAGCGGTGTATATATTTCCCTGTTCAAACAGATAGCGGTGTAGATATTTCCATGTTCCTACAGATACTGGTGTAGATATTTCCATGTTCATACAGATAGCGGTGTAGATATTTCCATGTTCATCCAGATGGCTGTGTAGATATATCCATGTTCATACAGAAAGCGGTGTAGATAATTCCATGTTCATACAGATAGTGGTGTAGATATTTCCATGTTCATACAGATAGCGGTGTAGCTATTTCCATGTTCATACAGATAGCGGTGTAGATATATCCATGTTTATACAGATAGCGGTGAAGATGTATGCATGTTTACAAGGATAGCAGTGTAGATGTTTCCATGTTCATGCAGATAGCGGTGTAGATATTTCCATGTTCATCCAGATGGCATTGTAGATATATCCATGTTCCTACAGATGGCAGTGAAGATATTTCCATGTTCATACAGATAGCGGTGTAGATATTTCCATGTTCATACAGATAGCGGTGGAGATATTTCCGTGTTCATACCGATAGCGGTGCTGATATTTCCATGTTTATACAGGTAGCGATGTAGATATTTCCATGTTTGTACAGATAGCGGTGTAGATATTTCCATGTTTATATGGATAGCAGTGTAGGTATTTCCATGTTTATACAGATATCGGTGTAGATATCTCCTTCTTAATGCAGATGGTGGTGTAGATATTTATATGTTCATACAGGTGGCGGTGCAGATATTTCCATGTTCATACAGTTGGCGGTGTAGATATTTCCATGTTCATACAGATAGCAGTGTAGTTATTTCCATGTGTAAAGAGATAGCTGTTTAGATATTCCCATGTATATTCAGATAGCTGTGTAGATATTTCCATTTTCATGCAGATAGCGGTGTACATATTTCCCTGTTCAAACAGATAGCGGTGTAGATATTTCCATGTTCATACAGATAGTGGTGTAGATATTTCCATGTTCATACAGATAGCGGTGTAGCAATTTCCATGTTCATACAGATAGCGGTGTGGATATTTCCATGTTCATAGAGATAGCGGTGTAGATAATTCCATGTTCATGCAGATAGCGGTGCTGATATTTCCATGTTTATACAGGTAGCGGTGTAGATATTTCCATGTTTATACAGATAGTGGTGAAGATGTATGCATGTTTACACATATAGCGGTGTAGATATTTTCATGTCCATCCAGATGGCTGTGTAGATATATCCATGTTCATACAGATGGCAGTGAAGACATTTCCATGTTCATACAGATAGCGGTGTAGATATTTCCATGTTCATACAGATAACGGTGTAGATATTTCCGTGTTCATACCGATAGCGGTGCTGATATTTCCATGTTTATACAGGTAGCGGTGTAGATATTTCCATGTTTATACAGATAGCGGTGTAGATATTTCCATGTTTATACAGATAGCAGTGTAGATATTTCCATGTTTATACAGATAGCAGTGTAGATATCTCCTTCTTAATACAGATGGCAGTGTACATATTTATATGTTCATAGAGATGGCGGTGCAGATATTTCCATGTTCATACAGATGGCGGTGTAGATATTTCCATGTTCATACAGATAGCGGTGTAGTTATTTCCATGTGTAAAGAGATAGCTGTATAGTTATTTCCGTGTATATGCAGATAGCTGTGTAGATATTTCCATTTTCATGCAGATAGCGGTGTATATATTTCCCTGTTCAAACAGATAGCGGTGTAGGTATTTCCATGTTCATACAGATAGTGGTGTAGATATTTCCATGTTCATACAGATAGCGGTGTAGATATTCCCATGTTCATCCAGATGGCTGTGTAGATATATCCATGTTCATACAGATAGCGGTTTAGATATTTCCATGTTCATACAGATAGTGGTGTAGATATTTCCATGTTCATACAGATAGCGGTGTAGCTATTTCCATGTTCATACAGATAGCGGTGTAGATATTTCCATGTTCATAGAGATAGCGGTGTAGATATTTACATGTTCATACAGATAGCGGTGATGATATTTCCATGTTTATACAGGTAGCGGTGTGTATATTTCCATGTTTATACAGATAGTGGTGTAGATATTTCCATGTTTATACAGATTGCGGTGTAGATATTTCCAAGTTTATACAGATAGCGGTGTAGATATCTCCATCTTAATACAGATGGCGGTGTAGATATTTATATGTTCATACAGATGGCGGTGCAGATATTTTCATGTTCATACAGATAGCGGTGTAGTTATTTCCATGTGTAAAGAGATGGCTGTGTAGATATTCCCATGTATATGCAGATAGCTGTGTAGATATTTCCGTTTTCAAGCAGATAGCGGTGTATATACTTCCCTGTTCAAACAGATAGCGGTGTAGATATTTCCATGTTCATACAGATAGTGGTGTAGATATTTCCATGTTCATACAGATAGCGGTGTACCTATTTCCACGTTCATACAGATAGCGGTGTGGATATTTCCATGTTCATAGAGATAGCGGTGTAGATATTTCCATGTTTATACAGGTAGCGGTGTAGATATTTCCATGTTTATACAGATAGCGGTGAAGATGTATGCATGTTTACACAGATAGCGGTGTAGATATTTTCATGTTCATCCAGATGGCTGTTTAGATATTTCCATGTTCATACAGATGGCGGTGAAGATATTTCCATGTTCATAGAGATAGCGGTGTAGATATTTCCATGTTTATACAGATAGCGGTGTAGATATTTCCATGTTCATATGGATAGCGGTGTAGCTGTTTCCATGTTCATACAGATAGCGGTGTAGATATTTCCATGTTAATCCAGATGGCTGTGTAGATATATCCATGTTCATACTGATGGCGGTGAAGATATTTCCATGTTCATACAGATAGCGGTGTAGATATTTCCATGTTAATACAGATAGTGGTGTAGATATTTCCATGTTCATACAGATAGCGGTGTAGCTATTTCCATGTTCATACAGATAGCGGTGTAGATATTTCCATGTTCATCCAGATGGCTGTGTAGCTATTTACATGTTCATACAGATAGCGGTGCTGATATTTCCATGTTTATACAGGTAGCAGTGTAGATATTTCCTTGTTTATACAGAAAGCGGCATAGATATTTCCATGTTTATACAGATAGCGGTGTAGATATTTCCAAGTTTATACAGATAGCGGTGTAGATATCTCCATCTTAATACAGATGACGGTGTAGATATTTATATGTTCATACAGATGTCGGTGCAGATATTTCCATGTTCATACAGATGGCGGTGTAGATATTTCCATGTTTATAGAGATCGCAGTGTAGTTATTTCCATGTGTAAAGAGATAGCTTTGTAGATATTTCCATGTATATGCAGATAGCTGTGTAGATATTTCCATTTTCATGCAGATAGCGGTGAAGATGTATACTTGTTTACACAGATAGCGGTGTAGATATTTCCATGTTCATACAGATAGCGGTGTAGATATTTCCATGTTCATACAGATGTCTGTGTAGATATATCTATGTTCTTACAGATGGCGGAGAAGATATTTCCATGTTCATACAGATAGCGGTGTAGATATTTCCATGTTTATACAGATAGCGGTGAAGTTGTATGCATGTTTACAAGGATAGCAGTGTAGATATTTCCATGTTCATACAGATAGCGGTGTAGATATTTCCATGTTCATCCAGATGGCTGTGTAGATATATCCATGTTCTTACAAAAGGCAGTGAACATATTTCCATGTTCATACAGATAGCGGTGCAGATATTTCCATGTTCATACAGATAGCGGTGTAGATATTTCCGTGTTCATACCGATAGCGGTGCTGATATTTCCATGTTTATACATGTAACGGTGTAGATATTTCCATGTTTACACAGATAGCGGTGTAGATATCTCCATCTTAATACGGATGGCGGTGTAGATATTTATATGTTCATACAGATGGCGGTGCAGATATTTCCATGTTCATATAGATGGCGGTGTAGATATTTCCATGTTTATAGAGATAGCGGTGTAGTTATTTCCATGTGTAAAGAGAGAGCTTTGTAGATATTTCCATGTGTATGCAGATAGCTGTGTAGATATTTCCATTTTCATGCAGATAGCGGTGTAGATATTTCCATGTTCAAACAGATAGCGGTGTAGATATTTCCATGTTCATACAGATGGCGGTGTAGATATTTCCAAGTTTATACAGATAGCGGTGAAGATGTATGCATGTTTACACAGATAGCGGTGTAGATATTTCCATGTTTATACAGATAGCGTTGTAGATATTTCCATGTTTATACAGATAGCAGTGTAGATATTTCCATGTTTATACAGATAGCGGTGAAGATACCTCTTTCTTAATACAGATGGCAGTGTAGATATTTATATGTTCATAGAGATGGCGGTGCAGATATTTCCATGTTCATACAGGTGGCGGTGTAGATATTTCCATGTTCATACAGATAGCGGTTTAGTTATTTCCATGTGTAAAGAGATAGCTGTATAGATATTTACATGTATATGCAGATAGCTGTTTAGATATTTCCATTTTCATGCAGATAGCGGTGTATATATTTCCCTGTTCAAACAGATAGCGGTGTAGATATTTCCATGTTCCTACAGATACTGGTGTAGATATTTCCATGTTCATACAGATAGCGGTGTAGATATTTCCATGTTCATCCAGATGGCTGTGTAGATATATCCATGTTCATACAGAAAGCGGTGTAGATAATTCCATGTTCATACAGATAGTGGTGTAGATATTTCCATGTTCATACAGATAGCGGTGTAGCTATTTCCATGTTCATACAGATAGCGGTGTAGATATATCCATGTTTATACAGATAGCGGTGAAGATGTATGCATGTTTACAAGGATAGCAGTGTAGATGTTTCCATGTTCATGCAGATAGCGGTGTAGATATTTCCATGTTCATCCAGATGGCATTGTAGATATATCCATGTTCCTACAGATGGCAGTGAAGATATTTCCATGTTCAGATAGCGGTGTAGATATTTCCATGTTCATACAGATAGCGGTGGAGATATTTCCGTGTTCATACCGATAGCGGTGCTGATATTTCCATGTTTATACAGGTAGCGATGTAGATATTTCCATGTTTGTACAGATAGCGGTGTAGATATTTCCATGTTTATACGGATAGCAGTGTAGGTATTTCCATGTTTATACAGATATCGGTGTAGATATCTCCTTCTTAATGCAGATGGCGGTGTAGATATTTATATGTTCATACAGGTGGCGGTGCAGATATTTCCATGTTCATACAGATGGCGGTGTAGATATTTCCATGTTCATACAGATAGCAGTGTAGTTATTTCCATGTGTAAAGAGATAGCTGTGTAGATATTCCCATGTATTTTCAGATAGCTGTGTAGATATTTCCATTTTCATGCAGATAGCGGTGTATATATTTCCCTGTTCAAACAGATAGCGGTGTAGATATTTCCATGTTCATACAGATAGTGGTGTAGATATTTCCATGTTCATACAGATAGCGGTGTAGCAATTTCCATGTTCATACAGATAGCGGTGTGGATATTTCCATGTTCATAGAGATAGCGGTGTAGATAATTCCATGTTCATACAGATAGCGGTGCTGATATTTCCATGTTTATACAGGTAGCGGTGTAGATATTTCCATGTTTATACAGATAGCGGTGAAGATGTACGCATGTTTACACATATAGCGGTGTAGATATTTTCATGTTCATCCAGATGGCTGTGTAGATATTTCCATGTACCTACAGATAGCGGTGTAGATATTTCCATGTTCATCCAGATGGCTGTGTAGATATATCCATGTTCATACAGATGGCAGTGAAGACATTTCCATGTTCATACAAATAGCGGTGTAGATATTTCCATGTTCATACAGATAGCTGTGTAGATATTTCCGTGTTCATACCGATAGCGGTGCTGATATTTCCATTTTTATACAGGTAGCGGTGTAGATATTTCCATGTTTATACAGATAGCGGTGTAGATATTTCCATGTTTATACAGATAGCAGTGTAGATATTTCCATGTTTATACAGATAGCAGTGTAGATATCTCCTTCTTAATACAGATGGCAGTGTAGATATTTATATGTTCATAGAGATGGCGGTGCAGATATTTCCTTGTTCATACAGATGGCGGTGTAGATATTTCCATGTTCATACAGATAGCGGTGTAGTTATTTCCATGTGTAAAGAGATAGCTGTATAGATATTTCCATGTATATGCAGATAGCTGTTTAGATATTTCCATTTTCATGCAGATAGCGGTGTATATATTTCCCTGTTCAAACAGATAGCGGTGTAGATATTTCCAATTTCCTACAGATAGTGGTGTAGATATTTCCATGTTCAAACAGATAGCAGTGTAGATATTTCCATGTTCATCCAGATGGCTGTGTAGATATATCCATGTTCATACAGATAGCGGTGTAGATAATTCCATGTTCATACAGATAGTGGTGTAGATATTTCCATGTTCATACAGATAGCGGTGTAGCTATTTCCATGTTCATACAGATAGCGGTGTAGATATTTCCATGTTTATACAGATAGCGGTGAAGATGTATGCATGTCTATAAGGATAGCAGTGTAGATGTTTCCATGTTCATGCAGATAGCGGTGTAGATATTTCCATGTTCATCCAGATGGCATTGTAGATATATCCATGTTCATACAGATGGCAGTGAAGATATTTCCATGTTCATACAGATAGCGGTGTAGATAATTCCATGTTCATACAGATAGCGGTGGAGATATTTCCGTGTTCGTACCGATAGCGGTGCTGATATTTCCATGTTTATACCGGTAGCGATGTAGATATTTCCATGTTTGTACAGATAGCGGTGTAGATATTTCCATGTTTATACAGATAGCAGTGTAGATATTTCCATGTTTATACAGATATCGGTGTAGATATCTCCTTCTTAATGAAGATGGCGGTGTAGATATTTATATGTTCATACAGATGGCGGTGCAGATATTTCCATGTTCATACAGATGGCGGTGTAGATATTTCCATGTTCATACAGATAGCAGTGTAGTTATTTCCATGTGTAAAGAGATAGCTGTGTAGATATTCCCATGTATATTCAGATAGCTGTGTAGATATTTCCATTTTCATGCAGATAGCGGTGTATATATTTCCCTGTTCAAACAGATAGCGGTGTAGATATTTCCATGTTCATACAGATAGTGGTGTAGATATTTCCATGTTCATACAGATAGCGGTGTAGCTATTTCCATGTTCATACAGATAGCGGTGTGGATATTTCCATGTTCATAGAGATAGCGGTGTAGATAATTCCATGTTCATACAGATAGCGGTGCTGATATTTCCATGTTTATACAGGTAGCGGTGTAGATATTTCCATGTTTCTACAGATAGCGGTGTAGATATTTTCATGTTCATCCAGATGGCTGTGTAGATATTTCCATGTTCATACAGATAGTGGTGTAGATATTTCCATGTTCATCCAGATGGCTGTGTAGATATATCCATGTTCATACAGATGGCAGTGAAGATATTTCCATGTTCATACAGATAGCGGTGTAGATATTTCCATGTTCATACAGATAGCGGTGTAGATATTTCCGTGTTCATACCGATAGCGGTGCTGATATTTCCATGTTTATACAGATAGCTGTGTAGTTATTTCCATGTGTAAAGAGATAGCTGTATAGATATTTCCATGTATATGCAGATAGCTGTGTAGATATTTCCATTTTCATGCAGATAGCGGTGTATATATTTCCATGTTCAAACAGATAGCGGTGTAGATATTTCCATGTTCATACAGATAGTGGTGTAGATATTTCCATGTTCATACAGATAGCGGTGTAGATATTTCCATGTTCATCCAGATGGCTGTGTAGATATATCCATGTTCATACAGATAGCGGTGTAGATATTTCCATGTTCATACAGATAGCGGTGTAGCAATTTCCATGTTCATACAGATAGCGTTGTAGATATTTCCATGTTCATAGAGATAGCGGTGTAGATATTTACATGTTCATACAGATAGCGGTGCTGATATTTCCATGTTTATACAGGTAGCGGTGTGGATATTTCCATGTTTATACAGATAGTGGTGTAGATATTTCCATGTTTATACAGATTGCGGTGTAGATATTTTCAAGTTTATACAGATAGCGGTGTAGATATCTCCATCTTAATACAGATGGCGGTGTAGATATTTATATGTTCATACAGATGGCGGTGCAGGTATTTCCATGTTCATACAGATGGCGGTGTAGATATTTCCATGTTCATACAGATAGTGGTGTAGTTATTTCCATGTGTAAAGAGATGGCTGTGTAGATATTCCCATGTATATGCAGATTGCTGTGTAGATATTTCCATTTTCAAGCAGATAGCGGTGTATATACTTCCCTGTTCAAACAGATAGCGGTGTAGATTTTTCCATGTTCATAAAGATAGGGTTGTAGATATTTCCATGTTCATACAGATAGCGGTGTACCTATTTCCATGTTCATACAGATAGCGGTGTGGATATTTCCATGTTCATAGAGATAGCGGTGTAGATATTTCCATGTTTATACAGGTAGCGGTGTAGATATTTCCATGTTTATACAGATAGCGCTGAAGATGTATGCATGTTTACACTGATAGCGGTGTAGATATTTTCATGTTCATCCAGATGGCTGTGTAGATATATCCATGTTCATACAGATGGCGGTGAAGATATTTCCATGTTCATACAGATAGCGGTGTAGATATTTCCATGTTTATACAGATAGCGGTGTAGATATTTCCATGTTCATACGGATAGCAGTGTAGCTATTTCCATGTTCATACAGATAGCGGTGTAGATATTTCCATGTTCATCCTGATGGCTGTGTAGATATATCCATGTTCATACAGATGGCGGTGAAGATATTTCCATGTTCATACAGATAGCGGTGTAGATATTTCCATGTTCATACAGATAGTGGTTTAGATATTTCCATGTTCATACAGATAGCGGTGTAGCTATTTCCATGTTCATACAGATAGCGGTGTAGATATTTCCATGTTCATCCAGATGGCTGTGTAGCTATTTACATGTTCATACAGATAGCGGTGCTGATATTTCCATGTTAATACAGGTAGCAGTGTAGATATTTCCTTGTTTATACAGAAAGCGGCATAGATATTTCCATGTTTATACAGATAGCGGTGTAGATATTTCCAAGTTTATACAGATAGCGGTGTAGATATATGCATCTTAATACAGATGGCGGTGTAGATATTTATATGTTCCTACAGATGTTGGTGCAGATATTTCCATGTTCTTACAGATGGCGGTGTAGATATTTCCATGTTTATAGAGATAGCAGTGTAGTTATTTCCATGTGTAAAGAGATAGCTTTGTAGATATTTCCATGTATATGCAGATAGCTGTGTAGATATTTCCATTTTCATGCAGATAGCGGTGAAGATGTATACATGTTTACACAGATAGCGGTGTAGATATTTCCATGTTCATACAGATAGCGGTGTAGATATTTCCATGTTCATACAGATGTCTGTGTAGATATATCTATGTTCTTACAGATGGCGGAGAAGATATTTCCATGTTCATACAGATAGCGGTGTAGATATTTCCATGTTCATACAGATAGCGGTGTAGATATTTACATGTTCATACAGATAGCGGTGTAGATATTTCCATGTTCATACAGATAGCGGTGCAGATATTTTCATGTTCATCCAGATGGCTGTGTAGATATCTCCATGTTCATACAGATGGCGGTGAAGATATTTCCATGTTCACACAGATAGTGGTGCAGATATTTCCATGTTCATACAGATAGCCGTGTAGATATTGCCATGTTTATACCGATAGCTGTGCTGATACTTCCATGTTTATACAGGTAGCGGTGTACATATTTCCATGTTTATACAGATAGCGGTGTAGATATTTCCATGTTCTTACAGATAGCAGTGTAGATATTTCCGTGTTCATACCGATAGCGGTGCTGATATTTCCATGTTTATTCAGGTAGCAGTGTAGATATTTCCATGTTTATACAGATAGCGGTGTAGATATTTCCATGTTTATACAGATAGCAGTGTAGATATTTCCATGTTTATACAGATAGCGGTGTAGATATCTCCTTCTTAATACAGATGGCAGTGTAGATATTTATATGTTCATAGAGATGGCGGTGCATATATTTCCATGTTCATACAGATGGCGGTGTAGATATTTCCATGTTCATACAGATAGCGGTGTAGTTATTTCCATGTGTAAAGAGATAGCTGTATAGATATTTCCATGTATATGCAGATAGCTGTGTAGATATTTCCATTTTCATGCAGATAGCGGTGTATATATTTCCCTGTTCAAACAGATAGCGGTGTAGATATTTCCTTGTTCATACAGATAGTGGTGTAGATATTTCCATGTTCATACAGATAGCGGTGTAGATATTTCCATGTTCATCCAGATGGCTGTGTAGATATATCCATGTTCATACAGATAGCGGTGTAGGTATTTCCATGTTCATACAGATAGTGGTGTAGATATTTCCATGTTCATACAGATAGCGGTGTAGCTATTTCCATGTTCATACAGATAGCGGTGTAGATATTTCCATGTTCATAGAGATAGCGGTGTAGATATTTACATGTTCATACAGATAGCGGTGCTGATATTTCCATGTTTATACAGGTAGCGGTGTGGATATTTCCATGTTTATACAGATAGTGGTGTAGATATTTCCATGTTCATAGAGATAGCGGTGTAGATATTTCCATTTTCATGCAGATAGCGCTGTATATATTTCCCTGTTCAAACAGATAGCGGTGTAGATATTTCCATGTTCATACAGATAGTGGTGTAGATATTTCCATGTTCATACAGATAGCGGTGTAGCTATTTCCATGTTCATAGAGATAGCGGTGTAGATATTTCCATGTTCATAGAGATAGCGGTGCTGATATTTCCATGTTTATACAGGTAGCGGTGTAGGTATTTCCATGTTTATACAGATAGCGGTGAAGATGTATGCATGTTTACACATATAGCGGTGTACATATTTTCATGTTCATCCAGATGGCTGTGTAGATATTTCCATGTTCATACCGATAGCGGTGTAGATATTTCCATGTTCATCCAGATGGCTGTGTAGATATATCCATGTTCATACACATAGCAGTGAAGATATTTCCATGTTCATACAGATAGCGGTGTAGATATTTCCATGTTCATACAGATAGCGGTGTAGATATTTCCGTGTTCATGCCGATAACGGTGCTGATATTTCCATGTTTATACAGGTATCGGTGTAGATATTTCCATGTTTATACAGAGAGCGGTGTAGATATTTCCATGTTTATACAGATAGCAGTGTAGATATTTCCATGTTTATACAGATAGCGGTGAAGATATCTCTTTCTTAATACAGATTGCAGTGTAGATATTTATATGTTCCTAGAGATGGCGGTGCAGATATTTCCATGTTCATACAGGTGGCGGTGTAGATATTTCCATGTTCATACAGATAGCGGTGTAGTTATTTCCATGTGTAAAGAGATAGCTATATAGATATTTCCATGTATATGCAGATAGCTGTTTAGATATTTCCATTTTCATGCAGATAGCGGTGTATATATTTCCCTGTTCAAACAGATAGCGGTGTAGATATTTCCAATTTCCTACAGATAGTGGTGTAGATATTTCCATGTTCATACAGATAGCGGTGTAGATATTTCCATGTTCATCCAGATTGCTGTGTAGATATATCCATGTTCATACAGATAGCGGTGTAGCTATTTCCATGTTCATACAGATAGCGGTGTAGATATTTCCATGTTTATACAGATAGCGGTGAAGATGTATGCATGTCTACAAGGATAGCAGTGTAGATGTTTCCATGTTCATGCAGATAGCGGTGTAGATATTTCCATGTTCATCCAAATGGCATTGTAGATATATCCATGTTCATACAGATGGCAGTGAAGATATTTCCATGTTCATACAGATAGCGGTGTAGATAATTCCATGTTCATACAGATAGCGGTGGAGATATTTCCGTGTTCGTACCGATAGCGGTGCTGATATTTCCATGTTTATACCGGTAGCGATGTAGATATTTCCATGTTTGTACAGATAGCGGTGTAGATATTTCCATGTTTATACAGATAGCAGTGTAGATATTTCCATGTTTATACAGATATCGGTGTAGATATCTCCTTCTTAATGAAGATTGCGGTGTAGATATTTATATGTTCATACAGATGGCGGTGCAGATATTTCCATGTTCATACAGATGGCGGTGTAGATATTTCCATGTTCATACAGATAGCAGTGTAGTTATTTCCATGTGTAAAGAGATAGCTGTGTAGATATTCCCATGTATATTCAGATAGCTGTGTAGATATTTCCATTTTCATGCAGATAGCGGTGTATATATTTCCCTGTTCAAACAGATAGCGGTGTAGATATTTCCATGTTCATACAGATAGTGGTGTAGATATTTCCATGTTCATACAGATAGCGGTGTAGCTATTTCCATGTTCATACAGATAGCGGTGTGGATATTTCCATGTTCATAGAGATAGCGGTGTAGATAATTCCATGTTCATACAGATAGCGGTGCTGATATTTCCATGTTTATACAGGTAGCGGTGTAGATATTTCCATGTTACTACAGATAGCGGTGTAGATATTTTCATGTTCATCCAGATGGCTGTGTAGATATTTCCATGTTCATACAGATAGCGGTGTAGATATTTCCATGTTCATCCAGATGGCTGTGTAGATATATCCATGTTCATACAGATGGCAGTGAAGATATTTCCATGTTCATACAGATAGCGGTGTAGATATTTCCATGTTCATACAGATAGCGGTGTAGATATTTCCGTGTTCATACCGATAGCGGTGCTGATATTTCCATGTTTATACAGGTAGCGGTGTAGATATTTCCATGTTTATACAGATAGCGGTGTAGATATTTCCATGTTTATACAGATAGCAGTGTAGATATTTCCATGTTTATACAGATAGAGGTGTAGATATCTCCTTCTTAATACAGATGGCAGTGTAGATATTTATATGTTCATAGAGATGGCGGTGCAGATATTTCCATGTTCATACAGATGGCGGTGTAGATATTTCCATGTTCATACAGATAGCTGTGTAGTTATTTCCATGTGTAAAGAGATAGCTGTATAGATATTTCCATGTATATGCAGATAGCTGTGTAGATATTTCCATTTTCATGCAGATAGCGGTGTATATATTTCCATGTTCAAACAGATAGCGGTGTAGATATTTCCATGTTCATACAGATAGTGGTGTAGATATTTCCATGTTCATACAGATAGCGGTGTAGATATTTCCATGTTCATCCAGATGGCTGTGTAGATATATCCATGTTCATACAGATAGCGTTGTAGATATTTCCATGTTCATACAGATAGCGGTGTAGCTATTTCCATGTTCATACAGATAGCGTTGTAGATATTTCCATGTTCATAGAGATAGCGGTGTAGATATTTACATGTTCATACAGATAGCGGTGCTGATATTTCCATGTTTATACAGGTAGCGGTGTGGATATTTCCATGTTTATACAGATAGTGGTGTAGATATTTCCATTTTTATACAGATTGCGGTGTAGATATTTCCAAGTTTATACAGATAGCGGTGTAGATATCTCCATCTTAATACAGATGGCGGTGTAGATATTTATATGTTCATACAGATGGCGGTGCAGATATTTCCATGTTCATACAGATGGTGGTGTAGATATTTCCATGTTCATACAGATAGGGGTGTAGTTATTTCCATGTGTAAAGAGATGGCTGTGTAGATATTCCCATGTATATGCAGATAGCTGTGTAGATATTTCCATTTTCAAGCAGATAGCGGTGTATATACTTCCCTGTTCAAACAGATAGCGGTGTAGATTTTTCCATGTTCATAAAGATAGGGTTGTAGATATTTCCATGTTCATACAGATAGCGGTGTACCTATTTCCATGTTCATACAGATATCGGTGTGGATATTTCCATGTTCATAGAGATAGCGGTGTAGATATTTCCATGTTTATACAGGTAGCGGTGTAGATATTTCCATTTTTATACAGATAGCGCTGAAGATGTATGCATGTTTACACAGATAGCGGTGTAGATATTTTCATGTTCATCCAGATGGCTGTGTAGCTATTTACATGTTCATACAGATAGCGGTGCTGATATTTCCATGTTTATACAGGTAGCAGTGTAGATATTTCCTTGTTTATACAGAAAGCGGCATAGATATTTCCATGTTTATACAGATAGCGGTGTAGATATTTCCAAGTTTATACAGATAGCGGTGTAGATATATCCATCTTAATACAGATGGCGGTGTAGATATTTATATGTTCATACAGATGTTGGTGCAGATATTTCCATGTTCATACAGATGGCGGTGTAGATATTTCCATGTTTATAGAGATAGCAGTTTAGTTATTTCCATGTGTTAAGAGATAGCTTTGTAGATATTTCCAAATATATGCAGATAGCTGTGTAGATATTTCCATTTTCATGCAGATAGCGGTGAAGATGTATACATGTTTACACAGATAGCGGTGTAGATATTTCCATGTTCATACAGATAGCGGTGTAGATCTTTCCATGTTCATACAGATGGCTGTGTAGATATATCTATCTTCTTACAGATGGCGGAGAAGATATTTCCATGTTCATACAGATTGCGGTGTAGATATTTCCATGTTCATACAGATAGCGGTGTAGATATTTCCATGTTCATACAGATAGCGGTGTAGATATTTCCATGTTCATACAGATAGCGGTGTAGATATTTTCATGTTCATCCAGATGGCTGTGTAGATATATCCATGTCCATACAGATGGCGGTGAAGATATTTTCATGTTCATACAGATAGCGGTGCAGATATTTCCATGTTCATACAGATAGCCGTGTAGATATTGCCATGTTTATACCGATAGCTGTGCTGATACTTCCATGTTTATACAGGTAGCAGTGTACATATTTCCATGTTTATACAGATAGCGGTGTAGATATTTCCATGTTCATACAGATAGCGGTGTAGATAATTCCATGTTCATAGAGATAGCGGTGAAGGTATTTACATGTTCATACAGATAGCGGTGCTGATATTTCCATGTTTATACAGGTAGCGATTTAGACATTTCCATGTTTATACAGATAGTGGTGTAGATATTTCCATGTTTATACAGATAGCGGTGTAGATATTTCCAAGTTTATACAGATAGCGGTGTAGATATCTCCATCTTAATTCAGATGGCGGTGTAGATATTTATATGTTCATACAGATGGCGGTGCAGGTATTTACATGTTCATACAGATGGCGGTGCAGATATTTCCATGTTTATACAGGTAGCGGTGTAGATATTTCCATGTTTATACAGATAGCGGTGTAGATATTTCCATGTTTATACACATAGCGGTGTAGATATTTCCATGTTTATACAGATAGCGGTGTAGATATTTCCATGTTTATGCAGATAGTTGTGTAGATATCTCCATCTTAATACAGATGGCGGTGTAGATATTTAAATGTTCGTTCAGATGGCTGTGTAGACATATCCATGTTCATACAGATGGCGGTGAAGATATTTCCATGTTCATACAGATAGCGGTGTAGATATTTCCATCTTCATACGGATAGCGGTGTAGATATATCCATGTTCCTACAGATGGCGGTGAAGATATTTCCATGTTCATACAGATGGCGGGGTAGATATTTCCATGTTCATACAGATAGCGGGGCTGATATTTCCATGTTTGTACATGTAGTGGTGTAGATATTTCCATGTTTATACAGATAGCGGTGTATATATATCCATGTTTATACACATAGCCGTGTAGATATTTCCATGTTCATACAGATAGCGGTGTATATATTTCCATGTTCATACAGATAGCGGTGTAGATATTTCCATTTTCATGCAGATTGCGGTGTATATATTTCCCTGTTCAAACAGTTAGCGGTGTAGATATTTCCATGTTCATAAAGATAGCGGTGTAGATATTTCCATGTTTATACAGATAGCGGTGAAGTTGTATGCATGTTTACACAGTCAGCGGTGTAGATATTTCCACGTTCATCCAGATGGCTGTGTAGATATATCCATGTTCATACAGATGGCGGTGAAGATATTTCCATGTTCATACAGATAGCGGTGTAGATATCTCCATCTTAATACAGATGGCGGTGTAGATATTTATATGTTCATACAGATGGCGGTGCAGATATTTCCATGTTCATATGGATGGCGGTGAAGATATTTCCATGTTCATACAGATGGCGGTGTAGAAACTTCCATGTTCATACTAATAGCGGTGCTGATATTTCCATGTTTATACAGGTAGCGGTGTAGATATTTCCATGTTTGTACAGATAGCAGTGTAGATATTTCCATGTTTATACACATAGCGGTGTAGATATTTCCATGTCTGTACAGATAGCGGTGTAGTTATTTCCATGTTTATGCAGATAGTGGTGTAGATATCTCCATCTTAATACAGATCCGGTGTAGATATTTAAATGTTCATTCAGATGGCGGTGCAGATATTTCCATGTTCATACAGATGGCGGTGTAGATATTTCCATGTTCGTACAGATAGCGGTGTAGTTATTTCCATGTGTAAAGAGATAGTTGTGTAGATATTTCCATGTATAAGCAGATAGCTGTGTAGATATTTCCGTTTTCATGCAGATAGCGGTGTATATATTTCCATGTTCAAACAGATAGCGGTGTAGATATTTCCATGTTCATACAGATAGTGGTGTAGATATTTCCATGTTCATACAGATAGCGGTGTAGATATTTCCATGTTTATACAGATAGCGGTGTAGATATCTCCATCTTAATACAGATGGCGGTGTAGATATTTATATGTTCATACAGATGGCGGTGCAGATATTTCCATGTTCATACGGATGGCGGTGAAGATATTTCCATGTTCATACAGATGGCGGTGTAGAAACTTCCATGTTCATACTGATAGCGGTGCTGATATTTCCATGTTTATACAGGTAGCGGTGTAGGTATTTCCATGTTTATACAGATAGCGGTGTAGATATTTCCATGTTTATACACATAGCGGTGAAGATGTATGCATGTTTACACAGATAGCGGTTTAGATATTTCCATGTTCATCCAGATGGCTGTGTAGATATATCCATGTTCATACAGATAGAAGTGTAGATATTTCCATGTTCCTACAGATAGCGGTGCAGATATTTCCATGTTCATCCAGATGGCTGTGTAGATATATCCATGTTCATACAGATGGCGGTGAAGATATTTCCATGTTCATACAGATAGCGGTGTAGATATTTCCATGTTCATACAGATAGCGGTGTAGATATTTCCGTGTTCATACCGATAGCGGTGCTGATATTTCCATGTTTATACAGATAGCTGTGTAGTTATTTCCATGTGTAAAGAGATAGCTGTATAGATATTTCCATGTATATGCAGATAGCTGTGTAGATATTTCCATTTTCATGCAGATAGCGGTGTATATATTTCCATGTTCAAACAGATAGCGGTGTAGATATTTCCATGTTCATACAGATAGTGGTGTAGATATTTCCATGTTCATACAGATAGCGGTGTAGATATTTCCATGTTCATCCAGATGGCTGTGTAGATATATCCATGTTCATACAGATAGCGGTGTAGATATTTCCATGTTCATACAGATAGCGGTGTAGCAATTTCCATGTTCATACAGATAGCGTTGTAGATATTTCCATGTTCATAGAGATAGCGGTGTAGATATTTACATGTTCATACAGATAGCGGTGCTGATATTTCCATGTTTATACAGGTAGCGGTGTGGATATTTCCATGTTTATACAGATAGTGGTGTAGATATTTCCATGTTTATACAGATTGCGGTGTAGATATTTCCAAGTTTATACAGATAGCGGTGTAGATATCTCCATCTTAATACAGATGGCGGTGTAGATATTTATATGTTCATACAGATGGCGGTGCAGATATTTCCATGTTCATACAGATGGCGGTGTAGATATTTCCATGTTCATACAGATAGCGGTGTAGTTATTTCCATGTGTAAAGAGATGGCTGTGTAGATATTCCCATGTATATGCAGATAGCTGTGTAGATATTTCCATTTTCAAGCAGATAGCGGTGTATATACTTCCCTGTTCAAACAGATAGCGGTGTAGGTTTTTCCATGTTCATAAAGATAGGGTTGTAGATATTTCCATGTTCATACAGATAGCGGTGTACCTATTTCCATGTTCATACAGATAGCGGTGTGGATATTTCCATGTTCATAGAGATAGCGGTGTAGATATTTCCATGTTTATACAGGTAGCGGTGTAGATATTTCCATGTTTATACAGATAGCGCTGAAGATGTATGCATGTTTACACAGATAGCGGTGTAGATATTTTCATGTTCATCCAGATGGCTGTGTAGATATATCCATGTTCATACAGATGGCGGTGAAGATATTTCCATGTTCATACAGATAGCGGTGTAGATATTTCCATGTTTATACAGATAGCGGTGTAGATATTTCCATGTTCATACGGATAGCAGTGTAGCTATTTCCATGTTCATACAGATAGCGGTGTAGATATTTCCATGTTCATCCTGATGGCTGTGTAGATATATCCATGTTCATACAGATGGCGGTGAAGATATTTCCATGTTCATACAGATAGCGGTGTAGATATTTCCATGTTCATACAGATAGTGGTGTAGATATTTCCATGTTCATACAGATAGCGGTGTAGCTATTTCCATGTTCATACAGATAGCGGTGTAGATATTTCCATGTTCATCCAGATGGCTGTGTAGCTATTTACATGTTCATACAGATAGCGGTGCTGATATTTCCATGTTAATACAGGTAGCAGTGTAGATATTTCCTTGTTTATACAGAAAGCGGCATAGATATTTCCATGTTTATACAGATAGCGGTGTAGATATTTCCAAGTTTATACAGATAGCGGTGTAGATATATGCATCTTAATACAGATGGCGGTGTAGATATTTATATGTTCCTACAGATGTTGGCGCAGATATTTCCAAGTTCTTACAGATGGCGGTGTAGATATTTCCATGTTTATAGAGATAGCAGTGTAGTTATTTCCATGTGTAAAGAGATAGCTTTGTAGATATTTCCATGTATATGCAGATAGCTGTGTAGATATTTCCATTTTCATGCAGATAGCGGTGAAGATGTATACATGTTTACACAGATAGCGGTGTAGATATTTCCATGTTCATACAGATAGCGGTGTAGATATTTCCATGTTCATACAGATGTCTGTGTAGATATATCTATGTTCTTACAGATGGCGGAGAAGATATTTCCATGTTCATACAGATAGCGGTGTAGATATTTCCATGTTCATACAGATAGCGGTGTAGATATTTCCATGTTCATACAGATAGCGGTGTAGATATTTCCATGTTCATACAGATAGCGGTGTAGATATTTTCATGTTCATCCAGATGGCTGTGTAGATATATCCATGTTCATACAGATGGCGGTGAAGATATTTCCATGTTCATACAGATAGTGGTGCAGATATTTCCATGTTCATACAGATAGCCGTGTAGATATTGCCATGTTTATACCGATAGCTGTGCTGATACTTCCATGTTTATACAGGTAGCGGTGTACATATTTCCATGTTTATACAGATAGCGGTGTAGATATTTCCATGTTCTTACAGATAGCAGTGTAGATATTTCCGTGTTCATACCGATAGCGGTGCTGATATTTCCATGTTTATTCAGGTAGCAGTGTAGATATTTCCATGTTTATACAGATAGCGGTGTAGATATTTCCATGTTTATACAGATAGCAGTGTAGATATTTCCATGTTTATACAGATAGCGGTGTAGATATCTCCTTCTTAATACAGATGGCAGTGTAGATATTTATATGTTCATAGAGATGGCGGTGCATATATTTCCATGTTCATACAGATGGCGGTGTAGATATTTCCATGTTCATACAGATAGCGGTGTAGTTATTTCCATGTGTAAAGAGATAGCTGTATAGATATTTCCATGTATATGCAGATAGCTGTGTAGACATTTCCATTTTCATGCAGATAGCGGTGTATATATTTCCCTGTTCAAACAGATAGCGGTGTAGATATTTCCTTGTTCATACAGATAGTGGTGTAGATATTTCCATGTTCATACAGATAGCGGTGTAGATATTTCCATGTTCATCCAGATGGCTGTGTAGATATATCCATGTTCATACAGATAGCGGTGTAGATATTTCCATGTTCATACAGATAGTGGTGTAGATATTTCCATGTTCATACAGATAGCGGTGTAGCTATTTCCATGTTCATAAAGATAGCGGTGTGGATATTTCCATGTTCATAGAGATAGCGGTGTAGATATTTCCATGTTCATAGAGATAGCGGTGCTGATATTTCCATGTTTATACAGGTAGCGGTGTAGGTATTTCCATGTTTATACAGATAGCGGTGAAGATGTATGCATGTTTACACATATAGCGGTGTACATATTTTCATGTTCATCCAGATGGCTGTGTAGATATTTCCATGTTCATACCGATAGCGGTGTAGATATTTCCATGTTCATCCAGATGGCTGTGTAGATATATCCATGTTCATACACATAGCAGTGAAGATATTTCCATGTTCATACAGATAGCGGTGTAGATATTTCCATGTTCATACAGATAGCGGTGTAGATATTTCTGTGTTCATGCCGATAACGGTGCTGATATTTCCATGTTTATACAGGTATCGGTGTAGATATTTCCATGTTTATACAGATAGCGGTGTAGATATTTCCATGTTTATACAGATAGCAGTGTAGATATTTCCATGTTTATACAGATAGCGGTGAAGATATCTCTTTCTTAATACAGATTGCAGTGTAGATATTTATATGTTCCTAGAGATGGCGGTGCAGATATTTCCATGTTCATACAGGTGGCGGTGTAGATATTTCCATGTTCATACAGATAGCGGTGTAGTTATTTCCATGTGTAAAGAGATAGCTATATAGATATTTCCATGTATATGCAGATAGCTGTTTAGATATTTCCATTTTCATGCAGATAGCGGTGTATATATTTCCCTGTTCAAACAGATAGCGGTGTAGATATTTCCAATTTCCTACAGATAGTGGTGTAGATATTTCCATGTTCATACAGATAGCGGTGTAGATATTTCCATGTTCATCCAGATGGCTGTGTAGATATATCCATGTTCATACAGATAGCGGTGTAGATAATTCCATGTTCATACAGATAGTGGTGTAGATATTTCCATGTTCATACAGATAGCTGTGTAGCTATTTCCATGTTCATACAGATAGCGGTGTAGATATTTCCATGTTTATACAGATAGTGGTGAAGATGTATGCATGTCTACAAGGATAGCAGTGTAGATGTTTCCATGTTCATGCAGATAGCGGTGTAGATATTTCCATGTTCATCCAAATGGCATTGTAGATATATCCATGTTCATACAGATGGCAGTGAAGATATTTCCATGTTCATACAGATAGCGGTGTAGATAATTCCATGTTCATACAGATAGCGGTGGAGATATTTCCGTGTTCGTACCGATAGCGGTGCTGATATTTCCATGTTTATACGGGTAGCGATGTAGATATTTCCATGTTTGTACAGATAGCGGTGTAGATATTTCCATGTTTATACAGATAGCAGTGTAGATATTTCCATGTTTATACAGATATCGGTGTAGATATCTCCTTCTTAATGAAGATGGCGGTGTAGATATTTATATGTTCATACAGATGGCGGTGCAGATATTTCCATGTTCATACAGATGGCGGTGTAGATATTTCCATGTTCATACAGATAGCAGTGTAGTTATTTCCATGTGTAAAGACATAGCTGTGTAGATATTCCCATGTATATTCAGATAGCTGTGTAGATATTTCCATTTTCATGCAGATAGCGGTGTATATATTTCCCTGTTCAAACAGATAGCGGTGTAGATATTTCCATGTTCATACAGATAGTGGTGTAGATATTTCCATGTTCATACAGATAGCGGTGTAGCTATTTCCATGTTCATACAGATAGCGGTGTGGATATTTCCATGTTCATAGAGATAGCGGTGTAGATAATTCCATGTTCATACAGATAGCGGTGCTGATATTTCCATGTTTATGCAGGTAGCGGTGTAGATATTTCCATGTTTCTACAGATAGCGGTGTAGATATTTTCATGTTCATCCAGATGGCTGTGTAGATATTTCCATGTTCATACAGATAGCGGTGTAGATATTTCCATGTTCATCCAGATGGCTGTGTAGATATATCCATGTTCATACAGATGGCAGTGAAGATATTTCCATGTTCATACAGATAGCGGTGTAGATATTTCCATGTTCATACAGATAGCGGTGTAGATATTTCCGTGTTCATACCGATAGCGGTGCTGATATTTCCATGTTTATACAGGTAGCAGTGTAGATATTTCCATGTTTATACAGATAGCGGTGTAGATATTTCCATGTTTATACAGATAGCAGTGTGGATATTTCCATGTTTATACAGATAGAGGTGTAGATATCTCCATCTTAATACAGATGGCGGTGTAGATATTTATATGTTCATACAGATGGCGGTGCAGATATTTCCATGTTCATACAGATGGTGGTGTAGATATTTCCATGTTCATACAGATAGCGGTGTAGTTATTTCCATGTGTAAAGAGATGGCTGTGTAGATATTCCCATGTATATGCAGATAGCTGTGTAGATATTTCCATTTTCAAGCAGATAGCGGTGTATATACTTCCCTGTTCAAACAGATAGCGGTGTAGATTTTTCCATGTTCATAAAGATAGGGTTGTAGATATTTCCATGTTCATACAGATAGCGGTGTACCTATTTCCATGTTCATACAGATAGCGGTGTGGATATTTCCATGTTCATAGAGATAGCGGTGTAGATATTTCCATGTTTATACAGGTAGCGGTGTAGATATTTCCATGTTTATACAGATAGCGCTGAAGATGTATGCATGTTTACACAGATAGCGGTGTAGATATTTTCATGTTCATCCAGATGGCTGTGAAGCTATTTACATGTTCATACAGATAGCGGTGCTGATATTTCCATGTTTATACAGGTAGCAGTGTAGATATTTCCTTGTTTATACAGAAAGCGGCATAGATATTTCCATGTTTATACAGATAGCGGTGTAGATATTTCCAAGTTTATACAGATAGCGGTGTAGATATATCCATCTTAATACAGATGGCGGTGTAGATATTTATATGTTCATACAGATGTTGGTGCAGATATTTCCATGTTCATACAGATGGCGGTGTAGATATTTCCATGTTTATAGAGATAGCAGTTTAGTTATTTCCATGTGTAAAGAGATAGCTTTGTAGATATTTCCATGTATATGCAGATAGCTGTGTAGATATTTCCATTTTCATGCAGATAGCGGTGAAGATGTATACATGTTTACACAGATAGCGGTGTAGATATTTCCATGTTCATACAGATAGCGGTGTAGATATTTCCATGTTCATACAGATGGCTGTGTAGATATATCTATCTTCTTACAGATGGCGGAGAAGATATTTCCATGTTCATACAGATTGCGGTGTAGATATTTCCATGTTCATACAGATAGCGGTGTAGATATTTCCATGTTCATACAGATAGCAGTGTAGATATTTCCATGTTCATACAGATAGCGGTGTAGATATTTTCATGTTCATCCAGATGGCTGTGTAGATATATCCATGTTCATACAGATGGCGGTGAAGATATTTTCATGTTCATACAGATAGCGGTGCAGATATTTCCATGTTCATACAGATAGCCGTGTAGATATTGCCATGTTTATACCGATAGCTGTGCTGATACTTCCATGTTTATACAGGTAGCGGTGTACATATTTCCATGTTTATACAGATAGCGGTGTAGATATTTCCATGTTCATACAGATAGCGGTGTAGATAATTCCATGTTCATAGAGATAGCGGTGAAGGTATTTACATGTTCATACAGATAGCGGTGCTGATATTTCCATGTTTATACAGGTAGCAGTGTAGATATTTCCATGTTTATACAGATAGCGGTGTAGATATTTCCATGTTTATACAGATAGCAGTGTAGATATTTCCATGTTTATACAGATAGAGGTGTAGATATCTCCATCTTAATACAGATGGCGGTGTAGATATTTATATGTTCATACAGATGGCGGTGCAGATATTTCCATGTTCATACAGATGGTGGTGTAGATATTTCCATGTTCATACAGATAGCGGTGTAGTTATTTCCATGTGTAAAGAGATGGCTGTGTAGATATTCCCATGTATATGCAGATAGCTGTGTAGATATTTCCATTTTCAAGCAGATAGCGGTGTATATACTTCCCTGTTCAAACAGATAGCGGTGTAGATTTTTCCATGTTCATAAAGATAGGGTTGTAGATATTTCCATGTTCATACAGATAGCGGTGTACCTATTTCCATGTTCATACAGATAGCGGTGTGGATATTTCCATGTTCATAGAGATAGCGGTGTAGATATTTCCATGTTTATACAGGTAGCGGTGTAGATATTTCCATGTTTATACAGATAGCGCTGAAGATGTATGCATGTTTACACAGATAGCGGTGTAGATATTTTCATGTTCATCCAGATGGCTGTGAAGCTATTTACATGTTCATACAGATAGCGGTGCTGATATTTCCATGTTTATACAGGTAGCAGTGTAGATATTTCCTTGTTTATACAGAAAGCGGCATAGATATTTCCATGTTTATACAGATAGCGGTGTAGATATTTCCAAGTTTATACAGATAGCGGTGTAGATATATCCATCTTAATACAGATGGCGGTGTAGATATTTATATGTTCATACAGATGTTGGTGCAGATATTTCCATGTTCATACAGATGGCGGTGTAGATATTTCCATGTTTATAGAGATAGCAGTTTAGTTATTTCCATGTGTAAAGAGATAGCTTTGTAGATATTTCCATGTATATGCAGATAGCTGTGTAGATATTTCCATTTTCATGCAGATAGCGGTGAAGATGTATACATGTTTACACAGATAGCGGTGTAGATATTTCCATGTTCATACAGATAGCGGTGTAGATATTTCCATGTTCATACAGATGGCTGTGTAGATATATCTATCTTCTTACAGATGGCGGAGAAGATATTTCCATGTTCATACAGATTGCGGTGTAGATATTTCCATGTTCATACAGATAGCGGTGTAGATATTTCCATGTTCATACAGATAGCAGTGTAGATATTTCCATGTTCATACAGATAGCGGTGTAGATATTTTCATGTTCATCCAGATGGCTGTGTAGATATATCCATGTTCATACAGATGGCGGTGAAGATATTTTCATGTTCATACAGATAGCGGTGCAGATATTTCCATGTTCATACAGATAGCCGTGTAGATATTGCCATGTTTATACCGATAGCTGTGCTGATACTTCCATGTTTATACAGGTAGCGGTGTACATATTTCCATGTTTATACAGATAGCGGTGTAGATATTTCCATGTTCATACAGATAGCGGTGTAGATAATTCCATGTTCATAGAGATAGCGGTGAAGGTATTTACATGTTCATACAGATAGCGGTGCTGATATTTCCATGTTTATACAGGTAGCGGTGTAGACATTTCCATGTTTATACAGATAGTGGTGTAGATATTTCCATGTTTATACAGATAGCGGTGTAGATATTTCCAAGTTTATACAGATAGCGGTGTAGATATCTCCATCTTAATTCAGATGGCGGTGTAGATATTTATATGTTCATACAGATGGCGGTGCAGGTATTTACATGTTCATACAGATGGCGGTGCAGATATTTCCATGTTTATACAGGTAGCGGTGTAGTTATTTCCATGTTTATACAGATAGCGGTGTAGATATTTCCATGTTTATACACATAGCGGTGAAGTTGTATGCATGTTTACACAGATAGCGGTGTAGATATTTCCACGTTCATCCAGATGGCTGTGTAGATATATCCATGTTCATACAGATGGCAGTGAAGATATTTCCATGTTCATACAGATAGCGGTGTAGATATCTCCATCTTAATACAGATGGCGGTGTCGATATTTATATGTTCATACAGATGGCGGTGCAGATATTTCCATGTTCATATGGATGGCGGTGAAGATATTTCCATGTTCATACAGATGGCGGTGTAGAAACTTCCATGTTCATACTAATAGCGGTGCTGATATTTCCATGTTTATACAGGTAGCGGTGTAGATATTTCCATGTTTGTACAGATAGCAGTGTAGATATTTCCATGTTTATACACATAGCGGTGTAGATATTTCCATGTCTATACAGATAGCGGTGTAGATATTTCCATGTTTATGCAGATAGTGGTGTAGATATCTCCATCTTAATACAGATGGCGGTGTAGATATTTAAATGTTCATTCAGATGGCGGTGCAGATATTTCCATGTTCATACAGATAGCGGTGTAGATATTTCCATGTTCGTACAGATAGCGGTGTAGTTATTTCCATGTGTAAAGAGATAGCTGTGTAGATATTTCCATGTATAAGCAGATAGCTGTGTAGATATTTCCGTTTTCATGCAGATAGCGGTGTATATATTTCCATGTTCAAACAGATAGCGGTGTAGATATTTCCATGTTCATACAGATAGTGGTGTAGATATTTCCATGTTCATACAGATAGCGGTGTAGATATTTCCATGTTTATACAGATAGCGGTGTAGATATCTCCATCTTAATACAGATGGCGGTGTAGATATTTATATGTTCATACAGATGGCGGTGCAGATATTTCCATGTTCATACAGATAGCGGTGAAGATATTTCCATGTTCATACAGATGGCGGTGTAGAAACTTCCATGTTCATACTGATAGCGGTGCTGATATTTCCATGTTTACAGGTAGCGGTGTAGATATTTCCATGTTTATACAGATAGCGGTGTAGATATTTCCATGTTTATACACATAGCGGTGTAGATATTTCCATGTTTATACAGATAGCAGTGTAGATATTTCCATGTTTATGCAGATAATTTTGTAGAGATCTCCATCTTAATACAGATGGCGGTGTAGATATTTAAATGTTCGTTCAGATGGATGTGTAGACATATCCATGTTCATACAGATGGCGGTGAAGATATTTCCATGTTCATACAGATAGCGGTGTAGATATTTCCATCTTCATACAGATAGCGGTGTAGATATATCCATGTTCCTACAGATGGCGGTGTAGATATTTTCATGTTCATCCAGATGGCTGTGTAGATATATCCATGTTCATACAGATGGCGGTGAAGATATTTTCATGTTCATACAGATAGCGGTGCAGATATTTCCATGTTCATACAGATAGCCGTGTAGATATTGCCATGTTTATACCGATAGCTGTGCTGATACTTCCATGTTTATACAGGTAGCGGTGTACATATTTCCATGTTTATACAGATAGCGGTGTAGATATTTCCATGTTCATACAGATAGCGGTGTAGATAATTCCATGTTCATAGAGATAGCGGTGAAGGTATTTACATGTTCATACAGATAGTGGTGCTGATATTTCCATGTTTATACAGGTAGCGGTGTAGACATTTCCATGTTTATACAGATAGTGGTGTAGATATTTCCATGTTTATACAGATAGCGGTGTAGATATTTCCAAGTTTATACAGATAGCGGTGTAGATATCTCCATCTTAATTCAGATGGCGGTGTAGATATTTATATGTTCATACAGATGGCGGTGCAGGTATTTACATGTTCATACAGATGGCGGTGCAGATATTTCCATGTTTATACAGGTAGCGGTGTAGTTATTTCCATGTTTATACAGATAGCGGTGTAGATATTTCCATGTTTATACACATAGCGGTGAAGTTGTATGCATGTTTACACAGATAGCGGTGTAGATATTTCCACGTTCATCCAGATGGCTGTGTAGATATATCCATGTTCATACAGATGGCAGTGAAGATATTTCCATGTTCATACAGATAGCGGTGTAGATATCTCCATCTTAATACAGATGGCGGTGTCGATATTTATATGTTCATACAGATGGCGGTGCAGATATTTCCATGTTCATATGGATGGCGGTGAAGATATTTCCATGTTCATACAGATGGCGGTGTAGAAACTTCCATGTTCATACTAATAGCGGTGCTGATATTTCCATGTTTATACAGGTAGCGGTGTAGATATTTCCATGTTTGTACAGATAGCAGTGTAGATATTTCCATGTTTATACACATAGCGGTGTAGATATTTCCATGTCTATACAGATAGCGGTGTAGATATTTCCATGTTTATGCAGATAGTGGTGTAGATATCTCCATCTTAATACAGATGGCGGTGTAGATATTTAAATGTTCATTCAGATGGCGGTGCAGATATTTCCATGTTCATACAGATAGCGGTGTAGATATTTCCATGTTCGTACAGATAGCGGTGTAGTTATTTCCATGTGTAAAGAGATAGCTGTGTAGATATTTCCATGTATAAGCAGATAGCTGTGTAGATATTTCCGTTTTCATGCAGATAGCGGTGTATATATTTCCATGTTCAAACAGATAGCGGTGTAGATATTTCCATGTTCATACAGATAGTGGTGTAGATATTTCCATGTTCATACAGATAGCGGTGTAGATATTTCCATGTTTATACAGATAGCGGTGTAGATATCTCCATCTTAATACAGATGGCGGTGTAGATATTTATATGTTCATACAGATGGCGGTGCAGATATTTCCATGTTCATACAGATAGCGGTGAAGATATTTCCATGTTCATACAGATGGCGGTGTAGAAACTTCCATGTTCATACTGATAGCGGTGCTGATATTTCCATGTTTACAGGTAGCGGTGTAGATATTTCCATGTTTATACAGATAGCGGTGTAGATATTTCCATGTTTATACACATAGCGGTGTAGATATTTCCATGTTTATACAGATAGCAGTGTAGATATTTCCATGTTTATGCAGATAATTTTGTAGAGATCTCCATCTTAATACAGATGGCGGTGTAGATATTTAAATGTTCGTTCAGATGGATGTGTAGACATATCCATGTTCATACAGATGGCGGTGAAGATATTTCCATGTTCATACAGATAGCGGTGTAGATATTTCCATCTTCATACAGATAGCGGTGTAGATATATCCATGTTCCTACAGATGGCGGTGAAGATATTTCCATGTTCATACAGATGGCGGTGTAAATATTTCCATGTTCATACAGATAGCGGGGCTGATATTTCCATGTTTGTACATGTAGTGGTGTAGATATTTCCATGTTTATACAGATAGCGTTGTAGATATTTCCATGTTTATACACATAGCAGTGTAGATATTTCCATGTTCATACAGATAGCGGTGTATATATTTCCATGTTCATACAGATAGCGGTGTAGATATTTCCATTTTCATGCAGATTGCGGTGTATATATTTCCCTGTTCAAACAGTTAGCGGTGTAGATATTTCCATGTTCATAAAGATAGCGGTGTAGATATTTCCATGTTTATACAGATAGCGGTGAAGTTGTATGCATGTTTACACAGATAGCGGTGTAGATATTTCCACGTTCATCCAGATGGCTGTATAGATATATCCATGTTCATACAGATGGTGGTGAAGATATTTCCATGTTCATACAGATAGCGGTGTAGATATCTCCATCTTAATACAGATGGCGGTGTAGATATTTATATGTTCATACAGATGGCGGTGCAGATATTTCCATGTACATATGGATGGCGGTGAAGATATTTCCATGTTCATACAGATGGCGGTGTAGAAACTTCCATGTTCATACTAATAGCGGTGCTGATATTTCCATGTTTATACAGGTAGCGGTGTAGATATTTCCATGTTTGTACAGATAGCAGTGTAGATATTTCCATGTTTATACACATAGCGGTGTAGATATTTCCATGTCTATACAGATAGAGGTGTAGATATTTCTATGTTTATGCAGATAGTGGTGTAGATATCTCCATCTTAATACAGAGGCGGTGTAGATATTTAAATGTTCATACAGATGGCGGTGCAGATATTTTCATGTTCATACAGATGGCGGTGTAGATATTTCCATGTTCGTACAGATAGCGGTGTAGTTATTTCCATGTGTAAAGAGATAGCTGTGTAGATATTTCCATGTATAAGCAGATAGCTGTGTAGATATTTCCGTTTTCATGCAGATAGCGGTGTATATATTTCCCTGTTCAAACAGTTAGTGGTGTAGATATTTCCATGTTCATAAAGATAGCGGTGTAGATATTTCCATGTTTATACACATAGCGGTGAAGATGTATGCATGTTTACACAGATAGCGGTTTATATATTTCCATGTTCATCCAGATGGCTGTGTAGATATATCCATGTTCATACAGATAGAAGTGTAGATATTTCCATGTTCCTACAGATAGCGGTGCAGATATTTCCATGTTCATCCAGATGGCTGTGTAGATATATCCATGTTCATACTGATGGCGGTGAAGATATTTCAATGTTCATACAGATAGCGGTGTAGATATTTCCATGTTCATACAGATAGCGGTGTAGATATTACCATGTTCATACAGATAGGGGTGTATGTATTTCCATGTTCATACACATAGTGGTGTAGATATTTCCATTTTCATGCAGATAGCGGTGTATATGTTTCCCTGTTCAAACAGTTAGCGGTGTAGATATTTCCATGTTCATAAAGATAGCGGTGTAGATATTTCCATGTTTATACGGATAGCGGTTAAGATGTATGCATGTTTTCACAGATATCGGTGTAGATATTTCCATGTTCATCCACATGGCTGTGTAGATATTTCCATGTTCATACAGATAGCGGTGTAGATATTTCCATGTTCATACAGGTAGCGGTGTATGTATTTCCAAGTTCATACAGATAGCGGTGTAGATATTTCCATGTTCATCCTGATGGCTGTGTAGATATTTCCATGTTCATACAGATAGCGGTGTAAATATTTCCATGTTCATACAGATAGCGGTGTAGATATTTCCATGTTCATCCAGATGGCTGTGTAGATATATCCATGTTCATACAGATGGCGTTGTAGATTTTTCCATGTTCATACAGATAGTCGTGTAGATATTGCCATGTTCATACCGATAGCGGTGCTGATACTTCCATGTTTATGCAGGTAGCGGTGTACATATTTCCGTGTTTATACAGGTAACGGTGTAGATATTTCCATGTTCATACAGATAGCGGTGTAGATATTTCCATCTTTATACAGATAGCGGTTTAGATATCTCCTTCTTAATACAGATGGTGGTGTAGATATTTATATGTTCATACAGATGGCGGTGCAGATATTTCCATGTTCATACAGATGGTGGTGTAGATATTTCCATGTTTATAGAGATAGAGGTGTAGTTATTTCCATGTGCAAAGAGATAGCTGTGTAGATATTTCCATGTATATGCAGATAGCTGTGTAGATATTTCCATTTTCATGCAGATAGCGGTGTAGATATTTCCATGTTCAAACAGATAGCGGTGTAGATATTTCCATGTTCATACAGATAGCGGTGTGGATATTTCCATGTTTATACAGATAGCGGTGAAGATGTATGCATGTTTACACAGATAGAGGTTTAGATATTTCCATGTTCATACAGATAGCGGTGTAGATATTTCCATGTTCATCCAGACGGCTGTGTAGACATATCCATGTTCATACAGATGGCGGTGAAGATATTTCCATGTTCATACAGATGGCTGTGTAGATATATCCATGTTCATACAGATGGCGGTGAAGATATTTCCATGTTCATACAGATGGCTGTGCAGATATATCCATGTTCATACAGATGGCGGTGACGATATTTCCATGTTCATACAGATAGCGGTGTAGATATTTCCATGTTTATACAGATAGCGGTGTAGATATTTCCATGTTCATACTGATAGCGGTGTATGTATTTCCATGTTCATAGAGATAGCGGTGTAGATATTTCCATGTTCATACAGATGGCGGTGTAGATATTTCCATGTTCATACAGATGGCGGTGTAGATACTTCCATGTTCATACTGATAGCGGTGCTGATATTTCCATGTTTATACAGGTAGCGGTGTAGATATTTCCATGTTTATACAGATAGCGGTGTAGGTATTTCCACGTTTATACACATAGCGGTGTAGATATTTCGATGTTTATGCAGATAGTGGTGTAGATATCTCCATCTTAATACAGATGGCGGTGTAGATATTTAAATGTTCATACAGATGGCGGTGCAGATAATTCCATGTTCATACCGATGGCGGTGTAGATATTTCCATGTTCATACAGATAGCGGTGTAGTTATTTCCATGTGTAAAGAGATAGCTGTGTAGATATTTCCATGTATAAGCAGATAGCTGTGTAGATATTTCCGTTTTCATCAGATAGCGGTGTATGTATTTCCCTGTTCAAACAGTTAGCGGTGTAGATATTTCCATGTACATAAAGATAGCGGTGTAGATATTTCCATGTTCATCCACATGGCTGTGTAGATATATCCATGTTCATACAGATGGCGGTGAAGATATTTCCATGTTCGTACAGATAGCGGTGTAGATATTTCCATGTTCATACAGATAGCGGTGTAGATATTTCCATGTTCATACAGATAGCGGTGTATGTATTTCCATGTTCATACAGAAAGCGGAGTAGATTTTTCCAAGTTCATCCTGATGGCTGTGTACATATTTCCATGTTCATACAGATAGCGGTGTAGTTATTTCCATGTTCATACAGATAGCGGTGTAGATATTTCCATGTTCATCCAGATGGCTGTGTAGATATATCCATGTTCATACAGATGGCGGTGAAGATATTTCCATGTTCATACAGATGGCGTTGTAGATATTTCCATGTTCATAAAGATAGCTGTGTAGATATTGCCATGTTCATACCGATAGCGGTGCTGATACTTCCATGTTTATACAGGTAGCGGTGTACATATTTCCGTGTTTATACAGGTAGCGGGGTAGATATTTCCATGTTCATACAGATAGCGGTGTAGATATTTCCATGTTTATACAGATAGCGGTGTAGATATCTCCTTCTTAATTCAGATGGCGGTGTAGATATTTATATATTCATACAGATGGCGGTGCAGATATTTCCATGTTCATACAGATGGTGGTGTAGATATTTCCATGTTTATAGAGGTAGCGGTGTAGTTATTTCCATGTGCAAAGAGATAGCTGTGTAGATATTTCCATGTATATGCAGATAGCTGTGTAGATATTTCCATTTTCATGCAGATAGCGGTGTAGATATTTCCATGTTCATCCAGACGGCTGTGTAGACATATCCATGTTCATACAGATGGCGGTGAAGATATTTCCATGTTCATACAGATGGATGTGTAGATATATCCATGTTCATACAGATGGCGGTGAAGATATTTCCATGTTCATACAGATGGCTGTGTAGATATATCCATGTTCATACAGATGGCGGTGACGATATTTCCATGTTCATACAGACGGCGGTGTAGATATTTCCATGTTCATACAGATAGCAGTGCTGATATTTCCATGTTTATACAGGTAGCAGTGTAGATATTTCCATGTTTAAGCAGATAGCGGTGTAGATATTTCCATGTTTATACACTTAGCGGTGTAGATATTTCCATGTTCATACAGTTAGCGGTGTAGATATTTCCATGTTCATACAGATAACCGTGTAGATATTGCCATGTTCCTACCGATAGCGGTGCTGATACTTCCATGTTTATACAGGTAGCGGTGTAGATGTTTCCATGTTTATACACATAGCGGTGTAGATATTTCCATGTTTATACAGATAGCGGTGTAGATATCTCCATCTTAATACAGATGGCGGTGTAGATATTTATATGTTCATACAGATGGCGGTGCAGATATTTCCATGTTCATACGGATGGCGGTGAAGGTATTTCCATGTTCATACAGATGGCGGTGTAGAAACTTCCATGTTCATACTGATAGCGGTGCTGATATTTCCATGTTTATACAGGTAGCGGTGTAGATATTTCCATGTTTATACAGATAGCAGTGTAGATATTTCCATGTTTATACACATAGCGGTTTAGATATTTCCATGTTTATACAGATAGTGGTATAGATATTTCCATGTTTATGCAGATAGTGGTGAAGATATCTCCATCTTAATACAGATGGCGGTGTAGATATTTAAATGTTCATACAGATGGCGGTGCAGATATTTCCATGTTCGTACAGATGGCGGTGTAGATATTTCCATGTTCATACAGATAGCGGTGTAGTTATTTCCATGTGTAAAGAGATAGCTGTGTAGGTATTTCCATGTATAAGCAGATAGCTCTGTAGATATTTCCGTTTTCATGCAGATAGCGGTGTATATATTTCCCTGTTCAAACAGTTAGCGGTGTAGATATTTCCATGTTCATAAAGATAGCGGTCTAGATATTTCCATGTTTATACAGATAGCGGTGTAGATATTTCCATGTTCATACAGATAGCCGTGTAGATATTGCCATGTTCATACCGATAGCGGTGCTGATACTTCCATGTTTATACAGGTAGCGGTGTACATATTTCCGTGTTTATACAGAGAGCGGTGTAGATATTTCCATGTTCATACAGATAGCGGTGTAGATATTTCCATGTTTATACAGATAGCGGTGTAGATATCTCCTTCTTAATTCTGATGGCGGTGTAGATATTTCCATGTTCATACAGATGGCGGTGTAGATATTTCCATGTTTATAGAGATAGTGGTGTAGTTATTTCCATGTGCAAAGAGATAGCTGTGTAGATATTTCCATTTATATGCAGATAGTTGTGTAGATATTTCCATTTTCATGAAGATAGCGGTGTAGATATTTCCATGTTCATACAGATAGCGGTATAGATATTTCCATGTTTATACACATAGAGGTGTAGATATTTCCATGTTTATACAGATAGCGGTGTAGATATCTCCATCTTAATACAGATGGCGGTGGAGATATTTATATGTTCATACAGATGGCGGTGAAGATGTATGCATGTTTACACAGATAGCGGTGTAGATATTTCCATGTTCATCCAGACGGCTGTGTAGACATATCCATGTTCATACAGATGGCGGTGAAGATATTTCCATGTTCATACCGATGGCTGTGTAGATATATCCATGTTCATACAGATGGCGGTGCTGATATTTCCATGTTTATACAGGTAACGGTGTAGAAATTTCCATGTTTATACAGATAGCGGTGTAGATATTTCCATGTTTATACAGATAGCGGTGTAGATATCTCCATCTTAATAAAGATGGCGGTGTAGATATTTATATGTTCATACACATGGCGGTGCAGATATTTCCATGTTCATACGGATGGCGGTGAAGATATTTCCATGTTCATACAGATGGCGGTGTAGAAACTTCCTTGTTCATACTGATAGCGGTGCTGATATTTCCATGTTTATACAGGTAGCGGTGTAGATATTTCCATGTTTATACAGATAGCGGTGTAGATATTTCCATGTTTATACAGATAGCGGTGTAGATATTTACATGTTTATGCAGATAGTTGTTTAGATATCTCCATCTTAATACAGATGGCGGTGTAGATATTTAAATGTTCATACAGATGGCTGTGTAGACATATCCATGTTCATACAGATGGCGGTGAAGATATTTCCATGTTCATACAGATAGCGGTGTAGATATTTCCATGTTCATACAGATAGCGGTGTAGATATTTCCATGTTCATACAGATGGCTGTGTAGATATATCCATGTTCCTACAGATGGCGGTGAAGATATTTGCATTTTCATACAGATGGCGGTGTAGATATTTCCATGTTCATACAGATAGCGGGGCTGATATTTCCATGTTTACACATGTAGCGGTGTAGATATTTAAATGTTTATACAGATAGCGGTGTAGATATTTCCATGTTTATACACATAGCGGTGTAGATATTTCCATGTTCATACAGATAGCGGTGTATGTATTTCCATTTTCATACAGATAGCGGTGTAGATATTTCCATTTTCATGCAGATAGCGGTGTATATATTTCCCTGTTCAAACAGTAAGCGGTGTAGATATTTCCATGTTCATAAAGATAGCGGTGTAGATATTTCCATGTTTATACAGATAGCGGTGAAGTTGTATGCATGTTTACACAGATAGCGGTGTAGATATTTCCACGTTCATCCAGATGGCTGTGTAGATATATCCATGTTCATACAGATGGCGGTGAAGATATTTCCATGTTCATACAGATAGCGGTGTAGATATTTCCATGTTCATACAGATAGCGGTGTAGATATTTCCATGTTCATACAGATAGCGGTGTAGATATTTCCATGTTCATACAGATATCGGTGTATGTATTTACATGTTCATACAGATAGCGGTGTAGATATTTCGATGTTCATCCAGATGGCTGTGTAGATATTTCCATGTTTATACACATAGCGGTGTAGATATCTCCATCTTAATACAGATGGCGTTGGAGATATTTATATGTTCATACAGATGGCGGTGAAGATGTATGCATGTTTACACAGATAGCGGTGTAGATATTTCCATGTTCATCCAGACGGCTGTGTAGACATATCCATGTTCATACAGATGGCGGTGAAGATATTTCCATGTTCATACAGATGGCTGTGTAGATATATCCATGTTCATACAGATGGCGGTGACGATATTTCCATGTTCATACAGACGGCGGTGTAGATATTTCCATGTTCATACAGATAGCGGTGATGATATTTCCATGTTTATACAGGTAGCGGTGTAGATATTTCCATGTTTATACAGAAAGCGGTGTAGAAATTTCCTTGTTTATACAGATAGCGGTGCTGATATTTCCATGTTTATACAGGTAGCGGTGTAGATATTTCCATGTTTATACAGATAGTGGTATAGATATTTCCATGTTTATGCAGATAGTGGTGAAGATATCTCCATCTTAATACAGATGGCGGTGTAGATATTTAAATGTTCATACAGATGGCGGTGCAGATATTTCCTTGTTCGTACAGATGGCGGTGTAGATATTTCCATGTTCATACAGATAGCGGTGTAGTTATTTCCATGTGTAAAGAGATAGCTGTGTAGGTATTTCCATGTATAAGCAGATAGCTCTGTAGATATTTCCGTTTTCATGCAGATAGCGGTGTATATATTTCCCTGTTCAAACAGTTAGCGGTGTAGATATTTCCATGTTCATAAAGATAGCGGTCTAGATATTTCCATGTTTATACAGATAGCGGTGTAGATATTTCCATGTTCATACAGATAGCCGTGTAGATATTGCCATGTTCATACCGATAGCGGTGCTGATACTTCCATGTTTATACAGGTAGCGGTGTACATATTTCCGTGTTTATACAGAGAGCGGTGTAGATATTTCCATGTTCATACAGATAGCGGTGTAGATATTTCCATGTTTATACAGATAGCGGTGTAGATATCTCCTTCTTAATTCTGATGGCGGTGTAGATATTTCCATGTTCATACAGATGGCGGTGTAGATATTTCCATGTTTATAGAGATAGTGGTGTAGTTATTTCCATGTGCAAAGAGATAGCTGTGTAGATATTTCCATTTATATGCAGATAGTTGTGTAGATATTTCCATTTTCATGAAGATAGCGGTGTAGATATTTCCATGTTCATACAGATAGCGGTATAGATATTTCCATGTTTATACACATAGAGGTGTAGATATTTCCATGTTTATACAGATAGCGGTGTAGATATCTCCATCTTAATACAGATGGCGGTGGAGATATTTATATGTTCATACAGATGGCGGTGAAGATGTATGCATGTTTACACAGATAGCGGTGTAGATATTTCCATGTTCATCCAGACGGCTGTGTAGACATATCCATGTTCATACAGATGGCGGTGAAGATATTTCCATGTTCATACCGATGGCTGTGTAGATATATCCATGTTCATACAGATGGCGGTGCTGATATTTCCATGTTTATACAGGTAACGGTGTAGAAATTTCCATGTTTATACAGATAGCGGTGTAGATATTTCCATGTTTATACAGATAGCGGTGTAGATATCTCCATCTTAATAAAGATGGCGGTGTAGATATTTATATGTTCATACACATGGCGGTGCAGATATTTCCATGTTCATACGGATGGCGGTGAAGATATTTCCATGTTCATACAGATGGCGGTGTAGAAACTTCCTTGTTCATACTGATAGCGGTGCTGATATTTCCATGTTTATACAGGTAGCGGTGTAGATATTTCCATGTTTATACAGATAGCGGTGTAGATATTTCCATGTTTATACAGATAGCGGTGTAGATATTTACATGTTTATGCAGATAGTTGTTTAGATATCTCCATCTTAATACAGATGGCGGTGTAGATATTTAAATGTTCATACAGATGGCTGTGTAGACATATCCATGTTCATACAGATGGCGGTGAAGATATTTCCATGTTCATACAGATAGCGGTGTAGATATTTCCATGTTCATACAGATAGCGGTGTAGATATTTCCATGTTCATACAGATGGCTGTGTAGATATATCCATGTTCCTACAGATGGCGGTGAAGATATTTGCATTTTCATACAGATGGCGGTGTAGATATTTCCATGTTCATACAGATAGCGGGGCTGATATTTCCATGTTTACACATGTAGCGGTGTAGATATTTAAATGTTTATACAGATAGCGGTGTAGATATTTCCATGTTTATACACATAGCGGTGTAGATATTTCCATGTTCATACAGATAGCGGTGTATGTATTTCCATTTTCATACAGATAGCGGTGTAGATATTTCCATTTTCATGCAGATAACGGTGTATATATTTCCCTGTTCAAACAGTAAGCGGTGTAGATATTTCCATGTTCATAAAGATAGCGGTGTAGATATTTCCATGTTTATACAGATAGCGGTGAAGTTGTATGCATGTTTACACAGATAGCGGTGTAGATATTTCCACGTTCATCCAGATGGCTGTGTAGATATATCCATGTTCATACAGATGGCGGTGAAGATATTTCCATGTTCATACAGATAGCGGTGTAGATATTTCCATGTTCATACAGATAGCGGTGTAGATATTTCCATGTTCATACAGATAGCGGTGTAGATATTTCCATGTTCATACAGATATCGGTGTATGTATTTACATGTTCATACAGATAGCGGTGTAGATATTTCGATGTTCATCCAGATGGCTGTGTAGATATTTCCATGTTTATACACATAGCGGTGTAGATATCTCCATCTTAATACAGATGGCGTTGGAGATATTTATATGTTCATACAGATGGCGGTGAAGATGTATGCATGTTTACACAGATAGCGGTGTAGATATTTCCATGTTCATCCAGACGGCTGTTTAGACATATCCATGTTCATACAGATGGCGGTGAAGATATTTCCATGTTCATACAGATGGCTGTGTAGATATATCCATGTTCATACAGATGGCGGTGACGATATTTCCATGTTCATACAGACGGCGGTGTAGATATTTCCATGTTCATACAGATAGCGGTGATGATATTTCCATGTTTATACAGGTAGCGGTGTAGATATTTCCATGTTTATACAGAAAGCGGTGTAGAAATTTCCTTGTTTATACAGATAGCGGTGTAGATATTTCCATGTTTATACAGATAGCGGTGTAGATAACTCCATCTTAATACAGATGGCGGTGTAGATATTTATATGTTCATACACATGGCGGTGCAGATATTTCCATGTTCTTACGTATGGCGGTGAAGATATTTCCATGTTCATACAGATGGCGGTGTAGAAACTTCCAAGTTCATACTGATAGCGGTGCTGATATTTCCATGTTTATACAGGTAGCGGTGTAGATATTTCCATGTTTATACAGATAGCGGTGAAGATATTTCCATGTTCATACAGATGGCGGTGTAGAAACTTCCATGTCCATACTGATAGCGGTACTGATATTTCCATGTTTATACAGATAGCAGTGTAGATATTTCCATGTTTATACACATAGCGGTGTAGATATTTCCATGTTTATACAGATAGCGGTGTAGATATTTCCATGTTCATGCAGATAGTGGTGTAGATATCTCCATCTTAATACAGATGGCTGTGTAGATATTTAAATGTTCATACTGATGGCGGTGCAGATATATCCATGTTCATACAGATGGCGGTGTAGATATTTCCATGTTCATAGAGATAGCGGTGTAGTTATTTCCAAGTGTTAAGAGATAGCTGTGTAGATATTTCCATGTATAAGCAGATAGCTGTGTAGATATTTCCGTTTTCATGCAGATAGCGGTGTATGTATTTCCCTGTTCAAACAGTTAGCGGTGTAGATATTTCTATGTACATAAAGATAGCGGTGTAAATATTTCCATGTTTATACAGATAGCGGTGAAGATGTATGCATGTTTACACAGATAGCGGTGTAGATATTTCCATGTTTATCCACATGGCTGTGTAGATATATCCATGTTCATACAGATGGTGGTGAAGATATTTCCATGTTCATACAGATAGCGGTGTTGATATTTCCATGTTCATACAGATAGCGGTGTAGATATTTCCATGTTCATCCTGATGGCTGTGTAGATATTTCCATGTTCATACAGTTAGCGGTGTAGATGCTTCCATGTTTATACAGTTAGCGGTGTACATATTTCCGTGTTTATACAGGTAGCGGTGTAGATATTTCCATGTTCATACAGAAGCTGTGTAGATATATCCATGTTGATACAGATGGCGGTGAAGATTTTTCCATGTTCATACAGATGGCGGTGTAGATATTTCCATCTTCATACAGATAGCGGTGCTGATATTTCCATGTTTATACAGGTAGCAGTGTAGATATTTCCATGTTTATACAGATAGTGGTGTAGATATTTCCATGTTTATACACATAGCAGTGTAGATATTTCCATGTTTATACAGATAGCGGTGTAGATATCTCCATCTTAATACAGATGGCGGTGTAGATATTTATATGTTCATTCAGATGGCGATGCAGATATTTCCATGTTCATACAGATGGCGGTGAAGACATTTCCATGTTCATACAGATGGCGGTGTAGATACTTCCATGTTCATACTGATAGCGGTGCTGATATTTCCATGTTTATACAGGTAGCGGTGTAGATATTTCCATGTTTATACAGATAGCGGTGTAGATATTTCCATGTTTGTACACATAGCGGTGTAGATATTTCCATGTTTATACACATAGTGGTGTAGATATCTCCATCTTAATACAGATGGCGGTGTAGATATTTATATGTTCATTCAGATGGCGGTGCAGATATTTCCATGTTCATACAGATGGCGGTGTAGATATTTCCATCTTCATACAGATAGCGGTGTAGTTATTTCCATGTGTAAAGAGATAGCTGTGTAGATATTTCCATGTATATGCAGATAGCTGTGTAGACATTTCCATTTTCATGCAGATAGCGGTGTGTATATTTCCCTGTTCAAACAGATAGCGGTGTAGATATTTCCATGTTCATGAAGATAGCAGTGTAGATATTTCCATGTTTATACAGATAGCGGTGAAGATGTATACATGTTTACCCAGATAGCGGTGTAGATATTTCCATGATCATCCAGATGGCTGTGTAGATATATCCATGTTCATACAGATAGCGGTGTAGATATTTCCATGTTCATACAGATAGCCGTGCAGATATTTCCATGTTCATCCAGATGGCTGTGTAGATATATCCATGTTCATACAGATGGCGGTGAAGATATTTCCATGTTCATAAAGATAGAGGTGTAGATATTTCCATGTTTATACAGATAGCGGTGTAGATATTTCCATGTTCATACAGATAGCGGTGTATGTATTTCCATGTTCATACAGATAGCGGTGTTGATATTTCCATGTTCATCCAGATGGCTGTGTAGGTATATCCATGTTCATACAGATAGCGGTGTAGATATTTCCATGTTCATCCAGATGGCTGTGTAGCTATTTCCATGTTCATACAGATAGTGGTGTGGATATTTCCATGTTCATAGAGATAGCGGTGTAGATATTTCCATGTTCATACAGATAGCCGTGTAGATATTGCCATGTTCATACCGATAGCGCTGCTGATACTTCCATGTTTATACAGGTAGCGGTGTACATATTTCCGTGTTTATACAGGTAGCGGTGTAGATATTTCCATGTTCATACATATAGCGGTGTAGATATTTCCATGTTTATACAGATAGCGGTGTAGATATCTCCTTCTTAATACAGATAGCGGTGTAGATATTTATATGTTCATACAGATGGCGGTGCAGATATTTCCATGTTCATACAGATGGTGGTGTAGATATTTCCATGTTTATAGAGATAGCGGTGTAGTTATTTCCATGTGCAAAGAGATAGCTGTGTAGATATTTCCATGTATATGCAGATAGCTGTGTAGGTATTTCCATTTTCATGCAGATAGCGGTGTAGATATTTCCATGTTCAATCAGATAGCGGTGTAGATATTTCCATGTTCATACAGATAGCGGTGTGGATATTTCCATGTTTATACAGATAGCGGTGAAGATGTATGCATGTTTACACAGATAGCGGTGTAGATATTTCCATGTTCGTACAGATAGCGGTGTAGATATTTCCATGTTCATCCAGACGGCTGTGTAGACATATCCATGTTCATACATATGGCGGTGAAGATATTTCCTTGTTCATACAGATGGCTGTGTAGATATATCCATGTTGATACAGATGGAGGTGAAGATTTTTCCATGTTCATACAGAAGCCGTGTAGATATTTCCATGTTCATACAGATAGCGGTGCTGATATATCCATGTTTATACAGGTAGCAGTTTAGATATTTCCATGTTTATACAGATAGCGGTGTAGATATTTCCATGTTTATACACATAGCGGTGTAGGTATTTCCATGTTCACAGATAGCTGTGTAGATATCTCCATCTTAATACAGATGGCGGTGTAGATATTTATATGTTCATACAGATGGTGGTGCAGATATTTCCATGTTCATACAGATGGCGGTGAAGATATTTCCATGTTCATACAGATGGCGGTGTAGTTACTTTCATGTTCATACTGATAGCGGTGCTGATATTTCCATGTTTATACAGGTAGCGGTGTAGATATTTCCATGTTTATACAGATAGCAGTGTAGATATTTCCATGTTTATACACAGAGCGGTGTAGATATTTCCATGTTTATACAGATAGCGGTGTAGATATCTCCATCTTAATAGAGATGGCGGTGTAGATATTTATATGTTCATTCAGATGGCGGTGCATATATTTCCATGTTCATACAGATGGCGGTGTAGATATTTCCATGTTCATACAGATAGCGGTGTAGTTATTTCCATGTGTAAAGAGATAGCTGTGTAGATATTTCCATGTATATGCAGATAGCTGTGTAGACATTTCCATTTTCATACAGATAGCGGTGTATATATTTCCCTGTTCAAACAGTTAGCGGTGTAGATATTTCCATGTTCATAAAGATAGCAGTGTAGATATTTCCATGTTTATACAGATAGCGGTGAAGATGAATGCATGTTTACACAGATAGCGGTGTAGATATTTCCATGTTCATACAGAGAGCAGTGCAGATATTTCCATGTTCATCCAGATGGCTGTGTAGATATATCCATGTTCATACAGACGGCGGTGAACATATTTCCATGTTCATACAGATAGCGGTGTAGATATTTCCGTGTTCATACAGATAGCGGTGTATGTATTTCCATGTTCATACAGATAGCGGTGGAGATATTTCCAAGTTCATCCAGATGGCTGTGTAGATATATCCATGTTCATACAGATAGCGGTGTAGATATTTCCATGTTCATCCAGATGGCTGTGTAGCTATTTCCATGTTCATACAGATAGTGGTGTAGATATTTCCATGTTCATACAGATAGCGGTGTAGATATTTCCATGTTCATACAGATAGCCGTGTAGATATTGCCATGTTCATACCGATAGAGCTGCTGATACTTCCATGTTTATACAGGTAGCTGTGCACATATTTCCGTGTTTATACAGGTAGCGGTGTAGATATTTCCATGTTCATACAGATAGCGGTGTAGATATTTCCATGTTTATACAGATAGCGGTGTAGATATCTCCTTCTTAATACAGATGGCTGTGTAGATATTTATATGTTCATACAGATGGCAGTGCAGATATTTCCATGTTCATACAGATGGTGGTGTAGATATTTCCATGTTTATAGAGATAGCGGTGTAGTTACTTCCATGTGAAAAGAGATAGCTGTGTAGATATTTCCATGTATATGCAGATAGCTTTGTAGATATTTCCATTTTCATGCATATAGCGGTGTAGATATTTCCATGTTCAAACAGATAGCGGTGTAGATATTTCCATGTTCATACAGATAGCGGTGTGGATATTTCCATGTTTATAGAGATAGCGGTGTAGTTATTTCCATGTGCAAAGAGATAGCTGTGTAGATATTTCCATTTAAATGCAGATAGTTGTGTAGATATTTCCATTTTCATGCAAATAGCGGTGTAGATATTTCCATGTTCATACAGATAGCTGTGTAGATATTTCCATGTTCATACAGATAGCGGTGTAGATATTTCCATGTTCATGCAGATAGCGGTGTAGATATTTCCCTGTTCAAACAGTTAGCGGTGTAGATATTTCCATGTTCATAAAGATAGCGGTGTAGATATTTCCATGTTTATACAGATAGCGGTGAAGATGTATGCATGTTTACACAGATAGCGGTGTAGATATTTCCATGTTCATCCAGATGGCTGTGTAGATATATCCATGTTCGTACAGATGTCGGTGAAGATATTTCCATGTTCATACAGATAGCGGTGTAGATATTTCCATGTTCATACAGATAGCGGTGTAGATATTTCCTTGTTCATACAGACAGCGGTGTACGTATCTCCATGTTCATACAGATAGCTGTGTAGATATTTCCATGTTCATCCAGATGGCTGTGTAGATATTTCCATGTTCATACACATAGCGGTGTAGATATTTCCATGTTCATACAGATAGCGGTGTTTGTATTTCCATGTTCATACAGATAGCGGTGTAGACATTTCCATGTTCATCCAGAAGGCTGTGTAGATATTTCCATGTTCATACTGATAGCAGTGTAGATATTTCCATGTTCATTCAGATAGCGGTGTAGATATTTCCATGTTCATCCTGATGTCTGTGTAGATATATCCTTGTTCATACAGATGGCGGTGAAGATATTTCCATGTTCATACAGATAGCGGTGTAGATATTTCCATGTTCATACAGATAGCCGTGTAGATATTGCCATGTTCATACCGATAGCGGTGCTGATACTTCCATGTTTATACAGGTAGCGGTGTACATATTTCCGTGTTTATACAGATAGCGGTGTAGATATTTCCATGTTCATACAGATGGCGGTGTAGATATTTCCATGTTTATAGAGATAGCGGTGTAGTTATTTCCATGTGTAAAGAGATAGCTGTGTAGATATTTCCATGTATATGCAGTTAGCTGTGTAGATATTTCCATTTTCATGCAGATAGCGGTGTAGATATTTCCATGTTCAAACATATAGCGGTATAGATATTTCCATGTTCGTACAGATAGCGGTGTAGATTTTCCATGTTTATACTGATAGCGGTGAAGATGTATGCATGTTTACACAGATAGCGGTGTAGATATTTCCATGGTCATACAGATAGCGGTGTAGATATTTCCATGTTCATCCAGATGGCTTTGTAGACATTTCCATGTTCATACAGATGGCGGTGAAGATATTTCCATGTTTATACAGATAGCGGTGTAGATATTTCCATGTTCATACAGATAGCGGTGTACATATTTCCATGTTCATACAGAAAACGGTGTAGATATTTCCATGTTTATACAGATAGCGGTGAAGATGTATGCATGTTTACACAGATAGCAGTGTAGATAATTCCATGTTCATCCAGATGGCTGTGTAGATATTTCCACGTTCATCCAGATGGCTGTGTAGATATATCCATGTTCATACAGAGGGCGGTGAAGATATTTCCATGTTCATGCAGATGGCGGTGAAGATATTTCCATGTTCATACCGATAGCGGTGCTGATATTTCCATGTTCATAGAGGTAACTGTGTAGATATTTCCATGTTTATACAGATAGTGGTGTAGATATTTCCATGTTTATACACATAGCGGTGTAGATATTTCCATGTTTATACTGATAGCGGTGTAGATATCTCCATCTTAATACAGGTGGCGGTGTAGATATTTATATGTTCATACAGAAGGCGGTGCAGATATTTCCATGTTCATACAGATGGCGGTGTAGATATTACCATGTTTATAGAGATAGCGGTGTAGTTATTTCCATGTGTAAAGAGACAGCTGTATAGATATTTCCATGTATATGCAGATAGCTGTGTAGATATTTACATTTTCATACAGATAGCGGTGTAGATATTTCCATGTTCAAACAGATAGCGGTGTAGATATTTCCATGTTCATACAGATAGCGGTGTAGATATTTCCATGTTCATACAGATAGCGGTGTAGATATTTCCATGTTCATACAGATAGCGGTGTATGTATTTCCATGTTCATACAGAGAGCGGTGTAGATATTTCCATGTTTATACAGATAGCGGTGAAGATGTATGCATGTTTACACAGATAGCGGTGTAGATATTTCCATGTTCATACAGATGGCTGTGTAGATATATCCATGTTCATACAGATAGCGGTGTAGATATTTCCATGTTCATACAGACAGTGGTGTACGTATCTCCATGTTCATACAGATAGCGGTGTAGATACTTCCATGTTCATCCAGATGGCTGTGTAGATATTTCCATGTTCATACAGATAGCGTTGTAGATATTTCCATGTTCATACATATAGCGGTGCAGATATTTCCATGTTCATCCAGATAGCGGTGCAGATATTTCCATGTTCATCCAGATGGCTGTGTAGATATATCCAAGTACATACAGATGGCGGTGAAGATATTTCCATGATCATACAGATGGCGGTGAAGATATTTCCATGTTCATACAGATAGCGGTGTAGATATTTCCATGTTCATAGAGATAGCGGTGATTGTATTTCCATGTTCATACAGATAGCGGTGTAGACATTTCCATGTTCATCCAGATGGCTGTGTAGATATTTCCATGTTCATACCGATAGCGGTGTAGATATTTCCATGTTCATACAGATAGCGGTGTAGATATTTCCATGTTCATCCTGATGGCTGTGTAGATATATCCATGTTCATACAGATGGCGGTGAAGATATTTCCATGTTCATTCAGATAGCGGTGAAGATATTTCCATGTTCATAAAGATAGCCGTGTAGATATTGCCATGTTCATACCGATAGCGGTGCTGATACTTCCATGTTTATACAGGTAGCGGTGTACATGTTTCGGTGTTTATACAGATAGCGGTGTAGATATTTCCATGTTCATCCTGATGGCTGTGTAGATATATCCTTGTTCATACAGATGGCGGTGAAGATATTTCCATGTTCATACAGATAGCGGTGTAGATATTTCCATGTTCATACAGATATCCGTGTAGATATTGCCATGTTCATACCGATAGCGGTGCTGATACTTCCATGTTTATACAGGTAGCAGTGTACATATTTCTGTGTTTACACAGATAGCGGTGTAGGTATTTCCATGTTCATACAGATAGTGGTGTAGATATTTCCATGTTCATACAGATATTGGTGTAGCTATTTCCATGTTCATACAGATAGCGGTGTAGATATTTCCATGTTCATAGAGATAGCGGTGTAGATATTTACATGTTCATACAGATAGCGGTGCTGATATTTCCATGTTTATACAGGTAGCGGTGTAGATATTTCCATGTTTATACAGATACTGATGTAGATATTTCCATGTTTATTCAGATAGCGGTGTAGATATTTCCAAGTTTATACAGATAGCGGTGTAGATATCTCCATCTTAATACAGATGGCGGTGTAGATATTTATATGTTCATACAGATGGCGGTGCAGATATTTCCATGTTCATATAGATGGCGGAGTAGATATTTCCATGTTTATAGAGATACCGGTGTAGTTAGTTCCATGTGTAAAGAGATAGCTTTGTAGATATTTCCATGTGTATGCAGATAGCTGTGTAGATATTTCCATTTTCATGCAGATAGCGGTGTAGATATTTCCATGTTCAAACAGATAGCGGTGTAGGTATGTCCATGTTCATACAGATAGCGGTGTAGATATTTCCATGTTTATACAGATAGCGTTGAAGATGTATGCATGTTTACAAGGATTGCAGTGTAGATGTTTCCATGTTCATGCAGATAGCGGTGTAGATATTTCCATGTTCATCCAGATGACATTGTAGATATATCCATGTTCATACAGATGGCAGTGAAGATATTTCCATGTTCATACAGATAGCGGTGTAGATATTTCCATGTTCATACAGATAGCGGTGGAGATATTTCCGTGTTCATACCGATAGCGGTGCTGATATTTCCATGTTTATACAGGTAGAGATGTAGATATTTCCATGTTTGTACAGATAGCGGTGTAGATATTTCCAAGTTTATACAGATAGCAGTGTAGATATTTCCATGTTTATACAGATAGCGGTTTAGATGTCTCCTTCTTAATACAGATGGCAGTGTAGATATTTATATGTTCATAGAGATGGCGGTGCAGATATTTCCATGTTCATACAGATGGCGGTGTAGATATTTCCATGTTCATACAGATAGCGGTGTAGTTATTTCCATGTGTAAAGAGATAGCTGTATAGATATTTCCATGTATATGCAGATAGCTGTGTAGATATTTCCATTTCCATGCAGATAGCGGTGTATATATTTCCCTGTTCAAACAGATAGCGGTGTAGATATTTCCATGTTCATACAGATAGTGGTGTAGATATTTCCATGTTCATACAGATAGCGGTGTAGATATTCCCATGTTCATCCAGATGGCTGTGTAGATATATCCATGTTCATACAGATTGCGGTGTATATATTTCCATGTTCATACAGATAGTGGCGTAGATATTTCCATGTTCATACAGATAGCGGTGTAGCTATTTCCATGTTCATACAGATAGCGGTGTAGATATTTCCATGTTCATAGAGATAGCGGTGTAGATATTTACATGTTCATACAGATAGCGGTGCTGATATTTCCATGTTTATACAGGAAGCGGTGTGGATATTTCCATGTTTATACAGATAGTGGTGTAGATATTTCCATGTTTATACAGATTGCGGTGTAGATATTTCCAAGTTTATACAGATAGCGGTGCAGATATCTACATCTTAATACAGATGGCGGTGTAGATATTTATATGTTCATACAGATGGCGGTGCAGATATTTTCATGTTCATACAGATGGCTGTGTAGATATTTCCATGTTCATACAGATAGCGGTGTAGTTATTTCCATGTGTAAAGAGATGGCTGTGTAGATATTCCCATGTATATGCAGATAGCTGTGTAGATATTTCCATTTTCAAGCAGATAGCGGTGTATATACTTCCCTGTTCAAACAGATAGCGGTGTAGATATTTCCATGTTCATACAGATTGTGGTGTAGATATTTCCATGTTCATACAGATAGCGGTGTACCTATTTCCACGTTCATACAGATAGCGGTGTGGATATTTGCATGTTCATAGAGATAGCGGTGTAGATATTTCCATGTTTATACAGGTAGCGGTGTAGATATTTCCATGTTTATACAGATAGCGGTGAAGATGTATGCATGTTTACACAGATAGCGGTGTAGATATTTTCATGTTCATCCAGATGGCTGTTTAGATATTTCCATGTTCGTACAGATGGCGGTGAAGATATTTCCATGTTCATACAGATAGCGGTGTAGATATTTCCATGTTTATACAGATAGTGGTGTAGATATTTCCAAGTTCATACGGATAGCGGTGTAGCTATTTCCATGTTCATTCAGATAGCGGTGTAGATATTTCCATGTTCATCCAGATGGCTGTGTAGATATATCCATGTTCATACTGATGGCGGTGAAGGTATTTCCATGTTCATACAGATAGCGGTGTAGATATTTAAATGTTCATACAGATAGTGATGTAGATATTTCCATGTTCATACAGATAGCGGTGTAGCTATTTCCATGTTCATACAGATAGCGGTGTAGATATTTCCATGTTCATCCAGATGGCTGTGTAGCTTTTTACATGTTCATACAGATAGCGGTGCAGATATTTCCATGTTTATACAGGTAGCAGTGTAGATATTTCCTTGTTTATACAGAAAGCGGCATAGATATTTCCATGTTTATACAGATAGCGGTGTAGATATTTCCAAGTTTATACAGATAGCGGTGTAGATATCTCCATCTTAATACAGATGGCGGTGTAGATATTTATATGTTCATACAGATGTCGGTGCAGATATTTCCATGTTCATACAGATGGCGGTGTAGATATTTCCATGTTTATAGAGATAGCAGTGTAGTTATTTCCATGTTTAAAGAGATAGCTTTGTAGATATTTCCATGTATATGCAGATAGCTGTGTAGATATTTCCATTTTCATGCAGATAGCGGTGAAGACGTACACATGTTTACACAGATAGCGGTGTAGTTATTTCCATGTTCATACAGATAGCGGTGTAGATATTTCCATGTTCATACAGATGGCTGTGTAGATATATCTATGTTCTTACAGATGGCGGAGAAGATATTTCCATGTTCATACAGATAGCGGTGTAGATATTTCCATGTTCATACAGATAGCGGTGTAGATATTTCCATGTTCATACAGATAGCGGTTTAGATATTTCCATGTTCATACAGATAGCGGTGTAGATATTTTCATGTTCATCCAGATGGCTGTGTAGATATATCCATGTTCATACAGATGGCAGTGAAGATATTTCCATTTTCATACAGATAGCGGTGCAGATATTTCCATGTTCATACAGATAGCCGTGTAGTTATTGCCATGTTTATACCGATAGCTGTGCTGATACTTCAATGTTTATACAGGTAGTGGTGTACATATTTCCATGTTTATACAGATAGCGGTGTAGATATTTCCATGTTCATACAGATAGCGGTGTAGATAACTCCATGTTCATAGAGATAGCGGTGAAGATATTTACATGTTCATACAGATAGCGGTGCTGATATTTCCATGTTTATACAGGTAGCGGTGTAGACATTTCCATGTTTATACAGATAGTGGTGTAGATATTTCCAAGTTTATACAGATAGCGGTGTAGGTATCTCCATCTTAATACAGATGGCGGTGTAGATATTTATATGTTCATACAGATGGCGGTGCAGATATTTCCATGTTCATACAGATGGAAGTGTATATATTTCCATGTTCATACAGATAGCAGTGTAGATATTTCCATGTTTATACAGATATCGGAGCAGATATCTCCTTCTTAATACAGATGGCGGTGTAGATATTTATATGTTCATACAGATGGCGGTGCAGATATTTCCATGTTCTTACAGATGGCGGTGTAGATATTTCCATGTTCATACAGATAGCGGTGTAGATATTTCCATGTTTATACAGATAGCGGTGTAGATATCTCCATCTTAATACAGATGGCGGTGTAGATATTTATATGTTCATTCAGATGGCGATGCAGATATTTCCATGTTCATACAGATGGCGGTGAAGATATTTCCATGTTCATACAGATGGCGGTGTAGATGCTTCCATGTTCATACTGATAGCGGTGCTGATATTTCCATGTTTATACAGGTAGCGGTGTAGATATTTCCATGTTTATTCAGATAGCGGTGAAGATATTTCCATGTTTATACACATAGCGGTGTAGATATTTCCATGTTTATACACATAGCAGTGTAGATATCTCCATCTTAATACAGATGGCGGTGTAGATATTTATATGTTCATTTAGATGGCGGTGCAGATATTTCCATGCTCATACAGATGGCGTTTTAGATATTTCCATGTTCATACAGATAGCGGTGTAGTTATTTCCATGTGTAAAGAGATAGCTGTGTAGATATTTCCATGTATATGCAGGTAGCTGTGTAGACATTTCCATTTTCATGCAGATAGCGGTGTATATATTTCCCTGTACAAACAGTTAGCGGTGTAGATATTTCCATGTTCATAAAGATAGCAGTGTAGATATTTCCATGTTTATACAGAAAGCGGTGAAGATGTATGCATGTTTACACAGATAGCGGTGTAGATATTTCCATGTTCATCCAGATGGCTCTGTAAATATATCCATGTTCATACAGATAGCGGTGTAGATAATTCCATGTTCATACAGATAGCGGTGCAGATATTTCCATGTTCATCCAGATGGCTGTGTAGATATATCCATGTTCATACAGATGGCGGTGAAGATATATCCATGTTCCTACAGATATCGGTGTAGATATTTCCATGTTCATACAGGTAGCAGTGTAGATATTTCCATGTTTATACAGATAGCGGTGTAGATATTTCCATGTTCATCCAGATGGCTGTGTAGATATATCCATGTTCATACAGATAGCAGTGTAGATATTTCCATGTTCATCCAGATGGCTGTGTAGCTATTTCCATGTTCATACAGATAGTGGTGTAGATATTTCCATGTTCATACAGATAGCGGTGTAGATATTTCCATGTTCATACAGATAGCCGTGTAGATATTGCCATGTTCATACCGATAGCGGTGCTGATACTTCCATGTTTATACAGGTAGCGGTGTACATATTTCCGTGTTTATACAGGTAGCGGTGTAGATATTTCCATGTTCATACAGATAGCGGTGTAGATATTTCCATGTTTATACAGATAGCGGTGTAGATATCTCATTCTTAATACAGATGGCGGTGTAGATATTTATATGTTCATACAGATGGCGGTGCAGATATTTCCATGTTCATACAGATAGCGGTGTAGATATTTCCATGTTTATACAGATAGCGGTGTAGATATCTCATTCTTAATACAGATGGCGGTGTAGATATTTATATGTTCATAAAGACGGCTGTGTAGACATATCCATGTTCATACAGATGGCGGTGAAGATATTTCCATGTTCATACAGATGGCTGTGTAGATATATCCATGTTCATACAGATGGCGGTGAAGATTTTTCCATGTTCATACCGATGGCGGTGTAGATATTTCCATGTTCATACAGATAGCGGTGCTGATATTTCCATGTTTATACAGGTAGCAGTGTAGATATTTCCATGTTTATACAGATAGCGGTGTAGATATTTCCACGTTCATACAGATAGCGGTGTAGATATTTCCATGTTAAAACAGATAGCGGTGTAGATATTTCCATGTTCATACAGATAGCGGTGTAGATATTTCCATGTTCAAACAGATAGCGGTGTAGATATTTCCATGTTCATACAGATAGCGGTGTAGATATTTCCATGTTTATACAGATAGCGGTGAAGATGCATGCATGTTTACACAGATAGCGGTGTAGATATTTCCATGTTCATCCAGACGGCTGTGTAGACATATCCATGTTCATACAGATGGCGGTGAAGATATTTCCATGCTTATACAGAAGCTGTGTAGAAATATCCATGTTGATACCGATGGCGGTGAAGATTTTTCCATGTTCATACAGATGGCGGTGTAGATATTTCCATGTTCATACAGATAGCGGTGCTGATATTTCCATGTTTATACAGGTAGCAGTGTCGATATTTCCATGTTTATACAGATAGTGGTGTAGATATTTCCATGTTTATACACATAGCGGTGTAGATATTTCCATGTTTATACAGACAGCGGTTTAGATATCTCCATCTTAATACAGATGGCGGTGTAGATATTTATATGTTCATTCAGATGGCGATGCAGATATTTCCATGTTCATACAGATGGCGGTGAAGATATTTCCATGTTCATACAGATGGCGGTGTAGATACTTCCCTGTTCATACTGATAGCGGTGCTGATATTTCCATGTTTATACAGGTAGCGGTGTAGATATTTCCATGTTTATACAGATAGCGGTGTATATATTTCCATGTTTATACACATAGCGGTGTAGATATTTCCATGTTTATACACATAGCGGTGTAGATATCTCCATCTTAATACAGATGGCGGTGTAGATATTTATATGTTCATTCAGATGGCGGTGCAGATATTTCCATGTTCATACAGATGGCGGTGTAGATATTTCCATGTTCATACAGACAGCGGTGTAGTTATTTCCATGTGTAAAGAGATAGCTGTGTAGATATTTCCATGTATATGCAGATAGCTGTGTAGACATTTCCATTTTCATGCAGATAGCGGTGTATATATTTCCCTGTTCAAACAGTTAGCCGTGTAGATATTTCCATGTTCATAAAGATAGCAGTGTAGATATTTCCATGTTTATACAGATAGCGGTGAAGATCTATGCATGTTTACACAGATAGCGGTGTAGATATTTCCATGTTCATCCAGATGGCTGTGTAGATATCTCCATGTTCATACTGATAGCGGTGTAGATATTTCCATGTTCATACAGATAGCGGTGCAGATATTTCCATGTTCATCCAGATGGCTGTGTAGATATATCCATGTTCATACAGATGGCGGTGAAGATATTTACATGTTCATACAGATAGCGGTGTAGATATTTCCATGTTTATACAGATAGCGGTGTAGATATTTCCATGTTCATACAGATAGCGGTGTAGTTATTTCCATGTTCATACAGATAGCGGTGTAGATATTTCCATGTTCATCCAGATGGCTGTGTAGATATATCCATGTTCATACAGATATCGGTGTAGATATTTCCATGTTCATCCAGATGGCTGTGTAGCTATTTCCATGTTCATACAGATAGTGGTGTAGATATTTCCATGTTCATAGAGATAGCGGTGTAGATATTTCCATGTTCATACAGATAGCCGTGTAGATATTGCCATGTTCATACCGATAGCGGTGCTGATACTTCCATGTTTATACAGGTAGCGGTGTACATATTTCCGTGTTTATACAGGTAGCGGTGTAGATATTTCCATGTTCATACAGATAGCGGTGTTGATATTTCCATGTTTATACAGATAGCGGTGTAGATATCTCCTTCTTAATACAGATGGCGGTGTAGATATTTATATGTTCATACAGATCGCGGTGCAGATATTTCCATGTTCATACACATGGTGGTGTAGATATTTCCATGTTTATAGAGATAGCGGTGTAGTTATTTCCATGTGCAAAGAGATAGCTGTGTAGATATTTCCATGTATATGCAGATAGCGGTGTAGATATTTCCATGTTCAAACAGATAGCGGTGTAGATATTTCCATGTTCATACAGATAGCGGTGTGGATATTTCCATGTTTATACAGATAGCGGTGAAGATGTATGCATGTTTACACAGATAGCGGTGTAGATATTTCCATGTTCATACAGATAGCGGTGTAGATATTTCCATGTTCATCCAGACGGCTGTGTAGACATATCCATGTTCATACAGATGGCGGTGAAGATATTTCCTTGTTCATACAGATGGCTGTGTAGATATATCCATGTTGATACAGATGGCGGTGAAGATTTTTCCATGTTCATACAGAAGCGGTGTAGCTATTTCCATGTTCATACAGACAGCGGTGCTGATATATCCATGTTTATACAGGTAGCAGTGTAGATATTTCCATGTTTATACAGATAGCGGTGTAGATATTTCCATGTTTATACACATAGCGGTGTAGGTATTTCCATGTTCATACAGATAGCGGTGCTGATATTTCCATGTTTATACTGGTAGCAGTGTAGATATTTCCATGTTTATACAGATAGCAGTGTAGATATTTTCATGTTTATACACATAGCGGTGTAGATATTTCCATGTTTATACAGATAGCGTGTAGATATCTCCATCTTAATACAGATGGCGGTGTATATATTTATATGTTCATACAGATGGCGGTGCAGATATTTCCATGTTCATACAGATGGCGGTGAAGATATTTCCATGTTCATACAGATGGCGGAGTAGATATATCCATGTTCATACAGATGGCGGTGAAGATTTTTCCATGTTCATACAGATGGCGGTGTAGATATTTCCATATTCATACAGATAGCGGTGCTGATATTTCCATGTTTATACAGGTAGCAGTGTAGATATTTCCATGTTTATACAGATAGCGGTGTAGATATTTCCATGTTTTTACACATTGCGGTGTAGATATTTCCATGTTTATACAGATAGCGGTGTAGATATCTCCATCTTAATACAGATGGCGGTGTAGATATTTCTATGTTCATACAGATGGCGGTGCAGATATTTCCATGTTCATAGAGATAGCGGTGAAGATATTTCCATGTTCATACAGATGGCGGTGTAGAAACTTCCATGTTCATACTGATAGCGGTGCTGATATTTCCATGTTTATACAGGTAGCGGTGTAGATATTTCCATGTTTATACAGATAGCAGTGTAGATATTTCCATGTTTATACACATAGCGGTGTAGATATATCCATGTTTATACAGATAGTGGTGTAGATATTTCCATGTTCATGCAGATAGTGGTGTAGATATCTCCATCTTAATACAGATGGCGGTGTAGATATTTAAATGTTCATACAGATGGCGGTGCAGATATTTCCATGTTCATACAGATGGCGGTGTAGATATTTCCATGTTCATACAGATAGCGGTGTTGATATTTCCATGTTTATACAGATAGCGGTGTAGATATCTCCTTCTTAATACAGATGGCGGTGTAGATATTTATATGTCCATACAGATCGCGGTGCAGATATTTCCATGTCCATACACATGGTGGTGTAGATATTTCCATGTTAATAGAGATAGCGGTGTAGTTATTTCCATGTGCAAAGAGATAGCTGTGTAGATATTTCCATGTATATGCAGATAGCTGTGTAGATATTTCCATTTTCATGCAGATAGCGGTGTAGATATTTCCATGTTCAAACAGATAGCGGTGTAGATATTTCCATGTTCATACAGATAGCGGTGTGGATATTTCCATGTTTATACAGATAGCGGTGAAGATGTATGCATGTTTACACAGATAGCGGTGTAGATATTTCCATGTTCATACAGATAGCGGTGTAGATATTTCCATGTTCATCCAGACGGCTGTGTAGACAAATCCATGTTCATACAGATGGCGGTGAAGATATTTCCTTGTTCATACAGATGGCTGTGTAGATATATCCATGTTGATACAGATGGCGGTGAAGATTTTTCCATGTTCATACAGAAGCGGTGTAGATATTTCCATGTTCATACAGATAGCGGTGCGGATATATCCATGTTTATACAGGTAGCAGTGTAGATATTTCCATGTTTATACAGATAGCGGTGTAGATATTTCCATGTTTATACACATAGCGGTATAGATATTTCCATTTTAAACAGATAGCGGTGTAGATATCTCCATCTTAATACAGATGGCGGTGTAGATATTTATATGTTCATACAGATGGCGGTGCAGATATTTCCATGTTCATACAGATGGCGGTGAAGATATTTCCATGTTCATACAGATGGCGGTGTAGATACTTCCATGTTCATACTGATAGCGGTGCTGATATTTCCATGTTTATACAGGTAGCGGTGTAGATATTTCCATGTTTATACAGATAGCAGTGTAGATATTTCCATGTTTATACACAGAGCGGTGTAGATATTTCCATGTTTATACAGATAGCGGTGTAGATATCTCCATCTTAATACAGATGGCGGTGTAGATATTTATATGTTCATTCAGATGGCGCTGCATATATTTCCATGTTCATACAGATGGCGGTGTAGATATTTCCATGTTCATACAGATAGCGGTGTAGTTATTTCCATGTGTAAAGAGATAGCTGTGCAGATATTTCCATGTATATGCAGATAGCTGTGTAGACATTTCCATTTTCATGCAGATAGCGGTGTATATATTTCCCTGTTCAAACAGTTAGCGGTGTAGATATTTCCATGTTCATAAAGATAGCAGTGTAGATATTTCCATGTTTATACAGATAGCGGTGAAGATGTATGCATGTTTACACAGATAGCGGTGTAGATATTTCCATGTTCATCCAGATGGCTGTGTAGATATATCCATGTTCATACAGATAGCGGTGTAGATATTTCCATGTTCATACAGATAGCGGTGCAGATATTTCCATGTTCATCCAGATGGCTGTGTAGATATATCCATGTTCATACAGACGGCGGTGAACATATTTCCATGTTCATACAGATAGCGGTGTAGATATTTCCATGTTCATACAGATAGCGGTGTAGATATTTCCATGTTCATACAGATAGCGGTGTATGTATTTCCATGTTCATACAGATAGCGGTGGAGATATTTCCATGTTCATCCAGATGGCTGTGTAGATATATCCATGTTCATACAGATAGCGGTGTAGATATTTCCATGTTCATCCAGATGGCTGTGTAGCTATTTCCATGTTCATACAGATAGTGGTGTAGATATTTCCATGTTCATACAGATAGCGGTGTAGATATTTCCATGTTCATACAGATAGCGGTGTAGATATTTCCATGTTCATCCAGATGGCTGTGTAGATATATCCATGTTCATACAGATGGCGGTGTAGATATTTCCATGTTCATCCAGATGGCTGTGTAGCTATTTCCATGTTCATACAGATAGTGGTGTAGATATTTCCATGTTCATAGAGATAGCGGTGTAGATATTTCCATGTTCATAGAGATAGCCGTGTAGATATTGCCATGTTCATATCGATAGCGGTGCTGATACTTCCATGTTTATACAGGTAGCGGTGTACATATTTCCGTGTTTATACAGGTAGCGGTGTAGATATTTCCATGTTCATACAGATAGCGGTGTTGATATTTCCATGTTTATACATATAGCGGTGTAGATATCTCCTTCTTAATACAGATGGCGGTGTAGATATTTATATGTCCATACAGATCGCGGTGCAGATATTTCCATGTCCATACACATGGTGGTGTAGATATTTCCATGTTTATAGAGATAGCGGTGTAGTTATTTCCATGTGCAAAGAGATAGCTGTGTAGATATTTCCATGTATATGCAGATAGCTGTGTAGATATTTCCATTTTCATGCAGATAGCGGTGTAGATATTTCCATGTTCAAACAGATAGCGGTGTAGATATTTCCATGTTCATACAGATAGCGGTGTGGATATTTCCATGTTTATACAGATAGCGGTGAAGATGTATGCATGTTTACACAGATAGCGTTGTAGATATTTCCATGTTCATACAGATAGCGGTGTAGATATTTCCATGTTCATCCAGACGGCTGTGTAGACATATCCATGTTCATACAGATGGCGGTGAAGATATTTCCTTGTTCATACAGATGGCTGTGTAGATATATCCATGTTGATACAGATGGCGGTGAAGATTTTTCCATGTTCATACAGAAGCGGTGTAGCTATTTCCATGTTCATACAGATAGCGGTGCGGATATATCCATGTTTATACAGGTAGCAGTGTAGATATTTCCATGTTTATACAGATAGCGGTGTAGATATTTCCATGTTTATACACATAGCGGTGTAGGTATTTCCATGTTCATACAGATAGTCGTGCTGATATTTCCATGTTTATACAGGTAGCAGTGTAGATATTTCCATGTTTATACAGATAGCGGTGTAGATATTTCCATGTTTATACACATAGTGGTATAGATATTTCCATTTTTATACAGATAGCGGTGTAGATATCTCCATCTTAATACAGATGGCGGTGTAGGTATTTATATGTTCATACAGATGGCGGTGCAGATATTTCCATGTTCATACAGATGGCGGTGAAGATATTTCTATGTTCATACAGATGGCGGTGTAGATACTTCCATGTTCATACTGATAGCGGTGCTGATATTTCCATGTTTATACAGGTAGAGGTGTAGATATTTCCATGTTTATACAGATAGCAGTGTAGATATTTCCATGTTTATACACAGAGCGGTGTAGATATTTCCATGTTTATACAGATAGCGGTGTAGATATCTCCATCTTAATACAGATGGCGGTGTAGATATTTATATGTTCTTTCAGATGGCGCTGCATATATTTCCATGTTCATACAGATGGCGGTGTAGATATTTCCATGTTCATACAGATAGCGGTGTAGTTATTTCCATGTGTAAAGAGATAGCTGTGCAGATATTTCCATGTATATGCAGATAGCTGTGTAGACATTTCCATTTTCATGCCGATAGCGGTGTATATATTTCCCTGTTCAAACAGTTAGCGGTGTAGATATTTCCATGTTCATAAAGATAGCAGTGTAGATATTTCCATGTTTATACAGATAGCGGTGAAGATGTATGCATGTTTACACAGATAGCGGTGTAGATATTTCCATGTTCATCCAGATGGCTGTGTAGATATATCCATGTTCATACAGATAGCGGTGTAGATATTTCCATGTTCATACAGATAGCGGTGCAGATATTTCCATGTTCATCCAGATGGCTGTGTAGATATATCCATGTTCATACAGACGGCGGTGAACATATTTCCATGTTCATACAGATAGCGGTGTAGATATTTCCATGTTCATACAGATAGCGGTGTAGATATTTCCATGTTCATACAGATAGCGGTGTATGTATTTCCATGTTCATACAGATAGCGGTGGAGATATTTCCATGTTCATCCAGATGGCTGTCTAGATATATCCATGTTCATACAGATAGCGGTTTAGATATTTCCATGTTCATCCAGATGGCTGTGTATCTATTTCCATGTTCATACAGATAGCGGTGTAGATATTTCCATGTTCATACAGATAGCGGTGTAGATATTTCCATGTTCATAGAGATAGCGGTGTAGATATTTCCATGTTCATCCAGATGGCTGTGTAGATATATCCATGTTCATACAGATGGCGGTGAAGATATTTCCATGTTCATACAGATGGCGTTGTAGATATTTCCATGTTCATACAGATTGCCGTGTAGATATTGCCATGTTCATACCGATAGCGCTGCTGATACTTCCATGTTTATACAGGTAGCGGTGTACATATTTCCGTGTTTATACAGGTAGCGGTGTAGATATTTCCATGTTCATACAGATAGCGGTGTAGATATTTCCATGTTTATACAGATAGCGGTGTAGATATCTCCTTCTTAATACAGATGGCGGTGTTGATATTTATATGTTCATACAGATGGCAGTGCAGATATTTCCATGTTCATACAGATGGTGGTGTAGATATTTCCATGTTTATAGAGATAGCGGTGTAGTTATTTCCATGTGCAAAGAGATAGCTGTGTAGATATTTCCATGTATATGCAGATAGCTTTGTAGATATTTCCATTTTCATGCTGACAGCAGTGTAGATATTTCCATGTTCAAACAGATAGCGGTTTAGATTTTTCCATGTTCCTACAGATAGCGGTGTGGATATTTCCATGTTTTTACAGATGGCGGTGAAGATGTATGCATGTTTACACAGATAGCGGTGTAGATATTTTCATGTTCATACAGATAGCGGTGTAGATATTTCCATGTTCATACAGACGGCAGTGTAGACATATCCATGTTCATACAGATGGCGGTGAAGATATTTCCATGTTCATACAGATGGCTGTGTAGATATATCCATGTTCACACAGATGGCGGTGAAGATTTTTCCATGTTCATACAGATGGCGGTGTAGATATTTCCATGTTCATACAGATAGCGGGGCTGATATTTCCATTTTTATACAGGTAGCAGTGTAGATATTTCCATGTTTATACAGATAGCGGTGTAGATATTTCCATGTTTATACAAATAGCGGTGTAGATATTTCCATATTTATACAGATAGCGGTGTAGATATCTCCATCTTAATACAGATGGCGGTGAAGATATTTATATGTTCATATAGATGGCGGTGCAGATATTTCCATGTTCATACAGATGGCGGTGAAGATATTTCCATGTTCATACAGATGGCGGTGTAGATAATTCCATGTTCATACTGATAGCGGTTCTGATATTTCCATGTTTATACAGGTAGCGGTGTAGATATTTCCATGTTTATACAGATAGCGGTGTAGGTATTTCCATGTTTATACACATAGATGTGTAGATATTTCCATGTCTATGCAGATAGTGGTGTAGATATCTCCATCTTAATACAGATGGCGGTGTAGATATTTAAATGTTCATACAGATGGCGGTGCAGATAATTCCGTGTTCATACAGATGGCGGTGTAGATATTTCCATGTTCATACAGATAGCGGTGTAGTTATTTCCATGTGTAAAGAGATAGCCGTGTAGATATTTCCATGTATAAGAAGATAGCTGTGTAGATATTTCCGTTTTCATGCAGATAGCGGTGTATGTATTTCCCTGTTCAAACAGTTAGCGGTGTAGATATTTCCATGTACATAAAGATAGCGGTGTAGATATTTCCATGTTCATCCAATTGGCTGTGTAGATATATCCATGTTCATACAGATGGCGGTGTAGATAATTCCATGTTCATACAGATAGCGGTGCAGATATTTCCATGTTCATCCAGATGGCTGTGTAGATATATCCATGTTCATACAGATGGCGGTGAAGATATATCCATGTTCCTACAGATATCGGTGTAGATATTTCCATGTTCATACAGAAAGCGGTGTATGTATTTCCATGTTCATACAGATAGCGGTGTAGATATTTCCATGTTCATCCAGATGGCTGTGTAGATATATCCATGTTCATACAGATAGCAGTGTAGATATTTCCATGTTCATCCAGATGGCTGTGTAGCTATTTCCATGTTCATACAGATAGTGGTGTAGATATTTCCATGTTCATACAGATAGCGGTGTAGATATTTCCATGTTCATACAGATAGCCGTGTAGATATTGCCATGTTCATACCGATAGCGGTGCTGATACTTCCATGTTTATACAGGTAGCGGTGTACATATTTCCGTGTTTATACAGGTAGCGGTGTAGATATTTCCATGTTCATACAGATAGCGGTGTAGATATTTCCATGTTTATACAGATAGCGGTGTAGATATCTCATTCTTAATACAGATGGCGGTGTAGATATTTATATGTTCATAAAGACGGCTGTGTAGACATATCCATGTTCATACAGATGGCGGTGAAGATATTTCCATGTTCATACAGAAGGCTGTGTAGATATATCCATGTTCATACAGATGGCGGTGAAGGTTTTTCCATGTTCATACCGATGGCGGTGTAGATATTTCCATGTTCATACAGATAGCGGTGCTGATATTTCCATGTTTATACAGATAGCAGTGTAGATATTTCCATGTTTATACAGATAGCGGTGTAGATATTTCCAAGTTCATACAGATAGCGGTGTAGATATTTCCATGTTAAAACAGATAGCGGTGTAGATATTTCCATGTTCATACAGATAGCGGTGTAGATATTTCCATGTTCAAACAGATAGCGGTGTAGATATTTCCATGTTCATACAGATAGCGGTGTAGATATTTCCATGTTTATACAGATAGCGGTGAAGATGCATGCATGTTTACACAGATAGCGGTGTAGATATTTCCATGTTCATCCAGACGGCTGTGTAGACATATCCATGTTCATACAGATGGCGGTGAAGATATTTCCATGCTTATACAGAAGCTGTGTAGAAATATCCATGTTGATACCGATGGCGGTGAAGATTTTTCCATGTTCATACAGATGGCGGTGTAGATATTTCCATGTTCATACAGATAGCGGTGCTGATATTTCCATGTTTATACAGGTAGCAGTGTCGATATTTCCATGTTTATACAGATAGTGGTGTAGATATTTCCATGTTTATACACATAGCGGTGTAGATATTTCCATGTTTATACAGACAGCGGTTTAGATATCTCCATCTTAATACAGATGGCGGTGTAGATATTTATATGTTCATTCAGATGGCGATGCAGATATTTCCATGTTCATACAGATGGCGGTGAAGATATTTCCATGTTCATACAGATGGCGGTGTAGATACTTCCCTGTTCATACTGATAGCGGTGCTGATATTTCCATGTTTATACAGGTAGCGGTGTAGATATTTCCATGTTTATACAGATAGCGGTGTATATATTTCCATGTTTATACACATAGCGGTGTAGATATTTCCATGTTTATACACATAGCGGTGTAGATATCTCCATCTTAATACAGATGGCGGTGTAGATATTTATATGTTCATTCAGATGGCGGTGCAGATATTTCCATGTTCATACCGATAGCGGTGCTGATACTTCCATGTTTATACAGGTAGCGGTGTACATATTTCCGTGTTTATACAGGTAGCGGTGTAGATATTTCCATGTTCATACAGATAGCGGTGTAGTTATTTCCATGTGTAAAGAGATAGCTGTGTAGTTATTTCCATGTATAAGCAGATAGCTGTGTAGATATTTCCGTTTTCATGCAGATAGCGGTGTATGTATTTCCCTGTTCAAACAGTTAGCGGTGTAGATATTTCCATGTACATAATGATAGCGGTGTAGATATTAACATGTTCATCCACATGGCAGTGTAGATATATCCGTGTTCATACAGATGGCGGTGAAGATATTTCCATGTTCATACAGATAGCGGTGTAGATATTTCCATGTTCATACAGATAGCGGTGTAGATATTTCCATGTTCATACAGATTGCGGTATAGATATTTCCATGTTCATCCAGATGGCTGTGTAGATATATCCATGTTCATACAGATGGCGGTGAAGATATTTCCATGTTCATACAGATGGCGTAGTAGATATTTCCATGTTCATACAGATTGCCATGTAGATATTGCCATGTTCATACCGATAGCGCTGCTGATACTTCCATGTTTATACAGGTAGCGGTGTACATATTTCCGTGTTTATACAGGTAGCGGTGTAGATATTTCCATGTTCATACAGATACCGGTGTAGATATTTCCATGTTTATACACATAGCGGTGTAGATATCTCCTTCTTAATACAGATGGCGGTGTAGATATTTATATGTTCATACAGATGGCAGTGCAGATATTTCCATGTTCATACAGATGGTGGTGTAGATATTTCCATGTTTATAGAGATAGCGGTGTAGTTATTTCCATGTGCAAAGAGATAGCTGTGTAGATATTTCCATGTATATGCAGATAGCTGTGTAGACATTTCCATTTTCATGCAGATAGCGGTGTATATATTTCTCTGTTCAAACAGTTAGCGGTGTAGATATTTCCATGTTCATAAAGATAGCAGTGTAGATATTTCCATGTTTATACAGATAGCGGTGAAGATGTATGCATGTTTACACAGATAGCGGTGTAGATATTTCCATGTTCATCCAGATGGCTGTGTAGATATCTCCATGTTCATACGGATAGCGGTGTAGATATTTCCATGTTCATACAGATAGCGGTGCAGATATTTCCATGTTCATCCAGATGGCTGTGTAGATATATCCATGTTCAGACAGATGACGGTGAAGATATTTACATGTTCATACAGATAGCGGTGTAGATATTTCCATGTTTATACAGATAGCGGTGTAGATATTTCCATGTTCATACAGATAGCGGTGTATGTATTTCCATGTTCATACAGATAGCGGTGTAGATATTTCCATGTTCTTCCAGATGGCTGTGTAGATATATCCATGTTCATACAGATAGCGGTGTAGATATTTCCATGTTCATCCAGATGGCTGTGTAGCTATTTCCATGTTCATACAGATAGTGGTGTAGATATTTCCATGTTCATAGAGATAGCGGTGTAGATATTTCCATGTTCATAGAGATAGCCGTGTAGATATTGCCATGTTCATACCGATAGCGGTGCTGATACTTCCATGTTTATACAGGTAGCGGTGTACATATTTCCGTGTTTATACAGGTAGCGGTGTAGATATTTCCATGTTCATACAGATAGCGGTGCAGATATTTCCATGTTCATCCAGATGGCTGTGTAGATATATCCATGTTCAGACAGATGACGGTGAAGATATTTACATGTTCATACAGATAGCGGTGTAGATATTTCCATGTTTATACAGATAGCGGTGTAGATATCTCCTTCTTAATACAGATGGCGGTGTAGATATTTATATGTCCATACAGATCGCGGTGCAGATATTTCCATGTCCATACACATGGTGGTGTAGATATTTCCATGTTTATAGAGATAGCGGTGTAGTTATTTCCATGTGCAAAGAGATAGCTGTGTAGATATTTCCATGTATATGCAGATAGCTGTGTAGATATTTCCATTTTCATGCAGATAGCGGTGTAGATATTTCCATGTTCAAACAGATAGCGGTGTAGATATTTCCATGTTCATACAGATAGCGGTGTGGATATTTCCATGTTTATACAGATAGCGGTGAAGTTGTATGCATGTTTACACAGATAGCGGTGTAGATATTTCCATGTTCATACAGATAGCGGTGTAGATATTTCCATGTTCATCCAGACGGCTGTGTAGACATATCCATGTTCATACAGATGGCGGTGAAGATATTTCCTTGTTCATACAGATGGCTGTGTAGATATATCCATGTTGATACAGATGGCGGTGAAGTTTTTTCCATGTTCATACAGAAGCGGTGTAGATATTTCCATGTTCATACAGATAGCGGTGCGGATATATCCATGTTTATACAGGTAGCAGTGTAGATATTTCCATGTTTATACAGATAGCGGTGCAGATATTTCCATGTTTATACACATAGCGGTGTAGGTATTTCCATGTTCATACAGATAGCCGTGCTGATATTTCCATGTTTATACAGGTAGCAGTGTAGATATTTCCATGTTTATACAGATAGCGGTGTAGATATTTCCATGTTTATACACATAGTGGTATAGATATTTCCATTTTTATACAGATAGCGGTGTAGATATCTCCATCTTAATACAGATGGCGGTGTAGATATTTATATGTTCATACAGATGGCGGTGCAGATATTTCCATGTTCATACAGATGGCGGTGAAGATTTTTCCATGTTCATACAGATGGCGGTGTAGATACTTCCATGTTCATACTGATAGCGGTGCTGATATTTCCATGTTTATACAGGTAGCGGTGTAGATATTTCCATGTTTATACAGATAGCAGTGTAGATATTTCCATGTTTATACACAGAGCGGTGTAGATATTTCCATGTTTATACAGATAGCGGTGTAGATATCTCCATCTTAATACAGATGGCGGTGTAGATATTTATATGTTCATTCAGATGGCGCTGCATATATTTCCATGTTCATACAGATGGCGGTGTAGATATTTCCATGTTCATACAGATAGCGGTGTAGTTATTTCCATGTGTAAAGAGATAGCTGTGCAGATATTTCCATGTATATGCAGATAGCTGTGTAGACATTTCCATTTTCATGCAGATAGCGGTGTATATATTTCCCTGTTCAAACAGTTAGCGGTGTAGATATTTCCATGTTCATAAAGATAGCAGTGTAGATATTTCCATGTTTATACAGATAGCGGTGAAGATGTATGCATGTTTACACAGATAGCGGTGTAGATATTTCCATGTTCATCCAGATGGCTGTGTAGATATATCCATGTTCATACAGATAGCGGTGTAGATATTTCCATGTTCATACAGATAGCGGTGCAGATATTTCCATGTTCATCCAGATGGCTGTGTAGATATATCCATGTTCATACAGACGGCGGTGAACATATTTCCATCTTCATACAGATAGCGGTGTAGATATTTCCATGTTCATACAGATAGCGGTGTAGATATTTCCATGTTCATACAGATAGCGGTGTATGTATTTCCATGTTCATACAGATAGCGGTGGAGATATTTCCATGTTCATCCAGATGGCTGTGTAGATATATCCATGTTCATACAGATAGCGGTGTAGATATTTCCATGTTCATCCAGATGGCTGTGTAGCTATTTCCATGTTCATACAGATAGTGGTGTAGATATTTCCATGTTCATACAGATAGCGGTGTAGCTATTTCCATGTTCATACAGATAGCGGTGTAGATATTTCCATGTTCATCCAGATGGCTGTGTAGATATATCCATGTTCATACAGATGGCGGTGAAGATATTTCCATGTTCATACAGATGGCGTTGTAGATATTTCCATGTTCATACAGATTGCCGTGTAGATATTGCCATGTTCATACCGATAGCGCTGCTGATACTTCCATGTTTATACAGGTAGCGGTGTACATATTTCCGTGTTTATACAGGTAGCGGTGTAGATATTTCCATGTTCATACAGATATCGGTGTAGATATTTCCATGTTTATACAGATAGCGGTGTAGATATCTCCTTCTTAATACAGATGGCGGTGTTGATATTTATATGTTCATACAGATGGCAGTGCAGATATTTCCATGTTCATTCAGATGGTGGTGTAGATATTTCCATGTTTATAGAGATAGCGGTGTAGTTATTTCCATGTGCAAAGAGATAGCTGTGTAGATATTTCCATGTATATGCAGATAGCTTTGTAGATATTTCCATTTTCATGCTGACAGCAGTGTAGATATTTCCATGTTCAAACAGATAGCGGTTTAGATTTTTTAAATGTTCCTACAGATAGCGGTGTGGATATTTCCATGTTTTTACAGATGGCGGTGAAGATGTATGCATGTTTACACAGATAGCGGTGTAGATATTTTCATGTTCATACAGATAGCGGTGTAGATATTTCCATGTTCATACAGACGGCTGTGTAGACATATCCATGTTCATACAGATGGCGGTGAAGATATTTCCATGTTCATACAGATGGCTGTTTAGATATATCCATGTTAACACAGATGGCGGTGAAGATTTTTCCATGTTCATACAGATGGCGGTGTAGATATTTCCATGTTCATACAGATAGCGGGGCTGATATTTCCATTTTTATACAGGTAGCAGTGTAGATATTTCCATGTTTATACAGATAGCGGTGTAGATATTTCCATGTTTATACAAATAGCGGTGTAGATATTTCCATATTTATACAGATAGCGGTGTAGATATCTCCATCTTAATACAGATGGCGGTGAAGATATTTATATGTTCATATAGATGGCGGTGCAGATATTTCCATGTTCATACAGATGGCGGTGAAGATATTTCCATGTTCATACAGATGGCGGTGTAGATATTTCCATGTTCATCCAGATGGCTGTGTAGATATATCCATGTTCATACAGATAGCGGTGTAGATATTTCCATGTTCATACAGATAGCGGTGCAGATATTTCCATGTTCATCCAGATGGCTGTGTAGATATATCCATGTTCATACAGACGGCGGTGAACATATTTCCATGTTCATACAGATAGCGGTGTAGATATTTCCATGTTCATACAGATAGCGGTGTAGATATTTCCATGTTCATACAGATAGCGGTGTATGTATTTCCATGTTCATACAGATAGCGGTGGAGATATTTCCATGTTCATCCAGATGGCTGTGTAGATATATCCATGTTCATACAGATAGCGGTGTAGATATTTCCATGTTCATCCAGATGGCTGTGTAGCTATTTCCATGTTCATACAGATAGTGGTGTAGATATTTCCATGTTCATACAGATAGCGGTGTAGATATTTCCATGTTCATACAGATAGCGGTGTAGATATTTCCATGTTCATCCAGATGGCTGTGTAGATATATCCATGTTCATACAGATGGCGGTGAAGATATTTCCATGTTCATACAGATGGCGTTGTAGATATTTCCATGTTCATACAGATTGCCGTGTAGATATTGCCATGTTCATACCGATAGCGCTGCTGATACTTCCATGTTTATACAGGTAGCGGTGTACATATTTCCGTGTTTATACAGGTAGCGGTGTAGATATTTCCATGTTCATACAGATAGCGGTGTAGATATTTCCATGTTTATACAGGTAGCGGTGTAGATATTTCCATGTTTATACAGATAGCGGTGTAGGTATTTCCATGTTTATACACATAGATGTGTAGATATTTCCATGTCTATGCAGATAGTGGTGTAGATATCTCCATCTTAATACAGATGGCGGTGTAGATATTTAAATGTTCATACAGATGGCGGTGCAGATAATTCCGTGTTCATACAGATGGCGGTGTAGATATTTCCATGTTTATACAGATAGCGGTGTAGTTATTTCCATGTGTAAAGAGATAGCCGTGTAGATATTTCCATGTATAAGCAGATAGCTGTGTAGATATTTCCGTTTTCATGCAGATAGCGGTGTATGTATTTCCCTGTTCAAACAGTTAGCGGTGTAGATATTTCCATGTACATAAAGATAGCGGTGTAGATATTTCCATGTTCATCCAATTGGCTGTGTAGATATATCCATGTTCATACAGATGGCGGTGAAGATATTTCCATGTTCATACAGATAGCGGTGTATATATTTCCATGTTCATACAGATAGCGGTGTAGATATTTCCATGTTCATACAGATAGCGGTGTATGTATTTCCATGTTCATACAGATAGCGGTGTAGATATTTCCATGTTTATACACATAGTGGTATATATATTTCCATTTTTATACAGATAGCGGTGTAGATATCTCCATCTTAATACATATGGCGGTGTAGATATTTATATGTTCATACAGATGGCGGTGCAGATATTTCCATGTTCATACAGATGGCGGTGAAGATATTTCCATGTTCATACAGATGGCGGTGTAGATACTTCCATGTTCATACTGATAGCGGTGCTGGTATTTCCATGTTTATACAGGTAGCGGTGTAGATATTTCCATGTTTATACAGATAGCAGTGTAGATATTTCCATGTTTATACACAGAGCGGTGTAGATATTTCCATGTTTATACAGATAGCGGTGTAGATATCTCCATCTTAATACAGATGGCGGTGTAGATATTTATATGTTCATACAGATGGCGGTGCATATATTTCCATGTTCATACAGATGGCGGTGTAGATATTTCCATGTTCATACAGATAGCGGTGTAGTTATTTCCATGTGTAAAGCGATAGCTGTGTAGATATTTCCATGTATATGCAGATAGCTGTGTAGACATTACCATTTTCATGCAGATAGCGGTGTATATATTTCCCTGTTCAAACAGTTAGCGGTGTAGATATTTCCATGTTCATAAAGATAGCAGTGTAGATATTTCCATGTTTATACAGATAGCAGTGAAGATGTATGCATGTTTAAACAGATAGCGGTGTAGATATTTCCATGTTTATCCAGATTTCTGTGTAGATATATCCATGTTCATACAGATAGCGGTGTAGATATTACCATGTTCATACAGATAGCGGTGCAGATATTTCCATGTTCATCCAGATGGCTGTGTAGATATATCCATGTTCATACAGATGGCGGTGAACATATTTCCATGTTCATACAGATAGCGGTGTAGATATTTCCATGTTCATACAGATAGCGGTGTAGATATTTCCATGTTCATACAGATAGCGGTGTATGTATTTCCATGTTCATACAGATAGCGGTGGAGATATTTCCATGTTCATCCAGATGGCTGTGTAGATATATCCATGTTCATACAGATAGCGGTGTAGATATTTCCATGTTCATCCAGATGGCTGTGTAGCTATTTCCATGTTCATACAGATAGTGGTGTAGATATTTCCATGTTCATACAGATAGCGGTGTAGATATTTCCATGTTCATACAGATAGCCGTGTAGATATTGCCATGTTCATACCGATAGCGCTGCTGATACTTCCATGTTTATACAGGTAGCGGTGTACATATTTCCGTGTTTATACAGGTAGCGGTGTAGATATTTCCATGTTCATACAGATAGCGGTGTAGATATTTCCATGTTTATACAGATAGCGTTGTAGATATCTCCATCTTAATACAGATGGCGGTGTAGATATTTATATGTTCATTCAGATGGCGGTGCAGATATTTCCATGTACATACAGATGGCGGTGTACATATTTCCATGTTCATACAGATAGCGGTGTAGTTATTTCCATGTGTAAAGAGATAGCTGTGTAGATATTTCCATGTATATGCAGATAGCTGTGTAGACATTTCCATTTTCATTCAGATAGCGGTGTATATATTTCCCTGTTCAAACAGTTAGCGGTGCAGATATTTCCATGTTCATAAAGATAGCAGTGTAGATAATTCCATGTTTATACAGATAGCGGTGAAGATGTATGCATGTTTACACAGATAGCGGTGTATATATTTCCATGTTCATCCAGATGGCTGTGTAGATATATCCATGTTCATACGGATAGCGGTGTAGATATTTCCATGTTCATACAGATAGCGGTGCAGATATTTCCATGTTCATCCAGATGGCTATGTAGATATATCCATGTTCATACAGATGGCGGTGAAGATATTTCCATGTTCATACAGATAGCGGTGTAGATATTTCCATGTTCATACAGATGGCGGTGTAGATATTTCCATGTTCATACTGATAGCGGTGTATGTATTTCCATGTTCATACAGATAGCAGGGTAGATATTTCCATTTTCATCCAGATGGCTGTGTAGATATATCCATGTTCATACAGATAGCGGTGTAGATATTTCCATGTTCATCCAGATGGCTGTGTAGCTATTTCCATGTTCATACAGATAATGGTGTAGATATTTCCATGTTCATACAGATAGCGGTGTAGATATTTCCATGTTCATACAGATAGCGGTGTAGATATTGCCATGTTCATACAGATAGCGGTGTGGATATTTCCATGTTTATACAGATAGCGGTGAAGATGTATGCATGTTTACACAGATAGCGGTGTTGATATTTCCATGTTCATACAGATAGCGGTGTAGATATTTCCATGTTCATCCAGACGGCTGTGTAGACATATCCATGTTCATACAGATGGCGGTGAGGATATTTCCATGCTTATACAGAAGCTGTGTAGATATATCCATGTTGATACAGATGGCGGTGAAGATTTTTCCATGTTCATACAGATGGCGGTGTAGATATTTCCATGTCCATACAGATAGCTGCGATGATATTTCCATGTTTATACAGGTAGCAGTGTCGATATTTCCATGTTTATACAGATAGTGGTGTAGATATTTCCATGTTTATACATATAGCGGTGTAGATATTTCCATGTTTATACAAATAGCAGTGTAGATATCTCCATCTTAATACAGATGGCGGTGTAGATATTTATATGTTCATACAGATGGCGGTGCAGATATTTCCATGTTCATACAGATGGCGGTGAAGATATTACCATTTTCATACAGATAGCGGTGTAGATACTTCCATGTTCATACTGATAGCGGTGCTGATATTTCCATGTTTATACAGGTAGCGGTGTAGATATTTCCATGTTTATACAGATAGCGGTGTAGATATTTCCATGTTTATACACATAGCGGTGTAGATATTTCCTTGTTTATACAAATAGCAGTGTAGATATCTCCATCTTAATACAGATGGCGGTGTAGATATTTATATGTTCATTCAGATGGCGGTGCAGATATTTCCATGTTCATACAGATAGCGGTGTAGTTATTTCCATGTGTAAAGAGATAGCTGTGTAGATATTTCCATGTATATGCAGATAGCTGTGTAGACATTTCCATTTTCATGCAGATAGCGGTGTATATATTTCCCTGTTCAAACAGTTAGCGGTGTAGATATTTCCATGTTCAAACAGATAGCGGTGTAGATATTTCCATGTTCATCCAGATGGCTGTGTAGATATATCCATGTTCATACAGATGGCGGTGAAGATATTTCCATGTTCATACAGATAGCGGTGTAGATATTTCCACGTTCATACAGATAGCGGTGTAGTTATTTCCAAGTTCATACAGATAGCGGTTTATGTATTTCCATGTTCATACAGATAGCGGTGTAGATATTTCCATGTTCATACAGATGGCGGTGTAGTTTTTCCATGTTCATAGGGATGGCGGTGTAGATATTTCCATATTTATAGAGATAGCGGTGTAGTTATTTCCATGTTCCTGGAGATAGCGGTGTAGATATTTCCATGTATATACAGATAGCTTTGTACATATTTCCATGTTCAGACAGATAGCGGTGTCGATATTTCCAAGTTCATACGGCTGGCTGTGTAGATATATCCATGTTCATACAGATAGCGGTGCAGATATTTCCATGTTCATCCAGATGGCTGTGTAGATATATCCATGTTCATACAGATGGCGGTGAAGATATTTCCTTTTTCATACAGATACCGGTGTAGATATTTCCATGTTCATACAGATAGCGGTGTAGATATTTCCTTGTTCATACAGATAGCGGTGTATGTATTCCCATGTTCATACAGATAGCGGTGTAGATATTTCCATGTTCTTCCAGATGACTGTGTAGATATATCCATGTTCATACAGATAGCGGTGTAGATATTTGCATGTTCATCCAGATGGCTGTGTAGCTATTTCCATGTTCATACAGATAGTTGTGTAGATATTTCCATGTTCATAAAGATAGCGGTGTAGATATTTCCATGTTCATACAGATAGCCGTGTAGATATTGCCATGTTCATACCGATAGCGGTGCTGATACTTTCATGTTTATACAGGTAGCGGTGTACATATTTCCGTGTTTATACAGGTAGCGGTGTAGATATTTCCATGTTCATACAGATAGCGGTGTAGATATTTCCATGTTTATACAGGTAGCGGTGTAGATATCTCCTTCTTAATACAGATGGCGGTGCAGATATTTCCATGTTCATACAGATGGTGGAGTACATATTTCCATATTTATAGAGATAGCGGTGTAGTTATTTCCATGTGCAAAGAGATAGCTGTGTAGATATTTCCATGTATATGCAGATAGCTGTGTAGATATTTCCATTTTCATGCAGATAGCCGTGTATATATTTCCCTGTTCAAACAGTTAGCGGTGTAGATATCTCCATGTTCATAAAGATAGCAGTGTAGATATTTCAATGTTTATACAGAAAGCGGTGAAGATGTATGCATGTTTACACAGATAGCAGTGTAGATATTTTCATGTTCATCCAGATGGCTCTGTAGATATATCCATGTTCATACAGATAGCGGTGTAGATATTTCCATGTTCATACAGATAGCGGTGCAGATATTTCCATGTTCATCCAGATGGCTGTGTAGATATATCCATGTTCATACAGATGGCGGTGAATATATTTCCATCTTCATACAGATAGAGGTGTAGATATTTCCATGTTCATACAGATAGCGGTGTAGTTATTTCCACGTTCATACAGATAGCGGTGTATGTATTTCCATGTTCATACAGATAGCGGTGTAGATATTTCCATGTTCATCCAGATGGCTTTGTAGATATATCCATGTTCATACAGATAGCGGTGTAGATATTTCCATGTTCATCCAGATGGCTGTGTAGCTATTTCCATGTTCATCCAGATAGTGGTGTAGATATTTCCATGTTCATACAGATAGCGGTGTAGATATTTCCATGTTCATACAGATAGCCGTGTAGATATTGCCATGTTCATACCGATAGCGGTGCTGATACTTCCATGTTTATACAGGTAGCGGTGTACATATTTCCGTGTTTATACAGGTAGCGGTGTAGATATTTCCATGTTCATACAGATAGCGGTGTAGATATTTCCATGTTTATACAGATAGCGGTGTAGATATCTCATTCTTAATACAGATGGCAGTGTAGATATTTATATGTTCATACAGATGGCGGTGCAGATATTTCCATGTTCATACAGATAGCGGTGCAGATATTTCCATGTTGATACAGATAGCGGTGTAGATATCTCATTCTTAATACAGATGGCGGTGTAGATATTTATATGTTCATCCAGACGGCTGTGTAGACATATCCTTGTTCATACAGATGGCGGTGAAGATATTTCCATGTTCATACAGATGGATGTCTAGATATATCCATGATCATACAGATGGCGGTGAAGGTTTTTCCATGTTCATACAGATGGCGGTGTAGATATTTCCATGTTCATACAGATAGCGGTGCTGATATTTCCATGTTTATACAGGTAGCAGTGTAGATATTTCCATGTTTATACACATAGCGGTGTAGACATTTCCATGTTTATACAGATAGCGGTGTAGATATCTCCATTTTAATACAGATAGCGGTGTAGGTATTTCCATGTTCATCCAGATGGCTGTGTAGCTATTTCCATGTTCATCCAGATAGTGGTGTAGATATTTCCATGTTCATACAGATAGCGGTGCTGATATTTCCTTGTTCATCCAGATGGCTGTGTAGATATTTCCATGTTCATAGAGATGGCGGTGAAGATATTTCCATGTTCATACAGATATCGGTGTAGATATTTCCATGTTCATACAGATAGCGGTGTAGATATTTCCATGTTCATACAGATAGCGGTGCTGATATTTCCATGTTTATACAGGTAGCAGTGTACATATTTCCATGTTTATACAGATAGCGGTGTAGATATTTCCATGTTTATACACATAGTGGTGTAGACATTTCCATGTTTATACAGATAGCGGTGTAGATATCTCCATTTTAATACAGATGGCAGTGTAGATATTTATATGTTCATACAGATGGCGGTGCAGATATTTCCAGGTTCATACAGATGGCGGTGAAGATATTTCCATGTTTATACAGGTAGCAGTGTAGATATTTCCATGTTTATACATATAGCGGTGTAGATATCTTCATCTTAATACAGATGGCGGTGTAGATATTTATATGTTCATACTGATGACGGTGCAGATATTTCCATGTTCATACTGATGGCGGTGTAGATATTTCCATGTTTATAGAGATAGCGGTGTACTTATTTCCATGTGTAAAGAGATAGCTTTGTAGATATTTCCGTGTATGTGCAGACAGCTGTGTAGATATTTCCATTTTCATGCAGATAGCGGTGTAGATATTTCCATTTTCAAGCAGATAGCGGTGTAGATATTTCCATGTTCATACAGATAGCGGTGTACATATTTCCATGTTTATACAGATAGCAGTGAAGATGTATGCATGTTTACACAGATAGCGGTGTAAATATTTCCATGTTCAAACAGATAGCGGTGTAGATATTTCCATGTTCATACAGATAGCCGTGTAGATATTTCCATGTTCATACAGATAGCGGTGTATGTATTTCCATGTTCATACAGAGAGCGGTGTAGATATTTCCATTTTCATGCAGATAGCGGTGTAGATATTTCCCTGTTCAAACAGTTAGCGGTGTAGATATTTCCATGTTCATAAAGATAGCGGTGTAGATATTTCCATGTTTATACAGATAGCGGTGAAGATGTATGCATGTTTACACAGATAGCGGTGTAGATATTTCCATGTTCATCCAGATGGCTGTGTAGATATATCCAGGTTCATACAGATGGCGGTGAAGATATTTCCATGTTCAAACAGATAGCGGTGCAGATATTTCCATGTTCATACAGACAGCGGTGTATGTATCTCCATGTTCATACAGATAGCGGTGTAGATATTTCCATGTTCATCCAGATGGCTGTGTAGATATTTCCATGTTCATACAGATAGCGGTGTAGATATTTCCATGTTCATACATATAGCGGTGCAGATATTTCCATGTTCATCCAGATAGCGGTGCAGATATTTCCATGTTCATCCAGATGGCTGTGTAGATATATCCATGTTCATACAGATGGCGGTGAAGATATTTCCATGTTCATACTGATAGCGGTGTAGATATTTCCATGTTTATACAGATAGCGGTGTTTGTATTTCCATGTTCATACAGATAGCGGTGTAGACATTTCCATGTTCATCCAGATGGCTGTGTAGATATTTCCATGTTCATACCGATAGCGGTGTAGATATTTCCCTGTTCATACAGATAGCGGTGTAGATATTTCCATGTTCATCCTGATGGTTGTGTAGATATATCCTTGTTCATACAGATGGCGGTGAAGATATTTCCATGTTCATACAGATAGCGGTGAAGATATTTCCATGTTCATACAGATAGCCGTGTAGATATTGCCATGTTCATACCGATAGCGGTGCTGATACTTCCATGTTTATACAGGTAGCGGTGTACATATTTCCGTGTTTATACAGATAGCGGTGTAGATATTTCCATGTTCATACAGATGGCGGTGTAGATATTTCCATGTTTATAGAGATAGCGGTGTAGTTATTTCCATGTGTAAAGAGATAGCTGTGTAGATATTTCCATGTATATGCAGATAGCTGTGTAGATATTTCCATTTTCATGCAGATAGCGGTGTAGATATTTCCATGTTCAAACAAATAGCGGTATAGATATTTCCATGTTCGTACAGATAGCGGTGTAGATTTTCCATGTTTATACTGATAGCGGTGAAGATGTATGCATGTTTACACAGATAGCGGTGTAGATATTTCCATGTTCATACAGATAGCGGTGTAGATATTTCCATGTTCATCCAGATGGCTTTGTAGACATATCCATGTTCATACAGATGGCGGTGAAGATATTTCCATGTTCATACAGATAGCGGTGTAGATATTTCCATGTTCATACAGATAGCGGTGCAGATATTTCCATGTTCATACAGAAAACGGTGTAGATAATTCCATGTTTATACAGATAGCGGTGAAGATGTATGCATGTTTACACAGATAGCGGTGTAGATAATTCCATGTTCATCCAGATGGCTGTGTAGATATTTCCACGTTCATCCAGATGGCTGTGTAGATATATCCATGTTAATACAGATGGCGGTGAAGATATTTCCATGTTCATGCAGATGGCGGTGAAGATATTTCCATGTTCATACCGATAGCGGTGCTGATATTTCCATGTTCATACAGGTAACTGTGTAGATATTTCCATGTTTATACAGATAGTGGTGTAGATATTTCCATATTTATACACATAGCTGTGTAGATATTCCCATGTTTATACTGATAGCGGTGTAGATATCTCAATCTTAATACAGGTGGCGGTGTAGATATTTATATGTTCATACAGAAGGCGGTGCAGATATTTCCATGTTCATACAGATGGCGGTGTAGATATTACCATGTTTATAGAGATAGCGGTGTAGTTATTTCCATGTGTAAAGAGATAGCTGTATAGATATTTCCATGTATATGCAGATAGCTGTGTAGATATTTCCATTTTCATGCAGATAGCGGTGTAGATATTTCCATGTTCAAACAGATAGCGGTGTAGATATTTCCATGTTCATACAGATAGCGGTGTAGATATTTCCATGTTCATACAGATAGCGGTGTAGATATTTCCATGTTCATACAGATAGCGGTGTATGTATTTCCATGTTCATACAGAGTGCGGTGTAGATATTTCCATGTTTATACAGATAGCGGTGAAGATGTATACATGTTTACACAGATAGCGGTGTAGATATTTCCATGTTCATCCAGATGGCTGTGTAGATATATCCATGTTCATACAGATGGCGGTGAAGATATTTCCATGTTCATACAGATAGCGGTGTAGATATTTCCATGTTCATACAGATAGCGGTGTAGATATCTCCATTTTAATACAGATAGCGGTGTAGATATTTCCATGTTCATCCAGATGGCTGTGTAGCTATTTCCATGTTCATCCAGATAGTGGTGTAGATATTTCCATGTTCATACAGATAGCGGTGCTGATATTTCCATGTTTATACAGGTAGCAGTGTAGATATTTCCATGTTTATACACATAGCGGTGTAGACATTTCCATGTTTATACAGATAGCGGTGTAGATATCTCCATTTTAATACAGATAGCGGTGTAGATATTTCCATGTTCATCCAGATGGCTGTGTAGCTATTTCCATGTTCATCCAGATAGTGGTGTAGATATTTCCATATTCATATAGATAGCGGTGCTGATATTTCCTTGTTCATCCAGATGGCTGTGTAGATATTTCCATGTTCATAGAGATGGCGGTGAAGATATTTCCATGTTCATACAGATGGCGGTGAAGGTATTTCCATGTTCATACAGATAGCGGTGTAGATATTTCCATGTTCATACAGATAGCGGTGTACGTGTTTCCATGTTCATACAGACAGCGGTGTACGTATCTCCATGTTCATACAGATATTGGTGTAGATATTTCCATGTTCATCCAGATGGCTGTGTAGATATTTCCATGTTCATACAGATAGCGGTGTAGATATTTCCATGTTCATACATATAGCGGTGCAGATATTTCCATGTTCATCCAGATAGCGGTGCAGATATTTCCATGTTCATCCAGATGGCTATGTAGATATATCCAAGTTCATACAGATGGCGGTGAAGATATTTCCATGCTCATAGAGATGGCGGTGTAGATATTTCCATGTTCATACTGATAGCGGTGTAGATATTTCCATGTTCATACAGATAGCGGTGTTTGTATTTCCATGTTCATACAGATAGCGGTGTAGACATTTCCATGTTCATCCAGATGGCTGTGTAGATATTTCCATGTTCATACCGATAGCGGTGTAGATATTTCCCTGTTCATACAGATAGCGGTGTAGATATTTCCATGTTCATCCTGATGGTTGTGTAGATATATCCTTGTTCATACAGATGGCGGTAAAGATATTTCCATGTTCATACAGATAGCGGTGAAGATATTTCCATGTTCATACAGATAGCCGTGTAGATATTGCCATGTTCATACCGATAGCGGTGCTGATACTTCCATGTTTATACAGGTAGCGGTGTACATATTTCCGTGTTTATACAGATAGCGGTGTAGATATTTCCATGTTCATACAGATGGCGGTGTAGATATTTCCATGTTTATAGAGATAGCGGTGTAGTTATTTCCATGTGTAAAGAGATAGCTGTGTAGATATTTCCATGTATATGCAGATAGCTGTGTAGATATTTCCATTTTCATGCAGATAGCGGTGTAGATATTTCCATGTTCAAACAAATAGCGGTATAGATATTTCCATGTTCGTACAGATAGCGGTGTAGATTTTCCATGTTTATACTGATAGCGGTGAAGATGTATGCATGTTTACACAGTTAGCGTTGTAGATATTTCCATGTTCATACAGATAGCGGTGTAGATATTTCCATGTTCATCCAGATGGCTTTGTAGACATATCCACGTTCATACAGATGGCGGTGAAGATATTTCCATGTTCATACAGATAGCGGTGTAGATATTTCCATGTTCATACAGATAGCGGTGCAGATATTTCCATGTTCATACAGAAAACGGTGTAGATATTTCCATGTTTATACAGATAGCGGTGAAGATGTATGCATGTTTACACAGATAGCGGTGTAGATAATTCCATGTTCATCCAGATGTCTGTGTAGATATTTCCACGTTCATCCAGATGGCTGTGTAGATATATCCATGTTCATACAGATGGCGGTGAAGATATTTCCATGTTCATGCAGATGGCGGTGAAGATATTTCCATGTTCATACCGATAGCGGTGCTGATATTTCCATGTTCATACAGGTAACTGTGTAGATATTTCCATGTTTATACAGATAGTGGTGTAGATATTTCCATATTTATACACATAGCGGTGTAGATATTTCCATGTTTATACTGATAGCGGTGTAGATATCTCCATCTTTATACAGGTGGCGGTGTAGATATTTATATGTTCATACAGAAGGCGGTGCAGATATTTCCATGTTCATACAGATGGCGGTGTAGATATTACCATGTTTATAGAGATAGCGGTGTAGTTATTTCCATGTGTAAAGAGATAGCTGTATAGATATTTCCATGTATATGCAGATAGCTGTGTAGATATTTCCATTTTCATGCAGATAGCGGTGTAGATATTTCCATGTTCAAACAGATAGCGGTGTAGATATTTCCATGTTCATACAGATAGCGGTGTAGATATTTCCATGTTCATACAGATAGTGGTGTAGATATTTCCATGTTCATACAGATAGCGGTGTATGTATTTCCATGTTCATACAGAGTGCGGTGTAGATATTTCCATGTTCATCCAGATTGCTGTGTAGGTATATCCATGTTCATAGAGAAAACAGTGTAGATATTTCCATGTTCATACAGATAGCGGTGTAGATATTTCCATGTTCATACAGAAAGCGGTGTAGCTATTTCCATGTTCATACAGATAGCGGTGTAGATATTTCCATGTTCGTACAGATAGCGGTGTAGATATTTCCATGTTCATACAGATAGCGGTGCTGATATTTCCATGTTTATACAGGTAGCGGTGTAGATATTTCCAGGTTTATACAGATAGCGGTGTAGACATTTCCATGTTTATACAGATAGCGGTGTAGCTATCTCCATGTTCAAACAGATAGCGGTGTAGATGTTTCCATGTTCATACAGATAGCGGTGTAGTTATTTCCATGTTTATACAGATAGCGGTGAAGATGTATGCATGTTTACACAGATAGCGGTGTAGATATTTCCATGTTCATATAGATAGCGGTGTAGATATTTCCATGTTCATCCAGATGGCTGTGTAGATATATCCATGTTCATGCAGATAGCGGTGTAGATATTTCCATGTTCATACAGATAGTGCTGTAGATATTTCCATGTTCATACAGATAGCGATGTAGATATTTCCATGTTCATACAGGTAGTGGTGTAGATAATTCCATGTGCATACAGATAGCGGTGTAGCTATTTCCATGTTCATACAGATAGCGGTGTAGATATTTCCATCTTCATAGAGATAGCGGTGTAGATATTTCCATGTTCATACAGATAGCGGTGTAGATATTTCCATGTTTATACATATAGCGGTGTAGATATTTCCAAGTTTATGCAGATAGGGGTGTAGATACCTCCATCTTAATATAGATGGGGGTGTAGATATTTATATCTTCATACAGATGACGGTGCAGATATTTCCATGTTCATACAGATGGCGGTGTAGATATTTGCATGTTTATAGAGATAGCGCTGTAGTTATTTCCATGTGTAAAGAGATAGCTTTGTAGATATTTCCATGTATTTGCAGATAGCTCTGTAGATATTTCCATTTTCATGCAGATAGCGGTGTAGATATTTCCATGTTCAAACAGATAGCGGTGTAGGAATTACCATGTTCATACAGATAGCGTTGTAGATATTTCCATGTTTATACAGATTGCGGTGAAGATGTATGCATATTTACACAGATAGCAGTGTAGATATTTCCATGTTCATACAGATAGCGTTGTAGATATTTCCATGTTCATCCAGATGGCTGTGTAGATATATCCATGTTCATACAGATAGCGGTGTAGGTATTTCCATGTTCATACAGGTAGTGGTTTAGATATTTCCATGTTCATACAGATAGCGGTGTAGCTATTTCCATGCTCATACAGATAGCGGTGTAGATATTTCCATCTTCATAGAGATAGCGGTGTAGATATTTCCATGTTCATACAGATAACGGTGCTGATATTTCCATGTTTATACAGGTAGCCGTGTAGATATTTCCATGTTTATACAGATAGCGGTGTATATATTTCCATGTTTATACATATAGCGTTGTAGATATTTCCAAGTTTATGCTGATAGCGGTGTAGATATCTCCATCTTAATATAGATGGGGGTGTAGATATTTATATCTTCATACAGATGGCGGTGCAGATATTTCCATGTTCATACAGATGGCGGTGTAGATATTTGCATGTTTATAGAGATAGCGCTGTAGTTATTTCCATGTGTAAAGAGATAGCTTTGTAGATATTTCCATGTATGTGCAGATCGCTGTGTAGATATTTCCATTTTCATGCAGATAGCGGTGTAGATATTTCCATGTTCAAACAGATAGCGGCGTAGATATTTCCATGTTCATGCAGATAGCAGAGTAGATATTTCCATGTTTATACAGATAGCGGTGAAGATGTATGCATGTTTACACAGATAGCGGTGTAGATATTTCCATGTTCATACAGATAGCGGTGTAGATATTTCCATGTTCATCCAGATGGCTGTGTAGATATATCCATGTTCATTCAGATGGCGGTGAAGATATTTCCATGTTGATACAGATGGCGGTGTAGATATTTCCATGTTCATACACATATCGGTGTAGTTATTTCCATGTGTAAAGAGATTGCTGTGTAGATATTTCCATGTATATGCAGATAGCTGTGTAGATATTTCCATTTTCATGCAGATAGCCGTATATATATTTCCATCTTCAAACAGATAGCGGTGTAGATATTTCCATGTTCATACAGATAGCGGTGTAGATATTTCCATGTTTATACAGATAGCGGTGAAGATGTATGCATGTTTACACAGATAGCGGTGTGGATATTTCCATGTTCATCCAGACGGCTGTGTAGATATATCCATGTTCATACAGATAGCGGTGTAGATATATTCATGTTCATACAGATAGCGGTGCTGATATTTCCATGTTTATACAGGTAGCGGTGTAGATATTTCCATGTTTATACAGATATCGGTGTAGATATTTCCATGTTCATCCAGATGGCTGTGTAGATATATCCATGTTCATACAGATAGCGGTGTAGCTATTTCCATGTTCATACAGATAGCGGTGTAGATATTTCCATGTTCGTACAGATAGCGGTGTAGATATTTCCATGTTCATACAGATAGCGGTGCTGATATTTCCATGTTCATACAGATGGCGGTGCTGATATTTCCATGTTTATACAGGTAGCAGTGTAGATATTTCCATGTTTATACAGATAGCGGTGTAGATATTTCCATGTTTATACAGGTAGCAGTGTAGATATTTCCAGGTTTATACAGATAGCGGTGAAGATGTATGCATGTTTACACAGATAGCGGTGTAGATATTTCCATGTTCATACAGATAGCGGTGTAGATATTTCCATGTTCATCCAGATGGCAGTGTAGATATATCCATGTTCATACAGATGGCGGTGAAGGTATTTCCATGTTAATACAGATAGCGGTGTAGTTATTTCCAGGTGTAAACAGATAGCTGTGTAGATATTTCAAAGAATATGCAGATAGCTGTGTAGATATTTCCATTTTCATGCTGATAGCGGTTTAGATATTTCCATGTTCAAACAGATAGCGGTGTAGATATTTCCATGTTCATACAGATAGCGGTGTAGATATTTCCATGTTTATACAGATAGCGGTGAAGATGTATGCATGTTTACACAGATAGCTGTGTAGATACTTCCATGTTCATACAGATAGCGGTGTAGATGTTTCCATGTTCATACAGATATCGGTGTAGATATTTCCATGTTCATGCAGATAGCGGTGTAGATATTTCCATGTTCATACAGATAGCGGTGTAGATATTTCCATGTTCATACAGATAGCGGTGTAGCTATTTCCATGTTCATACAGATAGCGGTGTAGATATTTCCATGTTCGTACACATAGCGGTGTAGATATTTGCATCTTCATAGAGATAGCGGTGTAGATATTTCCATGTTCATACAGATAACGGTGCTGATATTTCCATGTTTATACAGGTATTGGTGTAGATATTTCCATGTTTATACAGATAGCGGTGTAGATATTTCCATGTTTATACAGATAGCGGTGTAGATATTTCCAAGTTTATACAGATAGCGGTGTAGATATCTCCATATTAATATAGATGGGGGTGTAGATATTTATATGTTCATACAGATGACGGTGCAGATATTTCCATGTTCGTACAGATGGTGGTGTAGATATTTCCATGTTTATAGATATAGCGGTGTAGTTATTTCCATGTGTATAGAGATAGCTGTGTAGATATTTCCATGTATATGCAGGAAGCTGTGTAGATATTTCCATTTTCATGCTGACAGCGGTGTAGATATTTCCGTGTTCATACAGATAGCGGTGTAGATATTTCCATGTTCATACATATAGCGGTGTAGATATTTCCATGTTCATACAGATAGCGGTGTAGATATTTCCATTTTCATACAGATAGCTGTGTAGATATTTCCATGTTCATACAGATAGCGGTGTAGATATTTCCATGTTCATACAGATAGCGGTGTAGATATTTCCAGGTTTATACAGATCGCAGTGTAGATATTTCCATGTTTATATGGATGGCTGTGTAGATATTTCCACGTTTATAGAGAAAGCGGTGTAGATATTTCCATGTATGCATGGATAGCAGTGTAGATATTTCCATGTTTACACAGATAGCAGTGTAGATATTTCCATGTTCATACAGATAGCGATGTAGATAATTCCATGTGTATATAGATAACGGTGTAGATATTTACATATTCCTACAGATGGCTGTGTAGATATTTCCATCTTCATACAGATAGCAGTGTAGATTATTCCATGTTTACACAGATAGCGGTGTAGGTATTTCCATGTTTACACAGATAGCGCAGTAGATATTTCATGTTTATACAGATAGCGGTGTACATATTTCCATGTGTATACAGATCACGGTGTAGATATTTACATGTTCCTACAGATGGCTGTGTAGATATTTCCATGTTTATACGGATAGCATTGTAGATATTTCCATGTTTATGGAGATAGCGGTGTAGATATTTCCATGTGTGCACATATAGCAGTGTAGATATTTCCATGTTCATACAGATAGCATTGTAGATAATTCCATGTGTATACAGATAAAGGTGTAGATATTTACATATTCCTACAGATGGCTGTGTAGATTTTTATATGTTTATACAAATAGCGGTGTAGATATCTCCATGTTTAGAGAGATAGCAGTGTAGATATTTCCATGTTCATACAGATGGCAGTGTAGATATTTCCATGTTCTTACCGATGGAGGTGAGGATATTTCCATGTTTATAGAGATAGCGGTGTAGATATTTCCATGTTCACACAGATAGCGGTGTAGATATTTCCATGTTCACACAGATAGTGGTGTAGATATTTTCATGTTTATACAGAAATCGGTGTAGATATTTCCATGTTTACAGAGATATCGGTGTAGATCTTTCCATGTTTACACAGATAGCGGTGTAGATATTTCCATGTTTATACAGATGGCTGTGTAGATATTTCCATGTTTATACAGAAAGCGGTGTAGATATTTCCATGTTTTTAGAGATATCGGTGTAGATATTTCAATTTTTATAAAGATAGCGGTGTAGGTATTTCCATGTTCATACACATGGCGATGTAGATGTTTCCATGTTCATACAAATGGCGGTGAAGATATTTCCATGTTTATAGAGATGGCAGTGTAGATATTTCCTTGTTTATACAGATAGCGGTGTAGATATTTCCATGTTCATAGAGATAGCGTTGCAGATATTTCCATGTTCATACAGTTAGCGGTGTAGATATTTCCAAATTCATACAGATGGCGGTATAGATATTTCCATGTTCATACAGATGGCGGTGAAGATATTTGCATGTTCATTCAGATGGTGGTGTAGATATTTCCATGTTCCTACAGATGGCGGTGTAGAAATTTCCATGTTTATATAGATGGCAGTGTAGATAATTCCATGTTAATACAGATGGCGTTGTAGATATTTCCATCTTTATAGAGATGGCAGTGTAGATATTTCCATGTTTATACAGATGGCGGTGTAGATATTTCCATGTTCATAGGGATGGCGTTGTAGATATTTCCATCTTTATAGAGATGGCAGTGTACATATTTCCATCTTAATACAGACAGAGGTGTAGATATTTCCATGTTTAAACAGATGGCGGTGTAGATATTTCCATCTTTATAGAGATTGCGCTGTAGATATTTCCATATTCATACAGATGGCGGTGTACATATTTCCATGTTTGTATAGATGGCGGTGTAGATATTTCCATCTTAATACAGATAGCGGTGTAGATATTTCTATGTTTATGCAGATGGCGGTGTAGATATTTTCATGTCGATACAGATGGCGGTGTAGGTATTTCCATGTTTATAGAGAGAGCGGTGTAGATATTTCCAAGTTGATAGAGATAGCGGTGTAGATATTTCCATGTATATACACATAGCGGTGTAGATATTTCCATGTTTATACAGATAGCGGTGTAGATATTTCAATGTTCATACAGATGGCGTTGTAGATATTTCCATGTTCATACAGTTGGCGGTGTAGATATTTCCACGTTTATAGAGATAGCGGTGTAGTTATTTCCATGTTTATAGAGATAGCGTTGTAGATATTTCCATGTTTATACAAATAGCAGTGTAGGTATTTCAGTTTTTATAAAGATTGCAGTGTAGATATTTCAATGTTTATAGAGATAGCGGTGTAGATATTTCCCTGTTTTACAGGTAGCAGTTTAGATATTTCCATGTTTATAGAGATAGCGGTGTAGATATTTCCATGTATATTCAGATAGCGGTGTAGATATTTCCATGTTCATACAGATGGCGGTGTAGATATTTCCAACTTTATAGAGATGGCAGTGTAGATATTTCCATCTTAATACAGATAGAGGTGTAGATATTTCCATGTTTAAACAGATTGCGGTGTAGATATTTCCATCTTTATAGAAATTGCCCTGTAGATATTTCCATGTTCATACAGACGGCGGTGTAGATATTTCCATGTTTATATCGATGGCGGTGTAGTTATTTCCATCTTAATACAGATAGCAGTGTAGATATTTCCATGTTTATACAGTCGGCGGTGTAGATATTTTCATGTCGATACAGATGGCGGTGTAGGTATTTCCATGATTATAGAGATAGCGGTGAAGATATTTCCATGTTGATAGAGATAGTGGTGTTGATATTTCCATGTATATACAGATAGCGGTGTAGATATTTCCATGTTTATACAGATAGCGGTGAAGATATTTCAATGTCCATACTGATGACGTTGTAGATAATTCCATGTTCATACAGATGGTGGTGTAGATATTTCCATGTTTATAGAGATAGCGGTGTAGTTATTTCCATGTTTATAGAGATAGCGTTGTAGATATTTCCATGTTTATACAAATAGCAGTGTAGGTATTTCAATGTTTATAAAGATAGCAGTGTAGATGTTTCAAAGTTTATAGAGATAGCGGTGTAGATATTTCCCTGTTTTACAGGTAGCGGTTTAGATATTTCCATGTTTATGCAGATAGCAGTGTAGATATTTCCATGTTTATAGAGATAGAGGTGTAGTTATTTCCATGTTTGTATAGATAACGGTGTAGATATTTCCATGTTTATAGAGATAGCGGTGTATATATTTCCATGTATATACAGATAGCGGTGTAGTTATTTCCATGTTTATACAGATGGCCCTGTAGATATATCCATGTTTATAGAGATGGCGGTGTAGTTATTTCCTTGTTTATACAGATAGCGGTGTAGATATTTCCATGTTCATATGGATAGCGCTGTAGATATTTCCATGTTTATAGAGATAGCGGTGTAGATATTTCCATGTTTATACAGATAGCGGTGTAGATATTTCCATGTTTATACAGGTAGCGCTGTAGATATTTCCATATTTGTACAGGTAGCAGTGAAGATATTTCCATATTTATACAGCTAGCGGTGCAGATATGTGAATTCATTAAACCTCTTTTTCTTTATAAATGACCCAGTCTTGGGTATGTCTTTATCAGTGGCTTGAAAATTGACTAATACACTCACTGTCCATGAATGATACTCTGGTAGCCCATTTGCATTGTTTTAAAGAAATACCTGAGGTTGGGTAATTAATAAAGAAATGAGGTTTATTTGGCTCCTTGTTCTGAAGGCTGTACGTGAAGCATAGTACTGGCACCTGCTTCCAGGGAGGGCCTCAGGAACCTTCCAATCATGGTGGAAGTTGAAGGGAAACCAGCATATCACATGGTGAGAGAGGAAGCAAGAGAGACAGGGAGGAGGTGTCAGTCTCTTTTAAACAACTAGATATCGCATGAACTCACAGGGTAAGAACTCATTCATTACCAAGAGGACAGCACCAAGCCATTCAGGAGGCATCTATCTCCAACATTGGGGATCACATTTTAACGTGAGATTTGAAGGGGACAAACATCCAAACTATGTCAGATACCAAAGCTGACAATGCTTAGGATCTTTAGCTGTTCCAGGTTCTGGGAAAAGGGAGAGAGTTAGCTTCCCTCGTCTATGCTGTGCTACTCCATATTATATTAGTAATTATTGTTCTCTAAAGGTTCTTGAAAGCAAATAAACAAATGCAAGGCAAAACATATGAAATGCAAGGCAAAACATATGAAATGCAAGGGAAATGCATTAAAAACTTTTGAGTGTTAATATATAGGTTTTATTTTATCTTTTTAATTTCTTTTGCTTAACCAAATAGATTATGTAGTTTTGATTAACTGGCCATGAAATAGCTCTGCCTACATAGAATTTCCCATGAATAATTGGTTGTGGAGACTTTTGTGTGTGACCCAAATCCTCCCTCAAAACTGAAGTTTGCCCAGCTATTGGGAGTGTTGGCAAATCATGCCTCTCAGCTGATTCTCTCTAGAATTTATTCTCAGGAGATCTAATTAATAACTTGTCAAGCTGATGTCCATCCTTGGGGACAACTCGTATCTGAAGAATGGCCAGTGAAAGGTATTAAAACTCCATACTCCTGCCTCAATTTAGGGCAACTCTGAAGGGTCACCCCTGCTTCTCAGCTCCCCCTTGAGATTAGCTGAGGTATTTGTTGTGACTGCCTCACATCTCAACTCCCTTTGTCCAATTCAGCTTTTTCGCCACAGTTGTTGGCTCCTAGGATTTTACCCAGTTAAATGTTCTCTACACAAATCTCTATCTCAAATCTGCTTTACAGGGAATGTGGCCTCAGACAGGTTTTCATTAGGTTCTGGACATAACTCTCATTAGTCATTGATATGATTCGGCTGTGTCTCCACCCGAATCTCACCTTGATTGTAATTATCCCCGCATGTCAAGGATGGAGTCAGGTGGAGATCATTGAATCATAGGGGCGGGTTCCCCCTACTGTTCTCCTGGTAGCGAATAAGTCTCACGAGATCTGATGCTTTTAAAATGGGAGTTTCCCTACACAAGCTTTCTTCTCTGCTACCATTTAAGATGTGCCTTTGCTTCTTTTTTGCCTTCTGCCGTGACTATGAGGCCTCCCCAGCCATTTGGAATTGTGAGTTCCTTAAACCTCTTTCCTTTCTAAATTACCCGGTCTTGGGTATGACTTTATTAGCAGCATGAGAACAAACTAGTGCAGTCTGTTCTATAAGCCCAAGTCGGATCCCAGAGTCCCGCTTTTTGTTTTTTTTTTTCTAGCCCATATTTCTACTAAAACTTGACTCATATAGACTTAAAACAAAATAATTAAGCATGGCTAGTATTTATTTAATATTTTATACGTGTCAGGTACTGTATTTTGTAACTTACCTTTTAATAATCTTTCCAAATCTCTAAAAGGAGAATTCTGCTCTTTTATAGAGAAAATAAGGATGGATCAATCTTTTGATTTTTATTACAAGCTTTATTTTGTATAACATATAATAAACTAAAAATATTGAAAGTTTAGAAACCATCAGCACACAATCCAGGTGATGGAAATATACTTCACCTCCAGTTTCCTGATGCCTCTTTATAATACATTTCTCTGGCCCCTCATTCCTGGCCCTTAAAAACCACCAAACTGCTTTCTGTCACTGGACAGTAATTTATACAGTCAAAAAATGTATATAAATAAAATTTTACACTATGCACTTTTTTGTCTGACATTTTATGTTTTTTTCTCTGCATGTTTTACCTCTAGAGTCTGCCTTGTTTCACTTAGTATAGTTATTTTGAGATTCATTCATGTTATAGTATGTATCCATAATTAATTCGGATAAAGCAAGTTAATTCATTAATGTATTGATTGATATTTAGACTGTTTCTAGTTTGGGCTATTATGAATACATGTGCTATGAGCATTTGTTTTGATATCATTATATGAACACCTACTTTTATCTCTCTTGGGTAAATACCCAGGAGTGCAATGGCTGAGTCTTACGGCAGAAGTATGTTTAACTTTTTAAGGGACTCTTAAACTGTTTTTCAAAGGTTACACTTTTTTGTATTCCCATCAGCAGTGTATGAGAGTTTCAGCTTCTCCACATCCAAGCCAGTGCTTGGCTGTTATCAGTCATGCTAATCTTAGCTATTTAAAAATAGATAGTGGCGTCTCATTTTGGTTTTAATTTGCATTGCCCTAAGCATTAATTATGTTGAGCATATGTGCTTATTTACCAAACAAATGTCTACTTTGTAATGTCTGTTCCAGTCTTTCACCCAAGTTTTAAATGGGGTTGTTTGTTTTTCATTATTAAATTTTGAGCTTTTAAAATATATTTTTGATGCAAGCCTTTCATCAGATATATGAATTGCAAATATTTTCTCCCAGCCTGCAGCTTGTCTTTTCAGTCTCTTAATAGATTCTTTTGAAGAGCAGATTCTTTTTTTTAAATTGGATGAGTTCTTCTTATCAATATATTATTATATAAATCAGGCTGTGGGGTCATATCAAAGAAAGCTTTGCCTGACTCAAAGTCCCAAATGTTTTCACATCTTCCCTCTCCTCTCCTTTGGGAACTGAGATTACACGTAAATTCAGTTACTTGAAATTTACTGTCTACTATTGCTCTGTTCATGTTTTTTAAAAATTTATTTTCTCTCTCTATTTTATTTTGAGAGGTGTCTATCTTTTCTTCTTTAATGACTAATGTGCTATCAGCCTACCATGTAGCTGGGACTACAGCCGCATGCTACTATGCCCCGCTAATTTTTGTATTTTTAGTAGAGATGGGATTTCACCATATTGGTCAGGCTGGTCCTGAACTCCTGACTTCGTGATCCACCTGCCTCGGCCTCGCAAAATGCTGAGATTACAGGCGTGAGCCACTGCGCCCAGCCTCCTTTAGTGTATCTTGCATGTCTCTATTTTAGAACATATAGAATACTGTTTCAATAAGCATTTGAATGTTCTTAACTGATAACTCTGGCACCTTGATTTACTCTGGATCAGTTCTGACTCAGTGATTTTTCTCCTTATTATGAACCACGTTCTTCTGTCTTTTGTTGTTACTGTTGTGTCTCTGCTAAACTGTGTCTGGATGTCAGATATGGTGACTTTTATCTTATTGAGTGCTGGAAGTATATATAAATATTCTTGATCTTTGTATTGGTATGTATTTAAGTTTAGTTGGAAAGAGTTTGACTCTTTTTGGTCTTGCTTTAAAAATTCATTAGGTGGGATCAGACCAGTTCTCATTTTAGAGCTAATCACTCCCAACTAGTGAGGCAAGATCCTTCTGGGTATCCCTGGGAATCTTGAGGTGTTTCTGGTTTGGCTGATAAAATAAGCACTATTACTGGACCTTGGTGAGCATGTGTACTGTTACTTTTCATCTTATCTGGGTGTTGTTTCCCCAACCGTAGGTACTTTTCTCTAGGCCTGTCCTAACAATTACTTAGCTATGTACTTTAGGGGGACCCTTTGCAGAGCTCTGGAGTTCTCTTTCTGTGCAGCCCCTTCTTCTCGGAAACCTTGTCCTGAGAGCTCATGTCAACATGGTTTCTGTGGACTCTCAGCTCTGTCCCCTCAGCTCAGGGAGAACGATGGGCTCCTCTTGGGCTTTTCTCCTGCAGTAGTGGGCTGGAAAACTTTCTCCAGGCATAAATTAGGGCAGTTGATAGGCTCACCTTGTTTGAGACTGACTTTACAGGGTCTTGCAAACTTTTGTGGCATACATTTTGGCCATTTTTTTGGTTGTTTCAGGAGGGAGAGAAAGTCTAGTTCTTGTTACTCCATCATGGTCATTGCAGAAGTCAAACTAACTGATATTTCTCAATACAGTCTGTTGCTACACATTGAACTTGCTTAAGATAATTTTTAGATGGCACAGAACTTTCTGTCCATTGAATGAGACTCTCTGCTTATTTTGCAAGTGCTCATTTGTATGGAGACATTTGTATGGAGAAACTTCAAAAAGTTTGTGGAAAAATGAAGTTAAAAGATAAACATTGAAAATGTGATCTTCGGTTTTCATCCCTAAAGAACTGACGGTCCTGGGAACTTAACAATGCCAATGCAGTCTCTTATACATTATTAACTTAAGAAAAATGGGTGCCCTTTCCACATTTGTTGAGATTGGGAAACAAAAAGAAGTCAGAAGGAGCCAAATCAGAGCTGTAAGGTGTATGCCTGACAATTTCCCATTGAGACTCTCACAAAATTGCCTTTGCTTGATGACAGGAATGAGCAGAAACATTGTGGTGTTAGAGGACTGTCTGCTAAAGCTTTCCCAGGTATTTTGCCCTAAAACTTTGGCTAACTTATTCAAAACACTCTCATGATATGCAGATATTATTGTTCTTTGACCTTCCACAAAGTCAACAAGCAAAATGCCTGGAATGTCCCCAAAAAACTGTTGCCGTGACCTTTGCTCTTGAGTGATCCCCTTTAGCTTTGACTGGACCACTTCCACCTTTGGTAGCCATTGCTTTGATTGTGTTTTGCCCTCAGGATCATACTGGGAAAGCCATGTTTTATCTTCTGTTACAATTCTTCAAAGAAATCCTTCAGGATCTTGACCCTAGTTCTTTAAAATTTCCATTGAGAGCTCTCCTCTTGTCTGCAGCTGATCTGAGCACAACACTTTTGGCACCCATGCAGTGGAAAGTTGGTTCAACTTTAATTTTTTAGTCAGAACTGTGTAAGCTGAACCAATTAAGGTGTCTATGATGTTGGCTATTGTTTGTGCTGTTGATTATCAGTCCTCTTCAATTAGGGCACAAACAAGATTAATTTTTTTCCTTGCAAATTGATATGGATGATCTGTCCCTGTGGACTTCATCTTCCACATCATCTCGTTTCTTCTTTAAAAAAGCTGTCCGCTTGTGAACTACTGATTTCTTTGGTGCATTGTCCCCTCAAGCTTCTTGTAAAGCATCAGTGATTTCACCATTCTTTCACTCAAGCTTCATCATAATCTAATGTTTGTTCTTGCTTCAATTTTAGCAGAATTTACATTGCTCTGCTAGGGGCTCTTTTCAAACTAATGTCTACTCCTTCTTACTGTCTCAAACTAGATCCTGTTCAAACATGCTATAATAAATTAGTATGAGTTTATTTTGCTGCCAAAATTGAAACCTTTGCATAGTTTTTTTCATAATATGCATTTTCCATGAACTTTTTAAGGCCTCTCATGTATCCACAGGTAGAGTGCCTTACCTATTCTGACTTCAGTCAATTATTCAAGACCTTTCCTTGTCAGTGATACATTAGAAAGGTAGAGTATTGAAAACTAAGAGTAGCTTCTGCTGATTAAGAAATACTATATCTTTTTCTACTTCTTTCTTTTTTTTTTTTTCTTTCTTTTTTTTTTTTTTTGAGACAGCATCTTTCTCTGTCACCCAGGCTGGAGTGCAGTGGTGTGATCTCAGCTCACTGCAACCTCTGCCTCCCAGGGTCAAGTGATTCTCCTGCCTCAGCCTCCCGAGTAGCTGGGACTATAGGTGCCTGCCACCACACCCAGCTAATTTTTGTATTTTTAGTGGAGACAAGGTTTCACCATATTGGCCAGGCTGGTCTTGAACTCCTGACCTTGTGATCTGCCTGACTCGGCCTCCCAAAGCGCTGGGATTACAGTCATGAGCCACCGTACCTAGCTTTCTACTTCTTTCTTATTATTTTCCTCCTCTCTCATTCCTATATTCTCTCCTTTCTCCTACTTTCCTCCCCACTCCCTGTTTCCTTCCTTTCATCTTTCCTATTTTCAAGACTTAATATTTCTTGAACCTCCGATGTTATCATAGTATGTTATTTGTTTAATTTTCACATAACAATAATAGTTTAAATACAAATAATATTTATTTTCATCCCCATGTTATCAGTATAACAGTAAAGATGTGGAGAGGCCAGCTGGGCATGGTGGCTCAAGCCTGTAATCCCAGCACATTGGGAGGCCGAGGTGGGTGGATCACGAGGTCAGGAGATCGAGACCATCCTGGCTAACACGGTGAAACCCCATCTCTACTAAAAAATAGAAAAAATTAGCTGGGCGTGGTGGCGCGTGCCTGTAGTCCCAGCTACTCGGGAGGCTGAGGCAGGAGAATAGTGTGAACCCGGGAGGCAGAACTTGCAGTGAGCCAAGATCACGCCACTGCACTCCAGCCTGGGTGACAGAGCGAGACTCTGTCTCAAAAAATAAATAAATAAATAAATGAAAATAAAATTAGAAAAATGATGTGGAGAGGCCAAACCAATGGCTCTTATATCCACGTTCTTTCTTCTAAATGATTTCACCTTAGTTTTGGTCTGCATCTCTAACCATAGCTAGTTGCAGCAGGACTTCTATCTGGCCTTGCTGCTCTCATTTTTGGACCTCCTCACTGAAATCAAATTGATCTTTCTAAAATGCAAACCTGGTCTTAGTATTTTATTACTTAAAACCCATTGGTGGCTTTCCATGATTTATGGAATAAAGTCAAAATTCCTGTTTTTGCCCATGTTTCTGTGTGCCTCTCATCCCTACATTTACTGATTCCTGTGTGCCATAAATTGCCAGTTGTCCAGAGTTCATTCTCTTTTTGTACTTGGGAGGACTTCTGCATCCTGCAACTTTTCCCCTGAAACGTGCTTGGAAAATACCTACTCATTTTTTTCAGATTCAGGTTAGCTTTTTACTTCAGTTTCTTTTCCTGAAGCTTATACTGACTGCTCCATATGGCTTTGGGGATTAGCTACTCATTCCTTTGTGCCCTTTGTAGATACACATTTATCATGGAGTCTTTTTTTTTTTTTTTTTTTTGAGACAGAGTCTCACTCTGTCACCAGGCTGGAGTGCAGTGGTGTGATCTCAGCTCACTGCAACCTTTACCTTCCAGGTTCAACTGATTCTCTTGCCTCAGCCTCCCAAGTAACTACAGGCGTGCACCACCGTGCCCAGCTAATTTTTGTATTTTTAGTAGAGACGGGGTTTCACTATGTTGGCCAGGATGGTCTCGATCTCTTGACCTCGTGATCTGCCCACGTTGGCCTCCCAAAGTGCTGGGATTACAGGCATGAACCACCGCTCCCAATCAGTCATGCAGTCTTTATACTTACTTGTTTACTTGCCTGTGAGCTCACTGAATGCAGGGACTATTTCCTTGTTGCTCTAGCACCTACACCAGTACCTGGTATCCAGAAGCTGTATGCTAAATGTTTGTTGAGTGGCTGTTTGACTGAATGATTGTACTCCTAATTAGTAGATAGAAAGCCATGAACTTCCCAGTTCATCATTCTTTGTGCTCAATTCTGGTTTCTTTATTGTGTTCAAAAGAGTTCCTTAGTGACATAAAACTATGGAGCTAGTATGTCAGCTCATTTAAGCAATGATTGGTTTATGTATATAAGAGGCTTCAATAATTATATATTTTTATTTCAGTTTCAATAAATGATCAATTTATTAATTTTCTCTGTTTTGGCTTATTGTTCACATTTAATATCAAATAAAAGTGTTTCACTTAAAATTATTCATGCCAATTATGACAGTTAGGTGAATATTACTTTGATTTACATTCCAGTAGTAGTTTTGGTTGAACCCTGAATATGCTAAGACGTCCCTTTTCTTTTTTCTTATGAACAGGCTACTGTGTTTACATATATTATTAAAATCTTCTTTGAAAATACGAAGAGTGTTACATTTCTTATATTTAGTTCTCTGTGCTTCAGAATTCCTGTGATACTTGCACTTAAGTCCTTCTGAGCAGTTGATGTTGATATTTATGTGGTTAATTTCATGAAACGTGGTGGTTTTCATTTCTATCATTAATTTATACAGGAGATAGACTGTTTTCCAGGTGTAAGCTCAGTCATATAATTAGAAAATTTATAAGCAGAAAGGAGTTATTTGGTCTAACCCATTTATTCTACAGATAGAGAAATTAGAGTCCAGAAACTCTGTCTTCTTTAAAGTCTTACAGGTATTTAAGAAAAAAGAATAGACTTGAGGTTTCTGTGCTCTGAACCCAGTGATCTTGACACTGTAATGATCTTCATCCATATTATTCACAGAAGTAAATATAATCACATATTAAATAAGAAACAAAAATACTAAGGAGATATTATACTGAAAAATGAAATAATATTATCTTAATTATTTTGATCAGATTCAATCTATAGCAGCTTGAAGGCTAATAATTCCAATGATTCTCTGAATAAACCATTTTTCTAATAAGATTACAGGTTTTAGTAATCTAATTATTTTGACTGATGCAAATGTTACCCCGCCAGTCTGAAAAATGTGTTTATTTATATGTCATAAAGAATAATTTATTCCAAAAAGGCTAATTTTCAAAATATATGTATCTTCTGAAACTGTATCTATTTTTTCCCCACGTTTTCTAAATATATTTTAGAGGGCATTTGTAGATTTTCATGGTGCTGAAAAATTAAGGTATAATGGTCTCATGAAGGAGAATAATGTCATTTAGACATTGTAATTTTGGAGGATCACAATACTTTTTGGAATGTGGTTGTTGCAGCACTGGTCACTTATACTAATTATATAATAACATACTATACTAATGCAATAATATACCATATGAAATTATTCAGTGGTAAATTTGTCTTAAATCCTCTAGAATACTGCAAAGAAATAGTTTATATAAGAAAGAGTACCATAGCATATGTGAACACAATATTTCCTATTTTTTTCTTCTTTTTTATTTTTTTGAAGACAAGTTCTCACTCTGTTGCCCAGACTGGAGTTCAGTGCCATGTTCATAGTTCACTGCAACCTCAAACTCCCAAGCTCAAGTGATCCTCTTGATTCAGCCTCTGAAGTAGCTGTGCCTATAGGTGTGCACCACCACACCGGCTAAGTTTTAAAATTTTTTATAGATATGTTGTCCAAGCTGGTCTCAAATTCTTGAGCTCAAGAGATCTTCTCACCTTGGCCTCCCAGAGTGTTGGGATTACAGGCATGAGCCACCATACTCAGCCAATATTTCTTTTGTAAAAGACATTTTCTAACATACTTCTCATTTTAACTAACATAATATTCAAAGTGTAGATCTGAGAAAGGGATAGTGCCTGCAGATCTGGGATCCTACATGCTAATATTATGGGATGCATTCAGATTTGATCAGCAGATATTCCATTTATTCTAGAACACCACCAGCAGAAGAATGTAATTACGTCTATCACTAAAACTTTGTGTCAATACAGACTACTGTATTTGTTATCATAGGTGGTCCTTGGATGGCAGCCTTAAGCAATTTTAAACCTAGACAGGTGATGTACTTTTTCTTCTTGGATAATTTTCATGGTTTTATCTAATTTGGTTGTAACTAATGTGTTTAATATGGCTTGCTTGTTTTTTAAAAAGTTGTTCAGTATCCTTAGAACTCAGTGCTGATTTCTTTTTCTAGCAGGCCTTTTATATAGGACATCTCACTTTCTCCTGGCTCTCTACTACTAGCATGAGGTCTCTGAAAAATCAAGACAGCAAAATAATTTGTTATAGAACAGCCTATGTAGAGGGACAGGGGAGGAGTCATATTCCAAGAGGGAAAGACCTTTGAGCCAGGCTCAATTTGTAGAGGCCGTTGAATGAAAATGAGAGAGAGAGAATGCACACTTTACTGCACTATTAAAGCAAAATTCTGACAATAACTTCTAAAAATGATTCAACTCTTATACACTGAGAATATGACAGACCTTCCAAAAGTATAATTTCTTACATGAACGTCCAGGTATATAAGGAAAAATAACTATTTCATACCAATATCTCCAGCCGCCTTTATTGTTGGTTCACCACATAGGTTTTTATCAGAATCGCAGAACATTAATTTTTTAAATTAGCTACCATTACAACTAGCTTGAGAAGAACTTTCTTTTTAATAATTCGACCCAGATGCATTCTAGATACTCCAGTGTTACGAATCGATGGCTTCATGAGGAGCCGCTGTTGACTCATGCTATCTCTGGACACACTGACAGGAAATGTTTTCTTACACCTGTTTTCCTCCTGCTTTTCCTTGGTAGGACTTAGTTCCTTGGCATAGTTCAGTATCAATGGCAGTCATAGAGAAGTGTTACAGAAACCCAGCTTATTCCAACTTGTGAATTATTTGGCACCCAGGAACCAGGTCTTACAATCTTCAACCCACTTTTTCTTAACATGGCCCCTTTTCTGAAATGTTTATTTATATATGATGTAGGCCTGGGGAAAGGACATGGACTTTCAAAGAAAATATTCTCCAATAGATCTGTCAACTCCAGAGAACCTTCTGACTAAATCTGAAAGAATTCCACTGTGCTCTGATAACATCCTTTAATAATGAAGGAAAAGATATTTTTCCCCCAGGAGGATTTTGTAGTGAAAAGATGGCATAATTTTTTTTAAAAATGTTGTTTATAATCTCATTTGTTTTTTCATTTGTGGGGTGTGTCTTAAATCCTAAATGGTACATCCTTTTTAAAATACTTCTAGTAATAAAATGTTTCTGAAGTTATGTTGTAAATATCATTGGACTATGTTTAATAATGTTAAGTTGATCCCACTTCCCCTGAAATTATATACATAAATGCTGAAAGTATAAATTTACATATACAACTTCATGGAACATTTTTCTTCCAAGTGTGCATTTGCTAGAATTTGCATTGAAAGGTTTTGGAAGGAGCCTGTTGGTATGAATCCTGTGTGAGCAACACTCAGATTTGTTGCATACTGAACAGCATGCTAAATCTCACTTCACAATCTTAGATTTCTCATCTACCATCTTGAGCTGAATTTAAAATGTAACTGCAGTTTATTATGTCACCTGTTCGTCAAACACTGATGCAAAGCTTAGTTTTCAGTGTGAAGAACCCATGACTAGAGAAGGGAAGAAGAAAGGGTCAAGCAGACCTCATTAAAGAGTGTATGGGCAAGAAAACACATCAGATGTCTTGATAGGTTTTTTAAAGTCCTGTTAGACTTGTCATGATTTCCAAAACACTAAATGCCATCTAGTATTTTGGACCCTCCAAAATTACAGTAGAATATTATTATGGGTCATCTTAATTGGAAATATACAGGGAAATCCTGATGATTAATGTAGACTAGTGATAGCTCTCACACATTTATATAACCTATGTTGAAAAGAAAGAAGAAAGGCAGGAAGGAAAGAAGGAAAAAGAGCGGAGAGAGAGGAACAAGAAAACACGTGGATTTGTGGAAATGAAAATTTTTAAATTACTAATTTGCAAGAATGGGTAAGAAAAATACCGAGTATGAACATAAATGCTTTCAATTCCGTTTGTCTCTTAATCCTTCTCAGTCCGTGGCCAGTTTTGAAACTTGGTGTAACTTCCTTCCTTTATTCCTCCCTCCCTTGCTCCCTCCATCCCTTCTTGCCAGCCTCCTTCCCTTCCTCTCTCCTTGAGTTTCCTTCTTCTTTCTTGTTCCCTCCCTCCCTCCCTCTCTCTTTTTTCCCCTTAGTTTCCCCGGAAGCACATATACCAGCCATTTGAATGCTTTCTGCTCATAGATACTGCCAAGCCCCCTCACCCAGACTGCTGAATAGATTTGGTAGAATGGAATGAGAAACATAGACTTTGTGTCTGTGGCGGCCACCTCTGATGTTGCAGACTTTTGCCGTGATTATGCACTCCAGCCGAGGGACGCTAGAGAGGTTGAAATTTCAACTGTGGGATTTGCCATTTTGGAATTTGCAGAAATGTACTGGATATGCTAACAGCAGCCTGGCTAGCCTCCACTTCACAAGGAAGTATTTAAATATACACGTGTAATATGAAGAAAATTGCATTAGATCATAAGGGATGAATTATTTTGTAAATGACTATACCATCAAATACCATACCTGATATCAATCATCTTCATCAGACAGTATCTGTGTATGTAAGTAGATAAACAAAAAAGCAGGAGTTTATTTCTCTCTAATGTATCCTTGACTCTCTAGCAGTGACCTCTGAAATGTCTCTTCTGATCCAGACTTGTTTGAATCATGTGCAACATTTTAGATTTGTCTTCTCTCTGCAAGTTTTTTTTGTTAAGTACCATAACATATTGAACCAAATAGTTTTGCTTGCTTTCTATTGATGACACATGATTTTGGCTTTTATCTTCAGTGGAAAATCAATGTGTCACACGGAGTTCACTAAGAAAAAGGTATGGGGCCTCTTTGTAATTCTTTGTCAGATGATTGCTTTATCTTGATTTATGCCTTCAAACTTTTTCCCATTCAGCAGAAAATATCGTGTCGCTATCTGTGAGAGCAAAGCGATCTATACCAATTTATGCTCTAAGTGTAGCCTCCTTCCAGAACTGCTTATGGAACATATCAACTCACTATAGATTAGGGACATAATGGATTCTTCTTTCTTAAAAGTGGCAGATTGACAATTTTAGTTCATATACAAGCTTTTATATTAACATTAAAACAATATTTCTATGTAAAGTAAAATATTGTAGTTGATTATTATTCGAGGGCCTCCCAGAATTTCAAGGTCTGAAAATAAATTCAGTGTTCCTGGTGGTAACAAAATTGCCCCTACTTCCTTGTATCAGGACTGCCATTTGGAACTGCTGGGGAAGCTCTTTTCAGAAATTATTTTCAAAACAGCATTGTTGCCTTTTGCCAAACTGAAATCTGGTTGTAAACTTTTGAAAACTAGTTCCTTGGAATGGAATTCAAGTTGTCTTCTAAGCAATTTTTTTTAACTCAAACATACATTCTATCTTGCTTTATTATGTCACTATTTGTGTAGGAAACATATTTCTATTTTTACCATTTTCAATTTATTTACATTTACATTTACATTTGTGTGTATATATATATACACACATACATACACTTTAAGTTCTGGGATACATTTGCAGAACTTGCAGTTTTGTGAAATAGGTATACATGTGCTGTCGTGGTTTGCTGCACCCATCAACTCGTCATCTACATTAAGTATTTCTCCTAATGCTATCCCTCCTCTTTCCTTCCTACCCACTGACAGGCCCCAGTGTGTGATGTTCCCCTCCCTGTGTCTATGTGTTCTCATTGTTCAACTCCCACTTATGAGTGAGAACATGTGGTGTTTGGTTTTCTGTTCTTGTGATAGTTTGCTGAGAATGATGGTTTCCAGCTTCATCCATGTCTCTGCAAAAGACATTAATCCATCCTTTTTTATAGCTGCATGGTATTCCATGGTGTATATGTGCCACATATTCTTTATCCAGTCTATCATTGATGGGCATTTGGGTTGGTTCCTAGTCTTTGCTCTTGTGAATAGTGCTGCAATAAACATATGTGTGAATGTGTCTTTATAGTAGAATGATTTATAATCCTTTGGATGTGTACCTAGTAATGAGACTGTTAGGTCAAATGATATTTCTAGTTCTGGATCCTTGAGGAATTGCTACACTGTCTTCCACAATGGTTGAACTAATTTACACTCCCACCAACAGTGTAAAAGCATTCCTATTTCTCCACATCCTCTCTAGCACCTGTTGTTTCCTGACTTTTTAATGATTGCCATTCTAACTGGCGCGAGATGGTATCTCATTGGACCAGGGGTGATGAGCTTTTTTTTTTTTTTTTTCTTCGAGACAGCCTCACTCTGTCACCCAGGGTGGAGTGCAGTGGCACAATTTCGGCTCACTGCAACCTCCACCTAATGGGTTCAAGCAATTCTCCTGCCTTAGCCTCTTGAGTAGCTGGGATTACAGATATATACCACCACGCCTGGCTAAAGTTTTTTTGTGTGTTTTTGGTAGAGACAGAGTTTCACCATAGTGGCCAGGCAAGTCTCAAACTCCTGACCTTGTGATCCACTCGCCTTGGCCTCCCAAAGTGATGGGATTACAGGCGTGAGCCACCACGCCCAGCCTATGATGAGCTTTTTCTCATGTGTTTATTGGCCGCATAAATGTCTTCTTTTGAGAAGTGTCTGTTCATATCCTTTTCCCACTTTTTGATGGGGTTGTTTTTTTCTTGTAAATTTGTTTAAGTTCCTTGTAGATTCTGGATATTAGCCCTTTGTTAGATGGATAGATTGCAAAAATTTTCTCCCACTCTGTAGGTTGTGTGTTCACTCCGATGATAGTGTCTTTTGCTGTGCAGAAGCTATCTTTAGTTTAATTAGATCCCATTTCTCAATTTTGGCTTTTGTTGCCACTGCTTTTGGTGTTTTAGTCGTGAAGTCTTTGCCTATGCCTATGTTCTGAATGGTATTGGCTAGGTTGTCTTCTAGAGTTTTTATGGTTTTAGATCTTATGTTTAAGTCTTTAATCCATCTTGAGTTAATTATTTTATAAGGTGTAAGGAAGGGGTCCACTTTCAGCTTTCTTCATTTGGCTAGCCAGTTTTCCCATCACCATTTATTAAATAGTCAATCTTTCCCCATTGTTTGTTTTCGTCAGGTGTGTCAGAGATATGTTGTATATTTCATGGTACAATGCCTTCTGTCAATGGGGAAAAATAACAAGCATATATGGGATGAATGAAGTCTGCTATGGTTAAGGTTGAGAATATTTACTGATCCTTGAGTTCAGTCTCCAGGAATGTTGGAAATAGAGAATGGAGATAATGGAGATAAAGAAAAGTTCTGAAAATGACACTTCCCATAGTGTCAAAATTGTGATCTATTGCAGAATTCTGTGATACATCAAAATCTCTGTTTATACTGAGGTTTGTTATTGTGTATGAGCATATCTTTATCAGGTGTAGGCTATTTCTATACTTTCATGTCTTTAAATCAATGTTTCTATTCACATATGTATATGTGCAAATAGAAGCATGTTAATATTATATATATATATTTTCTGTCATTACCATGATTGCTATGATTATCATTAGCATGTATTATTAGTGTGACCGAAGTATCATCAGTATCAGTTTCTTTCTCACTGCAGTGCTCCTGTAATGCTTCATTTCTACAGAGCCAACCTACACCCACCGTTTCCCTGACTATAACTTTACCTAAAGTATAAGCCCTTATAAAGCCATGAAAGCCTACCAAGAATTGTCAAAGAAGCTAGGCAGCAGCCAGGCTCTGCCTTAGGAAAAGATTTTACTTTTTATTATCATGTGCAGTACTTAACTACTTGTTTTGACCTCTAAGATTTTGCTCTCCTATATTTCTATCCCCTGGCTTTCTGATATTTCATGTGATTATATTTGAAATTTTAACCTTGCTTTTCTTTTTGGAATCTCTGATATCTCTGCTGCCACAGGTAATGACAGGTTCCTCTCTAACTGTTGGTGTTATCCCTGGTCAGATTATTACTGATGACAGAAGTAGATGTTTTACGTGGATTCTCTCGATATCAGAAACAAATACAGATATCACAACTCAAAAATGACAGACTGATAACCATTATGAACTTAGATGCAACATTCTTAATACAATATTAGCAAATTGAGTCTAGGAATATTTAAAAATGATAATGTGTTTTAACCAAGTGGGGTTTATCTCAAGTTGGTTTCAACAACTGAAAATCTACCATGCTGACAGAAAAAAGAAAAATCACGTGACACTCTCAATAGATGCAAAAAAGGAATTTACAAAATGTAACACATTTTTTAAATTAAAAACTCCCAGCAAACTGAGGATAGAAAAGTACATTTTCAAACTGATTATGTGTTTACAAAAAATCTATAGCAAACATCTTACTTAAAATGGTGAAAGCCTTAATACTTTCTACATAAGATTATGAAAAATGCAATGATGTCCTCTCTCCCTAGTTCTTTAAAGTATTGCATTCAATATTAAATAAGTGGAAATATATACCAAGTTCATTGATAAATATTTAATACTTATGAGATGATAATTCTCCTGAAATTGATCTCTAGATTCAGTGGAATTCCCATGAAACCTTATAGGTCCTTTTGGATAAATTACAAAACTGATTCTAAAACAGGGAGAAAGAAAGAAGGGAAGGAAGGAGGAATGGACAGAAAGAAGAAAGAAATAAAGAGAAAAGAAAAGAAAATAAGAAATAAGTGACACCCAAGTTGGGAAGAAAGAAAAATACTATTCTCACGTGATGTCAACATATACATAGAAAATCCTTAGGCATCTGCAGAAGTGTGCTAGAGGTATGAAGTGAATTTAACAAAGTTGTAGGATGAAAGATCAATAAATAAAATCAATTGTGTTTCTATACACAATCAACACCAATTAGAAAATAAAATTATGTAAGCAATTTAACTTATAATAGCCTCAAAAATAATAAAATAATTCAGAATAAATTTAATAAAAGGTATGCTGATCCAAAATTTCTAAATCACTAATACGAGAGATTGAATAGGTAGAAATATGTATCAAGTTCATTGGTAAATATACATGTCATACTTATTAGATGATAATTCTTCTGAAACTGATCTCCAGATTTGGCACAATCCCAGTCAAACCTATAGGCCTTTTTGGAGAAATTACAAAGCTGATTCTAATTTTTTTTTTTAAATGCAGAAGTCCTAGAATAGCCAGAGCATGTTTTAGAAAGAAGAATAAAGTTGGAAAACTTTCCAAATTTCAAGACATATTGTAAAGCTACACTAAACAGTACAGTAAACTTACTGGCATGAAGAAGACATATATATCAGTGAAACAGAATAAATAATTTAGAAATATATCCTGCCTTACATGGCCAAAGTTGCCAAAATATTTCAATAAGGAAATCAATGTCTTTATAAAGATGGTACTATTAAAATTGGATATTAAATGGAGAATATGAACTTCAGAATTACCTCACACCATATCCTCAAATTAACTCAACATGTATTTTATACATAATGTAAATATAAAATGTATAAAGCTTACTGAATAGGAAAAATTTTTAATAATCTTACTATAGCTAAAAATTTTTTAGATAAGAAAAGGATGGATGAAAATGGAAAAAAATAGTAAGTTGGACTTCATGAAATTAAGACTTTTGCAACTTAAAACATAGCATCAAAAAATGAAAAGGCAAACCACAGATTGGGACAGAATAATTTTAAATATGTCTGATAAAGAACTTTCATCTAGAATGTACACATAACTAAAAAACTAAATAACAAAACACAAATAACTCATTTAACGTAATATTTTGACCTAAATGGGCCAAATATTTGTACAGATATTTTAATTTAAAAAGAGATGATGTCCAATACACAAATGAAAAGATACTTAACGTTACCCGTCATCAGGGAAATGCAAGTTAAAACCACATTGAGGTACCACTGTACACCCACTGGAGTGGCTGACACGAGCAGAACTGACCATACCACATGATGTGAAGAATTGCTATTCACACCTGGCTAGTGGGACTTCAAAATGGTACAGACATTTTGGAAAGCAGTTTGGCAGTTTCTTTTAATGTTAAACTTAGTACTGATCATATAGCCAAATAATTCCACTGCGACTCAAAATAAATAAAAACATATCCGTACCAAGCCTCATCCTTGAAGTTCATAGCAGATGTGTCCATCAACTTGTAAATGGATAAACCAGTTGTAGATGGAGTACCACTCAACAATAAAAAGGAGCAAACTGATACAACAGCAATATAAATGAATATCAAAAGCATTATGCTCAGTGAAAGAAGCTAGACATGAAAGACACCAATGTATCATTCCACTAATAGGATACTCTAGAAAATGCAAACTGTAGAAACAGAAGCAGATTAGTGGTTGCCTGTGTTCAGGAATGGAGAAAAGATCAAATGCAAAACAGCAAAAGAAAACGTTTTGTGATGATGCAGATTTTCTGTATCTTGATCATGATTGTGGTCAAATGATGATATTCATCTGCCATAACCCATTAAATTGCACATTGAAAAGGGTGAATTTTACTGTGTGTACATTATACTTAAATGGAGCTGTAAATATGTTTGGAGCTTATCTGTGAACATTAGTTGCAGAGCAGGAGTTACTTTTATAGAGTGGAAATCTGCTGAGTGCCAACTTGAGAAGGGTTGAAAAAAATTAGAACCTTCTTCCAACACATTTCAGTTAGAACACTCTTAGGATGTCGTTACAGCTGCGCTCTATATTGGAGTCTCTGATGAAGTCACATGTCTGACGATCTCAGCATGCCTTTAATCAACAGAATATACACGTGTTTTCTTTTATTACTATAAAGGATATACCAAACAACTTTTTCAAGACTTTACTTCAAAAAGGCACGTAGTTTTGCAACATTTTTGGTAAGTCTTTAATTATTTCAAAATGAAAAATTGAAAATAAAATGCAATTATTTACTCAGGCCCCCCAAAAAAAGGTCTGTACGGGGAATGCATGTGGTGTGTGTGTGTGTGTGTGTGTAAGTGTGTGATTTGAAGAATTGAAAAAATTTTAGTGGGGTTTTGTAGCATCACTTTGATAGCATCCTGTAATTTTGTATTGTGTTTGAAATAAAAATAAAGTGAATACACTGATAAAAGAATTTGAAAAGAATTTGCATTATTGCCTAAATTATGTGAGGTTTCCACAGTGGCATGAATCGAGCATCTTTAACCTACATAACAATATATCAGAAGTATTAGGTAAAAAATAAGTAAACTAGTATAACAAAGTTAAATATTTCTAAAGGAAAATTATAGCTTTATTTTTTTTTCCTGAAATGTTTTGAGGAGATATTTACACCAAAAGATATTATCACTGATCAATGAAACTTTTTCAGAATTTGCTTGTGTCCCACCAATATTTGATTACATAGTGCTTCTGTGAGTTCCATTTCATTAATTTAGCTTTGACAGGAGAGAAGGCAATGGCTCTGCAGCCTCTCTCGGTGTGGCATGATCCTGGTTCCGCTGGCTGATCTCTATTAGAACCATGGCCTTAATCATGCCTTTCATGCTTCTAACTTGATTTGCATTTGTTGTGTGATCCAAATTTATTCTCTCGTTTAGTCGCTTCCACCCATAGAAAAGCAGGTCTTTTTCATTTCTCCTTCACCATTGCCCCCATTTTTTCTTCTTGTCCTCCCATGATGAAAAACAAGACAGAAAACAAACTATAACAACAACAGACACCTTTTGTCTGTGGTCACCAATGCATTGTAGCACTAAACTTTGTTCAAAATCTCTAGATCTGACCTCTATATCTGCTGTTCCCAGAGTTTTTCAATGTGTTCTCTAGACTGCTGTGACCCACTGACAGAAAGTCTAGCTATATTTAATTGAAAGTTATTACTGTCTGATATGGTTTGGCTGTGTCCCCACTGAAATCTCATCTTGCACTGTAGCTCCCATAATTCACATGTTGTGGGAGGGACCCAGTGAGAGGTAAGTGGATCATGGGGGCAGTTTTCCCCACACTGTTCTAGTGGTAGTGAATAAGTCTCATGAGATCTGATGGTTTTATAAGGGGAAACCCCTTTCGCCTTTCACTTGGTTCTCATTTGCTGTCTGCCTGCTGCCATGTAAGATGCGCCTTTCGCCTTCTGCCATAACTGTGAGGCCTCCTCAGCCATGTGGAACTGTGAATTCATTAAACCTCTTTTTCTTTATAAATGACCCAGTCTTGGGTATGTCTTTATCAGCAGCATGAAAATTGACTAATACACTCACTGTCCATGAATGATACTCTGTTAGCCCATTTGCATTGTTATAAAGAAATACCTGAGGCTGGGTAATTTATAAAGAAATGCGGTTTATTTGGCTCTTTGTTGTGAAGGCTGTACATGAAGCATAGTACTGGCACCTGCTTCCAGGGAGGGCCTCAGGAACCTTCCAATCATGGTGGAAGGTGAAGGGAAACCAGCATATCACATGGTGAGAGAGGAAGCAAGAGAGACAGGGAGGAGGTGTCAGTCTCTTTTAAACAACCAGATATCGCATGAACTCACAGGGTAAGAACTCATTCATTACCAAGAGGACAGCACCAAGCCATTCAGGAGGCATCTATCTCCAACATTGGGGATCACATTTTAACGTGAGATTTGAAGGGGACAAACATCCAAACTATGTCAGATACCAAAGCTGACAATGCTTAGGATCTTTAGCTGTTCCAGGTTCTGGGAAAAGGGAGAGAGTTAGCTTCCCTCGTCTATGCTGTGCTACTCCATATTATATTAGTAATTATTGTTCTCTAAAGGTTCTTAAAAGCAAATAAACAAATGCAAGGCAAAACATATAAAAGGCAAGGCAAAACATACGAAATGCAAGGCAAATGCATTAAAAAACTTTTGAGTGTTAATACATAGATTTTATTTTATCTTTTTAATTTCTTTTGCTTAACCAAATAGATTATGTAGTTTTGATTAACTGGCCATGAAATAGCTCTGCCTACATAGAATTTCCCATGAATAATTGGTTGTGGAGACTTTTGTGTGTGACCCAAATCCTCCCTCAAAACTGAAGTTTGCCCAGCTATTGGGAGTGTTGGCAAATCATGCCTCTCAGCTGATTCTCTCTAGAATTTATTCTCAGGAGATCTAATTAATAACTTGTCAAGCTGATGTCCATCCTTGGGGACAACTCGTATCTGAAGAATGGCCAGTGAAAGGTATTAAAACTCCATACTCCTGCCTCAATTTAGGGCAACTCTGAAGGGTCACCCCTGCTTCTCAGCTCCCCCTTGAGATTAGCTGAGGTATTTGTTGTGACTGCCTCACATCTCAACTCCCTTTGTCCAATTCAGCTTTTTCGCCACAGTTGTTGGCTCCTAGGATTTTACCCAGTTAAATGTTCTCTACACAAATCTCTATCTCAAATCTGCTTTACAGGGAATGTGGCCTCAGACAGGTTTTCATTAGGTTCTGGACATAACTCTCATTAGTCATTGATATGATTCGGCTGTGTCTCCACCCGACTCTCACCTTGATTGTAATTATCCCCGCATGTCAAGGATGGAGTCAGGTGGAGATCATTGAATCATAGGGGCGGGTTCCCCCTACTGTTCTCCTGGTAGCGAATAAGTCTCACGAGATCTGATGCTTTTAAAATGGGAGTTTCCCTACACAAGCTTTCTCCTCTGCTACCATTTAAGATGTGCCTTTGCTTCTTTTTTGCCTTCTGCCGTGACTGTGAGGCCTCCCCAGCCATGTGGAATTGTGAGTTCCTTAAACCTCTTTCCTTTCTAAATTACCCGGTCTTGGGTATGACTTTATTAGCAGCATGAGAACAAACTAGTGCAGTCTGTTCTATAAGCCCAAGTCGGATCACAGAGTCCCGGTTTCCGTTTTTTTTTTCTAGCCCATATTTCTACTAAAACTTGACTCATATAGACTTAAAACAAAATAATTAAGCATGGCTAGTATTTATTTAATATTTTATACGTGTCAGGTACTGTATTTTGTAACTTATCTTTTAATAATCTTTCCAAATCTCTAAAAGGAGAATTCTGCTCTTTTATAGAGAAAATAAGGATGGCTCAATCTTTTGATTTTTATTACAAGCTTTATTTTGTATAACATATAATAAACTAAAAATATTGAAAGTTTAGAAACCATCAGCACACAATCCAGGTGATGGAAATATACTTCACCTCCAGTTTCCTGATGCCTCTTTATAATACATTTCTCTGGCCCCTCATTCCTGGCCCTTAAAAACCACCAAACTGCTTTCTGTCACTGGACAGTAATTTATACAGTCAAAAAATGTATATAAATAAAATTTTACACTATGCACTTTTTTGTCTGACATTTTATGTTTTTTTCTCTGCATGTTTTACCTCTAGAGTCTGCCTTGTTTCACTTAGTATAGTTATTTTGAGATTCATTCATGTTATAGTATGTATCCATAATTAATTCGGATAAAGCAAGTTAATTCATTAATGTATTGATTGATATTTAGACTGTTTCTAGTTTGGGCTATTATGAATACATGTGCTATGAACATTTGTGTTGATATCATTATATGAACACCTACTTTTATCTCTCTTGGGTAAATACCCAGGAGTGCAATGGCTGAGTCTTACGGCAGAAGTATGTTTAACTTTTTAAGGGACTCTTAAACTGTTTTTCAAAGGTTACACTTTTTTGTATTCCCATCAGCAGTGTATGAGAGTTTCAGCTTCTCCACATCCAAGCCAGTGCTTGGCTGTTATCAGTCATGCTAATCTTAGCTATTTAAAAATAGATAGTGGCGTCTCATTTTGGTTTTAATTTGCATTGCCCTAAGCATTAATTATGTTGAGCATATGTGCTTATTTACCAAACAAATGTCTACTTTGTAATGTCTGTTCCAGTCTTTCACCCAAGTTTTAAATGGGGTTGTTTGTTTTTCATTATTAAATTTTGAGCTTTTAAAATATATTTTTGATGCAAGCCTTTCATCAGATATATGAATTGCAAATATTTTCTCCCAGCCTGCAGCTTGTCTTTTCAGTCTCTTAATAGATTCTTTTGAAGAGCAGATTCTTTTTTTTAAATTGGATGAGTTCTTCTTATCAATATATTATTATATAAATCATGCTGTGGGGTCATATCAAAGAAAGCTTTGCCTGACTCAAAGTCCCAAATGTTTTCACATCTTCCCTCTCCTCTCCTTTGGGAACTGAGATTACACGTAAATTCAGTTACTTGAAATTTACTGTCTACTATTGCTCTGTTCATGTTTTTTAAAAATTTATTTTCTCTCTCTATTTTATTTTGAGAGGTGTCTATCTTTTCTTCTTTAATGACTAATGTGCTATCAGCCTACCATGTAGCTGGGACTACAGCCGCATGCTACTATGCCCCGCTAATTTTTGTATTTTTAGTAGAGATGGGATTTCACCATATTGGTCAGGCTGGTCCTGAACTCCTGACTTCGTGATCCACCTGCCTCGGCCTCGCAAAATGCTGAGATTACAGGCGTGAGCCACTGCGCCCAGCCTCCTTTAGTGTATCTTGCATGTCTCTATTTTAGAACATATAGAATACTGTTTCAATAAGCATTTGAATGTTCTTAACTGATAACTCTGGCACCTTGATTTACTCTGGATCAGTTCTGACTCAGTGATTTTTCTCCTTATTATGAGCCACGTTCTTCTGTCTTTTGTTGTTACTGTTGTGTCTCTGCTAAACTGTGTCTGGATGTCAGATATGGTGACTTTTATCTTATTGAGTGCTGGAAGTATATATAAATATTCTTGATCTTTGTATTGGTATGTATTTAAGTTTAGTTGGAAAGAGTTTGACTCTTTTTGGTCTTGCTTTAAAAATTCATTAGGTGGGATCAGACCAGTTCTCATTTTAGAGCTAATCACTCCCAACTAGTGAGGCAAGATCCTTCTGGGTATCCCTGGGAATCTTGAGGTGTTTCTGGTTTGGCTGATAAAATAAGCACTATTACTGGACCTTGGTGAGCATGTGTACTGTTACTTTTCATCTTATCTGGGTGTTGTTTCCCCAACCGTAGGTACTTTTCTCTAGGCCTGTCCTAACAATTACTTAGCTATGTACTTTAGGGGGACCCTTTGCAGAGCTCTGGAGTTCTCTTTCTGTGCAGCCCCTTCTTCTCGGAAACCTTGTCCTGAGAGCTCATGTCAACATGGTTTCTGTGGACTCTCAGCTCTGTCCCCTCAGCTCAGGGAGAACGATGGGCTCCTCTTGGGCTTTTCTCCTGCAGTAGTGGGCTGGAAAACTTTCTCCAGGCATAAATTAGGGCAGTTGATAGGCTCACCTTGTTTGAGACTGACTTTACAGGGTCTTGCAAACTTTTGTGGCATACATTTTGGCCATTTTTTTGGTTGTTTCAGGAGGGAGAGAAAGTCTAGTTCTTGTTACTCCATCATGGTCATTGCAGAAGTCAAACTAACTGATATTTCTCAATACAGTCTGTTGCTACACATTGAACTTGCTTAAGATAATTTTTAGATGGCACAGAACTTTCTGTCCATTGAATGAGACTCTCTGCTTATTTTGCAAGTGCTCATTTGTATGGAGACATTTGTATGGAGAAACTTCAAAAAGTTTGTGGAAAAATGAAGTTAAAAGATAAACATTGAAAATGTGATCTTCGGTTTTCATCCCTAAAGAACTGACGGTCCTGGGAACTTAACAATGCCAATGCAGTCTCTTATACATTATTAACTTAAGAAAAATGGGTGCCCTTTCCACATTTGTTGAGATTGGGAAACAAAAAGAAGTCAGAAGGAGCCAAATCAGAGCTGTAAGGTGTATGCCTGACAATTTCCCATTGAGACTCTCACAAAATTGCCTTTGCTTGATGACAGGAATGAGCAGAAACATTGTGGTGTTAGAGGACTGTCTGCTAAAGCTTTCCCAGGTATTTTGCCCTAAAACTTTGGCTAACTTATTCAAAACACTCTCATGATATGCAGATATTATTGTTCTTTGACCTTCCACAAAGTCAACAAGCAAAATGCCTGGAATGTCCCCAAAAAACTGTTGCCGTGACCTTTGCTCTTGAGTGATCCCCTTTAGCTTTGACTGGACCACTTCCACCTTTGGTAGCCATTGCTTTGATTGTGTTTTGCCCTCAGGATCATACTGGGAAAGCCATGTTTTATCTTCTGTTACAATTCTTCAAAGAAATCCTTCAGGATCTTGACCCTAGTTCTTTAAAATTTCCATTGAGAGCTCTCCTCTTGTCTGCAGCTGATCTGAGCACAACACTTTTGGCACCCATGCAGTGGAAAGTTGGTTCAACTTTAATTTTTTAGTCAGAACTGTGTAAGCTGAACCAATTAAGATGTCTATGATGTTGGCTATTGTTTGTGCTGTTGATTATCAGTCCTCTTCAATTAGGGCACAAACAAGATTAATTTTTTTCCTTGCAAATTGATATGGATGATCTGTCCCTGTGGACTTCATCTTCCACATCATCTCGTTTCTTCTTTAAAAAAGCTGTCCGCTTGTGAACTACTGATTTCTTTGGTGCATTGTCCCCTCAAGCTTCTTGTAAAGCATCAGTGATTTCACCATTCTTTCACTCAAGCTTCATCATAATCTAATGTTTGTTCTTGCTTCAATTTTAGCAGAATTTACATTGCTCTGCTAGGGGCTCTTTTCAAACTAATGTCTACTCCTTCTTACTGTCTCAAACTAGATCCTGTTCAAACATGCTATAATAAATTAGTATGAGTTTATTTTGCTGCCAAAATTGAAACCTTTGCATAGTTTTTTTTCATAATATGCATTTTCCATGAACTTTTTAAGGCCTCTCATGTATCCACAGGTAGAGTGCCTTACCTATTCTGACTTCAGTCAATTATTCAAGACCTTTCCTTGTCAGTGATACATTAGAAAGGTAGAGTATTGAAAAATAAGAGTAGCTTCTGCTGATTAAGAAATACTATATCTTTTTCTACTTCTTTCTTTTTTTTTTTCTTTCTTTTTTTTTTTTTTTGAGACAGCATCTTTCTCTGTCACCCAGGCTGGAGTGCAGTGGTGTGATCTCAGCTCACTGCAACCTCTGCCTCCCAGGGTCAAGTGATTCTCCTGCCTCAGCCTCCCGAGTAGCTGGGACTATAGGTGCCTGCCACCACACCCAGCTAATTTTTGTATTTTTAGTGGAGACAAGGTTTCACCATATTGGCCAGGCTGGTCTTGAACTCCTGACCTTGTGATCTGCCTGACTCGGCCTCCCAAAGCGCTGGGATTACAGTCATGAGCCACCGTACCTAGCTTTCTACTTCTTTCTTATTATTTTCCTCCTCTCTCATTCCTATATTCTCTCCTTTCTCCTACTTTCCTCCCCACTCCCTGTTTCCTTCCTTTCATCTTTCCTATTTTCAAGACTTAATATTTCTTGAACCTCCGATGTTATCATAGTATGTTATTTGTTTAATTTTCACATAACAATAATAGTTTAAATACAAATAATATTTATTTTCATCCCCATGTTATCAGTATAACAGTAAAGATGTGGAGAGGCCAGCTGGGCATGGTGGCTCAAGCCTGTAATCCCAGCACATTGGGAGGCCGAGGTGGGTGGATCACGAGGTCAGGAGATCGAGACCATCCTGGCTAACACGGTGAAACCCCATCTCTACTAAAAAATAGAAAAAATTAGCTGGGCGTGGTGGCGCGTGCCTGTAGTCCCAGCTACTCGGGAGGCTGAGGCAGGAGAATAGTGTGAACCCGGGAGGCAGAACTTGCAGTGAGCCAAGATCACGCCACTGCACTCCAGCCTGGGTGACAGAGCGAGACTCTGTCTCAAAAAATAAATAAATAAATGAATGAAAATAAAATTTAAAAAATGATGTGGAGAGGCCAAACCAATGGCTCTTATATCCACGTTCTTTCTTCTAAATGATTTCACCTTAGTTTTGGTCTGCATCTCTAACCATAGCTAGTTGCAGCAGGACTTCTATCTGGCCTTGCTGCTCTCATTTTTGGACCTCCTCACTGAAATCAAATTGATCTTTCTAAAATGCAAACCTGGTCTTAGTATTTTATTACTTAAAACCCATTGGTGGCTTTCCATGATTTATGGAATAAAGTCAAAATTCCTGTTTTTGCCCATGTTTCTGTGTGCCTCTCATCCCTACATTTACTGATTCCTGTGTGCCATAAATTGCCAGTTGTCCAGAGTTCATTCTCTTTTTGTACTTGGGAGGACTTCTGCATCCTGCAACTTTTCCCCTGAAACGTGCTTGGAAAATACCTACTCATTTTTTTCAGATTCAGGTTAGCTTTTTACTTCAGTTTCTTTTCCTGAAGCTTATACTGACTGCTCCATATGGCTTTGGGGATTAGCTACTCATTCCTTTGTGCCCTTTGTAGATACACATTTATCATGGAGTCTTTTTTTTTTTTTTTTTTTTTGAGACAGAGTCTCACTCTGTCACCAGGCTGGAGTGCAGTGGTGTGATCTCAGCTCACTGCAACCTTTACCTTCCAGGTTCAACTGATTCTCTTGCCTCAGCCTCCCAAGTAACTACAGGCGTGCACCACCGTGCCCAGCTAATTTTTGTATTTTTAGTAGAGACGGGGTTTCACTATGTTGGCCAGGATGGTCTCGATCTCTTGACCTCGTGATCTGCCCACGTTGGCCTCCCAAAGTGCTGGGATTACAGGCATGAACCACCGCTCCCAATCAGTCATGCAGTCTTTATACTTACTTGTTTACTTGCCTGTGAGCTCACTGAATGCAGGGACTATTTCCTTGTTGCTCTAGCACCTACACCAGTACCTGGTATCCAGAAGCTGTATGCTAAATGTTTGTTGAGTGGCTGTTTGACTGAATGATTGTACTCCTAATTAGTAGATAGAAAGCCATGAACTTCCCAGTTCATCATTCTTTGTGCTCAATTCTGGTTTCTTTATTGTGTTCAAAAGAGTTCCTTAGTGACATAAAACTATGGAGCTAGTATGTCAGCTCATTTAAGCAATGATTGGTTTATGTATATAAGAGGCTTCAATAATTATATATTTTTATTTCAGTTTCAATAAATGATCAATTTATTAATTTTCTCTGTTTTGGGTTATTGTTCACATTTAATATCAAATAAAAGTGTTTCACTTAAAATTATTCATGCCAATTATGACAGTTAGGTGAATATTACTTTGATTTACATTCCAGTAGTAGTTTTGGTTGAACCCTGAATATGCTAAGACGTCCCTTTTCTTTTTTCTTATGAACAGGCTACTGTGTTTACATATATTATTAAAATCTTCTTTGAAAATACGAAGAGTGTTACATTTCTTATATTTAGTTCTCTGTGCTTCAGAATTCCTGTGATACTTGCACTTAAGTCCTTCTGAGCAGTTGATGTTGATATTTATGTGGTTAATTTCATGAAACGTGGTGGTTTTCATTTCTATCATTAATTTATACAGGAGATAGACTGTTTTCCAGGTGTAAGCTCAGTCATATAATTAGAAAATTTATAAGCAGAAAGGAGTTATTTGGTCTAACCCATTTATTCTACAGATAGAGAAATTAGAGTCCAGAAACTCTGTCTTCTTTAAAGTCTTACAGGTATTTAAGAAAAAAGAATAGACTTGAGGTTTCTGTGCTCTGAACCCAGTGATCTTGACACTGTAATGATCTTCATCCATATTATTCACAGAAGTAAATATAATCACATATTAAATAAGAAACAAAAATACTAAGGAGATATTATACTGAAAAATGAAATAATATTATCTTAATTATTTTGATCAGATTCAATCTATAGCAGCTTGAAGGCTAATAATTCCAATGATTCTCTGAATAAACCATTTTTCTAATAAGATTACAGGTTTTAGTAATCTAATTATTTTGACTGATGCAAATGTTACCCCGCCAGTCTGAAAAATGTGTTTATTTATATGTCATAAAGAATAATTTATTCCAAAAAGGCTAATTTTCAAAATATATGTATCTTCTGAAACTGTATCTATTTTTTCCCCACGTTTTCTAAATATATTTTAGAGGGCATTTGTAGATTTTCATGGTGCTGAAAAATTAAGGTATAATGGTCTCATGAAGGAGAATAATGTCATTTAGACATTGTAATTTTGGAGGATCACAATACTTTTTGGAATGTGGTTGTTGCAGCACTGGTCACTTATACTAATTATATAATAACATACTATACTAATGCAATAATATACCATATGAAATTATTCAGTGGTAAATTTGTCTTAAATCCTCTAGAATACTGCAAAGAAATAGTTTATATAAGAAAGAGTACCATAGCATATGTGAACACAATATTTCCTATTTTTTTCTTCTTTTTTATTTTTTTGAAGACAAGTTCTCACTCTGTTGCCCAGACTGGAGTTCAGTGCCATGTTCATAGTTCACTGCAACCTCAAACTCCCAAGCTCAAGTGATCCTCTTGATTCAGCCTCTGAAGTAGCTGTGCCTATAGGTGTGCACCACCACACCGGCTAAGTTTTAAAATTTTTTATAGATATGTTGTCCAAGCTGGTCTCAAATTCTTGAGCTCAAGAGATCTTCTCACCTTGGCCTCCCAGAGTGTTGGGATTACAGGCATGAGCCACCATACTCAGCCAATATTTCTTTTGTAAAAGACATTTTCTAACATACTTCTCATTTTAACTAACATAATATTCAAAGTGTAGATCTGAGAAAGGGATAGTGCCTGCAGATCTGGGATCCTACATGCTAATATTATGGGATGCATTCAGATTTGATCAGCAGATATTCCATTTATTCTAGAACACCACCAGCAGAAGAATGTAATTACGTCTATCACTAAAACTTTGTGTCAATACAGACTACTGTATTTGTTATCATAGGTGGTCCTTGGATGGCAGCCTTAAGCAATTTTAAACCTAGACAGGTGATGTACTTTTTCTTCTTGGATAATTTTCATGGTTTTATCTAATTTGGTTGTAACTAATGTGTTTAATATGGCTTGCTTGTTTTTTAAAAAGTTGTTCAGTATCCTTAGAACTCAGTGCTGATTTCTTTTTCTAGCAGGCCTTTTATATAGGACATCTCACTTTCTCCTGGCTCTCTACTACTAGCATGAGGTCTCTGAAAAATCAAGACAGCAAAATAATTTGTTATAGAACAGCCTATGTAGAGGGACAGGGGAGGAGTCATATTCCAAGAGGGAAAGACCTTTGAGCCAGGCTCAATTTGTAGAGGCCGTTGAATGAAAATGAGAGAGAGAGAATGCACACTTTACTGCACTATTAAAGCAAAATTCTGACAATAACTTCTAAAAATGATTCAACTCTTATACACTGAGAATATGACAGACCTTCCAAAAGTATAATTTCTTACATGAACGTCCAGGTATATAAGGAAAAATAACTATTTCATACCAATATCTCCAGCCGCCTTTATTGTTGGTTCACCACATAGGTTTTTATCAGAATCGCAGAACATTAATTTTTTAAATTAGCTACCATTACAACTAGCTTGAGAAGAACTTTCTTTTTAATAATTCGACCCAGATGCATTCTAGATACTCCAGTGTTACGAATCGATGGCTTCATGAGGAGCCGCTGTTGACTCATGCTATCTCTGGACACACTGACAGGAAATGTTTTCTTACACCTGTTTTCCTCCTGCTTTTCCTTGGTAGGACTTAGTTCCTTGGCATAGTTCAGTATCAATGGCAGTCATAGAGAAGTGTTACAGAAACCCAGCTTATTCCAACTTGTGAATTATTTGGCACCCAGGAACCAGGTCTTACAATCTTCAACCCACTTTTTCTTAACATGGCCCCTTTTCTGAAATGTTTATTTATATATGATGTAGGCCTGGGGAAAGGACATGGACTTTCAAAGAAAATATTCTCCAATAGATCTGTCAACTCCAGAGAACCTTCTGACTAAATCTGAAAGAATTCCACTGTGCTCTGATAACATCCTTTAATAATGAAGGAAAAGATATTTTTCCCCCAGGAGGATTTTGTAGTGAAAAGATGGCATAATTTTTTTTAAAAATGTTGTTTATAATCTCATTTGTTTTTTCATTTGTGGGGTGTGTCTTAAATCCTAAATGGTACATCCTTTTTAAAATACTTCTAGTAATAAAATGTTTCTGAAGTTATGTTGTAAATATCATTGGACTATGTTTAATAATGTTAAGTTGATCCCACTTCCCCTGAAATTATATACATAAATGCTGAAAGTATAAATTTACATATACAACTTCATGGAACATTTTTCTTCCAAGTGTGCATTTGCTAGAATTTGCATTGAAAGGTTTTGGAAGGAGCCTGTTGGTATGAATCCTGTGTGAGCAACACTCAGATTTGTTGCATACTGAACAGCATGCTAAATCTCACTTCACAATCTTAGATTTCTCATCTACCATCTTGAGCTGAATTTAAAATGTAACTGCAGTTTATTATGTCACCTGTTCGTCAAACACTGATGCAAAGCTTAGTTTTCAGTGTGAAGAACCCATGACTAGAGAAGGGAAGAAGAAAGGGTCAAGCAGACCTCATTAAAGAGTGTATGGGCAAGAAAACACATCAGATGTCTTGATAGGTTTTTTAAAGTCCTGTTAGACTTGTCATGATTTCCAAAACACTAAATGCCATCTAGTATTTTGGACCCTCCAAAATTACAGTAGAATATTATTATGGGTCATCTTAATTGGAAATATACAGGGAAATCCTGATGATTAATGTAGACTAGTGATAGCTCTCACACATTTATATAACCTATGTTGAAAAGAAAGAAGAAAGGCAGGAAGGAAAGAAGGAAAAAGAGCGGAGAGAGAGGAACAAGAAAACACGTGGATTTGTGAAAATGAAAATTTTTAAATTACTAATTTGCAAGAATGGGTAAGAAAAATACCGAGTATGAACATAAATGCTTTCAATTCCGTTTGTCTCTTAATCCTTCTCAGTCCGTGGCCAGTTTTGAAACTTGGTGTAACTTCCTTCCTTTATTCCTCCCTCCCTTGCTCCCTCCATCCCTTCTTGCCAGCCTCCTTCCCTTCCTCTCTCCTTGAGTTTCCTTCTTCTTTCTTGTTCCCTCCCTCCCTCCCTCTCTCTTTTTTCCCCTTAGTTTCCCCGGAAGCACATATACCAGCCATTTGAATGCTTTCTGCTCATAGATACTGCCAAGCCCCCTCACCCAGACTGCTGAATAGATTTGGTAGAATGGAATGAGAAACATAGACTTTGTGTCTGTGGCGGCCACCTCTGATGTTGCAGACTTTTGCCGTGATTATGCACTCCAGCCGAGGGACGCTAGAGAGGTTGAAATTTCAACTGTGGGATTTGCCATTTTGGAATTTGCAGAAATGTACTGGATATGCTAACAGCAGCCTGGCTAGCCTCCACTTCACAAGGAAGTATTTAAATATACACGTGTAATATGAAGAAAATTGCATTAGATCATAAGGGATGAATTATTTTGTAAATGACTATACCATCAAATACCATACCTGATATCAATCATCTTCATCAGACAGTATCTGTGTATGTAAGTAGATAAACAAAAAAGCAGGAGTTTATTTCTCTCTAATGTATCCTTGACTCTCTAGCAGTGACCTCTGAAATGTCTCTTCTGATCCAGACTTGTTTGAATCATGTGCAACATTTTAGATTTGTCTTTTCTCTGCAAGTTTTTTTTGTTAAGTACCATAACATATTGAACCAAATAGTTTTGCTTGCTTTCTATTGATGACACATGATTTTGGCTTTTATCTTCAGTGGAAAATCAATGTGTCACATGGAGTTCACTAAGAAAAAGGTATGGGGCCTCTTTGTAATTCTTTGTCAGATGATTGCTTTATCTTGATTTATGCCTTCAAACTTTTTCCCATTCAGCAGAAAATATCGTGTCGCTATCTGTGAGAGCAAAGCGATCTATACCAATTTATGCTCTAAGTGTAGCCTCCTTCCAGAACTGCTTATGGAACATATCAACTCACTATAGATTAGGGACATAATGGATTCTTCTTTCTTAAAAGTGGCAGATTGACAATTTTAGTTCATATACAAGCTTTTATATTAACATTAAAACAATATTTCTATGTAAAGTAAAATATTGTAGTTGATTATTATTCGAGGGCCTCCCAGAATTTCAAGGTCTGAAAATAAATTCAGTGTTCCTGGTGGTAACAAAATTGCCCCTACTTCCTTGTATCAGGACTGCCATTTGGAACTGCTGGGGAAGCTCTTTTCAGAAATTATTTTCAAAACAGCATTGTTGCCTTTTGCCAAACTGAAATCTGGTTGTAAACTTTTGAAAACTAGTTCCTTGGAATGGAATTCAAGTTGTCTTCTAAGCAATTTTTTTTAACTCAAACATACATTCTATCTTGCTTTATTATGTCACTATTTGTGTAGGAAACATATTTCTATTTTTACCATTTTCAATTTATTTACATTTACATTTACATTTGTGTGTATATATATATACACACATACATACACTTTAAGTTCTGGGATACATTTGCAGAACTTGCAGTTTTGTGAAATAGGTATACATGTGCTGTCGTGGTTTGCTGCACCCATCAACTCGTCATCTACATTAAGTATTTCTCCTAATGCTATCCCTCCTCTTTCCTTCCTACCCACTGACAGGCCCCAGTGTGTGATGTTCCCCTCCCTGTGTCTATGTGTTCTCATTGTTCAACTCCCACTTATGAGTGAGAACATGTGGTGTTTGGTTTTCTGTTCTTGTGATAGTTTGCTGAGAATGATGGTTTCCAGCTTCATCCATGTCTCTGCAAAAGACATTAATCCATCCTTTTTTATAGCTGCATGGTATTCCATGGTGTATATGTGCCACATATTCTTTATCCAGTCTATCATTGATGGGCATTTGGGTTGGTTCCTAGTCTTTGCTCTTGTGAATAGTGCTGCAATAAACATATGTGTGAATGTGTCTTTATAGTAGAATGATTTATAATCCTTTGGATGTGTACCTAGTAATGAGACTGTTAGGTCAAATGATATTTCTAGTTCTGGATCCTTGAGGAATTGCTACACTGTCTTCCACAATGGTTGAACTAATTTACACTCCCACCAACAGTGTAAAAGCATTCCTATTTCTCCACATCCTCTCTAGCACCTGTTGTTTCCTGACTTTTTAATGATTGCCATTCTAACTGGCGCGAGATGGTATCTCATTGGACCAGGGGTGATGAGCTTTTTTTTTTTTTTTTTTCTTCGAGACAGCCTCACTCTGTCACCCAGGGTGGAGTGCAGTGGCACAATTTCGGCTCACTGCAACCTCCACCTAATGGGTTCAAGCAATTCTCCTGCCTTAGCCTCTTGAGTAGCTGGGATTACAGATATATACCACCACGCCTGGCTAAAGTTTTTTTGTGTGTTTTTGGTAGAGACAGAGTTTCACCATAGTGGCCAGGCAAGTCTCAAACTCCTGACCTTGTGATCCACTCGCCTTGGCCTCCCAAAGTGATGGGATTACAGGCGTGAGCCACCACGCCCAGCCTATGATGAGCTTTTTCTCATGTGTTTATTGGCCGCATAAATGTCTTCTTTTGAGAAGTGTCTGTTCATATCCTTTTCCCACTTTTTGATGGGGTTGTTTTTTTCTTGTAAATTTGTTTAAGTTCCTTGTAGATTCTGGATATTAGCCCTTTGTTAGATGGATAGATTGCAAAAATTTTCTCCCACTCTGTAGGTTGTGTGTTCACTCCGATGATAGTGTCTTTTGCTGTGCAGAAGCTATCTTTAGTTTAATTAGATCCCATTTCTCAATTTTGGCTTTTGTTGCCACTGCTTTTGGTGTTTTAGTCGTGAAGTCTTTGCCTATGCCTATGTTCTGAATGGTATTGGCTAGGTTGTCTTCTAGAGTTTTTATGGTTTTAGATCTTATGTTTAAGTCTTTAATCCATCTTGAGTTAATTATTTTATAAGGTGTAAGGAAGGGGTCCACTTTCAGCTTTCTTCATTTGGCTAGCCAGTTTTCCCATCACCATTTATTAAATAGTCAATCTTTCCCCATTGTTTGTTTTCGTCAGGTGTGTCAGAGATATGTTGTATATTTCATGGTACAATGCCTTCTGTCAATGGGGAAAAATAACAAGCATATATGGGATGAATGAAGTCTGCTATGGTTAAGGTTGAGAATATTTACTGATCCTTGAGTTCAGTCTCCAGGAATGTTGGAAATAGAGAATGGAGATAATGGAGATAAAGAAAAGTTCTGAAAATGACACTTCCCATAGTGTCAAAATTGTGATCTATTGCAGAATTCTGTGATACATCAAAATCTCTGTTTATACTGAGGTTTGTTATTGTGTATGAGCATATCTTTATCAGGTGTAGGCTATTTCTATACTTTCATGTCTTTAAATCAATGTTTCTATTCACATATGTATATGTGCAAATAGAAGCATGTTAATATTATATATATATATTTTCTGTCATTACCATGATTGCTATGATTATCATTAGCATGTATTATTAGTGTGACCGAAGTATCATCAGTATCAGTTTCTTTCTCACTGCAGTGCTCCTGTAATGCTTCATTTCTACAGAGCCAACCTACACCCACCGTTTCCCTGACTATAACTTTACCTAAAGTATAAGCCCTTATAAAGCCATGAAAGCCTACCAAGAATTGTCAAAGAAGCTAGGCAGCAGCCAGGCTCTGCCTTAGGAAAAGATTTTACTTTTTATTATCATGTGCAGTACTTAACTACTTGTTTTGACCTCTAAGATTTTGCTCTCCTATATTTCTATCCCCTGGCTTTCTGATATTTCATGTGATTATATTTGAAATTTTAACCTTGCTTTTCTTTTTGGAATCTCTGATATCTCTGCTGCCACAGGTAATGACAGGTTCCTCTCTAACTGTTGGTGTTATCCCTGGTCAGATTATTACTGATGACAGAAGTAGATGTTTTACGTGGATTCTCTCGATATCAGAAACAAATACAGATATCACAACTCAAAAATGACAGACTGATAACCATTATGAACTTAGATGCAACATTCTTAATACAATATTAGCAAATTGAGTCTAGGAATATTTAAAAATGATAATGTGTTTTAACCAAGTGGGGTTTATCTCAAGTTGGTTTCAACAACTGAAAATCTACCATGCTGACAGAAAAAAGAAAAATCACGTGACACTCTCAATAGATGCAAAAAAGGAATTTACAAAATGTAACACATTTTTTAAATTAAAAACTCCCAGCAAACTGAGGATAGAAAAGTACATTTTCAAACTGATTATGTGTTTACAAAAAATCTATAGCAAACATCTTACTTAAAATGGTGAAAGCCTTAATACTTTCTACATAAGATTATGAAAAATGCAATGATGTCCTCTCTCCCTAGTTCTTTAAAGTATTGCATTCAATATTAAATAAGTGGAAATATATACCAAGTTCATTGATAAATATTTAATACTTATGAGATGATAATTCTCCTGAAATTGATCTCTAGATTCAGTGGAATTCCCATGAAACCTTATAGGTCCTTTTGGATAAATTACAAAACTGATTCTAAAACAGGGAGAAAGAAAGAAGGGAAGGAAGGAGGAATGGACAGAAAGAAGAAAGAAATAAAGAGAAAAGAAAAGAAAATAAGAAATAAGTGACACCCAAGTTGGGAAGAAAGAAAAATACTATTCTCACGTGATGTCAACATATACATAGAAAATCCTTAGGCATCTGCAGAAGTGTGCTAGAGGTATGAAGTGAATTTAACAAAGTTGTAGGATGAAAGATCAATAAATAAAATCAATTGTGTTTCTATACACAATCAACACCAATTAGAAAATAAAATTATGTAAGCAATTTAACTTATAATAGCCTCAAAAATAATAAAATAATTCAGAATAAATTTAATAAAAGGTATGCTGATCCAAAATTTCTAAATCACTAATACGAGAGATTGAATAGGTAGAAATATGTATCAAGTTCATTGGTAAATATACATGTCATACTTATTAGATGATAATTCTTCTGAAACTGATCTCCAGATTTGGCACAATCCCAGTCAAACCTATAGGCCTTTTTGGAGAAATTACAAAGCTGATTCTAATTTTTTTTTTTAAATGCAGAAGTCCTAGAATAGCCAGAGCATGTTTTAGAAAGAAGAATAAAGTTGGAAAACTTTCCAAATTTCAAGACATATTGTAAAGCTACACTAAACAGTACAGTAAACTTACTGGCATGAAGAAGACATATATATCAGTGAAACAGAATAAATAATTTAGAAATATATCCTGCCTTACATGGCCAAAGTTGCCAAAATATTTCAATAAGGAAATCAATGTCTTTATAAAGATGGTACTATTAAAATTGGATATTAAATGGAGAATATGAACTTCAGAATTACCTCACACCATATCCTCAAATTAACTCAACATGTATTTTATACATAATGTAAATATAAAATGTATAAAGCTTACTGAATAGGAAAAATTTTTAATAATCTTACTATAGCTAAAAATTTTTTAGATAAGAAAAGGATGGATGAAAATGGAAAAAAATAGTAAGTTGGACTTCATGAAATTAAGACTTTTGCAACTTAAAACATAGCATCAAAAAATGAAAAGGCAAACCACAGATTGGGACAGAATAATTTTAAATATGTCTGATAAAGAACTTTCATCTAGAATGTACACATAACTAAAAAACTAAATAACAAAACACAAATAACTCATTTAACGTAATATTTTGACCTAAATGGGCCAAATATTTGTACAGATATTTTAATTTAAAAAGAGATGATGTCCAATACACAAATGAAAAGATACTTAACGTTACCCGTCATCAGGGAAATGCAAGTTAAAACCACATTGAGGTACCACTGTACACCCACTGGAGTGGCTGACACGAGCAGAACTGACCATACCACATGATGTGAAGAATTGCTATTCACACCTGGCTAGTGGGACTTCAAAATGGTACAGACATTTTGGAAAGCAGTTTGGCAGTTTCTTTTAATGTTAAACTTAGTACTGATCATATAGCCAAATAATTCCACTGCGACTCAAAATAAATAAAAACATATCCGTACCAAGCCTCATCCTTGAAGTTCATAGCAGATGTGTCCATCAACTTGTAAATGGATAAACCAGTTGTAGATGGAGTACCACTCAACAATAAAAAGGAGCAAACTGATACAACAGCAATATAAATGAATATCAAAAGCATTATGCTCAGTGAAAGAAGCTAGACATGAAAGACACCAATGTATCATTCCACTAATAGGATACTCTAGAAAATGCAAACTGTAGAAACAGAAGCAGATTAGTGGTTGCCTGTGTTCAGGAATGGAGAAAAGATCAAATGCAAAACAGCAAAAGAAAACGTTTTGTGATGATGCAGATTTTCTGTATCTTGATCATGATTGTGGTCAAATGATGATATTCATCTGCCATAACCCATTAAATTGCACATTGAAAAGGGTGAATTTTACTGTGTGTACATTATACTTAAATGGAGCTGTAAATATGTTTGGAGCTTATCTGTGAACATTAGTTGCAGAGCAGGAGTTACTTTTATAGAGTGGAAATCTGCTGAGTGCCAACTTGAGAAGGGTTGAAAAAAATTAGAACCTTCTTCCAACACATTTCAGTTAGAACACTCTTAGGATGTCGTTACAGCTGCGCTCTATATTGGAGTCTCTGATGAAGTCACATGTCTGACGATCTCAGCATGCCTTTAATCAACAGAATATACACGTGTTTTCTTTTATTACTATAAAGGATATACCAAACAACTTTTTCAAGACTTTACTTCAAAAAGGCACGTAGTTTTGCAACATTTTTGGTAAGTCTTTAATTATTTCAAAATGAAAAATTGAAAATAAAATGCAATTATTTACTCAGGCCCCCCAAAAAAAGGTCTGTACGGGGAATGCATGTGGTGTGTGTGTGTGTGTGTGTGTAAGTGTGTGATTTGAAGAATTGAAAAAATTTTAGTGGGGTTTTGTAGCATCACTTTGATAGCATCCTGTAATTTTGTATTGTGTTTGAAATAAAAATAAAGTGAATACACTGATAAAAGAATTTGAAAAGAATTTGCATTATTGCCTAAATTATGTGAGGTTTCCACAGTGGCATGAATCGAGCATCTTTAACCTACATAACAATATATCAGAAGTATTAGGTAAAAAATAAGTAAACTAGTATAACAAAGTTAAATATTTCTAAAGGAAAATTATAGCTTTATTTTTTTTTCCTGAAATGTTTTGAGGAGATATTTACACCAAAAGATATTATCACTGATCAATGAAACTTTTTCAGAATTTGCTTGTGTCCCACCAATATTTGATTACATAGTGCTTCTGTGAGTTCCATTTCATTAATTTAGCTTTGACAGGAGAGAAGGCAATGGCTCTGCAGCCTCTCTCGGTGTGGCATGATCCTGGTTCCGCTGGCTGATCTCTATTAGAACCATGGCCTTAATCATGCCTTTCATGCTTCTAACTTGATTTGCATTTGTTGTGTGATCCAAATTTATTCTCTCGTTTAGTCGCTTCCACCCATAGAAAAGCAGGTCTTTTTCATTTCTCCTTCACCATTGCCCCCATTTTTTCTTCTTGTCCTCCCATGATGAAAAACAAGACAGAAAACAAACTATAACAACAACAGACACCTTTTGTCTGTGGTCACCAATGCATTGTAGCACTAAACTTTGTTCAAAATCTCTAGATCTGACCTCTATATCTGCTGTTCCCAGAGTTTTTCAATGTGTTCTCTAGACTGCTGTGACCCACTGACAGAAAGTCTAGCTATATTTAATTGAAAGTTATTACTGTCTGATATGGTTTGGCTGTGTCCCCACTGAAATCTCATCTTGCACTGTAGCTCCCATAATTCACATGTTGTGGGAGGGACCCAGTGAGAGGTAAGTGGATCATGGGGGCAGTTTTCCCCACACTGTTCTAGTGGTAGTGAATAAGTCTCATGAGATCTGATGGTTTTATAAGGGGAAACCCCTTTCGCCTTTCACTTGGTTCTCATTTGCTGTCTGCCTGCTGCCATGTAAGATGCGCCTTTCGCCTTCTGCCATAACTGTGAGGCCTCCTCAGCCATGTGGAACTGTGAATTCATTAAACCTCTTTTTCTTTATAAATGACCCAGTCTTGGGTATGTCTTTATCAGCAGCATGAAAATTGACTAATACACTCACTGTCCATGAATGATACTCTGTTAGCCCATTTGCATTGTTATAAAGAAATACCTGAGGCTGGGTAATTTATAAAGAAATGCGGTTTATTTGGCTCTTTGTTGTGAAGGCTGTACATGAAGCATAGTACTGGCACCTGCTTCCAGGGAGGGCCTCAGGAACCTTCCAATCATGGTGGAAGGTGAAGGGAAACCAGCATATCACATGGTGAGAGAGGAAGCAAGAGAGACAGGGAGGAGGTGTCAGTCTCTTTTAAACAACCAGATATCGCATGAACTCACAGGGTAAGAACTCATTCATTACCAAGAGGACAGCACCAAGCCATTCAGGAGGCATCTATCTCCAACATTGGGGATCACATTTTAACGTGAGATTTGAAGGGGACAAACATCCAAACTATGTCAGATACCAAAGCTGACAATGCTTAGGATCTTTAGCTGTTCCAGGTTCTGGGAAAAGGGAGAGAGTTAGCTTCCCTCGTCTATGCTGTGCTACTCCATATTATATTAGTAATTATTGTTCTCTAAAGGTTCTTAAAAGCAAATAAACAAATGCAAGGCAAAACATATAAAAGGCAAGGCAAAACATACGAAATGCAAGGCAAATGCATTAAAAAACTTTTGAGTGTTAATACATAGATTTTATTTTATCTTTTTAATTTCTTTTGCTTAACCAAATAGATTATGTAGTTTTGATTAACTGGCCATGAAATAGCTCTGCCTACATAGAATTTCCCATGAATAATTGGTTGTGGAGACTTTTGTGTGTGACCCAAATCCTCCCTCAAAACTGAAGTTTGCCCAGCTATTGGGAGTGTTGGCAAATCATGCCTCTCAGCTGATTCTCTCTAGAATTTATTCTCAGGAGATCTAATTAATAACTTGTCAAGCTGATGTCCATCCTTGGGGACAACTCGTATCTGAAGAATGGCCAGTGAAAGGTATTAAAACTCTATACTCCTGCCTCAATTTAGGGCAACTCTGAAGGGTCACCCCTGCTTCTCAGCTCCCCCTTGAGATTAGCTGAGGTATTTGTTGTGACTGCCTCACATCTCAACTCCCTTTGTCCAATTCAGCTTTTTCGCCACAGTTGTTGGCTCCTAGGATTTTACCCAGTTAAATGTTCTCTACACAAATCTCTATCTCAAATCTGCTTTACAGGGAATGTGGCCTCAGACAGGTTTTCATTAGGTTCTGGACGTAACTCTCATTAGTCATTGATATGATTCGGCTGTGTCTCCACCCGAATCTCACCTTGATTGTAATTATCCCCGCATGTCAAGGATGGAGTCAGGTGGAGATCATTGAATCATAGGGGCGGGTTCCCCCTACTGTTCTCCTGGTAGCGAATAAGTCTCACGAGATCTGATGCTTTTAAAATGGGAGTTTCCCTACACAAGCTTTCTCCTCTGCTACCATTTAAGATGTGCCTTTGCTTCTTTTTTGCCTTCTGCCGTGACTGTGAGGCCTCCCCAGCCATGTGGAATTGTGAGTTCCTTAAACCTCTTTCCTTTCTAAATTACCCGGTCTTGGGTATGACTTTATTAGCAGCATGAGAACAAACTAGTGCAGTCTGTTCTATAAGCCCAAGTCGGATCACAGAGTCCCGCTTTCCGTTTTTTTTTTCTAGCCCATATTTCTACTAAAACTTGACTCATATAGACTTAAAACAAAATAATTAAGCATGGCTAGTATTTATTTAATATTTTATACGTGTCAGGTACTGTATTTTGTAACTTATCTTTTAATAATCTTTCCAAATCTCTAAAAGGAGAATTCTGCTCTTTTATAGAGAAAATAAGGATGGCTCAATCTTTTGATTTTTATTACAAGCTTTATTTTGTATAACATATAATAAACTAAAAATATTGAAAGTTTAGAAACCATCAGCACACAATCCAGGTGATGGAAATATACTTCACCTCCAGTTTCCTGATGCCTCTTTATAATACATTTCTCTGGCCCCTCATTCCTGGCCCTTAAAAACCACCAAACTGCTTTCTGTCACTGGACAGTAATTTATACAGTCAAAAAATGTATATAAATAAAATTTTACACTATGCACTTTTTTGTCTGACATTTTATGTTTTTTTCTCTGCATGTTTTACCTCTAGAGTCTGCCTTGTTTCACTTAGTATAGTTATTTTGAGATTCATTCATGTTATAGTATGTATCCATAATTAATTCGGATAAAGCAAGTTAATTCATTAATGTATTGATTGATATTTAGACTGTTTCTAGTTTGGGCTATTATGAATACATGTGCTATGAACATTTGTGTTGATATCATTATATGAACACCTACTTTTATCTCTCTTGGGTAAATACCCAGGAGTGCAATGGCTGAGTCTTACGGCAGAAGTATGTTTAACTTTTTAAGGGACTCTTAAACTGTTTTTCAAAGGTTACACTTTTTTGTATTCCCATCAGCAGTGTATGAGAGTTTCAGCTTCTCCACATCCAAGCCAGTGCTTGGCTGTTATCAGTCATGCTAATCTTAGCTATTTAAAAATAGATAGTGGCGTCTCATTTTGGTTTTAATTTGCATTGCCCTAAGCATTAATTATGTTGAGCATATGTGCTTATTTACCAAACAAATGTCTACTTTGTAATGTCTGTTCCAGTCTTTCACCCAAGTTTTAAATGGGGTTGTTTGTTTTTCATTATTAAATTTTGAGCTTTTAAAATATATTTTTGATGCAAGCCTTTCATCAGATATATGAATTGCAAATATTTTCTCCCAGCCTGCAGCTTGTCTTTTCAGTCTCTTAATAGATTCTTTTGAAGAGCAGATTCTTTTTTTTAAATTGGATGAGTTCTTCTTATCAATATATTATTATATAAATCATGCTGTGGGGTCATATCAAAGAAAGCTTTGCCTGACTCAAAGTCCCAAATGTTTTCACATCTTCCCTCTCCTCTCCTTTGGGAACTGAGATTACACGTAAATTCAGTTACTTGAAATTTACTGTCTACTATTGCTCTGTTCATGTTTTTTAAAAATTTATTTTCTCTCTCTATTTTATTTTGAGAGGTGTCTATCTTTTCTTCTTTAATGACTAATGTGCTATCAGCCTACCATGTAGCTGGGACTACAGCCGCATGCTACTATGCCCCGCTAATTTTTGTATTTTTAGTAGAGATGGGATTTCACCATATTGGTCAGGCTGGTCCTGAACTCCTGACTTCGTGATCCACCTGCCTCGGCCTCGCAAAATGCTGAGATTACAGGCGTGAGCCACTGCGCCCAGCCTCCTTTAGTGTATCTTGCATGTCTCTATTTTAGAACATATAGAATACTGTTTCAATAAGCATTTGAATGTTCTTAACTGATAACTCTGGCACCTTGATTTACTCTGGATCAGTTCTGACTCAGTGATTTTTCTCCTTATTATGAGCCACGTTCTTCTGTCTTTTGTTGTTACTGTTGTGTCTCTGCTAAACTGTGTCTGGATGTCAGATATGGTGACTTTTATCTTATTGAGTGCTGGAAGTATATATAAATATTCTTGATCTTTGTATTGGTATGTATTTAAGTTTAGTTGGAAAGAGTTTGACTCTTTTTGGTCTTGCTTTAAAAATTCATTAGGTGGGATCAGACCAGTTCTCATTTTAGAGCTAATCACTCCCAACTAGTGAGGCAAGATCCTTCTGGGTATCCCTGGGAATCTTGAGGTGTTTCTGGTTTGGCTGATAAAATAAGCACTATTACTGGACCTTGGTGAGCATGTGTACTGTTACTTTTCATCTTATCTGGGTGTTGTTTCCCCAACCGTAGGTACTTTTCTCTAGGCCTGTCCTAACAATTACTTAGCTATGTACTTTAGGGGGACCCTTTGCAGAGCTCTGGAGTTCTCTTTCTGTGCAGCCCCTTCTTCTCGGAAACCTTGTCCTGAGAGCTCATGTCAACATGGTTTCTGTGGACTCTCAGCTCTGTCCCCTCAGCTCAGGGAGAACGATGGGCTCCTCTTGGGCTTTTCTCCTGCAGTAGTGGGCTGGAAAACTTTCTCCAGGCATAAATTAGGGCAGTTGATAGGCTCACCTTGTTTGAGACTGACTTTACAGGGTCTTGCAAACTTTTGTGGCATACATTTTGGCCATTTTTTTGGTTGTTTCAGGAGGGAGAGAAAGTCTAGTTCTTGTTACTCCATCATGGTCATTGCAGAAGTCAAACTAACTGATATTTCTCAATACAGTCTGTTGCTACACATTGAACTTGCTTAAGATAATTTTTAGATGGCACAGAACTTTCTGTCCATTGAATGAGACTCTCTGCTTATTTTGCAAGTGCTCATTTGTATGGAGACATTTGTATGGAGAAACTTCAAAAAGTTTGTGGAAAAATGAAGTTAAAAGATAAACATTGAAAATGTGATCTTCGGTTTTCATCCCTAAAGAACTGACGGTCCTGGGAACTTAACAATGCCAATGCAGTCTCTTATACATTATTAACTTAAGAAAAATGGGTGCCCTTTCCACATTTGTTGAGATTGGGAAACAAAAAGAAGTCAGAAGGAGCCAAATCAGAGCTGTAAGGTGTATGCCTGACAATTTCCCATTGAGACTCTCACAAAATTGCCTTTGCTTGATGACAGGAATGAGCAGAAACATTGTGGTGTTAGAGGACTGTCTGCTAAAGCTTTCCCAGGTATTTTGCCCTAAAACTTTGGCTAACTTATTCAAAACACTCTCATGATATGCAGATATTATTGTTCTCTGACCTTCCACAAAGTCAACAAGCAAAATGCCTGGAATGTCCCCAAAAAACTGTTGCCGTGACCTTTGCTCTTGAGTGATCCCCTTTAGCTTTGACTGGACCACTTCCACCTTTGGTAGCCATTGCTTTGATTGTGTTTTGCCCTCAGGATCATACTGGGAAAGCCATGTTTTATCTTCTGTTACAATTCTTCAAAGAAATCCTTCAGGATCTTGACCCTAGTTCTTTAAAATTTCCATTGAGAGCTCTCCTCTTGTCTGCAGCTGATCTGAGCACAACACTTTTGGCACCCATGCAGTGGAAAGTTGGTTCAACTTTAATTTTTTAGTCAGAACTGTGTAAGCTGAACCAATTAAGATGTCTATGATGTTGGCTATTGTTTGTGCTGTTGATTATCAGTCCTCTTCAATTAGGGCACAAACAAGATTAATTTTTTTCCTTGCAAATTGATATGGATGATCTGTCCCTGTGGACTTCATCTTCCACATCATCTCGTTTCTTCTTTAAAAAAGCTGTCCGCTTGTGAACTACTGATTTCTTTGGTGCATTGTCCCCTCAAGCTTCTTGTAAAGCATCAGTGATTTCACCATTCTTTCACTCAAGCTTCATCATAATCTAATGTTTGTTCTTGCTTCAATTTTAGCAGAATTTACATTGCTCTGCTAGGGGCTCTTTTCAAACTAATGTCTACTCCTTCTTACTGTCTCAAACTAGATCCTGTTCAAACATGCTATAATAAATTAGTATGAGTTTATTTTGCTGCCAAAATTGAAACCTTTGCATAGTTTTTTTCATAATATGCATTTTCCATGAACTTTTTAAGGCCTCTCATGTATCCACAGGTAGAGTGCCTTACCTATTCTGACTTCAGTCAATTATTCAAGACCTTTCCTTGTCAGTGATACATTAGAAAGGTAGAGTATTGAAAAATAAGAGTAGCTTCTGCTGATTAAGAAATACTATATCTTTTTCTACTTCTTTCTTTTTTTTTTTCTTTCTTTTTTTTTTTTTTTGAGACAGCATCTTTCTCTGTCACCCAGGCTGGAGTGCAGTGGTGTGATCTCAGCTCACTGCAACCTCTGCCTCCCAGGGTCAAGTGATTCTCCTGCCTCAGCCTCCCGAGTAGCTGGGACTATAGGTGCCTGCCACCACACCCAGCTAATTTTTGTATTTTTAGTGGAGACAAGGTTTCACCATATTGGCCAGGCTGGTCTTGAACTCCTGACCTTGTGATCTGCCTGACTCGGCCTCCCAAAGCGCTGGGATTACAGTCATGAGCCACCGTACCTAGCTTTCTACTTCTTTCTTATTATTTTCCTCCTCTCTCATTCCTATATTCTCTCCTTTCTCCTACTTTCCTCCCCACTCCCTGTTTCCTTCCTTTCATCTTTCCTATTTTCAAGACTTAATATTTCTTGAACCTCCGATGTTATCATAGTATGTTATTTGTTTAATTTTCACATAACAATAATAGTTTAAATACAAATAATATTTATTTTCATCCCCATGTTATCAGTATAACAGTAAAGATGTGGAGAGGCCAGCTGGGCATGGTGGCTCAAGCCTGTAATCCCAGGACATTGGGAGGCCGAGGTGGGTGGATCACGAGGTCAGGAGATCGAGACCATCCTGGCTAACACGGTGAAACCCCATCTCTACTAAAAAATAGAAAAAATTAGCTGGGCGTGGTGGCGCGTGCCTGTAGTCCCAGCTACTCGGGAGGCTGAGGCAGGAGAATAGTGTGAACCCGGGAGGCAGAACTTGCAGTGAGCCAAGATCACGCCACTGCACTCCAGCCTGGGTGACAGAGCGAGACTCTGTCTCAAAAAATAAATAAATAAATGAATGAAAATAAAATTTAAAAAATGATGTGGAGAGGCCAAACCAATGGCTCTTATATCCACGTTCTTTCTTCTAAATGATTTCACCTTAGTTTTGGTCTGCATCTCTAACCATAGCTAGTTGCAGCAGGACTTCTATCTGGCCTTGCTGCTCTCATTTTTGGACCTCCTCACTGAAATCAAATTGATCTTTCTAAAATGCAAACCTGGTCTTAGTATTTTATTACTTAAAACCCATTGGTGGCTTTCCATGATTTATGGAATAAAGTCAAAATTCCTGTTTTTGCCCATGTTTCTGTGTGCCTCTCATCCCTACATTTACTGATTCCTGTGTGCCATAAATTGCCAGTTGTCCAGAGTTCATTCTCTTTTTGTACTTGGGAGGACTTCTGCATCCTGCAACTTTTCCCCTGAAACGTGCTTGGAAAATACCTACTCATTTTTTTCAGATTCAGGTTAGCTTTTTACTTCAGTTTCTTTTCCTGAAGCTTATACTGACTGCTCCATATGGCTTTGGGGATTAGCTACTCATTCCTTTGTGCCCTTTGTAGATACACATTTATCATGGAGTCTTTTTTTTTTTTTTTTTTTGAGACAGAGTCTCACTCTGTCACCAGGCTGGAGTGCAGTGGTGTGATCTCAGCTCACTGCAACCTTTACCTTCCAGGTTCAACTGATTCTCTTGCCTCAGCCTCCCAAGTAACTACAGGCGTGCACCACCGTGCCCAGCTAATTTTTGTATTTTTAGTAGAGACGGGGTTTCACTATGTTGGCCAGGATGGTCTCGATCTCTTGACCTCGTGATCTGCCCACGTTGGCCTCCCAAAGTGCTGGGATTACAGGCATGAACCACCGCTCCCAATCAGTCATGCAGTCTTTATACTTACTTGTTTACTTGCCTGTGAGCTCACTGAATGCAGGGACTATTTCCTTGTTGCTCTAGCACCTACACCAGTACCTGGTATCCAGAAGCTGTATGCTAAATGTTTGTTGAGTGGCTGTTTGACTGAATGATTGTACTCCTAATTAGTAGATAGAAAGCCATGAACTTCCCAGTTCATCATTCTTTGTGCTCAATTCTGGTTTCTTTATTGTGTTCAAAAGAGTTCCTTAGTGACATAAAACTATGGAGCTAGTATGTCAGCTCATTTAAGCAATGATTGGTTTATGTATATAAGAGGCTTCAATAATTATATATTTTTATTTCAGTTTCAATAAATGATCAATTTATTAATTTTCTCTGTTTTGGCTTATTGTTCACATTTAATATCAAATAAAAGTGTTTTACTTAAAATTATTCATGCCAATTATGACAGTTAGGTGAATATTACTTTGATTTACATTCCAGTAGTAGTTTTGGTTGAACCCTGAATATGCTAAGACGTCCCTTTTCTTTTTTCTTATGAACAGGCTACTGTGTTTACATATATTATTAAAATCTTCTTTGAAAATACGAAGAGTGTTACATTTCTTATATTTAGTTCTCTGTGCTTCAGAATTCCTGTGATACTTGCACTTAAGTCCTTCTGAGCAGTTGATGTTGATATTTATGTGGTTAATTTCATGAAACGTGGTGGTTTTCATTTCTATCATTAATTTATACAGGAGATAGACTGTTTTCCAGGTGTAAGCTCAGTCATATAATTAGAAAATTTATAAGCAGAAAGGAGTTATTTGGTCTAACCCATTTATTCTACAGATAGAGAAATTAGAGTCCAGAAACTCTGTCTTCTTTAAAGTCTTACAGGTATTTAAGAAAAAAGAATAGACTTGAGGTTTCTGTGCTCTGAACCCAGTGATCTTGACACTGTAATGATCTTCATCCATATTATTCACAGAAGTAAATATAATCACATATTAAATAAGAAACAAAAATACTAAGGAGATATTATACTGAAAAATGAAATAATATTATCTTAATTATTTTGATCAGATTCAATCTATAGCAGCTTGAAGGCTAATAATTCCAATGATTCTCTGAATAAACCATTTTTCTAATAAGATTACAGGTTTTAGTAATCTAATTATTTTGACTGATGCAAATGTTACCCCGCCAGTCTGAAAAATGTGTTTATTTATATGTCATAAAGAATAATTTATTCCAAAAAGGCTAATTTTCAAAATATATGTATCTTCTGAAACTGTATCTATTTTTTCCCCACGTTTTCTAAATATATTTTAGAGGGCATTTGTAGATTTTCATGGTGCTGAAAAATTAAGGTATAATGGTCTCATGAAGGAGAATAATGTCATTTAGACATTGTAATTTTGGAGGATCACAATACTTTTTGGAATGTGGTTGTTGCAGCACTGGTCACTTATACTAATTATATAATAACATACTATACTAATGCAATAATATACCATATGAAATTATTCAGTGGTAAATTTGTCTTAAATCCTCTAGAATACTGCAAAGAACTAGTTTATATAAGAAAGAGTACCATAGCAGATGTGAACACAATATTTCCTATTTTTTTCTTCTTTTTTATTTTTTTGAAGACAAGTTCTCACTCTGTTGCCCAGACTGGAGTTCAGTGCCATGTTCATAGTTCACTGCAACCTCAAACTCCCAAGCTCAAGTGATCCTCTTGATTCAGCCTCTGAAGTAGCTGTGCCTATAGGTGTGCACCACCACACCGGCTAAGTTTTAAAATTTTTTATAGATATGTTGCCCAAGCTGGTCTCAAATTCTTGAGCTCAAGAGATCTTCTCACCTTGGCCTCCCAGAGTGTTGGGATTACAGGCATGAGCCACCATACTCAGCCAATATTTCTTTTGTAAAAGACATTTTCTAACATACTTCTCATTTTAACTAACATAATATTCAAAGTGTAGATCTGAGAAAGGGATAGTGCCTGCAGATCTGGGATCCTACATGCTAATATTATGGGATGCATTCAGATTTGATCAGCAGATATTCCATTTATTCTAGAACACCACCAGCAGAAGAATGTAATTACGTCTATCACTAAAACTTTGTGTCAATACAGACTACTGTATTTGTTATCATAGGTGGTCCTTGGATGGCAGCCTTAAGCAATTTTAAACCTAGACAGGTGATGTACTTTTTCTTCTTGGATAATTTTCATGGTTTTATCTAATTTGGTTGTAACTAATGTGTTTAATATGGCTTGCTTGTTTTTTAAAAAGTTGTTCAGTATCCTTAGAACTCAGTGCTGATTTCTTTTTCTAGCAGGCCTTTTATATAGGACATCTCACTTTCTCCTGGCTCTCTACTACTAGCATGAGGTCTCTGAAAAATCAAGACAGCAAAATAATTTGTTATAGAACAGCCTATGTAGAGGGACAGGGGAGGAGTCATATTCCAAGAGGGAAAGACCTTTGAGCCAGGCTCAATTTGTAGAGGCCGTTGAATGAAAATGAGAGAGAGAGAATGCACACTTTACTGCACTATTAAAGCAAAATTCTGACAATAACTTCTAAAAATGATTCAACTCTTATACACTGAGAATATGACAGACCTTCCAAAAGTATAATTTCTTACATGAACGTCCAGGTATATAAGGAAAAATAACTATTTCATACCAATATCTCCAGCCGCCTTTATTGTTGGTTCACCACATAGGTTTTTATCAGAATCGCAGAACATTAATTTTTTAAATTAGCTACCATTACAACTAGCTTGAGAAGAACTTTCTTTTTAATAATTCGACCCAGATGCATTCTAGATACTCCAGTGTTACGAATCGATGGCTTCATGAGGAGCCGCTGTTGACTCATGCTATCTCTGGACACACTGACAGGAAATGTTTTCTTACACCTGTTTTCCTCCTGCTTTTCCTTGGTAGGACTTAGTTCCTTGGCATAGTTCAGTATCAATGGCAGTCATAGAGAAGTGTTACAGAAACCCAGCTTATTCCAACTTGTGAATTATTTGGCACCCAGGAACCAGGTCTTACAATCTTCAACCCACTTTTTCTTAACATGGCCCCTTTTCTGAAATGTTTATTTATATATGATGTAGGCCTGGGGAAAGGACATGGACTTTCAAAGAAAATATTCTCCAATAGATCTGTCAACTCCAGAGAACCTTCTGACTAAATCTGAAAGAATTCCACTGTGCTCTGATAACATCCTTTAATAATGAAGGAAAAGATATTTTTCCCCCAGGAGGATTTTGTAGTGAAAAGATGGCATAATTTTTTTTAAAAATGTTGTTTATAATCTCATTTGTTTTTTCATTTGTGGGGTGTGTCTTAAATCCTAAATGGTACATCCTTTTTAAAATACTTCTAGTAATAAAATGTTTCTGAAGTTATGTTGTAAGTATCATTGGACTATGTTTAATAATGTTAAGTTGATCCCACTTCCCCTGAAATTATATACATAAATGCTGAAAGTATAAATTTACATATACAACTTCATGGAACATTTTTCTTCCAAGTGTGCATTTGCTAGAATTTGCATTGAAAGGTTTTGGAAGGAGCCTGTTGGTATGAATCCTGTGTGAGCAACACTCAGATTTGTTGCATACTGAACAGCATGCTAAATCTCACTTCACAATCTTAGATTTCTCATCTACCATCTTGAGCTGAATTTAAAATGTAACTGCAGTTTATTATGTCACCTGTTCGTCAAACACTGATGCAAAGCTTAGTTTTCAGTGTGAAGAACCCATGACTAGAGAAGGGAAGAAGAAAGGGTCAAGCAGACCTCATTGAAGAGTGTATGGGCAAGAAAACACATCAGATGTCTTGATAGGTTTTTTAAAGTCCTGTTAGACTTGTCATGATTTCCAAAACACTAAATGCCATCTAGTATTTTGGACCCTCCAAAATTACAGTAGAATATTATTATGGGTCATCTTAATTGGAAATATACAGGGAAATCCTGATGATTAATGTAGACTAGTGATAGCTCTCACACATTTATATAACCTATGTTGAAAAGAAAGAAGAAAGGCAGGAAGGAAAGAAGGAAAAAGAGCGGAGAGAGAGGAACAAGAAAACACGTGGATTTGTGGAAATGAAAATTTTTAAATTACTAATTTGCAAGAATGGGTAAGAAAAATACCGAGTATGAACATAAATGCTTTCAATTCCGTTTGTCTCTTAATCCTTCTCAGTCCGTGGCCAGTTTTGAAACTTGGTGTAACTTCCTTCCTTTATTCCTCCCTCCCTTGCTCCCTCCATCCCTTCTTGCCAGCCTCCTTCCCTTCCTCTCTCCTTGAGTTTCCTTCTTCTTTCTTGTTCCCTCCCTCCCTCCCTCTCTCTTTTTTCCCCTTAGTTTCCCCGGAAGCACATATACCAGCCATTTGAATGCTTTCTGCTCATAGATACTGCCAAGCCCCCTCACCCAGACTGCTGAATAGATTTGGTAGAATGGAATGAGAAACATAGACTTTGTGTCTGTGGCGGCCACCTCTGATGTTGCAGACTTTTGCCGTGATTATGCACTCCAGCCGAGGGACGCTAGAGAGGTTGAAATTTCAACTGTGGGATTTGCCATTTTGGAATTTGCAGAAATGTACTGGATATGCTAACAGCAGCCTGGCTAGCCTCCACTTCACAAGGAAGTATTTAAATATACACGTGTAATATGAAGAAAATTGCATTAGATCATAAGGGATGAATTATTTTGTAAATGACTATACCATCAAATACCATACCTGATATCAATCATCTTCATCAGACAGTATCTGTGTATGTAAGTAGATAAACAAAAAAGCAGGAGTTTATTTCTCTCTAATGTATCCTCGACTCTCTAGCAGTGACCTCTGAAATGTCTCTTCTGATCCAGACTTGTTTGAATCATGTGCAACATTTTAGATTTGTCTTCTCTCTGCAAGTTTTTTTTGTTAAGTACCATAACATATTGAACCAAATAGTTTTGCTTGCTTTCTATTGATGACACATGATTTTGGCTTTTATCTTCAGTGGAAAATCAATGTGTCACACGGAGTTCACTAAGAAAAAGGTATGGGGCCTCTTTGTAATTCTTTGTCAGATGATTGCTTTATCTTGATTTATGCCTTCAAACTTTTTCCCATTCAGCAGAAAATATCGTGTCGCTATCTGTGAGAGCAAAGCGATCTATACCAATTTATGCTCTAAGTGTAGCCTCCTTCCAGAACTGCTTATGGAACATATCAACTCACTATAGATTAGGGACATAATGGATTCTTCTTTCTTAAAAGTGGCAGATTGACAATTTTAGTTCATATACAAGCTTTTATATTAACATTAAAACAATATTTCTATGTAAAGTAAAATATTGTAGTTGATTATTATTCGAGGGCCTCCCAGAATTTCAAGGTCTGAAAATAAATTCAGTGTTCCTGGTGGTAACAAAATTGCCCCTACTTCCTTGTATCAGGACTGCCATTTGGAACTGCTGGGGAAGCTCTTTTCAGAAATTATTTTCAAAACAGCATTGTTGCCTTTTGCCAAACTGAAATCTGGTTGTAAACTTTTGAAAACTAGTTCCTTGGAATGGAATTCAAGTTGTCTTCTAAGCAATTTTTTTTAACTCAAACATACATTCTATCTTGCTTTATTATGTCACTATTTGTGTAGGAAACATATTTCTATTTTTACCATTTTCAATTTATTTACATTTACATTTACATTTGTGTGTATATATATATACACACATACATACACTTTAAGTTCTGGGATACATTTGCAGAACTTGCAGTTTTGTGAAATAGGTATACATGTGCTGTCGTGGTTTGCTGCACCCATCAACTCGTCATCTACATTAAGTATTTCTCCTAATGCTATCCCTCCTCTTTCCTTCCTACCCACTGACAGGCCCCAGTGTGTGATGTTCCCCTCCCTGTGTCTATGTGTTCTCATTGTTCAACTCCCACTTATGAGTGAGAACATGTGGTGTTTGGTTTTCTGTTCTTGTGATAGTTTGCTGAGAATGATGGTTTCCAGCTTCATCCATGTCTCTGCAAAAGACATTAATCCATCCTTTTTTATAGCTGCATGGTATTCCATGGTGTATATGTGCCACATATTCTTTATCCAGTCTATCATTGATGGGCATTTGGGTTGGTTCCTAGTCTTTGCTCTTGTGAATAGTGCTGCAATAAACATATGTGTGAATGTGTCTTTATAGTAGAATGATTTATAATCCTTTGGATGTGTACCTAGTAATGAGACTGTTAGGTCAAATGATATTTCTAGTTCTGGATCCTTGAGGAATTGCTACACTGTCTTCCACAATGGTTGAACTAATTTACACTCCCACCAACAGTGTAAAAGCATTCCTATTTCTCCACATCCTCTCTAGCACCTGTTGTTTCCTGACTTTTTAATGATTGCCATTCTAACTGGCGCGAGATGGTATCTCATTGGACCAGGGGTGATGAGCTTTTTTTTTTTTTTTTTCTTCGAGACAGCCTCACTCTGTCACCCAGGGTGGAGTGCAGTGGCACAATTTCGGCTCACTGCAACCTCCACCTAATGGGTTCAAGCAATTCTCCTGCCTTAGCCTCTTGAGTAGCTGGGATTACAGATATATACCACCACGCCTGGCTAAAGTTTTTTTGTGTGTTTTTGGTAGAGACAGAGTTTCACCATAGTGGCCAGGCAAGTCTCAAACTCCTGACCTTGTGATCCACTCGCCTTGGCCTCCCAAAGTGATGGGATTACAGGCGTGAGCCACCACGCCCAGCCTATGATGAGCTTTTTCTCATGTGTTTATTGGCCGCATAAATGTCTTCTTTTGAGAAGTGTCTGTTCATATCCTTTTCCCACTTTTTGATGGGGTTGTTTTTTTCTTGTAAATTTGTTTAAGTTCCTTGTAGATTCTGGATATTAGCCCTTTGTTAGATGGATAGATTGCAAAAATTTTCTCCCACTCTGTAGGTTGTGTGTTCACTCCGATGATAGTGTCTTTTGCTGTGCAGAAGCTATCTTTAGTTTAATTAGATCCCATTTCTCAATTTTGGCTTTTGTTGCCACTGCTTTTGGTGTTTTAGTCGTGAAGTCTTTGCCTATGCCTATGTTCTGAATGGTATTGGCTAGGTTGTCTTCTAGAGTTTTTATGGTTTTAGATCTTATGTTTAAGTCTTTAATCCATCTTGAGTTAATTATTTTATAAGGTGTAAGGAAGGGGTCCACTTTCAGCTTTCTTCATTTGGCTAGCCAGTTTTCCCATCACCATTTATTAAATAGTCAATCTTTCCCCATTGTTTGTTTTCGTCAGGTGTGTCAGAGATATGTTGTATATTTCATGGTACAATGCCTTCTGTCAATGGGGAAAAATAACAAGCATATATGGGATGAATGAAGTCTGCTATGGTTAAGGTTGAGAATATTTACTGATCCTTGAGTTCAGTCTCCAGGAATGTTGGAAATAGAGAATGGAGATAATGGAGATAAAGAAAAGTTCTGAAAATGACACTTCCCATAGTGTCAAAATTGTGATCTATTGCAGAATTCTGTGATACATCAAAATCTCTGTTTATACTGAGGTTTGTTATTGTGTATGAGCATATCTTTATCAGGTGTAGGCTATTTCTATACTTTCATGTCTTTAAATCAATGTTTCTATTCACATATGTATATGTGCAAATAGAAGCATGTTAATATTATATATATATATTTTCTGTCATTACCATGATTGCTATGATTATCATTAGCATGTATTATTAGTGTGACCGAAGTATCATCAGTATCAGTTTCTTTCTCACTGCAGTGCTCCTGTAATGCTTCATTTCTACAGAGCCAACCTACACCCACCGTTTCCCTGACTATAACTTTACCTAAAGTATAAGCCCTTATAAAGCCATGAAAGCCTACCAAGAATTGTCAAAGAAGCTAGGCAGCAGCCAGGCTCTGCCTTAGGAAAAGATTTTACTTTTTATTATCATGTGCAGTACTTAACTACTTGTTTTGACCTCTAAGATTTTGCTCTCCTATATTTCTATCCCCTGGCTTTCTGATATTTCATGTGATTATATTTGAAATTTTAACCTTGCTTTTCTTTTTGGAATCTCTGATATCTCTGCTGCCACAGGTAATGACAGGTTCCTCTCTAACTGTTGGTGTTATCCCTGGTCAGATTATTACTGATGACAGAAGTAGATGTTTTACGTGGATTCTCTCGATATCAGAAACAAATACAGATATCACAACTCAAAAATGACAGACTGATAACCATTATGAACTTAGATGCAACATTCTTAATACAATATTAGCAAATTGAGTCTAGGAATATTTAAAAATGATAATGTGTTTTAACCAAGTGGGGTTTATCTCAAGTTGGTTTCAACAACTGAAAATCTACCATGCTGACAGAAAAAAGAAAAATCACGTGACACTCTCAATAGATGCAAAAAAGGAATTTACAAAATGTAACACATTTTTTAAATTAAAAACTCCCAGCAAACTGAGGATAGAAAAGTACATTTTCAAACTGATTATGTGTTTACAAAAAATCTATAGCAAACATCTTACTTAAAATGGTGAAAGCCTTAATACTTTCTACATAAGATTATGAAAAATGCAATGATGTCCTCTCTCCCTAGTTCTTTAAAGTATTGCATTCAATATTAAATAAGTGGAAATATATACCAAGTTCATTGATAAATATTTAATACTTATGAGATGATAATTCTCCTGAAATTGATCTCTAGATTCAGTGGAATTCCCATGAAACCTTATAGGTCCTTTTGGATAAATTACAAAACTGATTCTAAAACAGGGAGAAAGAAAGAAGGGAAGGAAGGAGGAATGGACAGAAAGAAGAAAGAAATAAAGAGAAAAGAAAAGAAAATAAGAAATAAGTGACACCCAAGTTGGGAAGAAAGAAAAATACTATTCTCACGTGATGTCAACATATACATAGAAAATCCTTAGGCATCTGCAGAAGTGTGCTAGAGGTATGAAGTGAATTTAACAAAGTTGTAGGATGAAAGATCAATAAATAAAATCAATTGTGTTTCTATACACAATCAACACCAATTAGAAAATAAAATTATGTAAGCAATTTAACTTATAATAGCCTCAAAAATAATAAAATAATTCAGAATAAATTTAATAAAAGGTATGCTGATCCAAAATTTCTAAATCACTAATACGAGAGATTGAATAGGTAGAAATATGTATCAAGTTCATTGGTAAATATACATGTCATACTTATTAGATGATAATTCTTCTGAAACTGATCTCCAGATTTGGCACAATCCCAGTCAAACCTATAGGCCTTTTTGGAGAAATTACAAAGCTGATTCTAATTTTTTTTTTTAAATGCAGAAGTCCTAGAATAGCCAGAGCATGTTTTAGAAAGAAGAATAAAGTTGGAAAACTTTCCAAATTTCAAGACATATTGTAAAGCTACACTAAACAGTACAGTAAACTTACTGGCATGAAGAAGACATATATATCAGTGAAACAGAATAAATAATTTAGAAATATATCCTGCCTTACATGGCCAAAGTTGCCAAAATATTTCAATAAGGAAATCAATGTCTTTATAAAGATGGTACTATTAAAATTGGATATTAAATGGAGAATATGAACTTCAGAATTACCTCACACCATATCCTCAAATTAACTCAACATGTATTTTATACATAATGTAAATATAAAATGTATAAAGCTTACTGAATAGGAAAAATTTTTAATAATCTTACTATAGCTAAAAATTTTTTAGATAAGAAAAGGATGGATGAAAATGGAAAAAAATAGTAAGTTGGACTTCATGAAATTAAGACTTTTGCAACTTAAAACATAGCATCAAAAAATGAAAAGGCAAACCACAGATTGGGACAGAATAATTTTAAATATGTCTGATAAAGAACTTTCATCTAGAATGTACACATAACTAAAAAACTAAATAACAAAACACAAATAACTCATTTAACGTAATATTTTGACCTAAATGGGCCAAATATTTGTACAGATATTTTAATTTAAAAAGAGATGATGTCCAATACACAAATGAAAAGATACTTAACGTTACCCGTCATCAGGGAAATGCAAGTTAAAACCACATTGAGGTACCACTGTACACCCACTGGAGTGGCTGACACGAGCAGAACTGACCATACCACATGATGTGAAGAATTGCTATTCACACCTGGCTAGTGGGACTTCAAAATGGTACAGACATTTTGGAAAGCAGTTTGGCAGTTTCTTTTAATGTTAAACTTAGTACTGATCATATAGCCAAATAATTCCACTGCGACTCAAAATAAATAAAAACATATCCGTACCAAGCCTCATCCTTGAAGTTCATAGCAGATGTGTCCATCAACTTGTAAATGGATAAACCAGTTGTAGATGGAGTACCACTCAACAATAAAAAGGAGCAAACTGATACAACAGCAATATAAATGAATATCAAAAGCATTATGCTCAGTGAAAGAAGCTAGACATGAAAGACACCAATGTATCATTCCACTAATAGGATACTCTAGAAAATGCAAACTGTAGAAACAGAAGCAGATTAGTGGTTGCCTGTGTTCAGGAATGGAGAAAAGATCAAATGCAAAACAGCAAAAGAAAACGTTTTGTGATGATGCAGATTTTCTGTATCTTGATCATGATTGTGGTCAAATGATGATATTCATCTGCCATAACCCATTAAATTGCACATTGAAAAGGGTGAATTTTACTGTGTGTACATTATACTTAAATGGAGCTGTAAATATGTTTGGAGCTTATCTGTGAACATTAGTTGCAGAGCAGGAGTTACTTTTATAGAGTGGAAATCTGCTGAGTGCCAACTTGAGAAGGGTTGAAAAAAATTAGAACCTTCTTCCAACACATTTCAGTTAGAACACTCTTAGGATGTCGTTACAGCTGCGCTCTATATTGGAGTCTCTGATGAAGTCACATGTCTGACGATCTCAGCATGCCTTTAATCAACAGAATATACACGTGTTTTCTTTTATTACTATAAAGGATATACCAAACAACTTTTTCAAGACTTTACTTCAAAAAGGCACGTAGTTTTGCAACATTTTTGGTAAGTCTTTAATTATTTCAAAATGAAAAATTGAAAATAAAATGCAATTATTTACTCAGGCCCCCCAAAAAAAGGTCTGTACGGGGAATGCATGTGGTGTGTGTGTGTGTGTGTGTGTAAGTGTGTGATTTGAAGAATTGAAAAAATTTTAGTGGGGTTTTGTAGCATCACTTTGATAGCATCCTGTAATTTTGTATTGTGTTTGAAATAAAAATAAAGTGAATACACTGATAAAAGAATTTGAAAAGAATTTGCATTATTGCCTAAATTATGTGAGGTTTCCACAGTGGCATGAATCGAGCATCTTTAACCTACATAACAATATATCAGAAGTATTAGGTAAAAAATAAGTAAACTAGTATAACAAAGTTAAATATTTCTAAAGGAAAATTATAGCTTTATTTTTTTTTCCTGAAATGTTTTGAGGAGATATTTACACCAAAAGATATTATCACTGATCAATGAAACTTTTTCAGAATTTGCTTGTGTCCCACCAATATTTGATTACATAGTGCTTCTGTGAGTTCCATTTCATTAATTTAGCTTTGACAGGAGAGAAGGCAATGGCTCTGCAGCCTCTCTCGGTGTGGCATGATCCTGGTTCCGCTGGCTGATCTCTATTAGAACCATGGCCTTAATCATGCCTTTCATGCTTCTAACTTGATTTGCATTTGTTGTGTGATCCAAATTTATTCTCTCGTTTAGTCGCTTCCACCCATAGAAAAGCAGGTCTTTTTCATTTCTCCTTCACCATTGCCCCCATTTTTTCTTCTTGTCCTCCCATGATGAAAAACAAGACAGAAAACAAACTATAACAACAACAGACACCTTTTGTCTGTGGTCACCAATGCATTGTAGCACTAAACTTTGTTCAAAATCTCTAGATCTGACCTCTATATCTGCTGTTCCCAGAGTTTTTCAATGTGTTCTCTAGACTGCTGTGACCCACTGACAGAAAGTCTAGCTATATTTAATTGAAAGTTATTACTGTCTGATATGGTTTGGCTGTGTCCCCACTGAAATCTCATCTTGCACTGTAGCTCCCATAATTCACATGTTGTGGGAGGGACCCAGTGAGAGGTAAGTGGATCATGGGGGCAGTTTTCCCCACACTGTTCTAGTGGTAGTGAATAAGTCTCATGAGATCTGATGGTTTTATAAGGGGAAACCCCTTTCGCCTTTCACTTGGTTCTCATTTGCTGTCTGCCTGCTGCCATGTAAGATGCGCCTTTCGCCTTCTGCCATAACTGTGAGGCCTCCTCAGCCATGTGGAACTGTGAATTCATTAAACCTCTTTTTCTTTATAAATGACCCAGTCTTGGGTATGTCTTTATCAGCAGCATGAAAATTGACTAATACACTCACTGTCCATGAATGATACTCTGTTAGCCCATTTGCATTGTTATAAAGAAATACCTGAGGCTGGTTTATTTATAGAGAAATGCGGTTTATTTGGCTCCTTGTTGTGAAGGCTGTACATGAAGCATAGTACTGGCACCTGCTTCCAGGGAGGGCATCAGGAAACTTCCAATCATGGTGGAAGGTGAAGGGAAACCAGCATATCACATGGTGAGAGCGGAAGCAAGAGAGACAGGGAAGAGGTGTCAGTCTCTTTTAAACAACCAGATATCGCATGAACTCACAGGGTAAGAACTCATTCATTACCAAGAGGACAGCACCAAGCCATTCAGGAGGCATCTATCTCCAACATTGGGGATCACATTTTAACGTGAGATTTGAAGGGGACAAACATCCAAACTATGTCAGATACCAAAGCTGACAATGCTTATTATCTTTAGCTGTTCCAGGTTCTGGGAAAAGGGAGAGAGTTAGCTTCCCTCGTCTATGCTGTGCTACTCCATATTATATTAGTAATTATTGTTCTCTAAAGGTTTTTGAAAGCAAATAAACAAATGCAAGGCAAAATATACGAAATGCAAGGCAAAACATACGAAATGCAAGGCAAATGCATTAAAAACTTTTGAGTGTTAATATATAGATTTTATTTTATCTTTTTAATTTCTTTTGCTTAACCAAATAGATTATGTAGTTTTGATTAACTGGCCATGAAATAGCTCTGCCTACATAGAATTTCCCATGAATAATTGGTTGTGGAGACTTTTATGTGTAACCCAAATCCTCCCTCAAAACTGAAGTTTGCCCAGCTATTGGGAGTGTTGGCAAATCATGCCTCTCAGCTGATTCTCTCTAGAATTTATTCTCAGGAGATCTAATTAATAACTTGTCAAGCTGATGTCCATCCTTGGGGACAACTCGTATCTGAAGAATGGCCAGTGAAAGGTATTAAAACTCCATACTCCTGCCTCAATTTAGGGCAACTCTGAAGGGTCACCCCAGCTTCTCAGCTCCCCCTTGAGATTAGCTGAGGTATTTGTTGTGACTGCCTCACATCTCAACTCCCTTTGTCCAATTCAGCTTTTTAGCCACAGTTGTTGGCTCCTAGGATTTTACCCAGTTAAATGTTCTCTACACAAATCTCTATCTCAAATCTGCTTTACAGGGAATGTGGCCTCAGACAGGTTTTCATTAGGTTCTGGACGTAACTCTCATTAGTCATTGATATGATTCGGCTGTGTCTCCATCCGAATCTCACCTTGATTGTAATTATCCCCGCATGTCAAGGATGGAGTCAGGTGGAGATCATTGAATCATAGGGGCGGGTTCCCCCTACTGTTCTCCTGGTAGCGAATAAGTCTCACGAGATCTGATGCTTTTAAAATGGGAGCTTCCCTACACAAGCTTTCTTCTCTGCTACCATTTAAGATGTGCCTTTGCTTCTTTTTTGCCTTCTGCCGTGACTGTGAGGCCTCCCCAGCCATGTGGAATTGTGAGTTCCTTAAACCTCTTTCCTTTCTAAATTACCCGGTCTTGGGTATGACTTTATTAGCAGCATGACAACAAACTAGTGCAGTCTGTTCTATAAGCCCAAGTCGGATCACAGAGTCCCGCTTTCTGTTTTTTTTTCTAGCCCATATTTCTACTAAAACTTGACTCATATAGACTTAAAACAAAATAATTAAGCATGGCTAGTATTTATTTATTATTTTATACGTGTCAGGTACTGTATTTTGTAACTTATCTTTTAATAATCTTTCCAAATCTCTAAACGGAGAATTCTGCTCTTTTATAGAGAAAACAAGGATGGCTCAATCTTTTGATTTTTATTACAAGCTTTATTTTGTATAACATATAATAAACTAAAAATATTGAAAGTTTAGAAACCATCAGCACACAATCGAGGTGATGGAAATATACTTCACCTCCAGTTTCCTGATGCCTCTTTATAATACATTTCTCTGGCCCCTCATTCCTGGCCCTTAAAAACCACCAAACTGCTTTCTGTCACTGGACAGTAATTTATACAGTCAAAAAATGTATATAAATAAAATTTTACACTATGCACTTTTTTGTCTGACATTTTATGTTTTTTTCTCTGCATGTTTTACCTCTAGAGTCTGCCTTGTTTCACTTAGTATAGTTATTTTGAGATTCATTCATGTTATAGTATGTATCCATAATTAATTCGGATAAAGCAAGTTAATTCATTAATGTATTGATTGATATTTAGACTGTTTCTAGTTTGGGCTATTATGAATACATGTGCTATGAACATTTGTGTTGATATCATTATATGAACACCTACTTTTATCTCTCTTGGGTAAATACCCAGGAGTGCAATGGCTGAGTCTTACGGCAGAAGTATGTTTAACTTTTTAAGGGACTCTTAAACTGTTTTTCAAAGGTTACACTTTTTTGTATTCCCATCAGCAGTGTATGAGAGTTTCAGCTTCTTCACATCCAAGCCAGTGCTTGGCTATTATCAGTCATGCTAATCTTAGCTATTTAAAAATAGATAGTGGCGTCTCATTTTGGTTTTAATTTGCATTGCCCTAAGCATTAATTATGTTGAGCATATGTGCTTATTTACCAAACAAATGTCTACTTTGTAATGTCTGTTCCAGTCTTTCACCCAAGTTTTAAATGGGGTTGTTTGTTTTTCATTATTAAATTTTGAGCTTTTAAAATATATTTTTGATGCAAGCCTTTCATCAGATATATGAATTGCAAATATTTTCTCCCAGCCTGCAGCTTGTCTTTTCAGTCTCTTAATAGATTCTTTTGAAGAGCAGATTCTTTTTTTTAAATTGGATGAGTTCTTCTTATCAATATATTATTATATAAATCATGCTGTGGGGTCATATCAAAGAAAGCTTTGCCTGACTCAAAGTCCCAAATGTTTTCACATCTTCCCTCTCCTCTCCTTTGGGAACTGAGATTACACGTAAATTCAGTTACTTGAAATTTACTGTCTACTATTGCTCTGTTCATGTTTTTTAAAAGTTTATTTTCTCTCTATATTTTATTTTGAGAGGTGTCTATCTTTTCTTCTTTAATGACTAACGTGCTATCAGCCTACCATGTAGCTGGGACTACAGCCGCATGCTACTATGCCCCGCTAATTTTTGTATTTTTAGTAGAGATGGGATTTCACCATATTGGTCAGGCTGGTCCTGAACTCCTGACTTCGTGATCCACCTGCCTCGGCCTCACAAAATGCTGAGATTACAGGCGTGAGCCACTGCGCCCAGCCTCCTTTAGTGTATCTTGCATGTCTCTATTTTAGAACATATAGAATACTGTTTCAATAAGCATTTGAATGTTCTTAACTGATAACTCTGGCACCTTGATTTACTCTGGATCAGTTCTGACTCAGTGATTTTTCTCCTTATTATGAGCCACGTTCTTCTGTCTTTTGTTGTTACTGTTGTGTCTCTGCTAAACTGTGTCTGGATGTCAGATATGGTGACTTTTATCTTATTGAGTGCTGGAAGTATATATAAATATTCTTGATCTTTGTATTGGTATGTATTTAAGTTTAGTTGGAAAGAGTTTGACTCTTTTTGGTCTTGCTTTAAAAATTCATTAGGTGGGATCAGACCAGTTCTCATTTTAGAGCTAATCACTCCCAACTAGTGAGGCAAGATCCTTCTGGGTATCCCTGGGAATCTTGAGGTGTTCCTGGTTTGGCTGATAAAATAAGCACTATTACTGGACCTTGGTGAGCATGTGTACTGTTACTTTTCATCTTATCTGGGTGTTGTTTCCCCAACCGTAGGTACTTTTCTCTAGGCCTGTCCTAACAATTACTTAGCTATGTACTTTAGGGGGACCCTTTGCAGAGCTCTGGAGTTCTCTTTCTGTGCAGCCCCTTCTTCTCGGAAACCTTGTCCTGAGAGCTCATGTCAACATGGTTTCTGTGGACTCTCAGCTCTGTCCCCTCAGCTCAGGGAGAACGATGGGCTCCTCTTGGGCTTTTCTCCTGCAGTAGTGGGCTGGAAAACTTTCTCCAGGCATAAATTAGGGCAGTTGATAGGCTCACCTTGTTTGAGACTGACTTTACAGGGTCTTGCAAACTTTTGTGGCATACATTTTGGCCATTTTTTTGGTTGTTTCAGGAGGGAGAGAAAGTCTAGTTCTTGTTACTCCATCATGGTCATTGCAGAAGTCAACCTAACTGATATTTATCAATACAGTCTGTTGCTACACATTGAACTTGCTTAAGATAATTTTTAGATGGCACAGAACTTTCTGTCCATTGAATGAGACTCTCTGCTTATTTTGCAAGTGCTCATTTGTATGGAGACATTTGTATGGAGAAACTTCAAAAAGTTTGTGGAAAAATGAAGTTAAAAGATAAACATTGAAAATGTGATCTTCGGTTTTCATCCCTAAAGAACTGATGGTCCTGGGAACTTAACAATGTCAATGCAGTCTCTTATACATTATTAACTTAAGAAAAATGGGTGCCCTTTCCACATTTGTTGAGATTGGGAAACAAAAAGAAGTCAGAAGGAGCCAAGTCAGAGCTGTAAGGTGGATGCCTGACAATTTCCCATTGAGACTCTCACAAAATTGCCTTTGCTTGATGACAGGAATGAGCAGAAACATTGTGGTGTTAGAGGACTGTCTGCTAAAGCTTTCCCAGGTATTTTGCCCTAAAACTTTGGCTAACTTATTCAAAACACTCTCATGATATGCAGATATTATTGTTCTTTGACCTTCCACAAAGTCAACAAGCAAAATGCCTGGAATGTCCCCAAAAAACTGTTGCCGTGACCTTTGCTCTTGAGTGATCCCCTTTAGCTTTGACTGGACCACTTCCACCTTTGGTAGCCATTGCTTTGATTGTGTTTTGCCCTCAGGATCATACTGGGAAAGCCATGTTTTATCTTCTGTTACAATTCTTCAAAGAAATCCTTCAGGATCTTGACCCTAGTTCTTTAAAATTTCCATTGAGAGCTCTCCTCTTGTCTGCAGCTGATCTGAGCACAACACTTTTGGCACCCATGCAGTGGAAAGTTGGTTCAACTTTAATTTTTTAGTCAGAACTGTGTAAGCTGAACCAATTAAGATGTCTACGATGTTGGCTATTGTTTGTGCTGTTGATTATCAGTCCTCTTCAATTAGGGCACAAACAAGATTAATTTTTTTCCTTGCAAATTGATATGGATGATCTGTCCCTGTGGACTTCATCTTCCACATCATCTCGTTTCTTCTTTAAAAAAGCTGTCCGCTTGTGAACTACTGATTTCTTTGGTGCATTGTCCCCTCAAGCTTCTTGTAAAGCATCAGTGATTTCACCATTCTTTCACTCAAGCTTCATCATAATCTAATGTTTGTTCTTGCTTCAATTTTAGCAGAATTTACATTGCTCTGCTAGGGGCTCTTTTCAAACTAATGTCTACTCCTTCTTACTGTCTCAAACTAGATCCTGTTCAAACATGCTATAATAAATTAGTATGAGTTTATTTTGCTGCCAAAATTGAAACCTTTGCATAGTTTTTTTCATAATATACATTTTCCATGAACTTTTTAAGGCCTCTCATGTATCCACAGGTAGAGTGCCTTACCTATTCTGACTTCAGTCAATTATTCAAGACCTTTCCTTGTCAGTGATACATTAGAAAGGTAGAGTATTGAAAAATAAGAGTAGCTTCTGCTGATTAAGAAATACTATATCTTTTTCTACTTCTTTCTTTTTTTTTTTTTCTTTTTTTTTTTTTTTTTGAGACAGCATCTTTCTCTGTCACCCAGGCTGGAGTGCAGTGGTGTGATCTCAGCTCACTGCAACCTCTGCCTCCCAGGGTCAAGTGATTCTCCTGCCTCAGCCTCCCGAGTAGCTGGGACTATAAGTGCCTGCCACCACACCCAGCTAATTTTTGTATTTTTAGTGGAGACAAGGTTTTACCATATTGGCCAGGCTGGTCTTGAACTCCTGACCTTGTGATCTGCCTGATTCGGCCTCCCAAAGCGCTGGGATTACAGTCATGAGCCACCGTACCTAGCTTTCTACTTCTTTCTTATTATTTTCCTCCTCTCTCATTCCTATATTCTCTCCTTTCTCCTACTTTCCTCCCCACTCCCTGTTTCCTTCCTTTCATCTTTCCTATTTTCAAGACTTAATATTTCTTGAACCTCCGATGTTATCATAGTATGTTATTTGTTTAATTTTCACATAACAATAATAGTTTAAATACAAATAATATTTATTTTCATCCCCATGTTATCAGTATAACAGTAAAGATGTGGAGAGGCCAGCTGGGCATGGTGGCTCAAGCCTGTAATCCCAGCACATTGGGAGGCCGAGGTGGGTGGATCACGAGGTCAGGAGATCGAGACCATCCTGGCTAACATGGTGAAACCCCATCTCTACTAAAAAATAGAAAAAATTAGCTGGGCGTGGTGGCACGTGCCTGTAGTCCCAGCTACTCGGGAGGCTGAGGCAGGAGAATAGTGTGAACCCGGGAGGCAGAACTTGCAGTGAGCCAAGATCACGCCACTGCACTCCAGCCTGGGTGACAGAGCGAGACTCTGTCTCAAAAAATAAATAAATAAATAAATGAAAATAAAATTAAAAAAATGATGTGGAGAGGCCAAACCAATGGCTCTTATATCCACGTTCTTTCTTCTAAATGATTTCACCTTAGTTTTGGTCTGCATCTCTAACCATAGCTAGTTGCAGCAGGACTTCTATCTGGCCTTGCTGCTCTCATTTTTGGACCTCTTCACTGAAATCAAATTGATCTTTCTAAAATGCAAACCTGGTCTTAGTATTTTATTACTTAAAACCCATTGGTGGCTTTCCATGATTTATGGAATAAAGTCAAAATTCCTGTTTTTGCCCATGTTTCTGTGTGCCTCTCATCCCTACATTTACTGATTCCTGTGTGCCATAAATTGCCAGTTGTCCAGAGTTCATTCTCTTTTTGTACTTGGGAGGACTTCTGCATCCTGCAACTTTTCCCCTGAAACGTGCTTGGAAAATACCTACTCATTTTTTTCAGATTCAGGTTAGCTTTTTACTTCAGTTTCTTTTCCTGAAGCTTATACTGACTGCTCCATATGGCTTTGGGGATTAGCTACTCATTCCTTTGTGCCCTTTGTAGATACACATTTATCATGGAGTCTTTTTTTTTTTTTTTTTTTTTTGAGACAGAGTCTCACTCTGTCACCAGGCTGGAGTGCAGTGGTGTGATCTCAGCTCACTGCAACCTTTACCTTCCAGGTTCAACTGATTCTCTTGCCTCAGCCTCCCAAGTAACTACAGGCGTGCACCACCGTGCCCAGCTAATTTTTGTATTTTTAGTAGAGACGGGGTTTCACTATGTTGGCCAGGATGGTCTCGATCTCTTGACCTCGTGATCTGCCCACGTTGGCCTCCCAAAGTGCTGGGATTACAGGCATGAACCACCGCTCCCAATCAGTCATGCAGTCTTTATACTTACTTGTTTACTTGCCTGTGAGCTCACTGAATGCAGGGACTATTTCCTTGTTGCTCTAGCACCTACACCAGTACCTGGTATCCAGAAGCTGTATGCTAAATGTTTGTTGAGTGGCTGTTTGACTGAATGATTGTACTCCTAATTAGTAGATAGAAAGCCATGAACTTCCCAGTTCATCATTCTTTGTGCTCAATTCTGGTTTCTTTATTGTGTTCAAAAGAGTTCCTTAGTGACATAAAACTATGGAGCTAGTATGTCAGCTCATTTAAGCAATGATTAGTTTATGTATATAAGAGACTTCAATAATTATATATTTTTATTTCAGTTTCAATAAATGATCAATTGATTAATTTTCTCTGTTTTGGCTTATTGTTCACATTTAATATCAAATAAAATTGTTTTACTTAAAATTATTCATGCCAATTATGACAGTTAGGTGAATATTACTTTGATTTACATTCCAGTAGTAGTTTTGGTTGAACCCTGAATATGCTAAGACGTCCCTTTTCTTTTTTCTTATGAACAGGCTACTGTGTTTACATATATTATTAAAATCTTCTTTGAAAATACGAAGAATGTTACATTTCTTATATTTAGTTCTCTGTGCTTCAGAATTCCTGTGATACTTGCACTTAAGTCCTTCTGAGCAGTTGATGTTGATATTTATGTGGTTAATTTCATGAAACATGGTGGTTTTCATTTCTATCATTAATTTATACAGGAGATAGACTGTTTTCCAGGTGTAAGCTCAGTCATATAATTAGAAAATTTATAAGCAGAAAGGAGTTATTTGGTCTAACCCATTTATTCTACAGATAGAGAAATTAGAGTCCAGAAACTCTGTCTTCTTTAAAGTCTTACAGGTATTTAAGAAAAAAGAATAGACTTGAGGTTTCTGTGCTCTGAACCCAGTGATCTTGACACTGTAACGATCTTCATCCATATTATTCACAGAAGTAAATATAATCACATATTAAATAAGAAACAAAAATACTAAGGAGATATTATACTGAAAAATGAAATAATATTATCTTAATTATTTTGATCAGATTCAATCTATAGCAGCTTGAAGGCTAATAATTCCAATGATTCTCTGAATAAACCATTTTTCTAATAAGATTACAGGTTTTAGTAATCTAATTATTTTGACTGATGCAAATGTTACCCCGCCAGTCTGAAAAATGTGTTTATTTATATGTCATAAAGAATAATTTATTCCAAAAAGGCTAATTTTCAAAATATATGTATCTTCTGAAACTGTATCTATTTTTTCCCCACGTTTTCTAAATATATTTTAGAGGGCATTTGTAGATTTTCATGGTGCTGAAAAATTAAGGTATAATGGTCTCATGAAGGAGAATAATGTCATTTAGACATTGTAATTTTGGAGGATCACAATACTTTTTGGAATGTGGTTGTTGCAGCACTGGTCACTTATACTAATTATATAATAACATACTATACTAATGCAATAATATACCATATGAAATTATTCAGTGGTAAATTTGTCTTAAATCCTCTAGAATACTGCAAAGAACTAGTTTATATAAGAAAGAGTACCATAGCAGATGTGAACACAATATTTCCTATTTTTTTCTTCTTTTTTATTTTTTTGAAGACAAGTTCTCACTCTGTTGCCCAGACTGGAGTTCAGTGCCATGTTCATAGTTCACTGCAACCTCAAACTCCCAAGCTCAAGTGATCCTCTTGATTCAGCCTCTGAAGTAGCTGTGCCTATAGGTGTGCACCACCACACCGGCTAAGTTTTAAAATTTTTTATAGATATGTTGCCCAAGCTGGTCTCAAATTCTTGAGCTCAAGAGATCTTCTCACCTTGGCCTCCCAGAGTGTTGGGATTACAGGCATGAGCCACCATACTCAGCCAATATTTCTTTTGTAAAAGACATTTTCTAACATACTTCTCATTTTAACTAACATAATATTCAAAGTGTAGATCTGAGAAAGAGATAGTGCCTGCAGATCTGGGATCCTACATGCTAATATTATGGGATGCATTCAGAGTTGATCAGCAGATATTCCATTTATTCTAGAACACCACCAGCAGAAGAATGTAATTACGTCTATCACTAAAACTTTGTGTCAATACAGACTACTGTATTTGTTATCATAGATGGTCCTTGGATGGCAGCCTTAAGCAATTTTAAACCTAGACAGGTGATGTACTTTTTCTTCTTGGATAATTTTCATGGTTTTATCTAATTTGGTTGTAACTAATGTGTTTAATATGGCTTGCTTGTTTTTTAAAAAGTTGTTCAGTATCCTTAGAACTCAGTGCTGATTTCTTTTTCTAGCAGGCCTTTTATATAGGACATCTCACTTTCTCCTGGCTCTCTACTACTAGCATGAGGTCTCTGAAAAATCAAGACAGCAAAATAATTTGTTATAGAACAGCCTATGTAGAGGGACAGGGGAGGAGTCATATTCCAAGAGGGAAAGACCTTTGAGCCAGGCTCAATTTGTAGAGGCTGTTGAATGAAAATGAGAGAGAGAGAATGCACACTTTATTGCACTATTAAAGCAAAATTCTGACAATAACTTCTAAAAATGATTCAACTCTTATACACTGAGAATATGACAGACCTTCCAAAAGTATAATTTCTTATATGAACGTCCAGGTATATAAGGAAAAATAACTATTTCATACCAATATCTCCAGCCGCCTTTATTGTTGGTTCACCACATAGGTTTTTATCAGAATCGCAGAACATTAATTTTTTAAAGTAGCTACCATTACAACTAGCTTGAGAAGAACTTTCTTTTTAATAATTCGACCCAGATGCATTCTAGATACTCCAGTGTTACGAATCGATGGCTTCATGAGGAGCCGCTGTTGACTCATGCTATCTCTGGACACACTGACAGGAAACGTTTTCTTACACCTGTTTTCCTCCTGCTTTTCCTTGGTAGGACTTAGTTCCTTGGCATAGTTCAGTATCAATGGCAGTCATAGAGAAGTGTTACAGAAACCCAGCTTATTCCAACTTGTGAATTATTTGGCACCCAGGAACCAGGTCTTACAATCTTCAACCCACTTTTTCTTAACATGGCCCCTTTTCTGAAATGTTTATTTATATATGATGTAGGCCTGGGGAAAGGACATGGACTTTCAAAGAAAATATTCTCCAATAGATCTCTCAACTCCAGAGAACCTTCTGACTAAATCTGAAAGAATTCCACTGTGCTCTGATAACATCCTTTAATAATGAAGGAAAAGATATTTTTCCCCCAGGAGGATTTTGTAGTGAAAGAGATGGCATAATTTTCTTAAAAAATGTTGTTTATAATCTCATTTGTTTTTTCATTTGTGGGGTGTGTCTTAAATCCTAAATGGTACATCCTTTTTAAAATACTTCTAGTAATAAAATGTTTCTGAAGTTATGTTGTAAGTATCATTGGACTATGTTTAATAATGTTAAGTTGATCCCACTTCCCCTGAAATTATATACATAAATGCTGAAAGTATAAATTTACATATACAACTTCATGGAACATTTTTCTTCCAAGTGTGCATTTGCTAGAATTTGCATTGAAAGGTTTTGGAAGGAGCCTGTTGGTATGAATCCTGTGTGAGCAACACTCAGATTTGTTGCATACTGAACAGCATGCTAAATCTCACTTCACAATCTTAGATTTCTCATCTACCATCTTGAGCTGAATTTAAAATGTAACTGCAGTTTATTATGTCACCTGTTCGTCAAACACTGATGCAAAGCTTAGTTTTCAGTGTGAAGAACCCATGACTAGAGAAGGGAAGAAGAAAGGGTCAAGCAGACCTCATTAAAGAGTGTATGGGCAAGAAAACACATCAGATGTCTTGATAGGTTTTTTAAAGTCCTGTTAGACTTGTCATGATTTCCAAAACACTAAATGCCATCTAGTATTTTGGACCCTCCAAAATTACAGTAGAATATTATTATGGGTCATCTTAATTGGAAATATACAGGGAAATCCTGATGATTAATGTAGACTAGTGATAGCTCTCACACATTTATATAACCTATGTTGAAAAGAAAGAAGAAAGGCAGGAAGGAAAGAAGGAAAAAGAGCGGAGAGAGAGGAACAAGAAAACACGTGGATTTGTGGAAATGAAAATTTTTAAATTACTAATTTGCAAGAATGGGTAAGAAAAATACCGAGTATGAACATAAATGCTTTCAATTCCGTTTGTCTCTTAATCCTTCTCAGTCCGTGGCCAGTTTTGAAACTTGGTGTAACTTCCTTCCTTTATTCCTCCCTCCCTTGCTCCCTCCATCCCTTCTTGCCAGCCTCCTTCCCTTCCTCTCTCCTTGAGTTTCCTTCTTCTTTCTTGTTCCCTCCCTCCCTCCCTCTCTCTTTTTTCCCCTTAGTTTCCCCGGAAGCACATATACCAGCCATTTGAATGCTTTCTGCTCATAGATACTGCCAAGCCCCCTCACCCAGACTGCTGAATAGATTTGGTAGAATGGAATGAGAAACATAGACTTTGTGTCTGTGGCGGCCACCTCTGATGTTGCAGACTTTTGCCGTGATTATGCACTCCAGCCGAGGGACGCTAGAGAGGTTGAAATTTCAACTGTGGGATTTGCCATTTTGGAATTTGCAGAAATGTACTGGATATGCTAACAGCAGCCTGGCTAGCCTCCACTTCACAAGGAAGTATTTAAATATACACGTGTAATATGAAGAAAATTGCATTAGATCATAAGGGATGAATTATTTTGTAAATGACTATACCATCAAATACCATACCTGATATCAATCATCTTCATCAGACAGTATCTGTGTATGTAAGTAGATAAACAAAAAAGCAGGAGTTTATTTCTCTCTAATGTATCCTCGACTCTCTAGCAGTGACCTCTGAAATGTCTCTTCTGATCCAGACTTGTTTGAATCATGTGCAACATTTTAGATTTGTCTTCTCTCTGCAAGTTTTTTTTGTTAAGTACCATAACATATTGAACCAAATAGTTTTGCTTGCTTTCTATTGATGACACATGATTTTGGCTTTTATCTTCAGTGGAAAATCAATGTGTCACACGGAGTTCACTAAGAAAAAGGTATGGGGCCTCTTTGTAATTCTTTGTCAGATGATTGCTTTATCTTGATTTATGCCTTCAAACTTTTTCCCATTCAGCAGAAAATATCGTGTCGCTATCTGTGAGAGCAAAGCGATCTATACCAATTTATGCTCTAAGTGTAGCCTCCTTCCAGAACTGCTTATGGAACATATCAACTCACTATAGATTAGGGACATAATGGATTCTTCTTTCTTAAAAGTGGCAGATTGACAATTTTAGTTCATATACAAGCTTTTATATTAACATTAAAACAATATTTCTATGTAAAGTAAAATATTGTAGTTGATTATTATTCGAGGGCCTCCCAGAATTTCAAGGTCTGAAAATAAATTCAGTGTTCCTGGTGGTAACAAAATTGCCCCTACTTCCTTGTATCAGGACTGCCATTTGGAACTGCTGGGGAAGCTCTTTTCAGAAATTATTTTCAAAACAGCATTGTTGCCTTTTGCCAAACTGAAATCTGGTTGTAAACTTTTGAAAACTAGTTCCTTGGAATGGAATTCAAGTTGTCTTCTAAGCAATTTTTTTTAACTCAAACATACATTCTATCTTGCTTTATTATGTCACTATTTGTGTAGGAAACATATTTCTATTTTTACCATTTTCAATTTATTTACATTTACATTTACATTTGTGTGTATATATATATACACACATACATACACTTTAAGTTCTGGGATACATTTGCAGAACTTGCAGTTTTGTGAAATAGGTATACATGTGCTGTCGTGGTTTGCTGCACCCATCAACTCGTCATCTACATTAAGTATTTCTCCTAATGCTATCCCTCCTCTTTCCTTCCTACCCACTGACAGGCCCCAGTGTGTGATGTTCCCCTCCCTGTGTCTATGTGTTCTCATTGTTCAACTCCCACTTATGAGTGAGAACATGTGGTGTTTGGTTTTCTGTTCTTGTGATAGTTTGCTGAGAATGATGGTTTCCAGCTTCATCCATGTCTCTGCAAAAGACATTAATCCATCCTTTTTTATAGCTGCATGGTATTCCATGGTGTATATGTGCCACATATTCTTTATCCAGTCTATCATTGATGGGCATTTGGGTTGGTTCCTAGTCTTTGCTCTTGTGAATAGTGCTGCAATAAACATATGTGTGAATGTGTCTTTATAGTAGAATGATTTATAATCCTTTGGATGTGTACCTAGTAATGAGACTGTTAGGTCAAATGATATTTCTAGTTCTGGATCCTTGAGGAATTGCTACACTGTCTTCCACAATGGTTGAACTAATTTACACTCCCACCAACAGTGTAAAAGCATTCCTATTTCTCCACATCCTCTCTAGCACCTGTTGTTTCCTGACTTTTTAATGATTGCCATTCTAACTGGCGCGAGATGGTATCTCATTGGACCAGGGGTGATGAGCTTTTTTTTTTTTTTTTTCTTCGAGACAGCCTCACTCTGTCACCCAGGGTGGAGTGCAGTGGCACAATTTCGGCTCACTGCAACCTCCACCTAATGGGTTCAAGCAATTCTCCTGCCTTAGCCTCTTGAGTAGCTGGGATTACAGATATATACCACCACGCCTGGCTAAAGTTTTTTTGTGTGTTTTTGGTAGAGACAGAGTTTCACCATAGTGGCCAGGCAAGTCTCAAACTCCTGACCTTGTGATCCACTCGCCTTGGCCTCCCAAAGTGATGGGATTACAGGCGTGAGCCACCACGCCCAGCCTATGATGAGCTTTTTCTCATGTGTTTATTGGCCGCATAAATGTCTTCTTTTGAGAAGTGTCTGTTCATATCCTTTTCCCACTTTTTGATGGGGTTGTTTTTTTCTTGTAAATTTGTTTAAGTTCCTTGTAGATTCTGGATATTAGCCCTTTGTTAGATGGATAGATTGCAAAAATTTTCTCCCACTCTGTAGGTTGTGTGTTCACTCCGATGATAGTGTCTTTTGCTGTGCAGAAGCTATCTTTAGTTTAATTAGATCCCATTTCTCAATTTTGGCTTTTGTTGCCACTGCTTTTGGTGTTTTAGTCGTGAAGTCTTTGCCTATGCCTATGTTCTGAATGGTATTGGCTAGGTTGTCTTCTAGAGTTTTTATGGTTTTAGATCTTATGTTTAAGTCTTTAATCCATCTTGAGTTAATTATTTTATAAGGTGTAAGGAAGGGGTCCACTTTCAGCTTTCTTCATTTGGCTAGCCAGTTTTCCCATCACCATTTATTAAATAGTCAATCTTTCCCCATTGTTTGTTTTCGTCAGGTGTGTCAGAGATATGTTGTATATTTCATGGTACAATGCCTTCTGTCAATGGGGAAAAATAACAAGCATATATGGGATGAATGAAGTCTGCTATGGTTAAGGTTGAGAATATTTACTGATCCTTGAGTTCAGTCTCCAGGAATGTTGGAAATAGAGAATGGAGATAATGGAGATAAAGAAAAGTTCTGAAAATGACACTTCCCATAGTGTCAAAATTGTGATCTATTGCAGAATTCTGTGATACATCAAAATCTCTGTTTATACTGAGGTTTGTTATTGTGTATGAGCATATCTTTATCAGGTGTAGGCTATTTCTATACTTTCATGTCTTTAAATCAATGTTTCTATTCACATATGTATATGTGCAAATAGAAGCATGTTAATATTATATATATATTTTCTGTCATTACCATGATTGCTATGATTATCATTAGCATGTATTATTAGTGTGACCGAAGTATCATCAGTATCAGTTTCTTTCTCACTGCAGTGCTCCTGTAATGCTTCATTTCTACAGAGCCAACCTACACCCACCGTTTCCCTGACTATAACTTTACCTAAAGTATAAGCCCTTATAAAGCCATGAAAGCCTACCAAGAATTGTCAAAGAAGCTAGGCAGCAGCCAGGCTCTGCCTTAGGAAAAGATTTTACTTTTTATTATCATGTGCAGTACTTAACTACTTGTTTTGACCTCTAAGATTTTGCTCTCCTATATTTCTATCCCCTGGCTTTCTGATATTTCATGTGATTATATTTGAAATTTTAACCTTGCTTTTCTTTTTGGAATCTCTGATATCTCTGCTGCCACAGGTAATGACAGGTTCCTCTCTAACTGTTGGTGTTATCCCTGGTCAGATTATTACTGATGACAGAAGTAGATGTTTTACGTGGATTCTCTCGATATCAGAAACAAATACAGATATCACAACTCAAAAATGACAGACTGATAACCATTATGAACTTAGATGCAACATTCTTAATACAATATTAGCAAATTGAGTCTAGGAATATTTAAAAATGATAATGTGTTTTAACCAAGTGGGGTTTATCTCAAGTTGGTTTCAACAACTGAAAATCTACCATGCTGACAGAAAAAAGAAAAATCACGTGACACTCTCAATAGATGCAAAAAAGGAATTTACAAAATGTAACACATTTTTTAAATTAAAAACTCCCAGCAAACTGAGGATAGAAAAGTACATTTTCAAACTGATTATGTGTTTACAAAAAATCTATAGCAAACATCTTACTTAAAATGGTGAAAGCCTTAATACTTTCTACATAAGATTATGAAAAATGCAATGATGTCCTCTCTCCCTAGTTCTTTAAAGTATTGCATTCAATATTAAATAAGTGGAAATATATACCAAGTTCATTGATAAATATTTAATACTTATGAGATGATAATTCTCCTGAAATTGATCTCTAGATTCAGTGGAATTCCCATGAAACCTTATAGGTCCTTTTGGATAAATTACAAAACTGATTCTAAAACAGGGAGAAAGAAAGAAGGGAAGGAAGGAGGAATGGACAGAAAGAAGAAAGAAATAAAGAGAAAAGAAAAGAAAATAAGAAATAAGTGACACCCAAGTTGGGAAGAAAGAAAAATACTATTCTCACGTGATGTCAACATATACATAGAAAATCCTTAGGCATCTGCAGAAGTGTGCTAGAGGTATGAAGTGAATTTAACAAAGTTGTAGGATGAAAGATCAATAAATAAAATCAATTGTGTTTCTATACACAATCAACACCAATTAGAAAATAAAATTATGTAAGCAATTTAACTTATAATAGCCTCAAAAATAATAAAATAATTCAGAATAAATTTAATAAAAGGTATGCTGATCCAAAATTTCTAAATCACTAATACGAGAGATTGAATAGGTAGAAATATGTATCAAGTTCATTGGTAAATATACATGTCATACTTATTAGATGATAATTCTTCTGAAACTGATCTCCAGATTTGGCACAATCCCAGTCAAACCTATAGGCCTTTTTGGAGAAATTACAAAGCTGATTCTAATTTTTTTTTTTAAATGCAGAAGTCCTAGAATAGCCAGAGCATGTTTTAGAAAGAAGAATAAAGTTGGAAAACTTTCCAAATTTCAAGACATATTGTAAAGCTACACTAAACAGTACAGTAAACTTACTGGCATGAAGAAGACATATATATCAGTGAAACAGAATAAATAATTTAGAAATATATCCTGCCTTACATGGCCAAAGTTGCCAAAATATTTCAATAAGGAAATCAATGTCTTTATAAAGATGGTACTATTAAAATTGGATATTAAATGGAGAATATGAACTTCAGAATTACCTCACACCATATCCTCAAATTAACTCAACATGTATTTTATACATAATGTAAATATAAAAAGTATAAAGCTTACTGAATAGGAAAAATTTTTAATAATCTTACTATAGCTAAAAATTTTTTAGATAAGAAAAGGATGGATGAAAATGGAAAAAAATAGTAAGTTGGACTTCATGAAATTAAGACTTTTGCAACTTAAAACATAGCATCAAAAAATGAAAAGGCAAACCACAGATTGGGACAGAATAATTTTAAATATGTCTGATAAAGAACTTTCATCTAGAATGTACACATAACTAAAAAACTAAATAACAAAACACAAATAACTCATTTAACGTAATATTTTGACCTAAATGGGCCAAATATTTGTACAGATATTTTAATTTAAAAAGAGATGGTGTCCAATACACAAATGAAAAGATACTTAACGTTACCCGTCATCAGGGAAATTCAAGTTAAAACCACATTGAGGTACCACTGTACACCCACTGGAGTGGCTGACACGAGCAGAACTGACCATACCACATGATGTGAAGAATTGCTATTCACACCTGGCTAGTGGGACTTCAAAATGGTACAGACATTTTGGAAAGCAGTTTGGCAGTTTCTTTTAATGTTAAACTTAGTACTGATCATATAGCCAAATAATTCCACTGCGACTCAAAATAAATAAAAACATATCCGTACCAAGCCTCATCCTTGAAGTTCATAGCAGATGTGTCCATCAACTTGTAAATGGATAAACCAGTTGTAGATGGAGTACCACTCAACAATAAAAAGGAGCAAACTGATACAACAGCAATATAAATGAATATCAAAAGCATTATGCTCAGTGAAAGAAGCTAGACATGAAAGACACCAATGTATCATTCCACTAATAGGATACTCTAGAAAATGCAAACTGTAGAAACAGAAGCAGATTAGTGGTTGCCTGTGTTCAGGAATGGAGAAAAGATCAAATGCAAAACAGCAAAAGAAAACGTTTTGTGATGATGCAGATTTTCTGTATCTTGATCATGATTGTGGTCAAATGATGATATTCATCTGCCATAACCCATTAAATTGCACATTGAAAAGGGTGAATTTTACTGTGTGTACATTATACTTAAATGGAGCTGTAAATATGTTTGGAGCTTATCTGTGAACATTAGTTGCAGAGCAGGAGTTACTTTTATAGAGTGGAAATCTGCTGAGTGCCAACTTGAGAAGGGTTGAAAAAAATTAGAACCTTCTTCCAACACATTTCAGTTAGAACACTCTTAGGATGTCGTTACAGCTGCGCTCTATATTGGAGTCTCTGATGAAATCACATGTCTGACGATCTCAGCATGCCTTTAATCAACAGAATATACACGTGTTTTCTTTTATTACTATAAAGGATATACCAAACAACTTTTTCAAGACTTTACTTCAAAAAGGCACGTAGTTTTGCAACATTTTTGGTAAGTCTTTAATTATTTCAAAATGAAAAATTGAAAATAAAATGCAATTATTTACTCAGGCCCCCCAAAAAAAGGTCTGTACGGGGAATGCATGTGGTGTGTGTGTGTGTGTGTGTGTGTAAGTGTGTGATTTGAAGAACTGAAAAAATTTTAGTGGGGTTTTGTAGCATCACTTTGATAGCATCCTGTAATTTTGTATTGTGTTTGAAATAAAAATAAAGTGAATACACTGATAAAAGAATTTGAAAAGAATTTGCATTATTGCCTAAATTATGTGTGGTTTCCACAGTGGCATGAATCGAGCATCTTTAACCTACATAACAATATATCAGAAGTATTAGGTAAAAAATAAGTAAACTAGTATAACAAAGTTAAATATTTCTAAAGGAAAATTATAGCTTTATTTTTTTTTCCTGAAATGTTTTGAGGAGATATTTACACCAAAAGATATTATCACTGATCAATGAAACTTTTTCAGAATTTGCTTGTGTCCCACCAATATTTGATTACATAGTGCTTCTGTGAGTTCCATTTCATTAATTTAGCTTTGACAGGAGAGAAGGCAATGGCTCTGCAGCCTCTCTCGGTGTGGCATGATCCTGGTTCCGCTGGCTGATCTCTATTAGAACCATGGCCTTAATCATGCCTTTCATGCTTCTAACTTGATTTGCATTTGTTGTGTGATCCAAATTTATTCTCTCGTTTAGTCGCTTCCACCCATAGAAAAGCAGGTCTTTTTCATTTCTCCTTCACCATTGCCCCCATTTTTTCTTCTTGTCCTCCCATGATGAAAAACAAGACAGAAAACAAACTATAACAACAACAGACACCTTTTGTCTGTGGTCACCAATGCATTGTAGCACTAAACTTTGTTCAAAATCTCTAGATCTGACCTCTATATCTGCTGTTCCCAGAGTTTTTCAATGTGTTCTCTAGACTGCTGTGACCCACTGACAGAAAGTCTAGCTATATTTAATTGAAAGTTATTACTGTCTGATATGGTTTGGCTGTGTCCCCACTGAAATCTCATCTTGCACTGTAGCTCCCATAATTCACATGTTGTGGGAGGGACCCAGTGAGAGGTAAGTGGATCATGGGGGCAGTTTTCCCCACACTGTTCTAGTGGTAGTGAATAAGTCTCATGAGATCTGATGGTTTTATAAGGGGAAACCCCTTTCGCCTTTCACTTGGTTCTCATTTGCTGTTTGCCTGCTGCCATGTAAGATGCGCCTTTCGCCTTCTGCCATAACTGTGAGGCCTCCTCAGCCATGTGGAACTGTGAATTCATTAAACCTCTTTTTCTTTATAAATGACCCAGTCTTGGGTATGTCTTTATCAGCAGCATGAAAATTGACTAATACACTCACTGTCCATGAATGATACTCTGTTAGCCCATTTGCATTGTTATAAAGAAATACCTGAGGCTGGGTAATTTATAAAGAAATGCGGTTTATTTGGCTCCTTGTTGTGAAGGCTGTACATGAAGCATAGTACTGGCACCTGCTTCCAGGGAGGGCCTCAGGAACCTTCCAATCATGGTGGAAGGTGAAGGGAAACCAGCATATCACATGGTGAGAGAGGAAGCAAGAGAGACAGGGAGGAGGTGTCAGTCTCTTTTAAACAACCAGATATCGCATGAACTCACAGGGTAAGAACTCATTCATTACCAAGAGGACAGCACCAAGCCATTCAGGAGGCATCTATCTCCAACATTGGGGATCACATTTTAACGTGAGATTTGAAGGGGACAAACATCCAAACTATGTCAGATACCAAAGCTGACAATGCTTAGGATCTTTAGCTGTTCCAGGTTCTGGGAAAAGGGAGAGAGTTAGCTTCCCTCGTCTATGCTGTGCTACTCCATATTATATTAGTAATTATTGTTCTCTAAAGGTTCTTAAAAGCAAATAAACAAATGCAAGGCAAAACATATAAAAGGCAAGGCAAAACATACGAAATGCAAGGCAAATGCATTAAAAAACTTTTGAGTGTTAATACATAGATTTTATTTTATCTTTTTAATTTCTTTTGCTTAACCAAATAGATTATGTAGTTTTGATTAACTGGCCATGAAATAGCTCTGCCTACATAGAATTTCCCATGAATAATTGGTTGTGGAGACTTTTGTGTGTGACCCAAATCCTCCCTCAAAACTGAAGTTTGCCCAGCTATTGGGAGTGTTGGCAAATCATGCCTCTCAGCTGATTCTCTCTAGAATTTATTCTCAGGAGATCTAATTAATAACTTGTCAAGCTGATGTCCATCCTTGGGGACAACTCGTATCTGAAGAATGGCCAGTGAAAGGTATTAAAACTCCATACTCCTGCCTCAATTTAGGGCAACTCTGAAGGGTCGCCCCAGCTTCTCAGCTCCCCCTTGAGATTAGCTGAGGTATTTGTTGTGACTGCCTCACATCTCAACTCCCTTTATCCAATTCAGCTTTTTCGCCACAGTTGTTGGTTCCTAGGATTTTACCCAGTTAAATATTCTCTACACAAATCTCTATCTCAAATCTGCTTTACAGGGAATGTGGCCTCAGACAGGTTTTCATTAGGTTCTGGACGTAACTCTCATTAGTCATTGATATGATTCGGCTGTGTCTCCACCCGAATCTCACCTTGATTGTAATTATCCCCGCATGTCAAGGATGGAGTCAGGTGGAGATCATTGAATCATAGGGGCGGGTTCCCCCTACTGTTCTCCTGGTAGCGAATAAGTCTCACGAGATCTGATGCTTTTAAAATGGGAGTTTCTCTACACAAGCTTTCTTCTCTGCTACCATTTAAGATGTGCCTTTGCTTCTTTTTTGCCTTCTGCCGTGACTGTGAGGCCTCCCCAGCCATGTGGAATTGTGAGTTCCTTAAACCTCTTTCCTTTCTAAATTACCCGGTCTTGGGTATGACTTTATTAGCAGCATGAGAACAAACTAGTGCAGTCTGTTCTATAAGCCCAAGTCGGATCACAGAGTCCCGCTTTCTGTTTTTTTTTTCTAGCCCATATTTCTACTAAAACTTGACTCATATAGACTTAAAACAAAATAATTAAGCATGGCTAGTATTTATTTAATATTTTATACGTGTCAGGTACTGTATTTTGTAACTTATCTTTTAATAATCTTTCCAAATCTCTAAAAGGAGAACTCTGCTCTTTTATAGAGCACATAAGGATGGCTCTGAAAATGTTAGCATTAGGGGAAGTAGGGTGAGGGACATAGGGGGCACTTTGTGTTATTTGTGCATTTTGCTATCAATCTAAAATCAGGTCAAAATAAAAATTAAAAAATGGGTAGTAGAAGCAGGTTGTTAAGATTTTCAGTGTGACTCTAGAATTTTTTTGTTTGTTGTTTGTTTTGGAGTGTAGTGGTAAGATCTCTGCTCACTGCAACCTCCACTTCCCAGGCTCAAGCAATTCTCCTGCCTCAGTCTCCCAAGTAGCTGGGATTATAGGTGCCCGCCACCACACCCAGCTAAGTTTTCTATTTTTTTTTTTTTTTAGTAGAGATGGGGTTTCAGCATGTTGGCCAGTCCAGTCTCCTACTCCTGACTTCAAGTCATCCGCCCGCCTCAGCCTCCCGAAGTGCTGGGATTATAGGCATGAGCTCCCACTCCTGGCCCAAAGTTCATATTTTAACTACTAACCTAAATTATTTTAAAAACAAAAGCCTCCTTGGACTCAAACCAGGTCAGAGTGACATGATCATGTGCCTGTTTTGTGCAGGGTGAAGTGAGATTATTATCTAGGAAATAGCTGAAATGTCTTGTTGTGGGCATAAATATTTCATATAAATTCTAAGCTTCATATTAGCACTTAGATTATAATTATCTAAAGAATAGAGAACAATTTCATATAATTTTCAGTGTATCAGGCGAATCAAAAGTATACATACAAGCATGCAGATGAATTTCAGTGAATATAGTGGTGACAATGCTCAACAGAATATGTGTCCCCCACCCAACCCTGCTTCTTGCTCTTTCACTGTCCTAAAGATAGAACAAAATGGTTCAGGCATCCAGCTTGTCCCCTCCACACTTCACACTTTTACTTAATAGCAGCTTATCTTTAACACTTTGTCATCTTTAAGATGTTGCTAATTCTTTCTGGTAGATCCCAGGACTGAGGATGAGGAAGAATGATTTTATTTAAATAAAGTTGCTTAATTAAAAAACCCTTTTTTTAGTTTTAAAATATTTTCATTATTTTATAAAATTTTTGTGGGTACATAGGAGGTTTATATATTTGTGGGGTACATGAGATGTTTTGATACAGGCATGCAGTGTGAAATAATCACGTCATGAGGAATGGGCTTTCCATCCCCTCAAGCATTTATCCTCTGAGTTAAAAACTATTCAATTGGCTGGGCACGGTGGCTCACGCCTGTAGTCCCAGCTCTTTGGGAGGCCGAGGTTGGCGGATCGCCTGAGGTCAGGAGTTTGAGACCAGCCTGGCCAACATGATGAAACCCCATCTCTACTAAAAATACAAAAATTAGCCGGGTGTGGTGGCGAGTGCCTGTCATCCCAGCTACTCGGGAGGCTGAGACAGGAGAATCATTTGAACCTGGGAGGTGGAGGTTACAGTGAGCCGAGATCATGCCATTGTACTCCAGCCTGAGTGACAAGAGTGAAACTCCATGTCAAAAACAAACAAAAATCAATTACATTCTTTAAGTTATTAAAATTAAACATTGTAAATGATTTTTTTTCCCAAAGCTTTTTCAAAGAAAAAAAAGTAGAAACAAAGACACTTTCTACTGATTTCCAATATGGTGACTCTGTATTTCTAGCATGTGTTAAGGTGAAAAATTGATTTTATGTTTAATACAAAACATAGCATAATGTAATGAAAAGCAAGATTGTAATGATAAAGGAAAATAACACTAGTGCTAATTTTTTTCAATTTGAAGCATTGGATTAAAATGAATTAGGTTATATTCCAACATGTTTATATTGAATTTCTTTTTTCTCCAATTGGTTTCTTTTTATTAATGGGTGAGTGTTGCATTTGTATAAGGTTTCCCTATTATATTCAATTGTTTTGAGATGCTTTTAATTTGAAGTTTTTATGTTTTCTTTTTGATGTATACATGTTATGCTTTTATGCTGAATTTGATAATTGGTGCTGTATATGCAAAGCAAATGTAATTTCCCAGCTTTTATTTTTTAAAGCCCTGGGAAGCAACATAATAAAGTAGAAATAGTATCAAGACAGGAGTTAGAATACCTGGATTCTAAAATTTAAATTAAATTAGGATCTAGTGACATTATAGGTGTTCCTTGATCTTCTGATGACCTGATTCCTCAAAAGAAAAATAAAATAATCTATAAATTGTTTCTAATTCTAAAACTCTATAAATCCTATTTTTAAAATTATAATTAGTTGAACTCTATAAGGTCACAAAAATCCCTATTAAGAAACTAAAATAAAATTTTATCATATCTTAAAAATACTCTGATCTTTTTTTATATGCTGACATGAATTCTAATTATTTTTGAGCCCCTAAAAAACATTTAAGATCACAGTTTATGTTTTATTATTGACTTTCAGATAATTAACATTTTACTGATAGATATGAACAAATCTACTCTAACAGAGATAGTCATTAGTTTATTTCTCTCTTTTCAGTATCAATAAAAAGTATCGATTTACCAATAACAATGAATTAATTGCCTGAAATAAATGAAACGTAAGCAGCAAAAGTGAACTTTTTAGTATAACTCTTCTTGTAAACATTGACTTAGTTCAAAGGGAGCTTATCTTTAAAAAAAAAAGCGCTAATTCATGTCTATTGGTATAGATATAATCTTTTTTTCCTTGAAAATAGATCCTACTATACTCCAGACACTATGCCACTAGGTGCAGATATTAACACAAATAGCAGGTGATCATTGTCCTCGTGGAGTTTATTTTAAAGAGAACAAAGTGAGACAAAGGCACACAAGCAAAGAACTACAATACAAAGGGGATGGCATCTGACTCAGCATGGAGGTGTCACGGAAGGTGTTGTTTTGCTTAGGTTTTGAAGTGTGGGTAGGAGATGGCCCATGTTGAGAGTGGGAACTGGGAATTAAAAAGATGAGGAGGTCTCTGCAAATCTACATGGATGGGAAGTAGCATGTTGATGTGGGAAACAACTAAAAAGTTCCAGAATGCATGGTTTATAAAGCGTGAGTCAGAGAGGGCTAGACCAGTAGCCAGATCAAGGATATCTCAGATGTTATAGTCATGAATTAGTGCATTGACCTGCAGGCCATGGGAGTCACTGAAGGTTTCAGTCAGGTAAGTGAGCTGATCAGAACAGTCCTTTAGATAGGCCGCTCTTTTGGCTGTAATGGGGACACGTTTGAAGTAGGGCTATAGCTAAAAATATACAGACACTTCCTCTTGTCTACAGCCCTGCTGGCATCTGTTGTATTTTGACTTTTTAATAATAGCCATTCCAACCGGTATGAAATGGTATCTCATTGTGTTTTGATTTGCATTTTTCTGATGATTAGTGATTCTAAGCATTTTTTTTTTCGTGTATTTGTTGGCCATTTGTATGTGTTCTTTTGAGAAGTGTTTGTTCATGTCCTTTGCCCATTTTTTAATTGGGTTATTTTTTTTTCTAATTGATTTAAGTTCCCTGTAGATTCTGGATACTAAAAAACAAACAAAAACCAGAAGTAAATAAATTCTCAGGACACACACACCCACACCCACACCCACAGAGAGAGAGAGAGAGAGAGAGAGAGAGCGCGCCTAGGTAAGAGGCCACCAACCACCAGGGTCTAAACTGGGAACACTTTCTAGTACAGAATGAATGGAAAGGATTCATGAAATATCTAGAAAGTAACGTTAATGAGATTTACATGTATGGAGTGAATGAGGAGAAACAGGGATCATTCAGGATTCTGGTGGGAATAACAGGGGGAGCCATTAGTTGAAATTTTGAAGTGGGAGAAGGAGAGGAAGTTTTAGGGAGAAAGATGAGTTGTTTTTTTAGGTATTTCAAACCCTTGAAGCTTCTATGGGACATCGAAGTGGAAATAACAGTCTGTGGGTTGGGACAATAAAGAAAGAAATTGGTTGAAGACTAGGGGAAGAGTATAGAGCAAAGAAATATTTCAGATAATAAACATATAGAGATAGCTGAAAATGTGGGACTGGATTACAAAGGAAGAATGATTTAGTTATGAAGCCCAAGGGCTGACAGGAATGGGTGACTAGTCGAGGAGTTCATATGCATCTGTTATTGTATGAATAAAAAAAATTATCTGTTCCTTCCTAAAGATATCTTCAACCTGTTTTTGGATACATATGGGCACTGCTTTTCACTCTCTTAGCCCCATTTCTTATTTTAGCCTCTGCTGTAGCGATCAGTTCTGCACAGGCTTTGACCCAGGCTTTGACTAGTTGGTGCAGGTGTGATATGACACTTACCTGGAATGGCCCACAGTTTGTGGCTGCTCTTACTTAAGCAGGTGGGATGCTCATGTAGGTGTAACCTAGCAGCTTGGTAGAGTTTATGCCCATGGGGCAACCTGTGACCACTCAAAAATAAAGCCCTTTCCTCCTCCCAGATTGAGGAGTCTTGCATTATGTAATAAAACTCCTTAGAAGGCCTATTAGGTTCCAATACAGCATTAGGGAACTTGATAAGGTATCCCATCATCAGCCTTCCTTTCTTCCCTCATTCCTCTGCCTCTCACTCTTTCTTCCTAAGTTAACTTCTTAGATAAAATGCCAACTTTCTATATTTTGTCTCACATCAGGGAAAATAATTGTATATCCCATTTCAAAAGCACATAAAAAGGTTACTGTATAGAAAATTTGTCTTTAAGAGATTAAGCTGTAATTTTCCAAATACTTTAAAATTTTATTTCAGATACGTTTTTCATTTTTATAAGCTTCATCTAAAAGCAGAGTTCACCTAAGAATATACCTAAGAGCATATTACATAAAATATATTTTATATTTCAGTAGTTTAGCTAGGATTCTTTCAAAATTGAGAGGATCTACAAATATTTCTAACACATTAGTTTTCAGTCTTAAGGCTGAGTCAAGAACAAAGCTCCTAAACTTTGCATTGGTGATTGAGAACATTTTAAAATTGTTATTTAATTCATTAATTTATTTTTAAAAAAATTTCACATTGTAATTATATAGATTTATAGGATACAATTTGATGTTTCAATGAATATGTATGTTGTCTAATGATCCAATAAGGATAGTTAGTGTATTAATTACCTCATGCATTCATCATTTCTTTTTAATAAGAAATTTCAAAATCCTTTCTTCTAGATACTTTGTAATATACAATACTTTACTTTTAACTATAGTCACCCTGCTTTGCAAAGAACACTACAACTTATTCTTCCTATATAATTGTGATTTCATAACTGTTAACCAATCTATCTCCATTTTGCCCTCCCCACTTCTTCCTCACTGTTTGGTAACCACTATTCTACTCTACTTCTCTATTAACATTTTTTTTTTTAAGATTCCACATATGAGCGAGATCATGCGGTATTTGCTTTCCGTGTCTGGCTTATTTCACTTAACATTGTATCCTACAGGGTCATCCATGTTGTTGCAACTGGCAGAATTTCATTCTTTTTTTATGGCTGAATAGTATTTCATTGTGTGTGTGTCCATATATATATATATATATATATATATAATTTTATGTATAATTATAATTACACATAAAATTATATATAATTATAATTATAATTATATATAATTATATATAATAATAATATATATTATATGTAATATATAATATACATAACATACATAATGTATATTATATATAATATACATAACGTATATTATATACATTATACATTATATATATTATAATATACATAATATATATTATGTATATAATATACATATGTATTATATATAAAATATACATAATATATAATGTATATTATACATATAATATATATTATATATTAATAATATATTAATATCAATATTAATTATTAATTATTATTAATTATTAATTAATAATTATTATTTATTATTAATATTATTAATATTAATATATAATATATTAATATTAATAATATATTAATATATAATATATTATACATAATATATTATATATAATATACATAATATGTATTATATATAATATACATAATATATATTATATATATAATTCACTTGTTTGTTTTTATACACATAGGTTGATTCCATATCTGATTATTAGAAATAGTGCTACAGTAAACATAAGAGTGCAGATATTTTTCAAACACAATGATTTCATTTCCTATGGATATATACCCAGTAGTGGGATTGCTGGGTTATGTGATCGAATGATTGTTTTTTTTTTTTATTTTTTATTTTTTAGCGAACTTCCATAAAGTTTTGCTTAATGGTTGTACTAGTTTACAACCCCATCAACAGTGTGTAAGTGTTCCGTTTTCTCCACTTCCTTGCCAACTCTTGTTATCTTTTACCTTTTTGCTAATAGCCATTCTAATGGGTGAACTGGTATCTCATTGCGGTTTTGATTTGCATTTCCCTGATGGTTAGTGATGTTGAACATGATTTTATTATATATTCGTCTTGACCCTTTCTATATTTTCTCTTGTGGCATTTCTTTTAGTTTATTTTGTCCTTTTTTTTTTTTTTTTGCGAAGGAGTCTTGCTCTGTTGCCCAAGCTGGAGTGCAGTGGTGCAATCGGGGCTCACGGCAACCTCCATCTCCCTGGTTCAAGCAATTCCCCTGCCTCAGCCTGCTGAGTAGCTGGGGTTACAGGCACACGCCATCATGTTTGGCTAAATTTTTGTATTTTTAGTAGAGAAATGATTTCACCATATTGGTCAGGCTGGTCTCAAACTCCTGACCTCAGGCAATCCGCCTGCCTCAGCCTCCCAGTTTTGCCCATTTTTAAATAAGTTATTTATGTTTTTGCTGTTGAGTTGTTTAAGTTTGTTATATAATCTGGGCATTAACTCCTTAGCAGATGTATAGTTTGCAAATATTGTATCCCATTCTGTAAGTTGCTTTTTCACTCTGTTAAGTTTCCTTTGCTGTGCAAAAGCATTTTAGTTTGATGAAACCCCATTTATCTATTTTTGCTTTTGTTGCCTGTGCTTTTGACGTCTCATTTAAAAAATCCTTGTAGAACCCAAAGTTATAGAGAATTTCCCACATGTTATCTTCTAGTAGTTTTTCATAGTTTTCAATCTTACCTTTAGGTCTTTAATCGCATTTGAGTTGATTTTTGTATAAGGTAAAAGATAGGGGTCTAATTTCATTATCCCACATGTAGATATCCAATCTTCTCAGTACCATTTAATGAAGAGACTGTCTTTACCCCTGTGTGTGCTCTTGACTCCTTTTTTGAAAATCAGTTGACTTTAGGTATGAGAATTTATTTCTGAGCTGTATATTCTCTTCCATTGGTCTATGTGTTTGCTTTATGGCAGTGCCATGCTGTTTTGCTTACTATGGCTTTGTAGTATATTTTGAAGTCAGGTAGTGTGGTGCCTCCAGCTTTGTTATTTTTGAACAGGATTGCTTTGGTTATTTGGGGTCTTTTCTGGTTTCATACAAATTTTAGGGTATTTTTTTCTATTTCTGTGAAGAATTTCATTGGTATTTTGATAGGGATTGCATTGAATCTGTAGGACATTTTGTTAGTATGGTCATTTCAATAGTATCAGTTCTTCCATTCCATGAGTATATAGTGTCCATTTTTTGTGGATCGTAAACTTTTCCATCAGTGTGTTATAGTTTTCATTGTAGAGATCTTTCACGACCTTGATTAAATTTATCTGCAGATTTCTTGGTAGCTATTGTAAATGGAATTCCTTTCTTGATGACTTTTTCAGATAGTTCACTATTAGTGTATAGAAACACCACTGAATTTTCTGTGTTGATTTTGTATACTACAACTTTACTGAATTTATTTATGATTTCTAGTAGTTTTTGGTCAAGTCTTTAGGGTTCTCACTCTATATAAGTATATATAGAAAGAACCCTAAAGAGAGAGAGATCATATATATCTATATGATCATATATATAGATGTATACATATGTATGTGAGATCACATTTTCTACAAACAGAAACAATCTGACTTCCTTCTTTCCAGTTTGGATCCCTCTTATTTATTTCTTTTGTCTAATTGCTCTGGCTCTGACCTCCAGTACTATGCTAAATAGAAGTGGTAGAAGTTGACATCCTTGTCTTCCTCCATATCATAGAGGAAAAGCATTTAACTATTCACCATAAATAAGATGTTAGCTGTGGGTTTGTCACATATGGCCTTTACTGCGTTGAGGTACACTCCTATACCTACTTTCTTGACAGTTTTTATCATAAAGGAATGTTGACTTTTGTCAAGTGTTCTTTTTGCATCTGTTGAAATGATCACATGGTTTTTGTTCTTCTTTCTATTGTGGTGGTGTATCATATTTACTGATTTGTGCATGTTAAGCCATCCTTTCATCCCTGGGATGAACCCCACTTGATTATAGTGAATACTCTTTTTAGTGTGCTGTCGAAGTCAGTTCACTTGTATCTTGTTGAGAATTTTTGTATCTATGTTCTTCAGGAATATTGGCCTGTTATTTTCATTTTGTGCGTGTCTTTGTCTGGTTTTAGAATCAGGATGTTGCGAGCCTCATAAGATGAGTATGGAAGTATTCCTTCCTCATTACTTTTGTGGAAAAGTTTGTGGAGAATTGGTAGTTATTCTTTAACTGTTTGGTAGAATTCAGCAGTGAAGACATCAGGTCCTGGGTGTTGGTGGTTGTTGTTGTTGTTTTGATGAAAGATGTTTTATTATTGATTCAATTTCCAAACTCATTATTGATGTGTTCAGATGTTATATTTCCTCACAATTTAATCTGGGTAGTTGTATGTGTGCAGAAATTTATTCATTTTATTCTACATTATCAAATTTGTTGGCATATAGTTATGAGTAATGTCTTACAATCCCTTCTATTTCTGTGGTGTATCAGTTGTAATGTCTCCTTTTTCATCTTTTATTTATTTGAATTTTCTCTCCTTTTGTCTTAGTTTAGCTAAAGGTTTGTCAGTTTTACCTTTACACTTTGTCTTATTTATCTTTTGAAATATTTATTAGTGTCTGTTTCATTTATATCTGCTGTGAGCTTTATTATTTCCTTCCTTCTACCAATTTTGGGTTTAGTTTGTTTTTGATGTTCTAGTTACTTGAAGTGTATAATTTTGCTTTGTGATTTGAAAATCTTTCTTCTTTTTTGGTGTAGGCTTTTATTGCTATAAATTTCCCTCTTAGAACTGCTTTTGCTACGTTCCATAGGTTTGGGTATGTTGGATTTTCATTCTTACTTGTCTCAGTGACTTTTGAAATTTTCCTATTAATGTCTTAATGAGACCTATTGATTTCTTGGGTGCGTGCTATTTAATTTCCATGTTTTTATAAAATTTCCAAGGGCTTTCCTGTTGTTGATTTCTGACTTTATATCCCTGTAATCAGAAAAGATACTTCATATGATATCTGTCTTCTTAAGTTTGTTAAGACTTATTATGTGTCATAGTGTATGATTGGTCCTAGAGAATGTTTGGTGTACAGTTGAGAATAATTTGTATTCTGCAGCTGTTGGATGATGTATTAGTCTGTTTTCATACTGCTGATAAAGACATACCCGAGACTGGGTAATTTACAGAGAAAAAGAGGTTTAGTGGACTCATAGTTCCACGTGGCTGGGGAGGTCTCCCAATCATGATGGAAGGCGAAAGACACATCTTACATGGTAGCAAACAAAATAGAATTGAGAACCAAGTGAAAGGGTTCCCCCTTATAAAACCATTAGATCTTGTTAGACGTATTCACTACCACAAGAACAGTATGGGGGAACCGCCCCCATGATTCAATTATCTCCCACTGGTTCCCTCCCACAACATGTATGAATTATGGGAGCTATAATCAAGATGAGATTTGGGTGGGGATATACAGCCAAACCATATCAGGTGAGATCTTCTTTACCTGCTAGGTCCATTTGGTCTATGGTATAGTTTGAGTCTGTCATTTTTTGGTTGATTTTCTCTTCATAGAATCTGTCCATTTTTAAAGTGGAGTGTTGAAATTTCCTACTAATATTGTATTGCAGTCTATCTCTACCTTTAAATCTAATATTTGCTTTGTATATCTGGTTGTTCTGGTGTTGGGTACATATATAGTTACACCTAAGTAATATATATGTTATGTCCTCGTATTGAATTGGGCCTTTTATCATTTCATTATACAGTGACATTCTTTTTTTATATAGTTTTTTTATTTAAAGCCTTTTAAAATATGACATGACTGTGGCTACTCCTGCTTGCTTTTCATTTGTTTGCATAAAATATATTTTTCCATCTCTTCACTTTCAGTCTATTTGTCTTTAATAGTGAGGTAAGTATCATGTAGGCAGCATATAGGTGGGTTTTGCTATCTGAATCCATTCATCCACTTTATATCTTTTAAGTAGAGTTTAATCCACTTCTATTCAAGTTTATTATTGATAAATTAGGACTTCCTTCTACCATTTCATTAGTTGTTTTTTAGATTACTTGTTCACTTCTTCCTTTCTTATTGTTTATCCCTCTAGTTTGGTGGTTTTCTGTGGTGCTAAGCTTTGTTTCTTTTCCCTTTTTTGGTGTGTGTGTGTGTATCTGCTGTAATTTCTTTCTTTCTGGTTAGTGAAACTAACATACAGAGTCCTGTATTTGTAACAGACTATTTTACACTGATAACAACTTAACTTCTGTCACATAAAAATACTCTTGACTTCTCCCCCCCACACACATAATTTATATTTTTGTTACCTTACATTGCATCTTTATGAATGGTAGACTCCATGGAACATAGGATCTATGTCACAACTAAATCAATTATTTAATGGCAGCATTAAAGCAGCCCAAAGAATGTGAAAAACTGGTGTGGGTGTATTTAACTTTTTAAAAACTATGTTTCATAATGTTTTCATTAAAAAGTCTTTATCAGTTTGCTAATGCCTAATTTTTACAACCAGCCACCATAGATTTTACAGGATAAATATATTATTTCAGTGGTAATTGAAGCAGAATTTTTGTTGCTCTTCTTACCCTTAGAGATTGTGTATTATCCTCAGACGTAATTCTTTGATTTTTTTTTTCTTTTCATGTTGTTACACATAGTTACCAACAATCAACGTGAGAATAACCTTTGAATATTTTCAAGCATTAAGATTTGTTTATACAGCTGCACAATTAGACAACCAACACTCTTGGGTCTTTACCTCTCAGCATACACCTGATTATTAACTTAAAGGTTTGATGGGAAAAGTATCAATTTTTGTTGGTCACCTAGATTTGGAAATATGTAATAACTATAAGCTTGGGTCTGCTTCTTCAGAAGCCTAGGAATTGGAGTGATGGTTCTCTGAAGAGGCTGGAAACAAAGTATGTGTTTCCAGAAGGCTTAATAGAATATGTTGAGACATAGGCCATTAACACAAAAGTGAAAGAAATGCAAAAAATGTATGAAAGTAAGGATTTGAGAAGGGAAATTTTATTTTTAAGTCTAAGATTCCTATGAATTATGTGAAAATAAATGTCCTATCCTTAAAATTAGCCAAAGGAAGCACTTTACTTATCAATATGATATGACTTTTCATACTCTTATCTAAAGATATCCTAAACTAAGATCCAGTTTTCTAAGTAAAGACGTTTTAATCATGCTTTAAAGCATGTTAGATGATTCCTACCACATCACATCATGTTGTTTACATGTATGATTTGAACTGCATTTATTCTTCAACTCACTGGTTCCTTAGGCTTCTTATCTTTCCTTGCACGCTTAGATAATTTTATGTTAAATTGATTTTTAGAAGTTTAGTTGCTGGGCGTAGTGACTGTCGCCTGTAAACCCAGTACTTTGGGAATTCAAGGCAGGTGGATTGCTTGAGTCTTGGAGTTTGAGGCCTGCCTGGGAAAGATGACAAACCCCATTGGTACAAAAATAAAAATATTAGCTGGATATGGTGGCACATGCCTGTGGTCCCAGCTACTCCAAGGCTGAGGTGGGAGGATGGCTTGAGTCCGAGAGGCAGAGGTGTGAGCCAAGATCATGCCCTGCTCTTCAGCCTGGGCAACCAAGCCAGACCCTGTTTCAAAAAAAAAAAATCTAGTGAGATTTGATTTCTATTTCTATGTGATTCAAAACTAGGAGAGCTTCAAGGCTAATGACTATTAAAAAATGGCCATTGCTACTTGCATTTTCTATGAAGCCAGCATACACAGCAACGTGCAACCTAAAAACCAAGCTATTTAATAAGTAGCTTAGATTTCAGGTTTGATTGTCTTTGAGGTTTGATTATTGCAGAGATCAATTGCCAGAAAAAATATAGACTAATTCTGTATTTGGTCCTTTTATCATATGAAACATCCCATCGTTGGGTATAAATTAAGAGCAAATACGGATGTTTATACTGATAGCGGTGCAGATATTTCCATGTTTATACAGATAGCGGTGTAGATATTTCCATGTTCATACAGATGGCTGTGTAGATATATCCATGTTCATACAGATGGCGGTGAAGATATTTGCATGCTCATACAGATAGCGGTGTAGATATTTTCATGTTCATACAGATAGTGGTGTAGATATTTCCATGTTCATACAGATAGAGGGGCTGATATTTCCATGTTCATACAGATAGCGGTGTTGATATTTCCATGTTTATACAGGTAGCGGTGTAGATATTTCCAATTTTATACAGATAGCGGTGTAGATATTTCCATGTTTATACACATAGCGGTGTAGATATTTCCATGTATATACAGATAGCGGTGCAGATTTCTCCATCTTAATACAGATGGCGGTGCAGATATTTATATGTTCATACAGATAGCCGTGCAGATATTTCCATGTTCATACAGATGGCGGTGTAGATATTTCCATGTTCATACAGATAGCGGTGTAGTTATTTCCATGTGTAAAGAGATAGCTGTGTAGATATTTCCATGTATATGCAGATAGCTGTGAAGATATTTCCATTTTCATGCAGATAGCGGTGTAGATATTTCCATGTTTATACAGATAGCGGTGAAGATGTATGCATGTTTACACAGATAGCGGTGTAGATATTTCCATCTTCATACAGATAGCGGTGTAGATATTTCCATGTTCATCCAGATGGCTGTGTAGATATATCCATGTTCATACTGATGGCGGTGAAGATATTTCCATGTTCATACAGATAGCGGTGTAGATCTTTCCATGTTCATACAGATAGCGGTGTAGATATTTCCATGTTCATACAGATAGAGGTGTAGCTATTTCCATGTTCATACAGATAGCGGTGTAGATATTTCCATGTTCATCCAGATGGCTGTGAAGATATATCCATGTTCATACAGATAGTGGTGTAGATATTTCCATCTTCATACAGATAGCGGTGTAGATACCTCCATCTTAATACAGATGGTTGTGTAGATATTTGTATGTTAATACAGATGGCGTTGCAGATATTTGCATGTTCATACAGATGGCGGTATAGATATTTCCATGTTTATAGAGATAGCGGTGTAGTTATTTCCATGTGTAAAGAGATAGCTTTGTAGATATTTCCATTTACATGCAGATAGCTGTGTAGTTATTTCCATTTTCATGCAGATAGAGGTGTAGATATTTCCATGTTCAAACAGATAGCGGTGTAGATATTTCCATGTTCATACAGATAGCGCTGTAGATATTTCCATGTTTATACAGATAGCGGTGAAGATGTATGCAAGTTTACACAGATAGCGGTGTAGATATTTCCATGTTCATACAGATAGGGGTGTAGATATTTCCATGTTCATCCAGATGGCTGTGTAGATATATCCATGTTCATACAGATGGCGGTGAAGATATTTCCATGTTCATACAGATAGCGGTGTAGATATTTCCATGTTCATACAGATAGCGGTGTAGATATTTCCATGTTCATACAGATAGCGGTGTAGCTATTTCCATGTTCATACAGATAGCGGTGTAGATATTTCCATGTTCATACAGATAGCGGTGTAGCTATTTCCATGTTCATACAGATAGCGGTGTAGTTATTTCCATGTGTAAAGAAATAGCTTTGTAGAGATTTCCATGTATATGCAGATAGCTGTGTAGATATTTCAATTTTCATGCTGATAGCGGTGTAGATATTTCCATGTTCAGATAGCGGTGTAGATATTTCCATGTTCATCCAGATGGCTGTGTAGATATATCCATGTTCATACAGAAGGCGGTGAAGGTATTTCCATGTTCATACTGATAGCGGTGTAGATCTTTCCTTGTTCATACAGATAGCGGTGTAGATCTTTCTATGTTCATACAGATTGCGGTGTAGATATTTCCATGTTCATCCAGATGGCTGTGTAGATATATCCATATTCATACAGATGGCAGTGAAGATACTTCCATGTTCATACAGATAGCGGTGTAGATATATCTATGATCATACAGATAGTGGTGTAGATATTTCCATGTTCATACAGATAGCGGTGTAGCTATTTCCATGTTCATACAGATAGCGGTGTAGATATTTCCATGTTCATCCAGATGGCTGTGTAGATATTTCCATGTTTATACAGATAGAGGTGCTGATATTTCCATGTTTATACAGGTAGCGGTGTAGATATTTCCATGTTTATACAGATAGCGGTGTAGATATTTCCATGTTTATACAGATAGCGGTATAGATATTTCCATGTTTATACAGATAGTGGTGTAGATATTTCCATGTTTATAGAGATATCGGTGTAGTTATTTCCATGTGTAAAGAGATAGCTTTGTAGATATTTCCATGTATATGCAGATAGCTGTGTAGATATTTCCATTTTCATGCAGATAGCGGTGTTGATATTTCCATGTTCATACAGATAGCGGTGTAGATATTTCCATGTTCATACAGATAGCGGTCCTGATATTTCCATGTTTATACAGGTAGCGGTGTAGATATTTCCATGTTTATACAGATAGCGGTGTAGATATTTCCATGTTTATACAGATAGCGGTGCAGATATTTCCATGTTTATACAGATAGCAGTGTAGATATCTCCATCTTAATAGAGATGGCGGTGTAGATATTTACATGTTCATACAGATGTCGGTGCAGATATTTCCATGTTCATACAGATAGCGGTGTAGATATTTCCATGTTCATCCAGATGGGTGTGTAGATAAATCCATGTTCATACAGATGTCGGTGAAGATATTTCCATGTTCATACAGATAGCAGTGTAGATATTTCCATGTTTATACAGATATCGGTGTAGATATTTCCATGTTTATACAGATAGCGGAGTAGATATCTCCATCTTAATACAGATGGCGGTGTAGATATTTATATGATCATACAGATGGCGGTGCAGATATTTCCATGTTCATACAGATGGCGGTGTAGATATTTCCATGTTTATAGAGGTAGCGGTGTAGTTATTTCCATGTGTAAAGAGATAGCTGTATAGATATTTCCATGTATATGCAGATAGCTTTGTAGATATTTCCATTTTCATGCAGATAGCGGTGTAGATATTTCCATGTTCAAACAGATAGCGGTGTAGATATTTCCATGTTCATGCAGATAGCAGTGTAGATATTTCCATGTTTAAACAGATAGTGGTGAAGATGTATACATGTTTACAGAGATAGCGGTGTAGACATTTCCATGTTCATACAGATAGCGGTGTAGATATTTCCGTGTTCATCCAGATGGCTGTGTAGATATATCCATGTTCATACAGATGGCAGTGAAGATATTTCCATGTTCATACAGATAGCGGTGTAGATATTTCCATGTTCATACAGATAGCGGTGTAGATATTTCCATGTTCATACAGACAGCGGTGCTGATATTTCCATGTTCATCCAGATGGCTGTGTAGATATATCTATGTTCATACAGATGGTGGTGAAGATATTTCCATGTTCATACAGATATCGGTGTAGATAATTCCATGTTCATACAGATAGCAGTGTAGGTATTTCCATGTTCTTACAGATAGCGGTGCTGATATTTCCATGTTTATACAGGTAGCGGTGTAGATATTTCCATGTTTATACAGATAGTGGTGTAGATATTTCCATGTTTATACAGATAGCGGTATAGATATTTCCATGTTTATACAGATAGTGGTGTAGATATTTCCATGTTTATAGAGATATCGGTGTAGTTATTTCCATGTGTAAAGAGATAGCTTTGTAGATATTTCCATGTATATGCAGATAGCTGTGTAGATATTTCCATTTTCATGCAGATAGCGGTGTTGATATTTCCATGTTCATACAGATAGCGGTGTAGATGTTTCCATGTTCATACAGATAGCGGTCCTGATATTTCCATGTTTATACAGGTAGCGGTGTAGATATTTCCATGTTTATACAGATAGCGGTGTAGATATTTCCATGTTTATACAGATAGCGGTGCAGATATTTCCATGTTTATACAGATAGCAGTGTAGATATCTCCATCTTAATAGAGATGGCGGTGTAGATATTTACATGTTCATACAGATGGCGGTGCAGATATTTCCATGTTCATACAGATGGTGGTGTAGATATTTCCATGTTTATAGAGATAGCGGTGTAGTTATTTCCATGTGTAAAGAAATAGCTTTGTAGAGATTTCCATGTATATGCAGATAGCTGTGTAGATATTTCAATTTTCATGCTGATAGCGGTGTAGATATTTCCATGTTCAGATAGCGGTTTAGATATTTCCATGTTCATCCAGATGGCTGTGTAGATATATCCATGTTCATACAGAAGGCGGTGAAGGTGTTTCCATGTTCATACTGATAGCGGTGTAGATCTTTCCATGTTCATACAGATAGCGGTGTAGATCTTTCTATGTTCATACAGATTGCGGTGTAGATATTTCCATGTTCATCCAGATGGCTGTGTAGATATATCCATATTCATACAGATGGCAGTGAAGATATTTCCATGTTCATACAGATAGCGGTGTAGATATATCTATGATCATAGAGATAGTGGTGTAGATATTTCCATGTTCATACAGATAGCGTTGTAGCTATTTCCATGTTCATACAGATAGCGGTGTAGATATTTCCATGTTCATCCAGATGGCTGTGTAGATATTTCCATGTTTATACAGATAGAGGTGCTGATATTTCCATGTTTATACAGGTAGCGGTGTAGATATTTCCATGTTTATACAGATAGCGGTGTAGATATTTCCATGTTTATACAGATAGCGGTGTAGATATTTCCATGTTTATACAGATAGCGGTGTAGATATTTCCATGTTTATACAGATAGTGGTGTAGATATTTCCATGTTTATACAGATAGCGGAGTAGATATTTCCATGTTCATCCACATGGCTGTGTAGATATTTCCATGTTTATACAGATAGAGGTGCTGATATTTCCATGTTTATACAGGTAGCGGTGTAGATATTTCCATGTTTACTCAGATAGCGGTGTAGATATTTACATGTTCATTCAGGTAGCGGTGTAGATATTTCCATGTTCATCCAGATGGCTGTGTAGATATATCCATGTTCATACAGAAGGCGGTGAAGGTATTTCCATGTTCATACTGATAGCGGTGTAGATCTTTCCATGTTCATACAGATAGCGGTGTAGATCTTTCTATGTTCATACAGATAGCGGTGTAGATATTTCCATGTTCATCCAGATGGCTGTGTAGATATTTCCATGTTTATACAGATAGCGGTGCTGATATTTCCATGTTTATACAGGTAGCGGTGTAGATATTTCCATGTTTATACAGATAGCGGTGTAGATATTTCCATGTTTATACAGATAGCGGTGTAGATATTTCCATGTTTATACAGATAGCGGTGTAGATATTTCCATGTTTATACAGATAGTGGTGTAGATATTTCCATGTTTATACAGATAGCGGTGTAGATATTTCCATGTTTATTCAGATAGTGGTGTAGATATTTCCATGTTTATAGAGATATCGGTGTAGTTATTTCCATGTGTAAAGAGATAGCTTTGTAGATATTTCCATGTATATGCAGATAGCTGTGTAGATATTTCCATTTTCATGCAGATAGCGGTGTTGATATTTCCATGTTCATACAGATAGCGGTGTAAATATTTCCATGTTCATACAGATAGCGGTCCTGATATTTCCATGTTTATACAGGTAGCGGTGTAGATATTTCCATGTTTATACAGATAGCGGTGTAGATATTTCCATGTTTATACAGATAGCGGTGTAGATATTTCCATGTTTATACAGATAGCAGTGTAGATATCTCCATCTTAATAGAGATGGCGGTGTAGATATTTACATGTTCATACAGATGGCGGTGCAGATATTTCCATGTTCATACAGATGGTGGTGTAGATATTTCCATGTTTATAGAGATAGCGGTGTAGTTATTTCCATGTGTAAAGAAATAGCTTTGTAGAGATTTCCATGTATATGCAGATAGCTGTGTAGATATTTCAATTTTCATGCTGATAGCGGTGTAGATATTTCCATGTTCAGATAGCGGTGTAGATATTTCCATGTTCATACAGATAGTGGTGTAGATATTTCCATGTTTATACAGATAGCCGTGAAGATGTATGCATGTTTGCACAGATAGCGGTGTAGATATTTCCATGTTCATACAGATAGCGGTGTAGATATTTCCATGTTCATACAGATAGCGGTGTAGATATTTCCATGTTCATCCAGAAGGCTGTGTAGATAATTCCATGTTCATACAGATAGCGGTGCTGATAGTTCCATGTTCATACAGATAGCGGTGAAGATGTATGCATGTTTGCACAGATAGCGGTGTAGATATTTCCATGTTCATACAGATAGCGGTGTAGATATTTCCATGTTCATACAGATAGCGGTTTAGATATTTCCATGTTCATCCAGAAGGCTGTGTAGATATTTCCATGTTCATACAGATAGCGGTGCTGATATTTCCATGTTTATATAGGTAGCGGTGTAGATATTTCCATGTTCATACAGATAGCGGTGTAGATATTTCCATGTTTATGCAGATAGCGGTGTAGATATTTCCATGTTTATACAGATAGCGGTGTGGATATCTCCATCTTAATACAGATGGTGGTGTAGATATTTATATGTTCATGCAGATGGCGGTGCAGACATTTCCATGTTCATAGAGATGGCGGTGTAGATATTTCTATGTTTATAGAGATAGCTGTGTAGTTATTTCCATGTGTAAAGAAATAGCTTTGTAGATATTTCCATGTATATGCAGATAGCTCTGTAGATATTTCCATTTTCATGCAGATAGCGGTGTAGATATTTCCATGTTCATACAGATAGCGGTGGAGATATTTCCATGTTTATACAGATAGCGGTGAAGATGTATGCATGTTTGCACAGATAGTGGTGTAGATATTTCCATGTTCATACAGATAGCGGTGTAGATATTTCCATGTTCATGCAGATAGCGGTGTAGATATTTCCATGTTCATACAGATAGCGGTGTAGATACTTCCATGTTCATCCAGAAGGCTGTGTAGATATATCCATGTTCATAAGGATAGCGGTGAAGATATTTCCAGGTTCATACAGATAGCGGTGTAGATATTTCCATGTTCATACAGATAGCGGTGTAGATATTTCCATGTTCATACAGATAACGCTGTAGATATTTCCATGCTTATTGAGATAGCGGTGTAGTTATTTCCATGTGTAAAGAAATAGCTTTGTAGATATTTCCATGTATATGCAGATAGCTGTGTAGATATTTCCATTTTCATGCAGATAGCGGTGTAGATATTTCCATGTTCAAACGGATAGCGGTGTAGATATTTCCATGTTCATACAGATAGCGGTGTAGATATTTCCATGTTTATACAGATAGCGGTGTAGATATTTCTATGTTTATACAGATAGCGGTGTAGATATTTCCATGTTCATACAGATAGCATTGTAGATATTTCCATGTTTAAACAGATAGTGGTGAAGATGTATACATGTTTACACAGATAGCGGTGTAGATATTTCCATGTTCATTCAGGTAGCGGTGTAGATATTTCCATGTTCATCCAGATGGCTGTGTAGATATATCCATGTTCATACAGAAGGCGGTGAAGGTATTTCCATGTTCATACTGATAGCGGTGTAGATCTTTCCATGTTCATACAGATAGCGGTGTAGATCTTTCTATGTTCATACAGATTGCGGTGTAGATATTTCCATGTTCATCCAGATGGCTGTGTAGATATATCCATATTCATACAGATGGCAGTGAAGATATTTCCATGTTCATACAGATAGCGGTGTAGATATATCTATGATCATACAGATAGTGGTGTAGATATTTCCATGTTCATACAGATAGCGGTGTAGCTATTTCCATGTTCATACAGATAGCGGTGTAGATATTTCCATGTTCATCCAGATGGCTGTGTAGATATTTCCATGTTTATACAGATAGCGGTGCTGATATTTCCATGTTTATACAGGTAGCGGTGTAGATATTTCCATGTTTATACAGATAGCGGTGTAGATATTTCCATGTTTATACAGATAGCGGTGAAAATGTATGCATGTTTACACAGATAGCGGTGTAGATATTTCCATGTTCATCCAGATGGCTGTGTAGATATATCCATGTTCATAGAGACGGCGGTGAAGATATTTCCATGTTCATACAGATAGCGGTGTAGATATTTCCATGTTCATACTGATAGCGGTGTAGAGATTTCCATGTTCATACAGATAGCGGTGTAGCTATTTCCATGTTCATACAGATAGCGGTGTAGATATTTCCATGTTCACCCAGATGGCTGTGTAGATATTTCCATGTTCATACAGATAGCGGTGTAGATATTTCCATGTTTATACAGATAGCGGTGAAGATGTATGCATGTTAAAACAGATAGCGGTGTAGATATTTCCAAGTTCATACAGATAGCGGTGTAGATATTTCCATGTTCATCCAGATGGCTGTTTAGATATATCCATGTTCATACAGATGGCGGTGAAGATATTTCCATGTTCATGCAGATAGCGGTTTAGATATTTCCATGTTCATCCAGAAGGCTGTGTAGATATTTCCATGTTCATACAGATAGCGGTGCTGATATTTCCATGTTTATATAGGTAGCGGTGTAGATATTTCCATGTTCATACAGATAGCGGTGTAGATATTTCCATGTTTATACAGATAGCGGTGTAGATATTTCCATGTTTATACAGATAGCGGTGTGGATATCTCCATCTTAATACAGATGGTGGTGTAGATATTTATATGCTCATGCAGATGGCGGTGCAGACATTTCCATGTTCATAGAGATGGCGGTGTAGATATTTCTATGTTTATAGAGATAGCTGTGTAGTTATTTCCATGTGTAAAGAAACAGCTTTGTAGATATTTCCATGTATATGCAGATAGCTCCGTAGATATTTCCATTTTCATGCAGATAGCGGTGTAGATATTTCCATGTTCATACAGATAGCGGTGGAGATATTTCCATGTTTATACAGATAGCGGTGAAGATGTATGCATGTTTGCACAGATAGTGGTGTAGATATTTCCATGTTCATACAGATAGCGGTGTAGATATTTCCATGTTCATGCAGATAGCGGTGTAGATATTTCCATGTTCATACAGATAGCGGTGTAGATATTTCCATGTTCATCCAGAAGGCTGTGTAGATATATCCATGTTCATAAGGATAGCAGTGAAGATATTTCCAGGTTCATACAGATAGCGGTCTAGATATTTCCATGTTCATACAGATAGCGGTGTAGATATTTCCATATTCATACAGATAACGGTGTAGATATTTCCATGCTTATTGAGATAGCGGTGTAGTTATTTCCATGTGTAAAGAAATAGCTTTGTAGATATTTCCATGTATATGCAGATAGCTGTGTAGATATTTCCATTTTCATGCAGATAGCGGTGTAGATATTTCCATGTTCAAGCGGATAGCGGTGTAGATATTTCCATGTTCATACAGATAGCGGTGTAGATATTTCCATGTTTATACAGATAGCGGTGTAGATATTTCTATGTTTATACAGATAGCGTTGTAGATATTTCCATGTTCATACAGATAGCATTGTAGATATTTCCATGTTTAAACAGATAGTGGTGAAGATGTATACATGTTTACACAGATAGCGGTGTAGATATTTCCATGTTCATTCAGGTAGCGGTGTAGATATTTCCATGTTCATCCAGATGGCTGTGTAGATATATCCATGTTCATACAGAAGGCGGTGAAGGTATTTCCATGTTCATACTGATAGCGGTGTAGATCTTTCCATGTTCATACAGATAGCAGTGTAGATCTTTCTATGTTCATACAGATTGCGGTGTAGATATTTCCATGTTCATCCAGATGGCTGTGTAGATATATCCATATTCATACAGATGGCAGTGAAGATATTTCCATGTTCATACAGATAGCGGTGTAGATATATCTATGATCATACAGATAGTGGTGTAGATATTTCCATGTTCATACAGATAGCGGTGTAGCTATTTCCATGTTCATACAGATAGCGGTGTAGATATTTCCATGTTCATCCAGATGGCTGTGTAGATATTTCCATGTTTATACAGATAGCGGTGCTGATATTTCCATGTTTATACAGGTAGCGGTGTAGATATTTCCATGTTTATACAGATAGCGGTGTAGATATTTCCATGTTTATACAGATAGCGGTGTAGATATTTCCATGTTTATACAGATAGCGGTGTAGATATCTCCATCTTAATACAGATGGCGGTGTAGATATTTATATGTTCATACAGATGGCGGTGCAGATATTTCCATGTTCATACAGATGGCGGTGTAGATATTTCCATGTTAATAGAGATAGCGGTGTAGTTATTTCCATGTGTAAAGAAATAGCTTTGTAGATATTTCCATGTATATGCAGATAGGTGTGTAGATATTTCCATTTTCATGCAGATAGCGGTGTAGATATTTCCATGATCATACAGATAGCGGTGTAGATATTTCCATGTTTATACAGATAGCGGTGAAGGTGTATGCATGTTTACACAGATAGTGGTGTAGCTATTTCCATGTTCATACAGATAGCGGTGAAGATATTTTCATGTTCATCCAGATGTCTATGTAGATATATCCATGTTCATACAGATGGCGGTGAAGATATTTCCATGTTCATACAGATAGCGGTGTAGATATTTCCATGTTTATACAGATAGCGGTGTAGATATTTCCATGTTCATACAGATAGCGGTGTAGCTATTTCCATGTTCATACATATAGCGGTGTAGATATTTCCATGTTCATCCAGATGGCTGTGTAGTTATATCCATGTTAATACAGATGGCGGTGAAGATATTTCCATGATCATACAGATAGCGGTGTAGATATTTCCATGTTCATACAGATAGCGGTCTAGATATTTCCATGTTCATATAGATAGCGGTGTAGCTCTTTCCATGTTCATACAGATAGCGGTGTATATCTATCCATGTTCATCCAGATGGCTGTGTAGATATTTCCATGTTCATACAGATAGCGGTGCTGATATTTCCATGTTTATACAGGTAGCAGTTTAGATATTTCCATGTTTATACAGATAGCGGTGTAGATATTTCCATGTTTATACAGATAGCGGTGAAGATGTATGCATGTTTACACAGTTAGCGGTGTAGATATTTCCATGTTCATACAGATAGCGGTGTAGATATTTCCATGTTCATCCAGATGGCTCTGTAGACATATCCATGTTCACAAAGATGGCGTTGAAGATATTTCCATGTTCAAACAGGTAGCGGTGTAGATATTTCCATGTTCATACAGATAGCGGGGTAGATATTTCCATGTTCATACAGATGGCTGTGTAGATATATGCATGTTCATACAGATGGCGGTGAAGATATTTCCATGTTCATACAGATAGCGGTGCATATATTTCCCTGTTGATACAGATAGCCGTGTAGATATTGCCATGTTTATACCGATAGCGGTGCTGATACTTCCATGTTTATACAGGTAGCGGTGTACATATTTCCATGTTTATACAGATAGCGGTGAAGATGTATGCATGTTTACACAGATAGCGGTTTAGATATTTCCATGTTCTTACAGATAGCGGTGTAGACATTTCCATGTTCATCCAGATGGCTGTGTAGATATATCCATGTTCATACAGATGGCGGTGAAGATATTTCCATGTTCATACAGAGAGCGGTGTAGATATTTCCATGTTCATACAGATAGCGGTGTAGATATTTCCATGTTTGTATTAATAGCGGTGTAGATATCTCCATCTTAATACAGACGGCAGTGTAGATATTTATATGTTCATACAGATGGCTGTGCAGATATTTCCATGTTCATACAGACGGCGGTGTAGGTATTTCCATGTTCATGCAGATAGTTGTTTAGTTATTTCCATGTGTAAAGACATAGCTGTGTAGATATTTCCATGTATATGCAGATAGCTGTGTAGATATTTCCATTTTCATGCAGATAGCGGTGTATATATTTCCCTGTTCAAACAGTTAGCGGTGTAGATATTTCCATGTTCAGAAAGATAGCGGTGTAGATATTTCCATGTTTATACAGATAGCGGTGAAGATATATGCATGTTTACACAGATAGCGGTCTAGATATTTCCATGTTCATCCAGATGGCTGTGTAGATATATCCATCTTCATACAGATAGCGGTGTAGATATTTCCATCTTCATACAGATAGCGGTGCAGATATTTCCATGTTCATCCAGATGGCTGTGTAGATATATCCAAGTTCATACAGATGGCGGTGAAGATATTTCCATGTTCATACAGATAGCGGTGTAGATATTTCCATGTTCATACCGAAAGCGGTGTAGATATTTCCATGTTCATACAGATAGCGATGTATATATTTCCATGTTCATACAGATAGCAGTGTAGATATTTCCATTTTCAAGCAGATAGCGCTGTATATATTTCCATGTTCAAACAGATAGCGGTGTAGATATTTCCATGTTCATAAAGATAGCGGTGTAGATATTTCCATGTTTATACAGATAGCGGTGAAAATGTATGCATGTTTACACAGATAGCGGTGTAGATCTTTCCATGTTCATCCAGATGGCTGTGTAGATATATCCGTGTTCATAGAGATGGCGGTGAAGATATTTCCATGTTCATACAGATAGCGGTGTAGATATTTCCATGTTCATACTGATAGCGGTGTAGAGATTTCCATGTTCATACAGATAGCGGTGTAGCTATTTCCATGTTCATACAGATAGCGGTGTAGATATTTCCATGTTCACCCAGATGGCTGTGTAGATATTTCCATGTTCATACAGATAGCGGTGTAGATATTTCCATGTTTATACTGATAGCGGTGAAGATGTATGCATGTTAACACAGATAGCGGTGTAGATATTTCCAAGTTCATACAGATAGCGGTGTAGATATTTCCATGTTCATCCAGATGGCTGTGTAGATATATCCATGTTCATACAGATGGCGGTGAAGATATTTCCATGTTCATGCAGATAGCGGTGTAGATATTTCCATGTTTATACAGATAGCGGTGTAGATATCTCCATCTTAATACAGATGGCGGTGTAGATATTTATATGTTCATACACTTGGCGGTGCAGATATTTCCATGTTCATTCAGATGGCGGTGTAGATATTTCCATGTTCATTCAGATGGCGGTGTAGATATTTACATGTGTAAAGAAATAGCTTTGTAGATATTTCCATGTACATGCAGAGAGCTGTGTAGATATTTCCATTTTCATGCAGATAGCGGTGTAGATATTTCCATGTTCAAACAGATAACTGTGTAGATATTTCCATGTTCATACAGATAGCGGTCCTGATATTTCCATGTTTATACAGGTAGCGGTGTAGATATTTCCATGTTTATACAGATAGAGGTGTAGATATTTCCATGTTTATACAGATAGCGGTTTAGATATTTCCATGTTTATACAGATAGCGGTGTAGATATCTCCATCTTAATAGAGATGGCGGTGCAGATATTTCCATGTTCATACAGATGGCGGTGTAGATATTTCTATGTTTATAGAGATAGCGGTGTAGTTATTTCCATATGTAAAGAAATAGCTTTGTAGATATTTCCATGTATATGCAGATAGCTCTGTTGATATTTCCATTTTCATGCAGATAGCGGTGTAGATATTTCCATGTTCATACAGATAGCGGTGTAGATATTTGCATGTTTATACAGATAGCGGTGAAGATGTATGCATGTTTGCACAAATAGCGGTGTAGATATTTCCATGTTCATACAGATAGAGGTGTAGATATTTCCATGTTCATACAGATAGCGGTGTAGATATTTCCATGTTCATACAGAAGGCTGTGTAGATATTTCCATGTTCATGCAGATAGCGGTGTAGATATTTCCATGTTTATACAGATAGCGGTGTAGATATCTCCATCTTAATACAGATGGCGGTGTAGATATTTATATGTTCATACACTTGGCGGTGCAGATATTTCCATGTTCATTCAGATGGCGGTGTAGTTATTTCCATGTTCATTCAGATGGCGGTGTAGATATTTACATGTGTAAAGAAATAGCTTTGTAGATATTTCCATGTACATGCAGAGAGCTGTGTAGATATTTCCATTTTCATGCAGATAGCGGTGTAGATATTTCCATGTTCAAACAGATAGCTGTGTAGATATTTCCATGTTCATACAGATAGCGGTCCTGATATTTCCATGTTTATACAGGTAGCGGTGTAGATATTTCCATGTTTATACAGATAGAGGTGTAGATATTTCCATGTTTATACAGATAGCGGTTTAGATATTTCCATGTTTATACAGATAGCGGTGTAGATATCTCCATCTTAATAGAGATGGCGGTGTAGATATTTATATGTTCATAGAGATGGCGGTGCAGATATTTCCATGTTCATACAGATGGTGGTGTAGATATTTCCATGTTTATAGAGATAGCGGTGTAGTTATTTCCATGTGTAAAGAAATAGCTTTGTAGATATTTCCGTGTATATGCAGATAGCTGTGTAGATATTTCCATTTTCATGCAGATAGCGGTGTAGATATTTCCATGTTCAAACAGATAGCGGTGTAGATATTTCCATGTTCATACAGATAGCGGTGTAGATATTTCCATGTTTATACAGATAGCGGTGAAGATGTATGCATGTTTGCACAGATAGCGGTGTAGATATTTCCATGTTCATACAGATAGCGATGTGGATATTTCCATGTTCATAGAGATAGCGGTGTAGATATTTCCATGCTCATCCAGAAGGCTGTGTAGATATTTCCATGTTCATACAGATAGCGGTGCTGATATTTCCATGTTTATACAGGTAGCGGTGTAGGTTTTTCCATGTTTATACAGATAGCGGTGTAGATATTTCCATGTTTATACAGATAGCGGTGTAGATATTTCCATATTTATACAGACAGCGGTGTAGATATCTCCATCTTAATACAGATGGCGGTGTAGGTATTTATATGTTCATACAGATGGCGGTGCAGATATTTCCATGTTCATACAGATGGCGGTGTAGATATTTCCATGTTTATAGAGATAGCGGTGTGGTTATTTCCATGTGTAAAGAAATAGATTTGTAGATATTTCCGTGTATATGCAGATAGCTGTGTAGATATTTCCATTTTCATGCAGATAGCGGTGTAGATATTTCCATGTTCAAACAGATAGCGGTGTAGATATTTCCATGTTCATACAGATAGCGGTGTAGATATTTGCATGTTTATACAGAGAGCGGTGAAGATGTATGCATGTTTGCACAAATAGCGGTGTAGATATTTCCATGTTCATACAGATAGCGGTGTAGATATTTCCATGTTCATACAGATAGCGGTGTAGATATTTCCATGTTCATACAGATAGCGGTGTAGATATTTCCATATTCATACAGATAGCGGTGATGATATTTAAATGTTTATATAGGTAGCAGTGTAGATATTTCCATGTTCATACAGATAGCGGTGTAGATATTTCCATGTTTATACAGATAGCGGTGTAGATATTTCCATGTTTATACAGATAGCGGTGTGGATATCTCCATCTTAATACAGATGGTGGTGTAGATATTTATATGTTCATGCAGATGGCGGTGTAGATATTTCCATGTTCATACAGATGGCGGTGTAGATATTTCTATGTTTATAGAGATAGCGGTGTAGTTATTTCCATATGTAAAGAAATAGCTTTGTAGATATTTCCATGTATATGCAGATAGCTCTGTTGATATTTCCATTTTCATGCAGATAGCGGTGTAGATATTTCCATGTTCATACAGATAGCGGTGTAGATATTTGCATGTTTATACAGATAGCGGTGAAGATGTATGCATGTTTGCACAAATAGCGGTGTAGATATTTCCATGTTCATACAGATAGAGGTGTAGATATTTCCATGTTCATACAGATAGCGGTGTAGATATTTCCATGTTCATACAGAAGGCTGTGTAGATATTTCCATGTTCATACAGATAGCGGTGCTGATATTTCCATGTTTATATAGGTAGCGGTGTAGATATTTCCATGTTCATACAGATAGCGGTGTAGATATTTCCATGTTTATACAGATAGCGGTTTAGATATTTCCATGTTTATACAGATAGCGGTGTGGATATCTCCATCTTAATACAGATGGTGGTGTAGATATTTATATGTTCATGCAGATGGCAGTGCAGATATTTCCATGTTCATACAGATGGTGGTGTAGATATTTCTATGTTTATAGAGATAGCGGTGTAGTTATTTCCATATGTAAAGAAATAGCTTTGTAGATATTTCCATGTATATGCAGATAGCTCTGTTGATATTTCCATTTTCATGCAGATAGCGGTGTAGGTATTTCCATGTTCATACAGATAGCGGTGGAGATATTTCCATGTTTATACAGATAGCGGTGAAGATGTATGCATGTTTACACAGATAGCGGTGTAGATATTTCCATGTTCATTCAGGTAGCGGTGTAGATATTTCCATGTTCATCCAGATGGCTGTGCGGATATATCCATGTTCATACAGATGGCGGTGAAGATATTTCCATGTTCATACAGATAGCGGTGTATATCTTTCCATGTTCATACAGATAGCGGTGTAGATAATTCCATGTTCATACAGATAGAGGTGTAGCTGTTTCCATGTTCATACAGATTGCGGTGTAGATATTTCCATGTTCATCCAGATGGCTGTGTAGATATATCCATGTTCATACAGATGGCGGTGAAGATATTTCCATGTTCATACAGATAGCGGTGTAGATATTTCGATGTTCATACAGATAGTGGTGTAGATATTTCCATGTTCATACAGATAGCGGTGTAGATATCTCCATCTTAATACAGATGGCGGTGTAGATAATTATGAGATCATACAGATGGCGGTGCAGGTATTTCCATGTTCATACTGATGGCGGTGTAGATATTTCCGTGTTTATAGAGATAGCGGTGTAGTTATTTCCATGTGTAAAGAGATAGCTGTATAGATATTTCCATGTATATGCAGAGAGCTTTGTAGATATTTCCATTTTCATGCAGATAGCGGTGTAGATATTTCCATGTTCAAACAGATAGCGTTGTAGATATTTCCATGTTCATACAGATAGCAGTGTAGATATTTCCATGTTTAAACAGATAGTGGTGAAGATGTATACATGTTTACACAGATAGAGGTGGAGATATTTCCATGCTCATACAGATAGCGGTGTAGATATTTCCGTGTTCATCCAGATGGCTGTGTAGATATATCCATGTTCATACAGATGGCGGTGAAGATATTTCCATGTTCATACAGATAGCGGTGTAGATATTTCCATGTTCATACAGATAGCGGTGTAGATATTTCCATGTTCATACAGACAGCGGTGCTGATATTTCCATGTTCATCCAGATGGCTGTGTAGATATATCTATGTTCATAGAGATGGTGGTGAAGATATTTCCATGTTCATACAGATATCGGTGTAGATATTTCCATGTTCATACAGATAGCGGTGTAGATATTTCCATGTTTATACAGATAGCGGTGTAGATATTTCCATGTTTATACAGATATCGGTGTAGATATCTCCATCTTAATACAGATGGCTGTGTAGATATTTATATGTTAATACAGATGGTGTTGCAGATATTTCCATGTTCATACAGATGGTGGTGTAGATATTTCCATGTTTATAGAGATAGCGGTGTAGTTATTTCCATGTGTAAAGAAATAGCTTTGTAGGTATTTCCGTGTATATGCAGATAGCTGTGTAGATATTTCCATTTTCATGCAGATAGCGGTGTAGATATTTCCATGTTCAAACAGATAGCGGTGTAGATATTTCCATGTTCATACAGATAGCGGTGTAGATATTTCCATGTTTATACAGATAGCGGTGAAGATGTATGCATGTTTGCACAGATAGTGGTGTAGATATTTCCATGTTCATACAGATAGCGGTGTAGATATTTCCATGTTCATACAGATAGCGGTGTAGATATTTCCATGTTCATACAGATAGCGGTGTAGATATTTCCATGTTCATCCAGAAGGCTGTGTAGATATATCCATGTTCATAAGGATAGCGGTGAAGATATTTCCAGGTTCATACAGATAGCGGTGTAGATATTTCCATGTTCATACAGATAGCGGTGTAGATATTTCCATGTTCATACAGATAACGGCGTAGATATTTCCATGTTCATACAGATAGCGGTGTAGCTATTTCCATGTTCATACAGATAGCGGTGCAGATATTTCCATGTTCATACAGATGGCGGTGTAGATATTTCCATGCTTATAGAGATAGCGGTGTAGTTATTTCCATGTGTAAAGAAATAGCTTTGTAGATATTTCCATGTATATGCAGATAGCTTTGTAGATATTTCCATTTTCGTGCAGATAGCGGTGTACATATTTCCATGTTCAAACGGATAGCGGTGTAGATATTTCCATGTTCATACAGATAGCGGTGTAGATATTTCCATGTTTATACAGATAGCGGTGTAGATATTTCTATGTTTATACAGATAGCGGTGTAGATATTTCCATGTTCATACAGATAGCAGTGTAGATATTTCCATGTTTAAACAGATAGTGGTGAAGATGTATACATGTTTACACAGATAGCGGTGTAGATATTTCCATGTTCATTCAGGTAGCGGTGTAGATATTTCCATGTTCATGCAGATGGCTGTGTAGATATATCCATGTTCATACCGAAGGCGGTGAAAGTATTTCCATGTTCATACAGATAGCGGTGTAGATCTTTCCATGTTCATACAGATAGCGGTGTAGATCTTTCTATGTTCATACAGATTGCAGTGTAGATATTTCCATGTTCATCCAGATGGCTGTGTAGATATATCCATATTCATACAGATGGCAGTGAAGATATTTCCATGTTCATACATATAGTGGTGTAGATATATCTATGTTCATACAGATAGTGGTGTAGATATTTCCATGTTCATACAGATAGCGGTGTAGCTATTTCCATGTTCATACAGATAGCGGTGTAGATATTTCCATGTTCATCCAGATGGCTGTGTAGATATTTCCATGTTTATACAGATAGCGGTGCTGATATTTCCTTGTTTATACAGGTAGCGGTGTAGATATTTCCATGTTTATACAGATAGCGGTGTAGATATTTCCATGTTTATACAGATAGCGGTGTAGATATTTCCATGTTTATACAGATAGCGGTTCAGATATTTCCATGTTTATACAGATAGCAGTGTAGATATCTCCATCTTAATACAGATGGCGGTGTAGATATTTATATGTTCATACAGATGGCTGTGCAGATATTTCCATGTTCATACAGACGGCGGTGTAGATATTTCCATGTTCATACAGATAGTTGTTTAGTTATTTCCATGTGTAAAGACATAGCTGTGTAGATATTTCCATGTATATGCAGATAGCTGTGTAGATATTACCATTTTCATGCAGATAGCGGTGTATATATTTCCCTGTTCAAACAGTTAGCGGTGTAGATATTTCCATGTTCAGAAAGATAGCGGTGTAGATATTTCCATGTTTATACAGATAGCGGTGAAGATATATGCATGTTTACACAGATAGCGGTCTAGATATTTCCATGTTCATCCAGATGGCTGTGTAGATATATCCATGTTCATACAGATAGCGGTGTAGATATTTCCATCTTCATACAGATAGCGGTGCAGATATTTCCATGTTCATCCAGATGGCTGTGTAGATATATCCAAGTTCAAACAGATGGCGGTGAAGATATTTCCATGTTCATACAGATAGCGGTGTAGATATTTCCATGTTCATACCGAAAGCGGTGTAGATATTTCCATGTTCATACAGATAGCGATGTATATATTTCCATGTTCATACAGATAGCAGTGTAGATATTTCCATTTTCAAGCAGATAGCGCTGTATATATTTCCATGTTCAAACAGATAGCGGTGTAGATATTTCCATGTTCATAAAGATAGCGGTGTAGATATTTCCATGTTTATACAGATAGCGGTGAAAATGTATGCATGTTTACACAGATAGCGGTGTAGATATTTCCAAGTTCATCCAGATGGCTGTGTAGATATATCCATGTTCATAGAGATGGCGGTGAAGATATTTCCATGTTCATACAGATAGCGGTGTAGATATTTCCATGTTCATACTGATAGCGGTGTAGAGATTTCCATGTTCGTACAGATAGCGGTGTAGCTATTTCCATTTTCATACAGATAGCGGTGTAGATATTTCCATGTTCACCCAGATGGCTGTGTAGATATTTCCATGTTCATACAGATAGCGGTGTAGATATTTCCATGTTCATACAGATAGCGGTGTAGATATTTCCATGTTCATCCAGATGGCTGTGTAGATATATCCATGTTCATACAGATGGCTGTGAAGATATTTCCGTGTTCATACAGATAGCGCTGTAGATATTTCCATGTTCATACAGATAGCCGTGTAGATATTGCCATGTTCATACCGATAGCGGTGCTGATACTTCCATGTTTATACAGGTAGCGGTGTACATATTTCCATGTTTATACAGATAGCGGTGTAGATATTTCCATGTTCATAAAGATAGCGGTGTAGATATATCCATGTTTATGCAGATAGCGGTGTAGATATCTGCTTCTTAATACAGATGGCGGTGTAGATATTTCCATGTTCATACAGATGGCGGTGTAGATATTTCCATGTTTATAGAGATAGAGGTGTAGTTATTTCCATGTGCAAAGAGATAGCTGTGTAGATATTTCCATTTATATGCAGATAGTTGAGTAGATATTTCCATTTTCATGCAGATAGCGGTGTAGATATTTCCATGTTCAAACAGATAGCGGTGTAGATATTTCCAAGTCCATACAGATAGCGGTGTACATATTTCCATGTTTATACAGATAGCGGTGAAGATGTATGCATGTTTACACAGATAGCGGTGTAGATATTTCCATGTTCATACAGACGGCTGTGTAGACATATCCATGTTCATACAGATGGCGGTGAAGATATTTCCATGTTCATACAGATGGCTGTGTAGATATATCCATGTTCATACAGATGGCGGTGACGATATTTCCATGTTCTTACAGACGGCGGTGTAGATATTTCCATGTTCATACTGATAGCGGTGCTGATATTTCCATGTTTATACAGGTAGCGGTGTAGATATTTCAATATTTATACAGATAGCGGTGTAGATATTTCCATGTTCATCCAGATGGCTGTGTAGATATTTCCATGTTCATACAGATAGCGGTGTAGATATTTCCATGTTCATACAGATAGCGGTGTAGATATTTCCATGTTCATCCAGATGGCTGTGTAGATATATCCATGTTCATACAGATGGCTGTGAAGATATTTCCATGATCATACAGATAGCGGTGTAGATATTTCCATGTTCATACAGATAGCCGTGTAGATATTGCCATGTTCATACCGATAGCGGTGCTGATACTTCCTTGTTTATACAGGTAGCGGTGTACATATTTCCATGTTTATACAGATAGCGGTGTAGATATTTCCATGTTCATAAAGATAGCGGTGTAGATATATCCATGTTTATGCAGATAGCGGTGTAGATATCTCCTTCTTAATACAGATAGCGGTGTAGATATTTCCATGTTCATACAGATGGCGGTGTAGATATTTCCATGTTTATAGAGATAGAGGTGTAGTTATTTCCATGTGCAAAGAGATAGCTGTGTAGATATTTCCATTTATATGCAGATAGTTGTGTAGATATTTCCATTTTCATGCAGATAGCGGTGTAGATATTTCCATGTTCAAACAGATAGCGGTGTAGATATTTCCATGTACATACAGATAGCGGTGTACATATTTCCATGTTTATACAGATAGTGGTGAAGATGTATGCATGTTTACACAGATAGCGGTGTAGATATTTCCATGTTCATACAGACGGCTGTGTAGACATATCCATGTTCATACAGATGGCGGTGACGATATTTCCATGTTCTTACAGACGGCGGTGTAGATATTTCCATGTTCATACTGATAGCGGTGCTGATATTTCCATGTTTATACAGGTAGCGGTGTAGATATTTCAATCTTTATACAGATAGCAGTGTAGATATTTTCATGTTCATCCAGATGGCTGTGTAGATATATCCATGTTCATACAGATGGCGGTGAAGACATTTCCATGTTCATACAGATAGCGGTGTAGATATTTCCATGTTCATACAGATAACCGTGTAGATATTGCCATGTTCATACCGATAGCGGTGCTGATACTTCCATGTTTATACAGGTAGCGGTGTAGATATTTCCATGTTTATACACATAGCGGTGTAGATATTTCCATGTTTATACAGATAGCGGTGTAGATATCTCCATCTTAATACAGATGGCGGTGTAGATATTTATATGTTCATACAGATGGCGGTGCAGATATTTCCATGTTCATATGGATGGCGGTGAAGATATTTCCATGTTCATACAGATGGCGGTGTAGAAACTTCCATGTTCATACTGATAGCGGTGCTGACATTTCCATGTTTATACTGGTAGCGGTGTAGATATTTCCATGTTTATACAGATAGCAGTGTAGATATTTCCATGTTTATACACATAGCGGTGTAGATATTTCCATGTTTATACAGATAGCGGTGTAGATATTTCCATGTTTATGCAGATAGTGGTGTAGATATCTCCATCTTAATACAGATGGCGTTGTAGATATTTAAATGTTCATACAGATGGCGGTGCAGATATTTCCATGTTCATACAGATGGCGGTGTAGATATTTCCATGTTCATACAGATAGCGGTGTAGTTATTTCCATGTGTAAAGAGATAGCTGTGTAGATATTTCCATGTATAAGCAGATAGCTGTGCAGATATTTCCGTTTTCATGCAGAGAGCGGTGTATATATTTCCCTGTTCAAACAGTTAGCGGTGTAGATATTTCCATGTTCATAAAGATAGCGGTGTAGCTATTTCCATGTTCATACAGATAGCGGTGTAGATATTTCCATGTTCATCCAGATGGCTGTGTAGATATTTCCATGTTTATACAGATAGCGGTGCTGATATTTCCTTGTTTATACAGGTAGCGGTGTAGATATTTCCATGTTTATACAGATAGCGGTGTAGATATTTCCATGTTTATACAGATAGCGGTGTAGATATTTCCATGTTTATACAGATAGCGGTGCAGATATTTCCATGTTTATACAGATAGCAGTGTAGATATCTCCATCTTAATACAGATGGCGGTGTAGATATTTATATGTTCATACAGATGGCTGTGCAGATATTTCCATGTTCATACAGACGGCGGTGTAGATATTTCCATGTTCATACAGATAGTTGTTTAGTTATTTCCATGTGTAAAGACATAGCTGTGTAGATATTTCCATGTATATGCAGATAGCTGTGTAGATATTACCATTTTCATGCAGATAGCGGTGTATATATTTCCCTGTTCAAACAGTTAGCGGTGTAGATATTTCCATGTTCAGAAAGATAGCGGTGTAGATATTTCCATGTTTATACAGATAGCGGTGAAGATATATGCATGTTTACACAGATAGCGGTCTAGATATTTCCATGTTCATCCAGATGGCTGTGTAGATATATCCATGTTCATACAGATAGCGGTGTAGATATTTCCATCTTCATACAGATAGCGGTGCAGATATTTCCATGTTCATCCAGATGGCTGTGTAGATATATCCAAGTTCAAACAGATGGCGGTGAAGATATTTCCATGTTCATACAGATAGCGGTGTAGATATTTCCATGTTCATACCGAAAGCGGTGTAGATATTTCCATGTTCATACAGATAGCGATGTATATATTTCCATGTTCATACAGATAGCAGTGTAGATATTTCCATTTTCAAGCAGATAGCGCTGTATATATTTCCATGTTCAAACAGATAGCGGTGTAGATATTTCCATGTTCATAAAGATAGCGGTGTAGATATTTCCATGTTTATACAGATAGCGGTGAAAATGTATGCATGTTTACACAGATAGCGGTGTAGATATTTCCAAGTTCATCCAGATGGCTGTGTAGATATATCCATGTTCATAGAGATGGCGGTGAAGATATTTCCATGTTCATACAGATAGCGGTGTAGATATTTCCATGTTCATACTGATAGCGGTGTAGAGATTTCCATGTTCGTACAGATAGCGGTGTAGCTATTTCCATGTTCATACAGATAGCGGTGTAGATATTTCCATGTTCATACAGATAGCCGTGTAGATATTGCCATGTTCATACCGATAGCGGTGCTGATACTTCCATGTTTATACAGGTAGCGGTGTACATATTTCCGTGTTTATACAGATAGCGGTGTAGATATTTCCATGTTCATACAGATAGCGGTGTAGATATTTCCATGTTTATACAGATAGCGGTGTAGATATCTCCTTCTTAATACAGATGGCGGTGTAGATATTTCCATGTTCATACAGATGGCGGTGTAGTTATTTCCATGTTTATAGAGATAGCGGTGTAGTTATTTCCATGTGCAAAGAGATAGCTGTGTAGATATTTCCATTTATATGCAGATAGTTGTGTAGATATTTCCATTTCCATGCAGATAGCGGTGTAGATATTTCCATGTTCAAACAGATAGCGGTGTAGATATTTCCATGTTCATACAGATAGCGGTGTAGATATTTCCATGTTTATACAGATAGCGGTGAAGATGTATGCATGTTTACACAGATAGCGGTGTAGATATTTCCATGTTCATCCAGAAGGCTGTGTACACATATCCATGTTCATACAGATGGTGGTGAAGATATTTCCATGTTCATACAGATGGCTGTGTAGATATATCCATGTTCATACAGATGGCGGTGACGATATTTCCATGTTCATACAGACGGTGGTATAGATATTTCCATGTTCATACAGATAGCGGTGCTGATATTTCCATGTTTATACAGGTAGCGGTGTAGATATTTCCATGTTTATACAGATAGCGGTGTAGATATTTCCATGTTTATAGACATAGCGGTGTAGATATTTCCATGTTTATACAGATAGCGGTGTAGATATTTCCATGTTTATGCAGATAGTTGTGTAGATATCTCCATCTTAATACAGATGGCGGTGTAGATATTTAAATGTTCATACAGATGGCTGTGTAGACATATCCATGTTCATACAGATGGCGGAGAAGATATTTCCATGTTCATACAGATAGCGGTGTAGATATTTCCATGTTCATACAGATAGCGGTGTAGATCTTTCCATGTTCATACAGATGGCTGTGTAGATATATCCATGTTCCTACAGATGGCGGTGAAGATATTTCCATGTTCATACAGATGGCGGTGTAGATATTTACATGTTCATACAGATATCGGGGCTGATATTTCCATGTTTATACAGGTAGCAGTGTAGATATTTCCTTGTTTATACAGAAAGCGGCATAGATATTTCCATGTTTATACAGATAGCAGTGTAGATATTTCCAAGTTTATACAGATAGCGGTGTAGATATCTCCATCTTAATACAGATGGCGGTGTAGATATTTATATGTTCATACAGATGTCGGTGCAGATATTTCCATGTTCATACAGATGGCAGTGTAGATATTTCCATGTTTATAGAGATAGCAGTGTAGTTATTTCCATGTGTAAAGAGATAGCTTTGTAGATATTTCCATGTATATGCAGATAGCTGTGAAGATATTTTCATTTTCATGCAGATAGCGGTGAAGACGTATACATGTTTACACAGATAGCGGTGTAGATATTTCCATGTTCATACAGATAGCGGTGTAGATATTTCCATGTTCATACAGATGGCTGTGTAGATATATCTATGTTCTTACAGATGGCGGAGAAGATATTTCCATGTTCATACAGATAGCGGTGTAGATATTTCCATGTTCATACAGATAGCGGTGTAGATATTTCCATGTTCATACAGATAGCGGTGTAGATATTTCCATGTTCATACAGATAGCGGTGTAGATATTTCCATGTTCATACAGATAGCGGTGTAGATATTTCCATGTTCATACTGATAGCGGTGTAGATATTTCCATGTTCATCCAGATGGCTCTGTAGATATATCCATGTTCATACAGATGGCGGTGAAGATATTTCCATGTTCATACAGATAGCGGTGCAGATATTTCCATGTTCATACAGATAGCCGTGTAGATATTGCCATGTTTATACCGATAGCGGTGCTGATACTTCCATGTTTATACAGGTAGCTGTGTACATATTTCTATGTTTATACTGATAGCGTTGTAGATATTTCCATGGTCATACAGATAGCTCTGTAGATATTTCCATGTTCATAGAGATAGCGGTGTAGATATTTACATGTTCATACAGATAGCGGTGCTGATATTTCCAAGTTTATACAGGTAGCGGTGTAGACATTTCCATGTTTATACAGATAGTGGTGTAGATATTTCCATATTTATACAGATAGCGGTGTAGATATTTCCATGTTCATACAGATAGCGGTGTAGATATTTCCATGTTTATACAGATAGCGGTGTAGATATCTCCTTCTTAATACAGACGGTGGTGTAGATATTTCCATGTTCATACAGATGGCGGTGTAGATATTTCCATGTTTATAGAGATAGCGGTGTAGTTATTTCCATGTGCAAAGTGATAGCTGTGTAGATATTTCCATTTATATGCAGATAGTTGTGTAGATATTTCCATTTTCATGCAGATAGCGGTGTAGCTATTTCCATGTTCAAACAGATAGCGGTGTAGAAATTTCCATGTCCATACAGATAGCGGTGTAGATATTTCCATGTTTACACAGATAGTGGTGTAGATATTTCCATGATCCTACAGACTGCAGTGTAGATATTTCCATGTTCACTCAGAAGTTGCTGTAGATACCGGTGTAGATATTTCCTTGTTCCTACAGATGGCGGTGTAGATATGTCCATATTCTTACAGATGGCGGTGTGGATTTTTCCGTGTTTATAGATATAGCGGTGTAGATATTTCCATGTTTATCCAGATAGCGGTGTACTTATTTCTATGGTTATACAGATGGTGGTGTAGATGTTTCCATGTTTATAGAGATAGTGGTGTAGATATTACCATATTCCTACAGTTGGTGTTGTAGATATTTCCATGTATATAGAGTTGGCGTTGTAGATATTTCCATATTCATACAGATGGCGGTGTAGGCATTTCCATGTTTATACAGATAGCAGTGTAGATATTTCCAACGTTATACACATAACGGTGTAGATAGTTCCAAGTTTTAAGAAATAGCGGTGTAGATATTTCCATTTTTACACAGATAGCTCTGTAGGTATTTCCATGTTTATACAGATAGCGGTGTAGATATTTCCATGTTGATAGAGATAGCTGTGTAGATATTTCCATGTTTATACAGATAGCGGTGTAGATATTGCCATGTTTATAAAGATAGTGGTGTAGATATTTCCATGTTTATGCAGATGGCAGTGTAGATATTTCCGTGTTTATTCAGATTGCAGTGTAGATTTTCGATGTTTACACAGATAGCCGTGTAGATATTTCCATGTTCTTACAGATGGCGGTTTAGATATTTCCATCTTTATGGAGATGGCGGTGTAGATATTTCCATGTTTACGCAGATAGTGGTGTAGATATTGCCATGTTTATAGAGATAGTGGTGTAGATATTTCCATGTTTATACAGTTGGCATTGTAGATATTTCCATGTTCATACAGATGACGGTGTAGTTATTTCCATGTTTATACAGATGGCGGTGTAGATATTTCCATGTTTATATAGTTGGCAGTGTAGATATTTCCATGTACATACAAACGCTGGTGAAGGTATTTCCATGTTTATACACATAATGGTGTAAATATTTCCAAGTTTTAAGAGATAGCGTAGTAGATATTTCCATGTTTACACAGATAGCGGTGTAGATATTTCCATGTTTACACAGATAGCGGTGTAGAAATTTCCATGTATATAGAGATAGCGGGGTAGATATTTACATGTTCCTACAGATGGCTGTGTAGATATTTCCATGTTTATACAGAGAGCGGTGTAGATATTTCCATCTTTATACACATAACGGTGTAGATATTTCCATGTTCATACAGATGGCAGTGTAGATATTTCCATGTTTATAGAGATAGCGGTGTAGATATTTCCATGTTTATACAGATGGCGGTGTAGATGTTTCCATGTTTATACAGATAGCGGTGTAGAGATTTCGATGTTTATACAGATAGCGGTGTAGATATTTGCATGTTTATACAGACAGTGGTGGAGATATTTCCATGTTTATACAGAAAGAGGTGTAGATATTTCCATGTCTATACAGATAGTGGTGTAGATATTCCCACGTTTACACAGTTAGCGGTATAGATATTTCCATGTTTATATAGATAGCGGTGTATGTATTTCCATCTTTATGCAGATAGCGGTGTGGATATTTCCATGTTTATACAGATAGCGGTGCAGATATTTCCATGTTCCTACAGATGGCAGTGTAGGTATTTCCATGTTCACCCACAAGGTGCTGTAGATAAAGGTGTAGATATTTCCATGTTCCTACAGATGGCGTGTAGATATTTCCATGTTCTTACAGATGGCGGTGTGGATTTTTCCATGTTTATAGATATAGCGGTGTTGATATTTCCATGTTTATCCAGATAGCGGTGTAGATATTTCCATGTTTATACAGATAGCTTTATAGATATTTACATCTTTATACAGATGGCAGTGTAGATACTTCCATGTTTATACAGATGGCGGTGTAGATATTTCCATGTTTAAAGAGATAGTGGTGTAGATATATATTCATGTTCCTACAGATGGCTGTGTAGATATTTCCATGTTTATACAGATAGCGGTGAAGATATTTCCATGTTCCTACAGAGGGCGGTGTAGATATTTACATGTTTATAGAGTTGGCGGTTTAGACATTTCCATGTTCTTTTCGTACGGATGGCGGTGTAGATATTTCCATATTTATACAGATAGCGGTGAAGATATTTCCATCTTTATACACATAATGGTGTAGACCTTTCCATGTTTTTGGAGATAGTGGTGTAGATATTTCCATGTTTGCACTGATAGCGGTGTAGATATTTCCATGTTTATACAGATGACTGTGTAGATATTTCCTTGCTTAGAGAGATAGCGGTGTAGATATTTCCATGTTTACACATATAGCGATGTAGATATTTCCAGGTTTATATAGATAGTTGTGTAGATATTTCCATCTTTATACAGACAGCACTGTAGATATTTCCATGTTTATATAGATAGCTGTGTAGATATTGTCATGTTCCTACAGATGGCTGTGTAGATATTTCCATGTTTATACAGATAGCGGTGTAGATATTTCCATGTTTATAGAGATAGTGGTGTAGATATTTACATGTTCCTACAGATGGCTGTGTAGATATTTCCATGTTTATACAGATAGTGGTGTAGATATTTCCATGTTTATAGAGAAAGAGGTGTAGATTTTCCATGTTCCTACAGTTGGTGGTGTAGCTATTACCATGTTTACACAGATAGCAGTGTAGATATTTCCCTGTTCCTACAGAGGGCTGTGTAGATATTTACATGTTTATAGAGTTGGCAGTTTATACATTTCCATGTTCATACAGATGGCGGTGTAGATATTTTCATGTTTATACAGATAGCAGTGTAGATATTTCCAACTTTATACACATAACGGTGTAGATAGTTCCAAGTTTTAAGAAATAGCGGTGTAGATATTTCCATGTTTACACAGATAGCGGTGTAGATATTTCCATGTTTATACAGATAGCGGTGTAGATATTTCCAGGTTAATAGAGATACTGATGTAGACATTTCCATGTTTATACGCATTGCGGTATAGATATTTCCATGTTTATGCAGATAGCGGTGTAGATATTTCCATGTATATAGAGATATCAGTGTAGATATTTCCAGGTTTATACAGATCGCAGTGTAGTTATTTCCATGTTTATATAGATGGCTCTGTGGATATTTCCATGTTTATACAGATAGCGGTGTAGATATTTCCATGTTTACACAGATAGCGGTGTAGATAGTCCCATGTTTATAGAGTTGGCGTTGTAGATATTTCCATGTTTATATAGTTGGCAGTGTAGATATTTCCAACTTCATACAGATGCCGGTGAAGGTATTTCCATGTTTATACACATAACGGTGTAGATATTTCCAAGTTTTAAGGGATAGCGGTGTAGATATTTCCATGTTTACACAGATAGCGGTGTAGATATTTCCATGTTTATACAGATAGCTGTATAGATATTTACATCTTTATACAGATGGCAGTGTAGATACTTCCATGTTTATACAGATGGCTGTGTAGATATTTCCATGTTTAAAGAGATAGTGGTGTAGATATATATTCATGTTCCTACAGATGGCTGTGTAGATATTTCCATGTTTATACAGATAGCGGTGTAGATATTTCCATGTTTATAGAGATAGCGGTGTATATATTTCCAGGTTTATACAGATCGCAGTGTAGGTATTTCCACGTTTATATAGATGGCTGTGTGGATATTTCCTCGATTATGCAGATAGCGGTGTAGATATTTCCACTTTTAGGCAGATTGCACTGTAGATATTTCCATGTTTATACAGATATCCGTGAGGATATTTCCATGTTCCTACAGAGGGCGGTGTAGATATTTACATGTTTATAGAGTTGGCGGTTTATACATTTCCATGTTCTGTTCATACGGATGGTGGTGTAGATATTTCCATGTTTATAGAGATGGCGGTGTAGATATTTCCATGTTTACACAGATAGCGGTCTAGATATTTCCATGTTTATACACATAGCGCTGTAGTTATTTCCATGTTTATAGAGATTGTGGTTTAGATATTTCCATCTTTATTCAGATAGCGGTGTAGATATTTCCGTGTTTATACAGATAGCGGTGCAGATATTTCCATGTTCATTCAGATAGCGGTGTAGATATTTCCATCTTTATACAGATGGCTGTGTAGATATTTCCATGTTCATAGAGATGGCGGTGAAGATCTTTCCATGTTTATACAGATGGCGGAGTAGATATTTCCACGTTTATACAGATTGCGGTGTAGATATTTCCATCTTTATAGAGATGGCGGTGTAGATATTTCCATGTTCATACAGATGGCGATGTAGATATTTCCATGTTCATAGAGATGGCGGTGTAGATATTTCCATGTTTATAGAGATGGCGGTGTATAAATTTCCATGTTTAGAAAGATGGCGGTGCAGATATTTCCATGTTTATTCAGATGGCGATGTAGATATTTCCATCTTTATACAGAGAGTAGTGTAGATATTTCCATGTTTGTACAGATAGCAGTGTAGATATTTCCATGTTTATGCAGATAGCGGTGGAGATATTTCCATGTGAGTAGAGATTGCGGTGTAGATATTTCCATCTTTATTCAGATAGCGGTGTAGATATTTCCATGTTTGTATAGATAGCGGTGCAGATATTTCCATGTTCATTCAGATAGCGGTGTAGATATTTCCATCTTTATACAGATGGCTGTGTAGATATTTCTATGTTCATACAGATGGCGGTGTAGGTATTTCCATCTTTATACACTTGGCAGTGTACATATTTCCATGTTCATACAGATGGTGGTGTATGTTTTTCCATGTTTATGGAGAAGGCGGTGTAGATATTTACAAGTTTATAGAGATAGCGGTGTAGGTATATCACTGTTTCACAGATAAGTGTAGATATTTCCTTGTTTGCACAGATAGTGGTGGAGATATATCCATGTTCATAGAGATAGTGGTGTAGAAATTTCAATGTTTAAACAGATAATGCTGAAGATATTTCCATGCTTATACGGATAACGGTGTAGGTATTTCTATGTATATACATATAGCGGTGTAGATATTTTCATGTTTGTACAGACGGCAGTGTAGATGTTTCCATGTTTATAGAGATGGCAGTGTAGATATTTCCTTGTTTATACAGATAGCGGTGTAGTAATTTCCATGTTTATAGAGATAGCGGTGTAGATATTTCCATGTTCATACAGATAGCGGTGTAGATATTTCCATGTTCATACAGATGGTTGTGTAGATATTTCCATGTTCATACAGATGGCGGTGAAGATATTTGCAAGTTCATACAGATGGCGGTGTAGATATTTCCATGTTAATACACATGGCGGTGTAGATATTTCCTTGATCATACAGATGGCGGTGTAGATATTTCCATGTTCATACAGATTGCGGTGTAGATATTTGCTTGTTTATGCAGATGGCGGTGTAGATATTTCCATGTTCATACAGATAGCGGTGTAGATATTTCCATCTTTATACACATGGCTGTGTAGATATTTCCATGTTCATACAGATGGCGGTGTATGTATTTCCATGTTTCTAGAGTTCGCGGTGTAGATATTTCCATGATTATAGAGATAGCGGTGTATTTATTTCCATGTTTATACAGATAACGCTGTAGATATTTCCATGTTTATACGGATACCGGTGTAAATATTTCCATGTATATTCAGATAGCGGGTAGATATTTCCATGTTTATACAGATGGCAGTGTAGATATTTCAATGTTTATAGAGATGGTCGTGTAGGTATTTCCTTGTTTATGCAGATAGTGGTGTAGATATTTCCATGTTTATATAGATAGCGGTGCAGATATTTCCATCTTTATATAGATGGCGGTGAAGATATTTGCATGTTCATACAGATGGCGGTGAGCATATTTCTATGTTCATACAGATGGCGGTGAATATATTTCCAAGTTCATACTCATGGGGTTGTAGATACTTCCATGTTCATACAGCTGGCAGTGTAGATATTTCCATGTTTATAGAGATGGCGGTCTAGATATTTCCATGTCTACAGAGATAGCAGTGTAGTTATTTCCAAGTTTATAGCTAGCGGTGTAGATATTTCCATGTTTATACAGATAGCGGTGTAGATATTTTCATGTTCATACCGATAGCAGTGTAGATATTTTCATCTTTTTACGGTTGGCGGTGTAGATATTTGCATGTTCATACAGATGGCGGTTTAGATATTTCCATGTTTATACAGATAGCGGTGTAGATATTTCCATGTTCATACTGATAGCGGTGTGGATATTTCCATGTTTATACACTTGGTGGTGTAGATATTTCCACATTCATACAGATGGCTGTGTATATATTTCCATGTTTATAGAGTTGGCGGTGTAGATATTTCCATGTTTATACAGAGGGCGGTGTTGATATTTCCATGTTTATTCAGAAAGTGTTGTAGATATTTCCATCTTTATACAGATAGCGGTGTAGATATTTCCATGTTTATACAGATGGCGGTGTATATATTTCCATCTTTATAGAGGTGGCGGTGTAGATATTTCCGTGTTCATGCAGATGGCGGTTTAGATATTGCCATGTTTTTAGAGATGGCCATGTAGATATTTCCATGTTTATAAAGAAGGCGTTCTAGGTATTTCCATGTTTGTACACATAGGGCTGTAGTTAGTTCCATGTTTATAGAGATAGCGGTGTAGATATTTCCATGTTTATTCAGATAGCGGTGTAGATATTTCCATGTAGAGATAGCGGTGTAGATATTTCCATGTTTATAGTGGTAGCGGTGTAGATATTTCCATGTTCCTAGAAATTGTGGTGTAGATATTTGCATGTACATACATAAGGTGGTGTAGATACCTCTGTAGATATTTCCATGTTCCTATAGATGGCGGTGTAGATATTTCCAAGTTCATACAGATGGCGGTGTAGATATTTCCATGTTTATAGATTTAGCGTTGTAGATATTTCCATGTATATCCGGGTAGCGGTGTACATATTTCCATGTTTATACAGATTGTGGTGTATATATTTCCATGTTTATAGAGATAGCGGTGTAGATATTTCCGTGTTCCTACAGATGGCTGTGTAGATATTTCCATGTTTATAGAGTTGGCGGTGTAGATATTTCCATATTCATACAGATAGTGGTGTAGATATTTCCATGTTTATAGAGATAGCTGTGTAGATATTTCCACCTTTATACATATAACGGTGTAGATATTTCCATGTTTTAAGAAATAGTGGTGTAGATATTTCCATGTTTACACAGATAGCAGTGTAGATATTTCCATGTTTATACAGATAGCGGTGTAGATATTTCCATGTTTATAGAGATAGCGGTGTAGATATTTACAGGTTCTTCCAGATGGCTGTGTAGATATTTCCATGTTTATACAGATAGCAGTGTAGATATTTCCATGTTTATAGAGATGGCTGTGTAGATATTTCCATGTTCATACACATGGCGGTGTAGACATTTCCATGTTTATATAGTTGGCAGTGTAGATACTTCCATGTTCATACAGATGGCAGTGAAGATATTTCCAAGTTTATGCACATAAGTGTGTAGATACTTAAAAGTTTTAAGAGATAGTGGTGTAGATATTTACATGTTTATAGAGATAGCGGTGTAGATATTTCCATGTTTACACAGATAGCGGTGTAGATATTTCCATGTTTCTACAGATAGCGATGTAGAAATTTCCATTGTTATGGAGATCGCTGTGTAAATATTTACATGTTCCTGCAGATGGCTGTGTAGATATTTCCATGTTTATACAGATAGTGGTGTAGATATTTTCATGTTTATAGAGATAGCGGTGTGGATATTTCCATGTTCCTACAGTTGGTGGTGTAGATATTTCCATCCTGACAGAGATAGAGGTGTAGATATTACATCTTTTATGCATAGGGGTGTAGATATTTCCATGTTTTTAGAGATAGCGGTGTAGATATTTCCATGTTTACACAGATAGCGGTGTAGATATTTCCATGTTTATACAGACGACTCTGTAGATATTTCCATGTTTACAGAGATAGCGGTGTAGATATTTCCATGTTTACAGAGATATCGGTGTAGATATTGCCATGTTTACACAGATAGCGGTGTAGATATTTGCATGTTCATACAGATAGCGGTGTAGATAATTCCATGTGTATAGAGATAACGGTGTAGATATTTTCATATTCCTACAGATGGCTGTGTAGATATTTCCATGTTTGTACAGATAGCGGTGTAGATATTTCCATGTTTACACAGATAGTGGTGTAGATATTTCCATGTTTACAAAGATAGCGGTGTAGATATTTCCATGTTTATACAGATAGCGGTGTAGATATTTCCATGTTTATAGAGATAGCGGTGTAGATATTTCCATGTTTATACAGATAGCGGTGTAGATATTTCCATGTTTATACAGATAGCGTTGTTGATATTTCCATGTTTATAGAGACAGCAGTGTAGATATTTCCATGTTTATGCAGATGGAGATATAGATATTTCCATGTTCATACAGATGGCGGTGAAGATATTTCCATGTTTATAGAGATAGCGGTGTAGATACTTCCATGTTTACACAGATAGTGGTGTAGATATTTCCATGTTTACACAGATAGCGGAGTAGATATTTCCATGTTTATACAGATAGAGGTGTAGATATTTCAATGTTTATAGAGTTGGCGGTGTAGATATTTTCATGTTCAAACAGATGGCGGTGTAGATATTTCCATGTTTATATCGATGGCAGTGTAGATATTTCCATGTTCATACAGATGACGGTGAAGATATTTCCATGTTTATACACATAACGGTGAAGATATTTCCAAGTTTTAAGAGATGGCGGTGTAGATATTTCCATGTTTACACAGATAGCGGTGTAGATATTTCCATGTTTACCCAGATAGCGGTGTAGATATTTCCATGTTTATACAGATAGAGGTGTAGATATTTCCATGTGTATACAGATAACTGTGTAGATATTTACATGTTCCTACAGATGGTTGCGTAGATATTTCCATGTTTATACAGATAGCGGTGTAGATATTTCCGTCTTTATACACATAATGGTGTAGATCTTTCCATGATTTCAGAGATAGCGGTGTAGATCTTTCCATGTTTACACAGATAGCGGTGTAGATATTTCCATGTTTATACAGATAGCAGTGTAGATATTTCCATGTTTATAGAGATAGTGGTGTAGATATTTACATCTTCCTACAGATGGCTGTGTAGATATTTCCATGTTTATACAGATAGTGGTGTAGATATTTACATGTTTATGGAGATAGTCGTGTAGATATTTCCATGTTCCTACAGTTGGTGGTTTAGATATTTCCATGTTTACACAGATAGCGGTGTAGATATTTCCAAGTTTATGCAGATAGCGGTGTGGATATTTCCATGTTTATACAGATAGCGGTGTAGATATTTCCAGGTTTATACAGATAGCAGTGTAGATATCTCGATCTTAATTCAGATGGCGGTGTGGATATTTATATGTTCATAGAGATGGTGGTGCAGATATTTCCATGTTCATACAGATGGCGGTGTAGCTATTTCCAAGTTCATACAGATAGCGGTGTAGCTATTTCCATGTTCATGCAGATAGCGGTGTAGATATTTCCATGTTCATCCATATGGCTGTGTAGATATATCCATGTTCATACAGATGGCGGTGAACATATTTCCATGTTCATACAGATAGCGGTGTAGATATTTCCATGTTCATACAGATAGTGTTGTACATATTTCCATATTCATACAGATAGCGGTGTAGCTATTTCCATGTTCATTCAGAGAGCAGTGTAGATATTTCCATGTTCATCCAGATGGCTGTGTAGACATATCCATGTTCATACAGATGGCGGTGAAGATATTTCCATGTTCATACGGATAGCGGTGTAGATATTTCCATGTTCATACAGATAGTGGTGTAGATATTTCCATATTCATACAGATAGAGGGGCTGATATTTCCATGTTCATACAGAGAGCGGTGCTGATATTTCCATGTTTATACAGGTAGCGGTGTAGATATTTCCATGTTTATACAGATAGCGGTGTAGATATTTCCATGTTTATACAGAGAGCAGTGTAGATATTTCCATGTTTATACAGATAGCGGTGTAGATTCCTCCATCTTAATACAGAAGGCGGTGTAGATATTTATGTGTTCATACAGATGGCCGTGCAGATATTTCCATGTTCATACAGATGGCGGTGTAGATATTTCCATGTTCATACAGATAGCGGTGTAGTTATTTCCAGGTGTAAAGAAATAGCTTTGTAGATATATCCATGTATATTCAGATAGCTGTGTAGATATTTCCATTTTCATGCAGATAGCGGTGTAGATATTTCCATGTTCAAACAGATAGCGGTGTAGATATTTCCATGTTCATACAGATAGCGGTGTAGATATTTCCATGTTTATACAGATAGCAGTGAAGATGTAAGAAGGTTTACACTGATAGCGGTGTAGATGTTTCCATGTTCATACAGATAGCAGTGTAGATATTTGCATGTTCATCTAGATGGCTGTGTAGATATATCCATGTTCATACAGATGGCGGTGAAGATATTTCCATGTTCATACAGAGAGCGGTGTAGCTATTTCCATGTTCATGGAGATAGCGGTGTAGATATTTCCATGTTCATCCAGATGGCTGTGCAGATATATCCATGTTCATACAGATGGCGGTGAAGATATTTCCATGTTCATACAGATAGCGGTGTATATATTTCCATGTTCATACATACAGCTTTGTAGATATTTCCATGTTCATACTGATAGCGGTGCTGATATTTCCATGTTTATACAGGTATCGGTGTGGATATTTCCATGTTTATACAGATAGCGGTGTGGATATTTCCATGTTTATACAGATAGCGGTGTAGATATTCCCAGGATTATACAGATAGCAGTGTAGATATCTCGATCTTAATTCAGATGGCAGTGTAGATATTTATATGTTCATAGAGATGGTGGTGCAGATATTTCCATGTTCATACAGATGGCGGTGTAGCTATTTCCAAGTTCATACAGATAGCGGTGTAGCTATTTCCATGTTCATGCAGATAGCGGTGTAGATATTTCCATGTTCATCCATATGACTGTGTAGATATATCCATGTTCATACAGATAGTGGTGTAGATATTTCCATATTCATACAGATAGCGGTGTAGCTATTTCCATGTTCATACAGATAGCAGTGTAGATATTTCCATGTTCATCCAGATGGCTGTGTAGACATATCCATGTTCATACAGATGGCGGTGAAGATATTTCCATGTTCATACGCATAGCGGTGTAGATATTTCCATGTTCATACAGATTGTGGTGTAGATATTTCCATGTTCATACAGATAGAGGGGCAGATATTTCCATATTCATACAGAGAGCGGTGCTGATATTTCCATGTTTATACAGGTAGCGGTGTAGATATTTCCATGTTTATACAGATAGCGGTGTAGATATTTCCATGTTTATACAGATAGCGGTGTAGATATTTCCATGTTTATACAGATAGCGGTGTAGATACCTCCATCTTAATACAGATGGCGGTGTAGATATTTATATGTTCATACAGATGGCCGTGCGGATATTTCCATGTTCATACAGATGGCGGTGTAGATATTTCCATGTTCATACAGATAGCGGTGTAGTTATTTCCATGTGTAAAGAGATAGCTGCGTAGATATTTCCATGTATATGCAGATAGCTGTGTAGATATTTCCATTTTCATGCAGATAGCGGTTTAGATATTTCCATGTTCAAACAGATAGCGGTGTAGATATTTCCATGTTCATACAGATAGCGGTGTAGATATTTCCATGTTTATACAGATAGCGGTGAAGATGTATGCAAGTTTACACAGATAGCGATGTAGATATTTCCATGCTCATACAGATAGCGGTGTAGATATTTAAATGTTCATCCAGATGGCTGCGTAGATATATCCAAGTTCATACAGATAGCGGTGTAGATATTTCCATGTTCATACAGATAGTACTGCAGATATTTCCATGTTCATAAAGATAGCGGTGCAGCTATTTCCATGTTCATACAGATAGCGGTGTAGATATTTCCATGTTCGTACAGATAGCGGTGTAGATATTTCCATGTTGATACAGATAGCGGTGCTTATATTTCCATGTTTATTCAGGTAGAGGTGTAGATATATCCATGTTTATACAGATAGCGATGTAGATATTTCCATTTTTATACAGATAGCGGTGTAGATATTTCCAAGTTTATACAGATAGCGGTGTAGATATTTATATCTTAATACAGATGGCGGTGCAGATATTTCCATGTTCATACAGATGGCGGTGTAGATATTTCCATGTTTATAGAGATAGTGGTGTAGTTATTTCCATGTGTAAAGAGATAGCTTTGTAGATATATCCATGTATATGCAGATAGCTGTGTATATATTTCCATTTTCATGCAGATAGCGGTGTAGATATTTCCATGTTCAAACAGATAGCGGTGTAGATATTTCCATGTTCATAGAGATAGCGGTGTAGATATTTCCATGTTTATACAGATAGCAGTGAAGATGTAAGCATGTTTACACTGATAGCGGTGTAGATGTTTCCATGTTCATACAGATAGCGGTGTAGATATTTGCATGTTCATCTAGATGGCTGTGTAGATATATCCATGTTCATACAGATGGCGGTGAAGATATTTCCATGTTCATACAGATAGCGGTGTAGATATTTCCATGTTCATACAGATATTGGTGTAGATATTTCCATGTTCATACAGATAGCGGTGTAGCTATTTCCATGTTCATGGAGATAGCGGTGTAGATATTTCCATGTTCATCCAGATGGCTGTGCAGATATATCCATGTTCATACAGATGGCGGTGAAGATATTTCCATGTTCATACAGATAGCGGTGTAGATATTTCCATGTTCATACATATAGCTTTGTAGATATTTCCATGTTCATACTGGTAGCGGTGCTGATATTTCCATGTTTATACAGGTAGCGGTGTGGAAATTTCCATGTTTATACAGATAGCAGTGTGGATATTTCCATGTTTATACAGATAGCGGTGTAGATATTTCCAGGTTAATACAGATAGCAGTGTAGATATCTCGATCTTAATTCAGATGGCGGTGTAGATATTTATATGTTCATAGAGATGGTGGTGCAGATATTTCCATGTTCATACAGATGGCGGTGTAGCTATTTCCAAGTTCATACAGATAGCGGTGTAGCAATTTCCATGTTCATGCAGATAGCGGTGTAGATATTTCCATGTTCATCCATATGGCTGTGTAGATATATCCATGTTCATACAGATGGCGGTGAAGATATTTCCATGTTCATACAGATAGCGGTGTAGATATTTCCATGTTCATACAGATAGTGGTGTAGATATTTCCATATTCATACAGATAGCGGTGTAGCTATTTCCATGTTCATACAGATAGCAGTGTAGATATTTCCATGTTCATCCAGATGGCTGTGTAGACATATCCATGTTCATACAGATGGCGGTGAAGATATTTCCATGTTCATATGGATAGCGGTGTAGATATTTCCATGTTCATACATATAGTGGTGTAGATATTTCCATGTTCATACAGATAGAGGGGCTGATATTTCCATGTTCATACAGAGAGCAGTGCTGATATTTCCATGTTTATACAGGTAGTGGTGTAGATATTTCCATGTTTATACAGATAGCGGTGTAGATATTTCCATGTTTATACAGATAGCGGTGTAGATATTTCCATGTTTATACAGATAGCGGTGTAGATATCTCCATCTTAATACAGATGGCGGTGTAGATATTTATATGTTCATACAGATGGCCATGCAGATATTTCCATGTTCAGATGGCGGTGTAGATATTTCCATGTTCATACAGATAGCGGTGTAGTTATTTCCATGTGTAAAGAGATAGCTGTGTAGATATTTCCATGTATATGCAGATAGCTGTGTAGATATTTCCATTTTCATGCAGATAGCGGTGTAGATATTTCCATGTTCAAACAGATAGCGGTGTAGATATTTCCATGTTCATACAGATAGTGGTGTAGATATTTCCATGTTTATACAGATAGCGGTGAAGATGTATGCAAGTTTACACAGACAGCGGTTTAGATATTTCCATGGTCATACAGATAGCGGTGTAGATATTTCCATGTTCATACAGATAGTGGTGTTGATACTTCCATGTTCATAAAGATAGCGGTGTAGCTATTTCCATGTTCATACAGATAGCGGTGTAGATATTTCCAGGTTCGTACAGATAGCGGTGTAGATACTTCCATGTTCATACTGATAGCGGTTCTGATATTTCCATGTGTATACAGGTAGCGGTGTGGATATTTCCATGTTTATACAGATAGCGGTGTAGGTATTTCCATGTTCATACAGATAGCGGTGTAGATATTTCCATGTTCATCCAGATGGCTGTGTAGATATATCCATGTTCATACAGATGGCGGTGAAGATATTTCCATGCTCATACAGATAGCGGTGTAGATATTTCCATGTTCATACAGATAGTGGTGTAGATATTTCCATGTTCATACAGATAGAGGGGCTGATATTTCCATGTTCATACAGATAGCGGTGCTGATATTTCCATGTTTATACAGGTAGCGGTGTAGATATTTCCATGATTATTGAGATAGCGGTGTAGATATTTCCATGTTTATACAGATAGCGGTGTAGATTTCTCCATCTTAATACAGATGGCGGTGAAGATATTTATATGTTCATACAGATGGCAGTGCAGACATTTCCATGTTCATACAGATGGCGGTGTAGGTATTTCCATGTTCATACAGATAGCGGTGAAGTTATTTCCATGTGTAAAGAGATAGCTGTGTAGATATTTCCATGTATATGCAGATAGCTGTGAAGATATTTCCATTTTCATGCAGATTGCGGTTTAGATATTTCCATGTTCAAACAAATAGCGGTGTAGATATTTCCATGTTCATACAGATAGCGGTGTAGATATTTCCAAGTTTATGTAGATAGCAGTGAAGATGTATGCATGTTTACACAGATAGCGGTGTAGATATTTCCATGTTCATACAGATAGCGGTGTAGATATTTCCATGTTCATACAGATAGCTTTGTAGATATATCCATGTTTATACAGATATCGGTGAAGATGTATGCATGTGTACACAGATAGCGGTGTAGATATTTCCATGTTTATACAGATAGCGGTGTAGATATTTCCATGTTCATCCAGATGGCTGTGTAGATATATCCATGTTCATACAGATAGCGGTGTAGATATTTCCATGTTCATACAGATTGTGCTGTAGATATTTCCATGTGAATACAGATAGCGGTGTAGATATTTCCATGTTCGTACAGATAGCGGTGTAGCTATTTCCATGTTCATACAGATAGCGGTGTAGATATTTCCATGTTCGTACCGATAGCGGTGTAGATATTTCCATGTTCATACAGATAGCGGTGCTGATATTTCCATGTTCATACAGGTAGCGGTGCAGATATTTCCATGTTTTTACAGATAGCGGTGTAGATATTTCCATGTTTATACAGATAGCGGTGTAGATATTTCCAGGTTTATACAGATAGCGGTGTAGATATCTCCATCTTAATACAGATGGCGGTGTAGTTATTTATATGTTCATACAGACGGCAGTGCAGATATTTCCATGTTCATACAGATGGCGGTGTAGATATTTGCATGTTTTACAGATGGTGGCGTAGCTATTTCCATGTTTAAACAGATAGCGGTGTAGATATCTCCATCTTAATACAGATGGCGGTGTAGATATTTATATGTTCATACAGATGGCCGTGCAGATATTTCCATGTTCATACAGATGGTGGTGTAGATATTTCCATGTTCATACAGATAGCGCTGTAGTTATTTCCATGTGTAAAGAGATAGCTGTGTAGATATTTCCATGTATATGCAGATAGCTGTGTAGATATTTCCATTTTCATGCAGATAGCGGTTTAGATATTTCCATGTTCAAACAGATAGCGGTGTAGATATTTCCATGTTCATTCAGATAGCGGTGTAGATATTTCCATGTTTATACAGATAGCGGTGAAGATGTATGCATGTTTACACAGATAGCGGTGTAGATATTTCCATGTTCAAACAGATAGCGGTGTAGATATTTCCATGTTCATCCAGATTGCTTTGTAGTTATATCCATGTTCATAGAGATAACGGTGTAGATATTTCCATGTTCATACAGATAGCAGTGTAGATATTTCCATGTTCATACAGATAGCGGTGTAGCTATTTCCATGTTCATACAGATAGCGGTGTAGATATTTCCATGTTCGTACAGATAGCGGTGTAGATATTTCCATGTTCATAGAGATAGTGGTGCTGATATTTCCATGTTTATACAGGTAGCGGTGCAGATATTTCCATGTTTATACTGATAGCGGTGTAGATATTTCCATGTTTATAAGATAGCGGTGTAGATATTTCCATGTTTTTACAGATAGCGGTGTAGATATTTCCAGGTTTATACAGATAGCGGTGTAGATATTTCCATCTTAATTCAGATTGCGGTGTAGTTATTTATATGTTCATACAGACGGCGGTGCAGATATTTCCATGTTCATACAGATGGCGGTGTAGATATTCGCATGTTCATACAGATGGTGGCGTAGCTATTTCCATGTTCATGCAGATAGCTGTGTAGATATTTCCATGTTCATCCAGATGGCTGTGTAGAGATATCCATGATCATACTGATGGCGGTGAAGATATTTCCATGTTCATACAGATAGTGGTGTAGATATTTCCATATTCATACAGATAGTGGTGTAGATATTTCCATGTTCATACAGATTGGGCGGCTGATATTTCCATGTTCATACAGATAGCGGTGCTGATATTTCCATGTTTATACAGGTAGCGGTGTAGATATTTCCAGGTTTATACAGTTAGCGGTGTAGACATTTCCATGTTTATACAGATAGCGGTGTAGGTATTTCCATGTTTATACACATAGCGGTGTAGATATCTCCATCTTAATACAGATGGCGGTGTAGATATTTATATGTTCATACAGGTGGCCGTGCAGATATTTCCATGTTCATACAGATGGCGGTGTAGATATATCCATGTTCATACAGATAGCGGTGTAGTTATTTCCATGTGTAAAGAGATAGCTGTGTAGATATTTCCATATATATGCAGATATCTGTGTAGATATTTCCATTTTCATGCAGATAGCGGTTTAGGTATTTCCATGTTCAAACAGATAGCGGTGTAGATATTTCCATGTTCATACAGATAGCTTTGTAGATATATCCATGTTTATACAGATATCGGTGAAGATGTATGCATGTGTACACAGATAGCGGTGTAGATATTTCCATGTTTATACAGATAGCGGTGTAGATATTTCCATGTTCATCCAGATGGCTGTGTAGATATATCCATGTTCATACAGATAGCGGTGTAGATATTTCCATGTTCATACAGATTGTGCTGTAGATATTTCCATGTGAATACAGATAGCGGTGTAGATATTTCCATGTTCGTACAGATAGCGGTGTAGCTATTTCCATGTTCATACAGATAGCGGTGTAGATATTTCCATGTTCGTACAGATAGCGGTGTAGATATTTCCATGTTCATACAGATAGCGGTGCTGATATTTCCATGTTCATACAGGTAGCGGTGCAGATATTTCCATGTTTTTACAGATAGCGGTGTAGATATTTCCATGTTTATACAGATAGCGGTGTAGATATTTCCAGGTTTATACAGATAGCGATGTAGATATCTCCATCTTAATACAGATGGCGGTGTAGTTATTTATATGTTCATACAGACGGCAGTGCAGATATTTCCATGTTCATACAGATGGCGGTGTAGATATTTGCATGTTTTACAGATGGTGGCGTAGCTATTTCCATGTTTATACAGATAGCGGTGTAGATATCTCCATCTTAATACAGATGGCGGTGTAGATATTTATATGTTCATACAGATGGCCGTGCAGATATTTCCATGTTCATACAGATGGTGGTGTAGATATTTCCATGTTCATACAGATAGCGCTGTAGTTATTTCCATGTGTAAAGAGATAGCTGTGTAGATATTTCCATGTATATGCAGATAGCTGTGTAGATATTTCCATTTTCATGCAAATAGCGGTTTAGATATTTCCATGTTCAAACAGATAGCGGTGTAGATATTTCCATGTTCATTCAGATAGCGGTGTAGATATTTCCATGTTTATACAGATAGCGGTGAAGATGTATGCATGTTTACACAGATAGCGGTGTAGATATTTCCATGTTCAAACAGATAGCGGTGTAGATATTTCCATGTTCATCCAGATTGCTGTGTGGTTATATCCATGTTCATAGAGATAACGGTGTAGATATTTCCATGTTCATACAGATAGCGGTGTAGATATTTCCATGTTCATACAGATAGCTGTGTAGCTATTTCCATGTTCATACAGATAGCGGTGTAGATATTTCCATGTTCGTACAGATAGCGGTGTAGATATTTCCATGTTCATCCAGATGGCTGTGTAGATATATCCATGTTCATACAGATGGCGGTGAAGATATTTCCATGTTCATACAGATAGCGGTGTAGATATTTCCACGTTCATACAGATAGCGGTGTAGTTATTTCCAAGTTCATACAGATAGCGGTTTATGTATTTCCATGTTCATACAGATAGCGGTGTAGATATTTCCATGTTCATACAGATGGCGGTGTAGTTTTTCCATGTTCATAGGGATGGCGGTGTAGATATTTCCATATTTATAGAGATAGCGGTGTAGTTATTTCCATGTTCCTGGAGATAGCGGTGTAGATATTTCCATGTATATACAGATAGCTTTGTACATATTTCCATGTTCAGACAGATAGCGGTGTCGATATTTCCAAGTTCATCCAGATGGCTGTGTAGATATATCCATGTTCATACAGATAGCAGTGTAGATATTTCCATGTTTATACAGATAGCTGTGAAGATGTTTGCATGTTTACACAGATAGCGGTGTAGATATTTCCATGTTCATACAGATAGCGGTGTAGATATTTCCATGTTCATCCAGATGGCTGTGTAGATATGTCCATGTTCATACAGATGGCGGTGAAGATATTTCCCTGTTCGTACAGATAGCGGTGTAGATATTTCCATGTTCATACAGATATTGGTGTAGATATTTCCATGTTCATACAGATAGCGGTGTAGCTATTTCCATGTTCATGCAGATAGCGGTGTAGATATTTCCATGTTCATCCAGATGGCTGTGTAGATATATCCATGTTCATACAGATGGCGGTGTAGATATTTCCATGTTTATTGAGATAGCAGTGTAGATATTTCCATTTTTATACAGATAGCGGTGTAGCTATTTCCATGTTCATGCAGATAGCGGTGTAGATATTTCCATGTTCCTCCAGATGGCTGTGTGGATATATCCACGTTCATACAGATGGCGGTGAAGATACTTCCATGTTCATACAGATAGCGGTGTAGATATTTCCATGTTCATACAGATAGCGGTGTAGCTATTTCCATGTTCATACAGATAGCGGTGTAGATATTTCCATGTTCATCCAGATGGCTGTGTAGACATATCCATGTTCATACAGATGGCGGTGAAGATAATTCCATGTTCATACAGATAGCGGTGTAGATATTTCCATGTTCATACAGATAGTGGTGTAGATATTTCCATATTCATACAGATAGCGGTGTAGCTGTTTCCATGTTCATACAGATAGCAGTGTAGATATTTCCATGTTCATCCAGATGGCTGTGTAGACATATCCATGTTCATACAGATGGCGGTGAAGATATTTCCATGTTCATACGGATAGCGGTGTAGATATTTCCATGTTCATACAGATAGAGGGGCTGATATTTCCATGTTCATACAGAGAGCGGTGCTGATATTTCCATGTTTATACAGGTAGCGGTGTTGATATTTCCATGTTTATACAGATAGCGGTGTAGATATTTCCATGTTTATACAGATAACGGTGTAGATATTTCCATGTTTATACAGATAGCGGTGTAGATACCTCCATCTTAATACAGATGGCGGTGTAGATATTTATATGTTCTTACAGATGGCCGTGCAGATATTTCCATGTTCATACAGATGGCGGTGTAGATATTTCCATGTTCATACAGATAGCGGTGTAGTTATTTCCATGTGTAAAGAGATAGCTGTGTAGATATTTCCATGTATATGCAGATAGCTGTGTAGATATTTCCATTTTCATGCAGATAGCGGTTTAGATATTTCCATGTTCAAACAGATAGCGGTGTAGATATTTCCATGTTCATACAGATAGCGGTGTAGATATTTCCATGTTTATACAGATAGCGGTGAAGATGTATGCAAGTTTACACAGATAGCGCTGTAGATATTTCTATGTTCATACAGATAGCGGAGTAGATATTTAAATGTTCATCCAGATGGCTGTGTAGATATATCCATGTTCATACAGATAGCGGTGTAGATATTTCCATGTTCATACAGATAGTGCTGTAGATATTTCCATGTTCATACAGATAGTGGTGTAGATATTTCCATATCCATACAGATTGTGGTGTAGCTGTTTCCATGTTCATACAGATAGCAGTGTAGATATTTCCATGTTCATCCAGATGGCTGTGTAGACATATCCATGTTCATACAGATGGCGGTGAAGATATTTCCATGTTCATACGGATAGCGGTGTAGATATTTCCATGTTCATACAGATAGAGGGGCTGATATTTCCATGTTCATACAGAGAGCGGTGCTGATATTTCCATGTTTATACAGGTAGCGGTGTTGATATTTCCATGTTTATACAGATAGCGGTGTAGATATTTCCATGTTTATACAGATAGCGGTGTAGATATTTCCATGTTTATACAGATAGCGGTGTAGATACCTCCATCTTAATACAGATGGCGGTGTAGATATTTATATGTTCTTACAGATGGCCGTGCAGATATTTCCATGTTCATAGAGATGGCGGTGTAGATATTTCCATGTTCATACAGATAGCGGTGTAGTTATTTCCATGTGTAAAGAGATAGCTGTGTAGATATTTCCATGTATATGCAGATAGCTGTGTAGATATTTCCATTTTCATGCAGATAGCGGTTTAGATATTTCCATGTTCAAACAGATAGCGGTGTAGATATTTCCATGTTTATACAGATAGCGGTGAAGATGTATGCAAGTTTACACAGATAGCGCTGTAGATATTTCTATGTTCATACAGATAGCGGTGTAGGTATTTAAATGTTCATCCAGATGGCTGTGTAGATATATCCATGTTCATACAGATAGCGGTGTAGATATTTCCATGTTAATACAGATAGTGCTGTAGATATTTCCATGTTCATACAGATAGCGGTGCAGCTATTTCCATGTTCATACAAATAGCGGTGTAGATATTTCCATGTTCGTACAGATAGCGGTGTATATATTTCCATGTTGATACAGATAGCGGTGCTTATATTTCCATGTTTATTCAGGTAGCAGTGTAGATATATCCATGTTTATACAGATAGCGATGTAGATATTTCCATTTTTATACAGATAGCGGTGTAGATATTTCCAAGTTTATACAGATAGGGGTGTAGATATTTATATCTTAATACAGATGGCGGTGCAGATATTTCCATATTCATACAGATGGCGGTGTAGATATTTCCATGTTTGTAGAGATAGTGGTGTAGTTATTTCCATGTGTAAAGAGATAGCTTTGTAGATATATCCATGTATATGCAGATAGCTGTGTAGATATTTCCATTTTCATGCAGATAGCGGTGTAGATATTTCCATGTTCAAACAGATAGCGGTGTAGATATTTCCATGTTCATAGAGATAGCGGTGTAGATATTTCCATGTTTATACAGATAGCAGTGACGATGTAAGCATGTTTACACGGATTGCGGTGTAGATGTTTCCATGTTCATACAGATAGCGGTGTAGATATTTGCATGTTCATCTAGATGGATGTGTAGATATATCCATGTTCATACAGATGGCGGTGAAGATATTTCCATGTTCATACGGATATCGGTGTAGATATTTCCATGTTCATACAGATATTGGTGTAGATATTTCCATGTTCATACAGATAGCGGTGTAGCTATTTCCATGTTCATGGAGATAGCGGTGTAGATATTTCCATGTTCATCCAGATGGCTGTGCAGATATATCCATGTTCATACAGATGGCTGTGAAGATATTTCCATGTTCATACAGATAGCGGTGTAGATATTTCCATGTTCATACATATAGCTTTGTAGTTATTTCCATGTTCATACTGGTAGCGGTGCTGATATTTCCATGTTTATACAGGTAGCGGTGTGGATATTTCCATGTTTATACAGATAGCAGTGTGGATATTTCCATGTTTATACAGATAGCGGTGTAGATATTTCCAGGATAATACAGACAGCAGTGTAGATATCTCGATCTTAATTCAGATGGCGGTGTAGATATTTATATGTTCATAGAGATGGTGGTGTAGATATTTCCATGTTCATACAGATGGCGGTGTAGCAATTTCCAAGTTCATACAGATAGCGGTGTAGCTATTTCCATGTTCATGCAGATAGCGGTGTAGATATTTCCATGTTCATCCATATGGCTGTGTAGATATATCCATGTTCATACGGATGGCGGTGAAGATATTTCCATGTTCATACAGATAGCGGTGTAGATATTTCCATGTTCATACAGATAGTGGTGTAGATATTTCCATATTCATACAGATAGCGGTGTAGCTATTTCCATGTTCATACAGATAGCAGTGTAGATATTTCCATGTTCATCCAGATGGCTGTGTAGACATATCCATATTCATACAGATGGCGGTGAAGATATTTCCATATTCATACGGATAGCGGTGTAGATATTTCCATGTTCATACAGATAGTGGTGTAGATATTTCCATGTTCATACAGATAGAGGGGCTGATATTTCCATGTTCATACAGAGAGCGGTGCTGATATTTCCATGTTTATACAGGTAGTGGTGTAGATATTTCCATGTTTATACAGATAGCGGTGTAGATATTTCCATGTTTATAGAGATAGCGGTGTAGATATTTCCATGTTTATACAGATAGCGGTGTAGATATCTCCATCTTAATACAGATGGCGGTGTAGATATTTATATGTTCATACAGATGGCCGTGCAGATATTTCCATGTTCAGATGGCAGTGTAGATATTTCCATGTTCATACAGATAGCGGTGTAGTTATTTCCATGTGTAAAGAGATAGCTGTGTAGATATTTCCATGTTCATACAGATAGCGGTGCTTATGTTTCCATGTTTATACAGGTAGCGTTATAGATATTTCGATGTTTATACAGATAGCGGTGTAGATATTTCCATGTTTATACAGATAGCGGTGTAGATATTTCCATGTTCATCCAGATGGCTGTGTAGATATATGTATGTTCATACAGATGGCGGTGAAGTTATTTCCATGTTCATACAGATAGTGGTGTAGATATTTCCTTGTTCATACAGATAGCGGTGTAGATATTTCCATGTTCATACAGATAGGGGTGTAGATATTTCCATGTTCATCCAGATGGCTGTGTAGACATATCCATGTTCATACAGACAGCGGTGCTGATATTTCCATGTTTATACAGGTAGCGGTGTAGATATTTCCATGTTTATACAGATAGCTGTGTAGATATTTCCATGTATATGCAGATAGCTGTGTAGATATTTCCATTTTCATGCAGATAGCGGTTTAGATATTTCCATGTTCAAACAGATAGCGGTGTAGATATTTCCATGTTCATTCAGGTAGCGGTGTAGATATTTCCATGTTTATACAGATAGCAGTGAAGATGTATGCATGTTTACACAGATAGCGGTGTAGATATTTCCATGTTCAAACAGATAGCGGTGTAGATATTTCCATGTTCATCCATATTGCTGTGTAGATATATCCATGTTCATAGAGATAACGGTGTAGATATTTCCATGTTCATACAGATAGCGGTGCTGATATTTCCATGTTTATACAGGTAGCGGTGTAGATATTTCCAGGTTTATACAGATAGCGGTGTAGACATTTCCATGTTTATACAGATAGCGGTGTAGGTATTTCCATGTTTATACACATAGCGGTGTAGATATCTCCATCTTAATACAGATGGCGGTGTAGATATTTATATGTTCATACAGGTGGCCGTGCAGATATTTCCATGTTCATACAGATGGCGGTGTAGATATATCCATGTTCATACAGATAGCGGTGTAGTTATTTCCATGTGTAAAGAGATAGCTGTGTAGATATTTCCATGTATATGCAGATATCTGTGTAGATATTTCCATTTTCATGCAGATAGCGGTTTAGGTATTTCCATGTTCAAACAGATAGCGGTGTAGATATTTCCATGTTCATACAGATAGCTTTGTAGATATATCCATGTTTATACAGATATCGGTGAAGATGTATGCATGTGTACACAGATAGCGGTGTAGATATTTCCATGTTTATACAGATAGCGGTGCAGATATTTCCATGTTCATCCAGATGGCTGTGTAGATATATCCATGTTCATACAGATAGCGGTGTAGATATTTCCATGTTCATACAGATTGTGCTATAGATATTTCCATGTGAATACAGATAGCGGTGTAGATATTTCCATGTTCATCCAGATGGCTGTGTAGAGATATCCATGATCATACTGATGGCGGTGAAGTTATTTCCATGTTCATACAGATAGTGGTGTAGATATTTCCATTTTCATACAGATAGTGGTGTAGATATTTCCATGTTCATACAGATTGGGCGGCTGATATTTCCATGTTCATACAGATAGCGGTGCTGATATTTCCATGTTTCTACAGGTAGCGGTGTAGATATTTCCAGGTTTATACAGATAGCGGTGTAGACATTTCCATGTTTATACAGATAGCAGTGTAGGTATTTCCATGTTTATACACATAGCGGTGTAGATATCTCCATCCTAATACAGATGGCGGTGTAGATATTTATATGTTCATACAGCTCGCCGTGCAGATATTTCCATGTTCATACAGATGGTGGTGTAGATATATCCATGTTCATACAGATAGCGGTGTAGTTATTTCCATGTGTAAAGAGATAGCTGAGAAGATATTTCCATGTATATGCAGATATCTGTGTAGATATTTCCATTTTCATGCAGATAGCGGTTTAGTTATTTCCATGTTCAAACAGATAGCTGTGTAGATATTTCCAGGTTCATACAGATAGCTTTGCAGATATATCCTTGTTTATAGAGATAGCGGTGAAGATGTATGCATGTGTACACAGATAGCAGTGTAGATATTTCCATGTTCATACAGATAGCGGTGTAGATATTTGAATGTTCATCCAGATGGCTGCGTAGATATATCCATGTTCATACAGATAGCAGTGTAGATATTTCCATGTTCATACAGATAGTGGTGTAGATATTTCCATGTTCATACAGATAGCGGTGTAGATATTTCCATGTTCGTACAGACAGCGGTGTAGATATTTCCAAGTTTATACAGATAGAGGTGTAGATATCTCCATCTTAATACAGATGGCGGTGTAGATATTTATATGTTCATACAGACGGCGGTGCAGATATTTCCATGTTCATACAGATGGCGGTGTAGATATTTCCATGTTCATACCGATAGCGGTGTAGTTATTTCCATGTGTAAAGAGATAGCTGTGTAGATATTTCCATGTATATGCAGATGGCTGTGTAGATATTTCCATTTTCATGCAGATAGCGGTGTAGATATTTCCATGTTCAAACAGATAGCGTTGTAGATATTTCCATGTTCATACAGATAGCGGTGTAGATATTTCCATGTTCATCCAGATGGCTGTGTAGATATATCCATGTTCATACAGATGGCGGTGAAGATATTTCCCTGTTCGTACAGATAGCGGTGTAGATATTTCCATGTTCATACAGATATTGGTGTAGATATTTCCATGTTCATACAGATAGCGGTGTAGCTATTTCCATGTTCATGCAGATAGCGGTGTAGATATTTCCATGTTCATCCAGATGGCTGTGTAGATATATCCATGTTCATACAGATGGCGGTGTAGATATTTCCATGTTTATTGAGATAGCAGTGTAGATATTTCCATTTTTATACAGATAGCGGTGTAGCTATTTCCATGTTCATGCAGATAGCGGTGTAGATATTTCCATGTTCATCCAGATGGCTGTGTGGATATATCCATGTTCATACAGATGGCGGTAAAGATACTTCCATGTTCATACAGATAGCGGTGTAGATATTTCCATGTTCATACAGATAGCGGTGTAGCTATTTCCATGTTCATACAGATAGCGGTGTAGATATTTCCATGTTCATCCAGATGGCTGTGTAGACATATCTATGTTCATACAGATGGCGGTGAAGATAATTCCATGTTCATACAGATAGCTGTGTAGATATTTCCATGTTCATACAGATAGCGGTGCAGATATTTCCATGTTCATACAGATAGCGGTGCTGATATTTCCATGTTTATACAAGTAGCGGTGTAGATATCTCCATGTTCATACAGATAGCGGTGTAGATATTTCCATGTTTATACAGACAGCGGTGTAGATATCTCCATCTTAATACAGATGGCGGTGTAGATATTTATATGTTCATACAGATGGCTGTGTAGATATTTCCATGTTCATAATGATAGCAGTGTAGTTATTTCCATGTGTAAAGAGATAGCTTTGTAGATATTTCCATGTATATGCACATAGCTGTGTAGATATTTCCATTTTCATGCAGATAGCGGTGTAGATATTTCCATGTTCAAACAGGTAGCGGTGTAGATATTTCCATGTTCATACAGATAGTGGTGTAGATATTTCCATGTTCATGCAGATAGCGGTGTAGCTATCTCCATGTTCATACAGATAGCGGTGTAGATATTTCCATGTTTATAAAGATAGCGGTGTAGATATTTCCATGTTTATACAGATAGCGTTGTAGATATTTCCATGTTTATACAGATAGCGGTGTAGCTATCTCCATGTTCAAACAGATAGCGGTGTAGATGTTTCCATGTTCATACAGATAGCGGTGTAGTTATTTCCATGTTTATATAGATAGCGGTGAAGATGTATGCATGTTTACACAGATAGCGGTGTAGATATTTCCATGTTCATATAGATAGCGGTGTAGATATTTCCATGTTCATCCAGATGGCTGTGTAGATATATCCATGTTCATTCAGATAGCTGTGTAGATATTTCCATGTTCATACAGATAGTGCTGTAGATATTTCCATGTTCATACAGATAGCGGTGTAGATATTTCCATGTTCATACAGGTAGTGGTGTAGATAATTCCATGTGCATACAGATAGCGGTGTAGCTATTTCCATGTTCATACAGATAGCGGTATAGATATTTCCATCTTCATAGAGATAGCGGTGTAGATATTTCCATGTTCATACAGATAGCGGTGTAGATATTTCCATGTTTATACATATAGCGGTGTAGATATTTCCAAGTTTATGCAGATAGGGGTGTAGATCCCTCCATCTTAATATAGATGGGGGTGTAGATATTTATATCTTCATACAGATGGCGGTGCAGATATTTCCATGTTCATACAGATGGCGGTGTAGATATTTGCATGTTTATAGAGATAGCGCTGTAGTTATTTCCATGTGTAAAGAGATAGCTTTGTAGATATTTCCATGTATGTGCAGATCGCTGTGTAGATATTTCCATTTTCATGCAGATAGCGGTGTAGATATTTCCATGTTCAAACAGATAGCGGCGTAGATATTTCCATGTTCATGCAGATAGCAGTGTAGATATTTCCATCTTCATAGAGATAGCGGTGTAGATATTTCCATGTTCATACAGATAGCGGTGTAGATATTTCCATGTTTATACATATAGCGGTGTAGATATTTCCAAGTTTATGCAGATAGGGGTGTAGATCCCTCCATCTTAATATAGATGGGGGTGTAGATATTTCCATTTTCATAGAGATAGCGGTGTAGATATTTCCATGTTCATACAGATAACGGTGCTGATATTTCCATGTTTATACAGGTAGCCGTGTAGATATTTCCATGTTTATACAGATAGCGGTGTATATATTTCCATGTTTATACATATAGCGTTGTAGATATTTCCAAGTTTATGCAGATAGCGGTGTAGATATCTCCATCTTAATATAGATGGGGGTGTAGATATTTATATCTTCATACAGATGGCGGTGCAGATATTTCCATGTTCATACAGATGGCGGTGTAGATATTTCCATGTTCATACCGATAGCGGTGTAGTTATTTCCATGTGTAAAGAGATAGCTGTGTAGATATTCCCATGTATATGCAGATGGCTGTGTAGATATTTCCATTTTCATGCAGATAGCGGTGTAGATATTTCCATGTTCAAACAGATAGCGTTGTAGATATTTCCATGTTCATACAGATAGCGGTGTAGATATTTCCATGTTTATACAGATAGCTGTGAAGATGTTTGCATGTTTACACAGATAGCGGTGTAGATATTTCCATGTTCATACAGATAGCGGTGTAGATATTTCCATGTTCATCCAGATGGCTGTGTAGATATATCCATGTTCATACAGATGGCGGTGAAGATATTTCCCTGTTCGTACAGATAGCGGTGTAGATATTTCCATGTTCATACAGATATTGGTGTAGATATTTCCATGTTCATACAGATAGCGGTGTAGCTATTTCCATGTTCATGCAGATAGCGGTGTAGATATTTCCATGTTCATCCAGATGGCTGTGTGGATATATCCTTGTTCATACAGATGGCGGTAAAGATACTTCCATGTTCATACAGATAGCGGTGTAGATATTTCCATGTTCATACAGATAGCGGTGTAGCTATTTCCATGTTCATACAGATAGCGGTGTAGATATTTCCATGTTCATCCAGATGGCTGTGTAGACATATCCATGTTCATACAGATGGCGGTGAAGATAATTCCATGTTCATACAGATAGCTGTGTAGATATTTCCATGTTCATACAGATAGCGGTGCAGATATTTCCATGTTCATACAGATAGCGGTGCTGATATTTCCATGTTTATACAAGTAGCGGTGTAGATATCTCCATGTTCATACAGATAGCTGTGTAGATATTTCCATGTTTATACAGATAGCGGTGTAGATATCTCCATCTTAATACAGATGGCGGTGTAGATATTTATATGTTCATACAGATGGCTGTGTAGATATTTCCATGTTCATAATGATAGCAGTGCAGATATTTCCATGTGTAAAGAGATATCGGTGTAGATATTTCCATGTATATGCAGATAGCTGTGTAGATATTTCCATTTTCATGCAGATAGCGGTTTAGATATTTCCATGTTCAAACAGATAGCGGTGTAGATATTTCCATGTTCATACAGATATCGGTGTAGATATTTCCATGTTTATACAGATAGCGGTGAAGATGTATGCATATTTACACAGACAGCGGTGTAGATATTTCCATGTTCGTACAGATAGGGGTGTAGATATTTCCATGTTTATACAGATAGCCGTGTAGATATTTCCAAGTTTATACAGATATCTGTGTAGATATCTCCATATTAATACAGATGGCGGTGTAGATATTTATATGTTCATACAGATGGCGGTGTAGATATTTCCATGTTTATAGAGATAGTGGTGTAGTTACTTCCATGTATAAAGAGATAGCTTTGTAGATATTTCCATGTATATGCACATAGCTGTGTAGATATTTCCATTTTCATGCAGATAGCGGTGTAGATATTTCCATGTTCAAACAGGTAGCGGTGTAGATATTTCCATGTTCATACAGATAGTGGTGTAGATATTTCCATGTTCATGCAGATAGCGGTGTAGCTATCTCCATGTTCATACAGATAGCGGTGTAGATATTTCCATGTTTATAAAGATAGCGGTGTAGATATTTCCATGTTTATACAGATAGCGTTGTAGATATTTCCATGTTGATACAGATAGCGGTGTAGATATTTCCAAGTTTATGTAGATAGCAGTGAAGATGTATGCATGTTTACACAGATAGCGGTGTAGATATTTCCATGTTCATACAGATAGCGGTGTAGATATTTCCATGTTCATCCAGAAGGCTGTGTAGTTATATCCATGTTCATACAGGTAGCGGTGTAGATATTTCCATGCTCATACAGATAGTGCTGTAGATATTTCCATGTTCATACAGATAGCGGTGTAGCTATTTCCATGTTCATACAGATAGCGGTGTAGATATTTCCATGTTCAAACAGATAGCGGTGTAGATATTTCCATGTTCATACAGATAGCGGTGCTTATGTTTCCATGTTTATACTTGTAGCGGTATAGATATTTCCAAGTTTATACAGATAGCGGTGTAGATATTTCCATGTTTATTCAGATAGCGGTGTAGATATTTCCATGTTCATCCAGATGGCTGTGTAGATATATCCATGTTCATACAGACGGCGGTGAAGATATTATCATGTTCAAGCAGATAGCGGTGTAGATATTTCCATTTTCATACAGATAGCGGTTTAGATATTTCCATGTTCATACTGATAACGGTGTAGATATTTCCATGTTTATACAGATAGCGGTGAAGATGTACGCATGTTTACACAGATAGCGGTGCAGATATTTCCATTTTCATACAGATAGCGGTGTAGATATCTCCATGTTCATCCAGATGGCTGTGTAGATATATCCATGTTCATACAGATAGCGGTGTAGATATTTCCATGTTCATACAGATAGTGCTGTAGATATTTCCATGTTCATACAGATAGCAGTGTAGCTATTTCCATGTTCATACAGATAGCGGTGTAGATATTTCCATGTTCATACAGATAGCGGTGTAGATATTTCCATGTTCAAACAGATAGCGGTGTAGATATTTCCATGTTCATACAGATAGCGGTGCTTATGTTTCCATGTTTGTACAGGTAGCGTTATAGATATTTCCATGTTTATACAGATAGCGGTGTAGATATTTCCATGTTTATACAGATAGCGGTGTAGATATTTCCATGTTCATACAGATGGCTGTGTAGATATATGTATGTTCATACAGATGGCGGTGAAGTTATTTCCGTGTTCATACAGATAGCAGTGTAGATATTTCCATGTTCATACAGATAGCGGTGCTTATGTTTCCATGTTTATACAGGTAGCGTTATAGATATTTCCATGTTTATACAGATAGCGGTGTAGATATTTCCATGTTTATACAGATAGCGGTGTAGATATTTCTATGTTCATCCAGATGTCTGTGTAGATATATGTATGTTCATACAGACGGCGGTGAAGTTATTTCCATGTTCATACAGATAGCGGTGTAGATATTTCCATGTTGATACAGATAGTGGTGTAGATATTTCCATGTTCATACAGACAGCGGTGCTGATATTTCCATGTTTATACAGGTAGCGGTGTAGATATTTCTATGTTTATACAGATAGCGGTGTAGGTATTTCCATGTTTATACAGATAGCGGTGTAGATATTTCTATGTTCATCCAGATGGCTGTGTAGATATATGTATGTTCATACAGACAGCGGTGTATATATTTCCATGTTCATACAGATAGGGTTGTAGATATTTCCATGTTCATCCAGATGGCTGTGTAGACATATTCATGTTCATACAGACAGCGGTGCTGATATTTCCATGTTTATACAGGTAGCGGTGTAGATATTTCCATGTTTATACAGATAGCGGTGTAGATATTTCCATGTTTATACAGATAGCGGTGTAGATATCTCCATCTTAATACAGATGGCTGTGTAGATATTTATATGTTCATACAGATGGCCGTGCAGATATTTCCATGTTCATACAGATGGTGGTGTAGATATTTCCATGTTCATACAGATAGCGCTGTAGTTATTTCCATGTGTAAAGAGATAGCTGTGTAGATATTTCCATGTATATGCAGATAGCTGTGTAGATATTTCCATTTTCATGCAGATAGCGGTTTAGATATTTCCATGTTCAAACAGATAGCGGTGTAGATATTTCCATGTTCATTCAGATAGCGGTGTAGATATTTCCATGTTTATACAGATAGCGGTGAAGATGTATACATGTTTACACAGATAGCGGTGTAGATATTTCCATGTTCAAACAGATAGCGGTGTAGATATTTCCATGTTCATCCAGATTGCTGTGTAGATATATCCATGTTCATAGAGATAATGGTGTAGATATTTCCATGTTCATACAGATAGCGGTGTAGATATTTCCATGTTCATACAGATATCGGTGTAGCTATTTCCATGTTCATACAGATAGCGGTGTAGATATTTCCATGTTCGTACAGATAGCGGTGTAGATATTTCCATGTTCATACAGATAGCGGTGATGATTTTTCCATGTTTATACAGGTAGCGGTGCAGATATTTCCATGTTTATACAGATAGTGGTGTAGATATTTACATGTTTATACAGATAGCAGTGTAGATATTTCCAGGTTTATACAGATAGCGGTGTAGATATTTCCATCTTAATACAGATTGCGGTGTAGTTATTTATATGTTCATACAGACGGCGGTGCAGATATTTCCATGTTCATACAGATGGCGGTGTAGATATTTGCATGTTCATACAGATGGTGGCGTAGCTATTTCCATGTTCATGCAGATAGCTGTGTAGATATTTCCATGTTCATCCAGATGGCTGTGTAGAGATATCCATGATCATACTGATGGCGGTGAAGATATTTCCATGTTCATACAGATAGTGGTGTAGATATTTCCATATTCATACAGATAGTGGTGTAGATATTTCCATGTTCATACAGATTGGGCGGATGATATTTCCATGTTCATACAGATAGCGGTGCTGATATTTCCATGTTTCTACAGGTAGCGGTGTAGATATTTCCAGGTTTATACAGATAGCGGTGTAGACATTTCCATGTTTATACAGATAGCAGTGTAGGTATTTCCATGTTTATACACATAGCGGTGTAGATATCTCCATCTTAATACAGATGGCGGTGTAGATATTTATATGTTCATACAGGTGGCCGTGCAGATATTTCCATGTTCATACAGATGGCGGTGTAGATATATCCATGTTCATACAGATAGCGGTGTAGTTATTTCCATGTGTAAAGAGATAGCTGTGTAGATATTTCCATATATATGCAGATATCTGTGTAGATATTTCCATTTTCATGCAGATAGCGGTTTAGGTATTTCCATGTTCAAACAGATAGCGGTGTAGATAATTCCATGTTCATACAGATAGCTTTGTAGATATATCCATGTTTATACAGATATCGGTGAAGATGTATGCATGTGTACACAGATAGCGGTGTAGATATTTCCATGTTTATACAGATAGCGGTGTAGATATTTCCATGTTCATCCAGATGGCTGTGTAGATATATCCATGTTCATACAGATAGCGGTGTAGATATTTCCATGTTCATACAGATTGTGCTGTAGATATTTGCATGTGAATACATATAGCGGTGTAGATATTTCCATGTTCGTACAGATAGCGGTGTAGCTATTTCCATGTTCATACAGATAGCGGTGTAGATATTTCCATGTTGATACAGATAGCGGTGCTTATATTTCCATGTTTATTCAGTTAGCGGTGTAGATATATCCATGTTTATACAGATAGCGATGTAGATATTTCCATTTTTATACAGATAGCGGTGTAGATATTTCCAAGTTTATACAGATAGCGGTGTAGATATTTATATCTTAATACAGATGGCGGTGCAGATATTTCCATGTTCATACAGATGGCGGTGTAGATATTTCCATGTTTATAGAGATAGTGGTGTAGTTATTTAAATGTGTAAAGAGATATCTTTGTAGATATATCCATGTATATGCAGATAGCTGTGTAGATATTTCCATTTTCATGCAGATAGCGGTGTAGATATTTCCATGTTCAAACAGATAGCGGTGTAGATATTTCCATGTTCATAGAGATAGCGGTGTAGATATTTCCATGTTTATACAGATAGCAGTGAAGATGTAAGCATATTTACACTGATAGCGGTGTAGATGTTTCCATGTTCAAACAGATAGCGGTGTAGATATTTGCATGTTCATCTAGATGGATGTGTAGATATATCCATGTTCATACAGATGGCGGTGAAGATATTTCCATGTTCATACAGATAGCGGTGTAGATATTTCCATGTTCATACAGATATTGGTGTAGATATTTCCATGTTCATACAGATAGCGGTGTAGCTATTTCCATGTTCATGGAGATAGCGGTGTAGATATTTCCATGTTCATCCAGATGGCTGTGCAGATATATCCATGTTCATACAGATGGCGGTGAAGATATTTCCATGTTCATACAGATAGCGGTGTAGATATTTCCATGTTCATACATATAGCTTTGTAGATATTTCCATGTTCATACTGGTAGCGGTGCTGATATTTCCATGTTTATACAGGTAGCGGTGTGGATATTTCCATTTTTATACAGATAGCAGTGTGGATATTTCCATGTTTATACAGATAGCGGTGTAGATATTTCCAGGATAATACAGACAGCAGTGTAGATATCTCGATCTTAATTCAGATGGCGGTGTAGATATTTATATGTTCATAGAGATGGTGGTGCAGATATTTCCATGTTCATACAGATGGCGGTGTAGCTATTTCCAAGTTCATGCAGATAGCGGTGTAGATATTTCCATGTTCATCCATATGGCTGTGTAGATATATCCATGATCATACAGATGGCGGTGAAGATATTTCCATGTTCATACATGTAGCGGTGTAGATATTTCCATGTTCATACAGATAGTGGTGTAGATATTTCCATATTCATACAGATAGCGGTGTAGCTATTTCCATGTTCATACAGATAGCAGTGTAGATATTTCCATGTTCATCCAGATGGCTGTGTAGACATATCCATGTTCATAAAGATGGCGGTGAAGATATTTCCATGTTCATACGGATAGCGGTGTAGATATTTCCATGTTCATACAGATAGTGGTGTAGATATTTCCATGTTCATACAGATAGTGGGGCTGATATTTCCATGTTCATACAGAGAGCGGTGCTGATATTTCCATGTTTATACAGGTAGTGGTGTAGATATTTCCATGTTTATACAGATAGCAGTGTAGATATTTCCATGTTTATACAGATAGCGGTGTAGATATTTCCATGTTTATACAGATAGCGGTGTAGATATCTCCATCTTAATACAGATGGCGGTGTAGATATTTATATGTTCATACAGATGGCCGTGCAGATATTTCCATGTTCAGATGGCGGTGTAGATATTTCCATGTTCATACAGATAGCGGTGTAGTTATTTCCATGTGTAAAGAGATAGCTGTGTAGATATTTCCATGTATATGCAGATAGCTGTGTAGATATTTCCATTTTCATGCAGATAGCGGTTTAGATATTTCCATGTTCAAACAGATAGCGGTGTAGATATTTCCATGTTCATACAGATAGCGGTGTAGATATGTCCATGTTTATACAGATAGCGGTGAAGATGTATGCAAGTTTACACAGACAGCGGTTTAGATATTTCCATGGTCATACAGATAGCGGTGTAGATATTTCCATGTTCATACAGATAGTGGTGTTTTTATTTCCATGTTCATACAGATAGCGGTATAGCTATTTCCATGTTCATACAGATAGCGGTGTAGATATTTCCAGGTTCGTACAGATAGCGGTGTAGATATTTCCATGTTCATACTGATAGCGGTTCTGATATTTCCATGTGTATACAGGTAGCGGTGTGGATATTTCCATGTTTATACAGATAGCGGTGTAGGTATTTCCATGTTCATACAGATAGTGGTGTAGATATTTCCATGTTCATCCAGATGGCTGTGTAGATATATCCATGTCCATACAGATGGCGGTGAAGATATTTCCATGCTCATACAGATAGCGGTGTAGATATTTCCATGTTCATACAGATAGTGGTGTAGATATTTCCATGTTCATACAGATAGAGGGGCTGATATTTCCATGTTCATACAGATAGCGGTGCTGATATTTCCATGTTTATACAGGTAGCGGTGTAGATATTTCCATGTTTATTGAGATAGCGGTGTAGATATTTCCATGTTTATGCAGATAGCGGTGTAGATTTCTCCATCTTAATACAGATGGCGGTGTAGATATTTATATGTTCATACAGATGGCAGTGCAGATATTTCCATGTTCATACAGATGGCGGTGTAGGTATTTCCATGTTCATACAGATAGCGGTGTAGTTATTTCCATGGGTAAAGAGATAGCTGTGTAGATATTTCCATGTATATGCAGATAGCTGTGAAGATATGTCCATTTTCATGCAGATTGCGGTTTAGATATTTCCATGTTCAAACAGATAGCGGTGTAGATATTTCCATGTTGATACAGATAGCGGTGTACATATTTCCAAGTTTATGTAGATATCAGTGAAGATGTATGCATGTTTACACAGATAGCGGTGTAGATATTTCCATGTTCATACAGATAGCGGTGTAGATATTTCCATGTTCATCCAGAAGGGTGTGTAGTTATATCCATGTTCATACAGGTAGCGGTGTAGATATTTCCATGCTCATACAGATAGTGCTGTAGATATTTCCATGTTCATACAGATAGCGGTGTAGCTATTTCCATGTTCATACAGATAGCGGTGTAGATATTTCCATGTTCAAACAGATAGCGGTGTAGATATTTCCATGTTCATACAGATAGCGGTGCTTATGTTTCCATGTTTATACTTGTAGCGGTATAGATATTTCCATGTTTATACAGATAGCGGTGTAGATATTTCCATGTTTATTCAGATAGCGGTGTAGATATTTCCATGTTCATCCAGATGGTTGTGTAGATATATCCATGTTCATACAGATGGCGGTGAAGATATTATCATGTTCATGCAGATAGCGGTGTAGATATTTCCATTTTCATACAGATAGCGGTTTAGATATTTCCATGTTCATACTGATAACGGTGTAGATATTTCCATGTTTATACAGATAGCGGTGAAGATGTACGCATGTTTACACAGATAGCGGTGTAGATATTTCCATGTTCATACAGATAGCGGTGTAGATATCTCCATGTTCATCCAGATGGCTGTGTAGATATATCCATGTTCATACAGATAGCGGTGTAGATATTTCCATGTTCATACAGATAGTGCTGTAGATATTTACATGTTCATACAGATATCAGTGTAGCTATTTCCATGTTCATACAGATAGCGGTGTAGATATTTCCATGTTCATACAGATAGCGGTGTAGATATTTCCATGTTCAAACAGATAGCGGTGTAGATATTTCCATGTTCATACAGATAGCGGTGCTTATGTTTCCATGTTTATACAGGTAGCGTTATACATGTTTCCATGTTTATACAGATAGCGGGGTAGATATTTCCATGTTTATATAGATAGCGGTGTAGATATTTCCATGTTCATCCAGATGGCTGTGTAGATATATGTATGTTCATACAGATGGCGGTGAAGATATTTCCATGTTCATACAGATAGCGGTGTAGATATTTCCATGTTCATACAGATAGTGGTGTAGGTATTTCCTTGTTCATACAGATAGCGGTGTAGATATTTCCATGTTCATACAGATAGGGGTGTAGATATTTCCATGTTCATCCAGATGGCTGTGTAGACATATCCATGTTCATACAGACACCGGTGCTGATATTTCCATGTTTATACAGGTAGCGGTGTAGATATTTCCATGTTTATACAGATAGCGGTGTAGATATTTCCATGTTTATACAGATAGCGGTGTAGATATCTCCATCTTAATACAGATGGCGGTGTAGATATTTATATGTTCATAGAGATGGCCGTGCAAATATTTCCATGTTCATACAGATGGTGGTGTAGATATTTCCATGTTCATACAGATATCGCTGTAGTTATTTCCATGTGTAAAGAGATAGCTGTGTAGATATTTCCATGTATATGCAGATAGCTGTGTAGATATTTCCATTTTCATGCAGATAGCGGTTTAGATATTTCCATGTTCAAACAGATAGCGGTGTAGATATTTCCATGTTCATTCAGGTAGCGGTGTAGATATTTCCATGTTTATACAGATAGCGGTGAAGATGTATGCATGTTTACACAGATAGCGGTGTAGATATTTCCATGTTCAAACAGATAGCGGTGTAGATATTTCCATGTTCATCCAGATTGCTGTGTAGGTATATCCATGTTCATAGAGAAAACAGTGTAGATATTTCCATGTTCATACAGATAGCGGTGTAGATATTTCCATGTTCATACAGAAAGCGGTGTAGCTATTTCCATGTTCATACAGATAGCGGTGTAGATATTTCCATGTTCGTACAGATAGCGGTGTAGATATTTCCATGTTCATACAGATAGCGGTGCTGATATTTCCATGTTTATACAGGTAGCGGTGTAGATATTTCCAGGTTTATACAGATAGCGGTGTAGACATTTCCATGTTTATACAGATAGCGGTGTAGCTATCTCCATGTTCAAACAGATAGCGGTGTAGATGTTTCCATGTTCATACAGATAGCGGTGTAGTTATTTCCATGTTTATACAGATAGCGGTGAAGATGTATGCATGTTTACACAGATAGCGGTGTAGATATTTCCATGTTCATATAGATAGCGGTGTAGATATTTCCATGTTCATCCAGATGGCTGTGTAGATATATCCATGTTCATGCAGATAGCGGTGTAGATATTTCCATGTTCATACAGATAGTGCTGTAGATATTTCCATGTTCATACAGATAGCGATGTAGATATTTCCATGTTCATACAGGTAGTGGTGTAGATAATTCCATGTGCATACAGATAGCGGTGTAGCTATTTCCATGTTCATACAGATAGCGGTGTAGATATTTCCATCTTCATAGAGATAGCGGTGTAGATATTTCCATGTTCATACAGATAGCGGTGTAGATATTTCCATGTTTATACATATAGCGGTGTAGATATTTCCAAGTTTATGCAGATAGGGGTGTAGATACCTCCATCTTAATATAGATGGGGGTGTAGATATTTATATCTTCATACAGATGACGGTGCAGATATTTCCATGTTCATACAGATGGCGGTGTAGATATTTGCATGTTTATAGAGATAGCGCTGTAGTTATTTCCATGTGTAAAGAGATAGCTTTGTAGATATTTCCATGTATTTGCAGATAGCTCTGTAGATATTTCCATTTTCATGCAGATAGCGGTGTAGATATTTCCATGTTCAAACAGATAGCGGTGTAGGAATTACCATGTTCATACAGATAGCGTTGTAGATATTTCCATGTTTATACAGATTGCGGTGAAGATGTATGCATATTTACACAGATAGCAGTGTAGATATTTCCATGTTCATACAGATAGCGTTGTAGATATTTCCATGTTCATCCAGATGGCTGTGTAGATATATCCATGTTCATACAGATAGCGGTGTAGGTATTTCCATGTTCATACAGGTAGTGGTTTAGATATTTCCATGTTCATACAGATAGCGGTGTAGCTATTTCCATGCTCATACAGATAGCGGTGTAGATATTTCCATCTTCATAGAGATAGCGGTGTAGATATTTCCATGTTCATACAGATAACGGTGCTGATATTTCCATGTTTATACAGGTAGCCGTGTAGATATTTCCATGTTTATACAGATAGCGGTGTATATATTTCCATGTTTATACATATAGCGTTGTAGATATTTCCAAGTTTATGCAGATATCGGTGTAGATATCTCCATCTTAATATAGATGGGGGTGTAGATATTTATATCTTCATACAGATGGCGGTGCAGATATTTCCATGTTCATACAGATGGCGGTGTAGATATTTGCATGTTTATAGAGATAGCGCTGTAGTTATTTCCATGTGTAAAGAGATAGCTTTGTAGATATTTCCATGTATGTGCAGATCGCTGTGTAGATATTTCCATTTTCATGCAGATAGCGGTGTAGATATTTCCATGTTCAAACAGATAGCGGCGTAGATATTTCCATGTTCATGCAGATAGCAGAGTAGATATTTCCATGTTTATACAGATAGCGGTGAAGATGTATGCATGTTTACACAGATAGCGGTGTAGATATTTCCATGTTCATACAGATAGCGGTGTAGATATTTCCATGTTCATCCAGATGGCTGTGTAGATATATCCATGTTCATTCAGATGGCGGTGAAGATATTTCCATGTTGATACAGATGGCGGTGTAGATATTTCCATGTTCATACACATATCGGTGTAGTTATTTCCATGTGTAAAGAGATTGCTGTGTAGATATTTCCATGTATATGCAGATAGCTGTGTAGATATTTCCATTTTCATGCAGATAGCCGTATATATATTTCCATCTTCAAACAGATAGCGGTGTAGATATTTCCATGTTCATACAGATAGCGGTGTAGATATTTCCATGTTTATACAGATAGCGGTGAAGATGTATGCATGTTTACACAGATAGCGGTGTGGATATTTCCATGTTCATCCAGACGGCTGTGTAGATATATCCATGTTCATACAGATAGCGGTGTAGATATATTCATGTTCATACAGATAGCGGTGCTGATATTTCCATGTTTATACAGGTAGCGGTGTAGATATTTCCATGTTTATACAGATATCGGTGTAGATATTTCCATGTTCATCCAGATGGCTGTGTAGATATATCCATGTTCATACAGATAGCGGTGTAGCTATTTCCATGTTCATACAGATAGCGGTGTAGATATTTCCATGTTCGTACAGATAGCGGTGTAGATATTTCCATGTTCATACAGATAGCGGTGCTGATATTTCCATGTTCATACAGATGGCGGTGCTGATATTTCCATGTTTATACAGGTAGCAGTGTAGATATTTCCATGTTTATACAGATAGCGGTGTAGATATTTCCATGTTTATACAGGTAGCAGTGTAGATATTTCCAGGTTTATACAGATAGCGGTGAAGATGTATGCATGTTTACACAGATAGCGGTGTAGATATTTCCATGTTCATACAGATAGCGGTGTAGATATTTCCATGTTCATCCAGATGGCAGTGTAGATATATCCATGTTCATACAGATGGCGGTGAAGGTATTTCCATGTTAATACAGATAGCGGTGTAGTTATTTCCAGGTGTAAACAGATAGCTGTGTAGATATTTCAAAGAATATGCAGATAGCTGTGTAGATATTTCCATTTTCATGCTGATAGCGGTTTAGATATTTCCATGTTCAAACAGATAGCGGTGTAGATATTTCCATGTTCATACAGATAGCGGTGTAGATATTTCCATGTTTATACAGATAGCGGTGAAGATGTATGCATGTTTACACAGATAGCGGTGTAGATACTTCCATGTTCATACAGATAGCGGTGTAGATGTTTCCATGTTCATACAGATATCGGTGTAGATATTTCCATGTTCATGCAGATAGCGGTGTAGATATTTCCATGTTCATACAGATAGCGGTGTAGATATTTCCATGTTCATACAGATAGCGGTGTAGCTATTTCCATGTTCATACAGATAGCGGTGTAGATATTTCCATGTTCGTACACATAGCGGTGTAGATATTTGCATCTTCATAGAGATAGCGGTGTAGATATTTCCATGTTCATACAGATAACGGTGCTGATATTTCCATGTTTATACAGGTATTGGTGTAGATATTTCCATGTTTATACAGATAGCGGTGTAGATATTTCCATGTTTATACAGATAGCGGTGTAGATATTTCCAAGTTTATACAGATAGCGGTGTAGATATCTCCATATTAATATAGATGGGGGTGTAGATATTTATATGTTCATACAGATGACGGTGCAGATATTTCCATGTTCGTACAGATGGTGGTGTAGATATTTCCATGTTTATAGATATAGCGGTGTAGTTATTTCCATGTGTATAGAGATAGCTGTGTAGATATTTCCATGTATATGCAGGAAGCTGTGTAGATATTTCCATTTTCATGCTGACAGCGGTGTAGATATTTCCGTGTTCATACAGATAGCGGTGTAGATATTTCCATGTTCATACATATAGCGGTGTAGATATTTCCATGTTCATACAGATAGCGGTGTAGATATTTCCATTTTCATACAGATAGCTGTGTAGATATTTCCATGTTCATACAGATAGCGGTGTAGATATTTCCATGTTCATACAGATAGCGGTGTAGATATTTCCAGGTTTATACAGATCGCAGTGTAGATATTTCCATGTTTATATGGATGGCTGTGTAGATATTTCCACGTTTATAGAGAAAGCGGTGTAGATATTTCCATGTATGCATGGATAGCGGTGTAGATATTTCCATGTTTACACAGATAGCAGTGTAGATATTTCCATGTTCATACAGATAGCGATGTAGATAATTCCATGTGTATATAGATAACGGTGTAGATATTTACATATTCCTACAGATGGCTGTGTAGATATTTCCATCTTCATACAGATAGCAGTGTAGATTATTCCATGTTTACACAGATAGCGGTGTAGGTATTTCCATGTTTACACAGATAGCGCAGTAGATATTTCATGTTTATACAGATAGCGGTGTACATATTTCCATGTGTATACAGATCACGGTGTAGATATTTACATGTTCCTACAGATGGCTGTGTAGATATTTCCATGTTTATACGGATAGCATTGTAGATATTTCCATGTTTATGGAGATAGCGGTGTAGATATTTCCATGTGTGCACATATAGCAGTGTAGATATTTCCATGTTCATACAGATAGCATTGTAGATAATTCCATGTGTATACAGATAAAGGTGTAGATATTTACATATTCCTACAGATGGCTGTGTAGATTTTTATATGTTTATACAAATAGCGGTGTAGATATCTCCATGTTTAGAGAGATAGCAGTGTAGATATTTCCATGTTCATACAGATGGCAGTGTAGATATTTCCATGTTCTTACCGATGGAGGTGAGGATATTTCCATGTTTATAGAGATAGCGGTGTAGATATTTCCATGTTCACACAGATAGCGGTGTAGATATTTCCATGTTCACACAGATAGTGGTGTAGATATTTTCATGTTTATACAGAAATCGGTGTAGATATTTCCATGTTTACAGAGATATCGGTGTAGATCTTTCCATGTTTACACAGATAGCGGTGTAGATATTTCCATGTTTATACAGATGGCTGTGTAGATATTTCCATGTTTATACAGAAAGCGGTGTAGATATTTCCATGTTTTTAGAGATATCGGTGTAGATATTTCAATTTTTATAAAGATAGCGGTGTAGGTATTTCCATGTTCATACACATGGCGATGTAGATGTTTCCATGTTCATACAAATGGCGGTGAAGATATTTCCATGTTTATAGAGATGGCAGTGTAGATATTTCCTTGTTTATACAGATAGCGGTGTAGATATTTCCATGTTCATAGAGATAGCGTTGCAGATATTTCCATGTTCATACAGTTAGCGGTGTAGATATTTCCAAATTCATACAGATGGCGGTATAGATATTTCCATGTTCATACAGATGGCGGTGAAGATATTTGCATGTTCATTCAGATGGTGGTGTAGATATTTCCATGTTCCTACAGATGGCGGTGTAGAAATTTCCATGTTTATATAGATGGCAGTGTAGATAATTCCATGTTAATACAGATGGCGTTGTAGATATTTCCATCTTTATAGAGATGGCAGTGTAGATATTTCCATGTTTATACAGATGGCGGTGTAGATATTTCCATGTTCATAGGGATGGCGTTGTAGATATTTCCATCTTTATAGAGATGGCAGTGTACATATTTCCATCTTAATACAGACAGAGGTGTAGATATTTCCATGTTTAAACAGATGGCGGTGTAGATATTTCCATCTTTATAGAGATTGCGCTGTAGATATTTCCATATTCATACAGATGGCGGTGTACATATTTCCATGTTTGTATAGATGGCGGTGTAGATATTTCCATCTTAATACAGATAGCGGTGTAGATATTTCTATGTTTATGCAGATGGCGGTGTAGATATTTTCATGTCGATACAGATGGCGGTGTAGGTATTTCCATGTTTATAGAGAGAGCGGTGTAGATATTTCCAAGTTGATAGAGATAGCGGTGTAGATATTTCCATGTATATACACATAGCGGTGTAGATATTTCCATGTTTATACAGATAGCGGTGTAGATATTTCAATGTTCATACAGATGGCGTTGTAGATATTTCCATGTTCATACAGTTGGCGGTGTAGATATTTCCACGTTTATAGAGATAGCGGTGTAGTTATTTCCATGTTTATAGAGATAGCGTTGTAGATATTTCCATGTTTATACAAATAGCAGTGTAGGTATTTCAGTTTTTATAAAGATTGCAGTGTAGATATTTCAATGTTTATAGAGATAGCGGTGTAGATATTTCCCTGTTTTACAGGTAGCAGTTTAGATATTTCCATGTTTATAGAGATAGCGGTGTAGATATTTCCATGTATATTCAGATAGCGGTGTAGATATTTCCATGTTCATACAGATGGCGGTGTAGATATTTCCAACTTTATAGAGATGGCAGTGTAGATATTTCCATCTTAATACAGATAGAGGTGTAGATATTTCCATGTTTAAACAGATTGCGGTGTAGATATTTCCATCTTTATAGAAATTGCCCTGTAGATATTTCCATGTTCATACAGACGGCGGTGTAGATATTTCCATGTTTATATCGATGGCGGTGTAGTTATTTCCATCTTAATACAGATAGCAGTGTAGATATTTCCATGTTTATACAGTCGGCGGTGTAGATATTTTCATGTCGATACAGATGGCGGTGTAGGTATTTCCATGATTATAGAGATAGCGGTGAAGATATTTCCATGTTGATAGAGATAGTGGTGTTGATATTTCCATGTATATACAGATAGCGGTGTAGATATTTCCATGTTTATACAGATAGCGGTGAAGATATTTCAATGTCCATACTGATGACGTTGTAGATAATTCCATGTTCATACAGATGGTGGTGTAGATATTTCCATGTTTATAGAGATAGCGGTGTAGTTATTTCCATGTTTATAGAGATAGCGTTGTAGATATTTCCATGTTTATACAAATAGCAGTGTAGGTATTTCAATGTTTATAAAGATAGCAGTGTAGATGTTTCAAAGTTTATAGAGATAGCGGTGTAGATATTTCCCTGTTTTACAGGTAGCGGTTTAGATATTTCCATGTTTATGCAGGTAGCAGTGTAGATATTTCCATGTTTATAGAGATAGAGGTGTAGTTATTTCCATGTTTGTATAGATAACGGTGTAGATATTTCCATGTTTATAGAGATAGCGGTGTATATATTTCCATGTATATACAGATAGCGGTGTAGTTATTTCCATGTTTATACAGATGGCCCTGTAGATATATCCATGTTTATAGAGATGGCGGTGTAGTTATTTCCTTGTTTATACAGATAGCGGTGTAGATATTTCCATGTTCATATGGATAGCGCTGTAGATATTTCCATGTTTATAGAGATAGCGGTGTAGATATTTCCATGTTTATACAGATAGCGGTGTAGATATTTCCATGTTTATACAGGTAGCGCTGTAGATATTTCCATATTTGTACAGGTAGCAGTGAAGATATTTCCATATTTATACAGCTAGCGGTGCAGATATGTGAATTCATTAAACCTCTTTTTCTTTATAAATGACCCAGTCTTGGGTATGTCTTTATCAGTGGCTTGAAAATTGACTAATACACTCACTGTCCATGAATGATACTCTGGTAGCCCATTTGCATTGTTTTAAAGAAATACCTGAGGTTGGGTAATTAATAAAGAAATGAGGTTTATTTGGCTCCTTGTTCTGAAGGCTGTACGTGAAGCATAGTACTGGCACCTGCTTCCAGGGAGGGCCTCAGGAACCTTCCAATCATGGTGGAAGTTGAAGGGAAACCAGCATATCACATGGTGAGAGAGGAAGCAAGAGAGACAGGGAGGAGGTGTCAGTCTCTTTTAAACAACTAGATATCGCATGAACTCACAGGGTAAGAACTCATTCATTACCAAGAGGACAGCACCAAGCCATTCAGGAGGCATCTATCTCCAACATTGGGGATCACATTTTAACGTGAGATTTGAAGGGGACAAACATCCAAACTATGTCAGATACCAAAGCTGACAATGCTTAGGATCTTTAGCTGTTCCAGGTTCTGGGAAAAGGGAGAGAGTTAGCTTCCCTCGTCTATGCTGTGCTACTCCATATTATATTAGTAATTATTGTTCTCTAAAGGTTCTTGAAAGCAAATAAACAAATGCAAGGCAAAACATATGAAATGCAAGGCAAAACATATGAAATGCAAGGGAAATGCATTAAAAACTTTTGAGTGTTAATATATAGGTTTTATTTTATCTTTTTAATTTCTTTTGCTTAACCAAATAGATTATGTAGTTTTGATTAACTGGCCATGAAATAGCTCTGCCTACATAGAATTTCCCATGAATAATTGGTTGTGGAGACTTTTGTGTGTGACCCAAATCCTCCCTCAAAACTGAAGTTTGCCCAGCTATTGGGAGTGTTGGCAAATCATGCCTCTCAGCTGATTCTCTCTAGAATTTATTCTCAGGAGATCTAATTAATAACTTGTCAAGCTGATGTCCATCCTTGGGGACAACTCGTATCTGAAGAATGGCCAGTGAAAGGTATTAAAACTCCATACTCCTGCCTCAATTTAGGGCAACTCTGAAGGGTCACCCCTGCTTCTCAGCTCCCCCTTGAGATTAGCTGAGGTATTTGTTGTGACTGCCTCACATCTCAACTCCCTTTGTCCAATTCAGCTTTTTCGCCACAGTTGTTGGCTCCTAGGATTTTACCCAGTTAAATGTTCTCTACACAAATCTCTATCTCAAATCTGCTTTACAGGGAATGTGGCCTCAGACAGGTTTTCATTAGGTTCTGGACATAACTCTCATTAGTCATTGATATGATTCGGCTGTGTCTCCACCCGAATCTCACCTTGATTGTAATTATCCCCGCATGTCAAGGATGGAGTCAGGTGGAGATCATTGAATCATAGGGGCGGGTTCCCCCTACTGTTCTCCTGGTAGCGAATAAGTCTCACGAGATCTGATGCTTTTAAAATGGGAGTTTCCCTACACAAGCTTTCTTCTCTGCTACCATTTAAGATGTGCCTTTGCTTCTTTTTTGCCTTCTGCCGTGACTATGAGGCCTCCCCAGCCATTTGGAATTGTGAGTTCCTTAAACCTCTTTCCTTTCTAAATTACCCGGTCTTGGGTATGACTTTATTAGCAGCATGAGAACAAACTAGTGCAGTCTGTTCTATAAGCCCAAGTCGGATCACAGAGTCCCGCTTTTTGTTTTTTTTTTTCTAGCCCATATTTCTACTAAAACTTGACTCATATAGACTTAAAACAAAATAATTAAGCATGGCTAGTATTTATTTAATATTTTATACGTGTCAGGTACTGTATTTTGTAACTTACCTTTTAATAATCTTTCCAAATCTCTAAAAGGAGAATTCTGCTCTTTTATAGAGAAAATAAGGATGGATCAATCTTTTGATTTTTATTACAAGCTTTATTTTGTATAACATATAATAAACTAAAAATATTGAAACTTTAGAAACCATCAGCACACAATCCAGGTGATGGAAATATACTTCACCTCCAGTTTCCTGATGCCTCTTTATAATACATTTCTCTGGCCCCTCATTCCTGGCCCTTAAAAACCACCAAACTGCTTTCTGTCACTGGACAGTAATTTATACAGTCAAAAAATGTATATAAATAAAATTTTACACTATGCACTTTTTTGTCTGACATTTTATGTTTTTTTCTCTGCATGTTTTACCTCTAGAGTCTGCCTTGTTTCACTTAGTATAGTTATTTTGAGATTCATTCATGTTATAGTATGTATCCATAATTAATTCGGATAAAGCAAGTTAATTCATTAATGTATTGATTGATATTTAGACTGTTTCTAGTTTGGGCTATTATGAATACATGTGCTATGAGCATTTGTTTTGATATCATTATATGAACACCTACTTTTATCTCTCTTGGGTAAATACCCAGGAGTGCAATGGCTGAGTCTTACGGCAGAAGTATGTTTAACTTTTTAAGGGACTCTTAAACTGTTTTTCAAAGGTTACACTTTTTTGTATTCCCATCAGCAGTGTATGAGAGTTTCAGCTTCTCCACATCCAAGCCAGTGCTTGGCTGTTATCAGTCATGCTAATCTTAGCTATTTAAAAATAGATAGTGGCGTCTCATTTTGGTTTTAATTTGCATTGCCCTAAGCATTAATTATGTTGAGCATATGTGCTTATTTACCAAACAAATGTCTACTTTGTAATGTCTGTTCCAGTCTTTCACCCAAGTTTTAAATGGGGTTGTTTGTTTTTCATTATTAAATTTTGAGCTTTTAAAATATATTTTTGATGCAAGCCTTTCATCAGATATATGAATTGCAAATATTTTCTCCCAGCCTGCAGCTTGTCTTTTCAGTCTCTTAATAGATTCTTTTGAAGAGCAGATTCTTTTTTTTAAATTGGATGAGTTCTTCTTATCAATATATTATTATATAAATCAGGCTGTGGGGTCATATCAAAGAAAGCTTTGCCTGACTCAAAGTCCCAAATGTTTTCACATCTTCCCTCTCCTCTCCTTTGGGAACTGAGATTACACGTAAATTCAGTTACTTGAAATTTACTGTCTACTATTGCTCTGTTCATGTTTTTTAAAAATTTATTTTCTCTCTCTATTTTATTTTGAGAGGTGTCTATCTTTTCTTCTTTAATGACTAATGTGCTATCAGCCTACCATGTAGCTGGGACTACAGCCGCATGCTACTATGCCCCGCTAATTTTTGTATTTTTAGTAGAGATGGGATTTCACCATATTGGTCAGGCTGGTCCTGAACTCCTGACTTCGTGATCCACCTGCCTCGGCCTCGCAAAATGCTGAGATTACAGGCGTGAGCCACTGCGCCCAGCCTCCTTTAGTGTATCTTGCATGTCTCTATTTTAGAACATATAGAATACTGTTTCAATAAGCATTTGAATGTTCTTAACTGATAACTCTGGCACCTTGATTTACTCTGGATCAGTTCTGACTCAGTGATTTTTCTCCTTATTATGAACCACGTTCTTCTGTCTTTTGTTGTTACTGTTGTGTCTCTGCTAAACTGTGTCTGGATGTCAGATATGGTGACTTTTATCTTATTGAGTGCTGGAAGTATATATAAATATTCTTGATCTTTGTATTGGTATGTATTTAAGTTTAGTTGGAAAGAGTTTGACTCTTTTTGGTCTTGCTTTAAAAATTCATTAGGTGGGATCAGACCAGTTCTCATTTTAGAGCTAATCACTCCCAACTAGTGAGGCAAGATCCTTCTGGGTATCCCTGGGAATCTTGAGGTGTTTCTGGTTTGGCTGATAAAATAAGCACTATTACTGGACCTTGGTGAGCATGTGTACTGTTACTTTTCATCTTATCTGGGTGTTGTTTCCCCAACCGTAGGTACTTTTCTCTAGGCCTGTCCTAACAATTACTTAGCTATGTACTTTAGGGGGACCCTTTGCAGAGCTCTGGAGTTCTCTTTCTGTGCAGCCCCTTCTTCTCGGAAACCTTGTCCTGAGAGCTCATGTCAACATGGTTTCTGTGGACTCTCAGCTCTGTCCCCTCAGCTCAGGGAGAACGATGGGCTCCTCTTGGGCTTTTCTCCTGCAGTAGTGGGCTGGAAAACTTTCTCCAGGCATAAATTAGGGCAGTTGATAGGCTCACCTTGTTTGAGACTGACTTTACAGGGTCTTGCAAACTTTTGTGGCATACATTTTGGCCATTTTTTTGGTTGTTTCAGGAGGGAGAGAAAGTCTAGTTCTTGTTACTCCATCATGGTCATTGCAGAAGTCAAACTAACTGATATTTCTCAATACAGTCTGTTGCTACACATTGAACTTGCTTAAGATAATTTTTAGATGGCACAGAACTTTCTGTCCATTGAATGAGACTCTCTGCTTATTTTGCAAGTGCTCATTTGTATGGAGACATTTGTATGGAGAAACTTCAAAAAGTTTGTGGAAAAATGAAGTTAAAAGATAAACATTGAAAATGTGATCTTCGGTTTTCATCCCTAAAGAACTGACGGTCCTGGGAACTTAACAATGCCAATGCAGTCTCTTATACATTATTAACTTAAGAAAAATGGGTGCCCTTTCCACATTTGTTGAGATTGGGAAACAAAAAGAAGTCAGAAGGAGCCAAATCAGAGCTGTAAGGTGTATGCCTGACAATTTCCCATTGAGACTCTCACAAAATTGCCTTTGCTTGATGACAGGAATGAGCAGAAACATTGTGGTGTTAGAGGACTGTCTGCTAAAGCTTTCCCAGGTATTTTGCCCTAAAACTTTGGCTAACTTATTCAAAACACTCTCATGATATGCAGATATTATTGTTCTTTGACCTTCCACAAAGTCAACAAGCAAAATGCCTGGAATGTCCCCAAAAAACTGTTGCCGTGACCTTTGCTCTTGAGTGATCCCCTTTAGCTTTGACTGGACCACTTCCACCTTTGGTAGCCATTGCTTTGATTGTGTTTTGCCCTCAGGATCATACTGGGAAAGCCATGTTTTATCTTCTGTTACAATTCTTCAAAGAAATCCTTCAGGATCTTGACCCTAGTTCTTTAAAATTTCCATTGAGAGCTCTCCTCTTGTCTGCAGCTGATCTGAGCACAACACTTTTGGCACCCATGCAGTGGAAAGTTGGTTCAACTTTAATTTTTTAGTCAGAACTGTGTAAGCTGAACCAATTAAGGTGTCTATGATGTTGGCTATTGTTTGTGCTGTTGATTATCAGTCCTCTTCAATTAGGGCACAAACAAGATTAATTTTTTTCCTTGCAAATTGATATGGATGATCTGTCCCTGTGGACTTCATCTTCCACATCATCTCGTTTCTTCTTTAAAAAAGCTGTCCGCTTGTGAACTACTGATTTCTTTGGTGCATTGTCCCCTCAAGCTTCTTGTAAAGCATCAGTGATTTCACCATTCTTTCACTCAAGCTTCATCATAATCTAATGTTTGTTCTTGCTTCAATTTTAGCAGAATTTACATTGCTCTGCTAGGGGCTCTTTTCAAACTAATGTCTACTCCTTCTTACTGTCTCAAACTAGATCCTGTTCAAACATGCTATAATAAATTAGTATGAGTTTATTTTGCTGCCAAAATTGAAACCTTTGCATAGTTTTTTTCATAATATGCATTTTCCATGAACTTTTTAAGGCCTCTCATGTATCCACAGGTAGAGTGCCTTACCTATTCTGACTTCAGTCAATTATTCAAGACCTTTCCTTGTCAGTGATACATTAGAAAGGTAGAGTATTGAAAACTAAGAGTAGCTTCTGCTGATTAAGAAATACTATATCTTTTTCTACTTCTTTCTTTTTTTTTTTTTCTTTCTTTTTTTTTTTTTTTGAGACAGCATCTTTCTCTGTCACCCAGGCTGGAGTGCAGTGGTGTGATCTCAGCTCACTGCAACCTCTGCCTCCCAGGGTCAAGTGATTCTCCTGCCTCAGCCTCCCGAGTAGCTGGGACTATAGGTGCCTGCCACCACACCCAGCTAATTTTTGTATTTTTAGTGGAGACAAGGTTTCACCATATTGGCCAGGCTGGTCTTGAACTCCTGACCTTGTGATCTGCCTGACTCGGCCTCCCAAAGCGCTGGGATTACAGTCATGAGCCACCGTACCTAGCTTTCTACTTCTTTCTTATTATTTTCCTCCTCTCTCATTCCTATATTCTCTCCTTTCTCCTACTTTCCTCCCCACTCCCTGTTTCCTTCCTTTCATCTTTCCTATTTTCAAGACTTAATATTTCTTGAACCTCCGATGTTATCATAGTATGTTATTTGTTTAATTTTCACATAACAATAATAGTTTAAATACAAATAATATTTATTTTCATCCCCATGTTATCAGTATAACAGTAAAGATGTGGAGAGGCCAGCTGGGCATGGTGGCTCAAGCCTGTAATCCCAGCACATTGGGAGGCCGAGGTGGGTGGATCACGAGGTCAGGAGATCGAGACCATCCTGGCTAACACGGTGAAACCCCATCTCTACTAAAAAATAGAAAAAATTAGCTGGGCGTGGTGGCGCGTGCCTGTAGTCCCAGCTACTCGGGAGGCTGAGGCAGGAGAATAGTGTGAACCCGGGAGGCAGAACTTGCAGTGAGCCAAGATCACGCCACTGCACTCCAGCCTGGGTGACAGAGCGAGACTCTGTCTCAAAAAATAAATAAATAAATAAATGAAAATAAAATTAGAAAAATGATGTGGAGAGGCCAAACCAATGGCTCTTATATCCACGTTCTTTCTTCTAAATGATTTCACCTTAGTTTTGGTCTGCATCTCTAACCATAGCTAGTTGCAGCAGGACTTCTATCTGGCCTTGCTGCTCTCATTTTTGGACCTCCTCACTGAAATCAAATTGATCTTTCTAAAATGCAAACCTGGTCTTAGTATTTTATTACTTAAAACCCATTGGTGGCTTTCCATGATTTATGGAATAAAGTCAAAATTCCTGTTTTTGCCCATGTTTCTGTGTGCCTCTCATCCCTACATTTACTGATTCCTGTGTGCCATAAATTGCCAGTTGTCCAGAGTTCATTCTCTTTTTGTACTTGGGAGGACTTCTGCATCCTGCAACTTTTCCCCTGAAACGTGCTTGGAAAATACCTACTCATTTTTTTCAGATTCAGGTTAGCTTTTTACTTCAGTTTCTTTTCCTGAAGCTTATACTGACTGCTCCATATGGCTTTGGGGATTAGCTACTCATTCCTTTGTGCCCTTTGTAGATACACATTTATCATGGAGTCTTTTTTTTTTTTTTTTTTTTGAGACAGAGTCTCACTCTGTCACCAGGCTGGAGTGCAGTGGTGTGATCTCAGCTCACTGCAACCTTTACCTTCCAGGTTCAACTGATTCTCTTGCCTCAGCCTCCCAAGTAACTACAGGCGTGCACCACCGTGCCCAGCTAATTTTTGTATTTTTAGTAGAGACGGGGTTTCACTATGTTGGCCAGGATGGTCTCGATCTCTTGACCTCGTGATCTGCCCACGTTGGCCTCCCAAAGTGCTGGGATTACAGGCATGAACCACCGCTCCCAATCAGTCATGCAGTCTTTATACTTACTTGTTTACTTGCCTGTGAGCTCACTGAATGCAGGGACTATTTCCTTGTTGCTCTAGCACCTACACCAGTACCTGGTATCCAGAAGCTGTATGCTAAATGTTTGTTGAGTGGCTGTTTGACTGAATGATTGTACTCCTAATTAGTAGATAGAAAGCCATGAACTTCCCAGTTCATCATTCTTTGTGCTCAATTCTGGTTTCTTTATTGTGTTCAAAAGAGTTCCTTAGTGACATAAAACTATGGAGCTAGTATGTCAGCTCATTTAAGCAATGATTGGTTTATGTATATAAGAGGCTTCAATAATTATATATTTTTATTTCAGTTTCAATAAATGATCAATTTATTAATTTTCTCTGTTTTGGCTTATTGTTCACATTTAATATCAAATAAAAGTGTTTCACTTAAAATTATTCATGCCAATTATGACAGTTAGGTGAATATTACTTTGATTTACATTCCAGTAGTAGTTTTGGTTGAACCCTGAATATGCTAAGACGTCCCTTTTCTTTTTTCTTATGAACAGGCTACTGTGTTTACATATATTATTAAAATCTTCTTTGAAAATACGAAGAGTGTTACATTTCTTATATTTAGTTCTCTGTGCTTCAGAATTCCTGTGATACTTGCACTTAAGTCCTTCTGAGCAGTTGATGTTGATATTTATGTGGTTAATTTCATGAAACGTGGTGGTTTTCATTTCTATCATTAATTTATACAGGAGATAGACTGTTTTCCAGGTGTAAGCTCAGTCATATAATTAGAAAATTTATAAGCAGAAAGGAGTTATTTGGTCTAACCCATTTATTCTACAGATAGAGAAATTAGAGTCCAGAAACTCTGTCTTCTTTAAAGTCTTACAGGTATTTAAGAAAAAAGAATAGACTTGAGGTTTCTGTGCTCTGAACCCAGTGATCTTGACACTGTAATGATCTTCATCCATATTATTCACAGAAGTAAATATAATCACATATTAAATAAGAAACAAAAATACTAAGGAGATATTATACTGAAAAATGAAATAATATTATCTTAATTATTTTGATCAGATTCAATCTATAGCAGCTTGAAGGCTAATAATTCCAATGATTCTCTGAATAAACCATTTTTCTAATAAGATTACAGGTTTTAGTAATCTAATTATTTTGACTGATGCAAATGTTACCCCGCCAGTCTGAAAAATGTGTTTATTTATATGTCATAAAGAATAATTTATTCCAAAAAGGCTAATTTTCAAAATATATGTATCTTCTGAAACTGTATCTATTTTTTCCCCACGTTTTCTAAATATATTTTAGAGGGCATTTGTAGATTTTCATGGTGCTGAAAAATTAAGGTATAATGGTCTCATGAAGGAGAATAATGTCATTTAGACATTGTAATTTTGGAGGATCACAATACTTTTTGGAATGTGGTTGTTGCAGCACTGGTCACTTATACTAATTATATAATAACATACTATACTAATGCAATAATATACCATATGAAATTATTCAGTGGTAAATTTGTCTTAAATCCTCTAGAATACTGCAAAGAAATAGTTTATATAAGAAAGAGTACCATAGCATATGTGAACACAATATTTCCTATTTTTTTCTTCTTTTTTATTTTTTTGAAGACAAGTTCTCACTCTGTTGCCCAGACTGGAGTTCAGTGCCATGTTCATAGTTCACTGCAACCTCAAACTCCCAAGCTCAAGTGATCCTCTTGATTCAGCCTCTGAAGTAGCTGTGCCTATAGGTGTGCACCACCACACCGGCTAAGTTTTAAAATTTTTTATAGATATGTTGTCCAAGCTGGTCTCAAATTCTTGAGCTCAAGAGATCTTCTCACCTTGGCCTCCCAGAGTGTTGGGATTACAGGCATGAGCCACCATACTCAGCCAATATTTCTTTTGTAAAAGACATTTTCTAACATACTTCTCATTTTAACTAACATAATATTCAAAGTGTAGATCTGAGAAAGGGATAGTGCCTGCAGATCTGGGATCCTACATGCTAATATTATGGGATGCATTCAGATTTGATCAGCAGATATTCCATTTATTCTAGAACACCACCAGCAGAAGAATGTAATTACGTCTATCACTAAAACTTTGTGTCAATACAGACTACTGTATTTGTTATCATAGGTGGTCCTTGGATGGCAGCCTTAAGCAATTTTAAACCTAGACAGGTGATGTACTTTTTCTTCTTGGATAATTTTCATGGTTTTATCTAATTTGGTTGTAACTAATGTGTTTAATATGGCTTGCTTGTTTTTTAAAAAGTTGTTCAGTATCCTTAGAACTCAGTGCTGATTTCTTTTTCTAGCAGGCCTTTTATATAGGACATCTCACTTTCTCCTGGCTCTCTACTACTAGCATGAGGTCTCTGAAAAATCAAGACAGCAAAATAATTTGTTATAGAACAGCCTATGTAGAGGGACAGGGGAGGAGTCATATTCCAAGAGGGAAAGACCTTTGAGCCAGGCTCAATTTGTAGAGGCCGTTGAATGAAAATGAGAGAGAGAGAATGCACACTTTACTGCACTATTAAAGCAAAATTCTGACAATAACTTCTAAAAATGATTCAACTCTTATACACTGAGAATATGACAGACCTTCCAAAAGTATAATTTCTTACATGAACGTCCAGGTATATAAGGAAAAATAACTATTTCATACCAATATCTCCAGCCGCCTTTATTGTTGGTTCACCACATAGGTTTTTATCAGAATCGCAGAACATTAATTTTTTAAATTAGCTACCATTACAACTAGCTTGAGAAGAACTTTCTTTTTAATAATTCGACCCAGATGCATTCTAGATACTCCAGTGTTACGAATCGATGGCTTCATGAGGAGCCGCTGTTGACTCATGCTATCTCTGGACACACTGACAGGAAATGTTTTCTTACACCTGTTTTCCTCCTGCTTTTCCTTGGTAGGACTTAGTTCCTTGGCATAGTTCAGTATCAATGGCAGTCATAGAGAAGTGTTACAGAAACCCAGCTTATTCCAACTTGTGAATTATTTGGCACCCAGGAACCAGGTCTTACAATCTTCAACCCACTTTTTCTTAACATGGCCCCTTTTCTGAAATGTTTATTTATATATGATGTAGGCCTGGGGAAAGGACATGGACTTTCAAAGAAAATATTCTCCAATAGATCTGTCAACTCCAGAGAACCTTCTGACTAAATCTGAAAGAATTCCACTGTGCTCTGATAACATCCTTTAATAATGAAGGAAAAGATATTTTTCCCCCAGGAGGATTTTGTAGTGAAAAGATGGCATAATTTTTTTTAAAAATGTTGTTTATAATCTCATTTGTTTTTTCATTTGTGGGGTGTGTCTTAAATCCTAAATGGTACATCCTTTTTAAAATACTTCTAGTAATAAAATGTTTCTGAAGTTATGTTGTAAATATCATTGGACTATGTTTAATAATGTTAAGTTGATCCCACTTCCCCTGAAATTATATACATAAATGCTGAAAGTATAAATTTACATATACAACTTCATGGAACATTTTTCTTCCAAGTGTGCATTTGCTAGAATTTGCATTGAAAGGTTTTGGAAGGAGCCTGTTGGTATGAATCCTGTGTGAGCAACACTCAGATTTGTTGCATACTGAACAGCATGCTAAATCTCACTTCACAATCTTAGATTTCTCATCTACCATCTTGAGCTGAATTTAAAATGTAACTGCAGTTTATTATGTCACCTGTTCGTCAAACACTGATGCAAAGCTTAGTTTTCAGTGTGAAGAACCCATGACTAGAGAAGGGAAGAAGAAAGGGTCAAGCAGACCTCATTAAAGAGTGTATGGGCAAGAAAACACATCAGATGTCTTGATAGGTTTTTTAAAGTCCTGTTAGACTTGTCATGATTTCCAAAACACTAAATGCCATCTAGTATTTTGGACCCTCCAAAATTACAGTAGAATATTATTATGGGTCATCTTAATTGGAAATATACAGGGAAATCCTGATGATTAATGTAGACTAGTGATAGCTCTCACACATTTATATAACCTATGTTGAAAAGAAAGAAGAAAGGCAGGAAGGAAAGAAGGAAAAAGAGCGGAGAGAGAGGAACAAGAAAACACGTGGATTTGTGGAAATGAAAATTTTTAAATTACTAATTTGCAAGAATGGGTAAGAAAAATACCGAGTATGAACATAAATGCTTTCAATTCCGTTTGTCTCTTAATCCTTCTCAGTCCGTGGCCAGTTTTGAAACTTGGTGTAACTTCCTTCCTTTATTCCTCCCTCCCTTGCTCCCTCCATCCCTTCTTGCCAGCCTCCTTCCCTTCCTCTCTCCTTGAGTTTCCTTCTTCTTTCTTGTTCCCTCCCTCCCTCCCTCTCTCTTTTTTCCCCTTAGTTTCCCCGGAAGCACATATACCAGCCATTTGAATGCTTTCTGCTCATAGATACTGCCAAGCCCCCTCACCCAGACTGCTGAATAGATTTGGTAGAATGGAATGAGAAACATAGACTTTGTGTCTGTGGCGGCCACCTCTGATGTTGCAGACTTTTGCCGTGATTATGCACTCCAGCCGAGGGACGCTAGAGAGGTTGAAATTTCAACTGTGGGATTTGCCATTTTGGAATTTGCAGAAATGTACTGGATATGCTAACAGCAGCCTGGCTAGCCTCCACTTCACAAGGAAGTATTTAAATATACACGTGTAATATGAAGAAAATTGCATTAGATCATAAGGGATGAATTATTTTGTAAATGACTATACCATCAAATACCATACCTGATATCAATCATCTTCATCAGACAGTATCTGTGTATGTAAGTAGATAAACAAAAAAGCAGGAGTTTATTTCTCTCTAATGTATCCTTGACTCTCTAGCAGTGACCTCTGAAATGTCTCTTCTGATCCAGACTTGTTTGAATCATGTGCAACATTTTAGATTTGTCTTCTCTCTGCAAGTTTTTTTTGTTAAGTACCATAACATATTGAACCAAATAGTTTTGCTTGCTTTCTATTGATGACACATGATTTTGGCTTTTATCTTCAGTGGAAAATCAATGTGTCACACGGAGTTCACTAAGAAAAAGGTATGGGGCCTCTTTGTAATTCTTTGTCAGATGATTGCTTTATCTTGATTTATGCCTTCAAACTTTTTCCCATTCAGCAGAAAATATCGTGTCGCTATCTGTGAGAGCAAAGCGATCTATACCAATTTATGCTCTAAGTGTAGCCTCCTTCCAGAACTGCTTATGGAACATATCAACTCACTATAGATTAGGGACATAATGGATTCTTCTTTCTTAAAAGTGGCAGATTGACAATTTTAGTTCATATACAAGCTTTTATATTAACATTAAAACAATATTTCTATGTAAAGTAAAATATTGTAGTTGATTATTATTCGAGGGCCTCCCAGAATTTCAAGGTCTGAAAATAAATTCAGTGTTCCTGGTGGTAACAAAATTGCCCCTACTTCCTTGTATCAGGACTGCCATTTGGAACTGCTGGGGAAGCTCTTTTCAGAAATTATTTTCAAAACAGCATTGTTGCCTTTTGCCAAACTGAAATCTGGTTGTAAACTTTTGAAAACTAGTTCCTTGGAATGGAATTCAAGTTGTCTTCTAAGCAATTTTTTTTAACTCAAACATACATTCTATCTTGCTTTATTATGTCACTATTTGTGTAGGAAACATATTTCTATTTTTACCATTTTCAATTTATTTACATTTACATTTACATTTGTGTGTATATATATATACACACATACATACACTTTAAGTTCTGGGATACATTTGCAGAACTTGCAGTTTTGTGAAATAGGTATACATGTGCTGTCGTGGTTTGCTGCACCCATCAACTCGTCATCTACATTAAGTATTTCTCCTAATGCTATCCCTCCTCTTTCCTTCCTACCCACTGACAGGCCCCAGTGTGTGATGTTCCCCTCCCTGTGTCTATGTGTTCTCATTGTTCAACTCCCACTTATGAGTGAGAACATGTGGTGTTTGGTTTTCTGTTCTTGTGATAGTTTGCTGAGAATGATGGTTTCCAGCTTCATCCATGTCTCTGCAAAAGACATTAATCCATCCTTTTTTATAGCTGCATGGTATTCCATGGTGTATATGTGCCACATATTCTTTATCCAGTCTATCATTGATGGGCATTTGGGTTGGTTCCTAGTCTTTGCTCTTGTGAATAGTGCTGCAATAAACATATGTGTGAATGTGTCTTTATAGTAGAATGATTTATAATCCTTTGGATGTGTACCTAGTAATGAGACTGTTAGGTCAAATGATATTTCTAGTTCTGGATCCTTGAGGAATTGCTACACTGTCTTCCACAATGGTTGAACTAATTTACACTCCCACCAACAGTGTAAAAGCATTCCTATTTCTCCACATCCTCTCTAGCACCTGTTGTTTCCTGACTTTTTAATGATTGCCATTCTAACTGGCGCGAGATGGTATCTCATTGGACCAGGGGTGATGAGCTTTTTTTTTTTTTTTTTCTTCGAGACAGCCTCACTCTGTCACCCAGGGTGGAGTGCAGTGGCACAATTTCGGCTCACTGCAACCTCCACCTAATGGGTTCAAGCAATTCTCCTGCCTTAGCCTCTTGAGTAGCTGGGATTACAGATATATACCACCACGCCTGGCTAAAGTTTTTTTGTGTGTTTTTGGTAGAGACAGAGTTTCACCATAGTGGCCAGGCAAGTCTCAAACTCCTGACCTTGTGATCCACTCGCCTTGGCCTCCCAAAGTGATGGGATTACAGGCGTGAGCCACCACGCCCAGCCTATGATGAGCTTTTTCTCATGTGTTTATTGGCCGCATAAATGTCTTCTTTTGAGAAGTGTCTGTTCATATCCTTTTCCCACTTTTTGATGGGGTTGTTTTTTTCTTGTAAATTTGTTTAAGTTCCTTGTAGATTCTGGATATTAGCCCTTTGTTAGATGGATAGATTGCAAAAATTTTCTCCCACTCTGTAGGTTGTGTGTTCACTCCGATGATAGTGTCTTTTGCTGTGCAGAAGCTATCTTTAGTTTAATTAGATCCCATTTCTCAATTTTGGCTTTTGTTGCCACTGCTTTTGGTGTTTTAGTCGTGAAGTCTTTGCCTATGCCTATGTTCTGAATGGTATTGGCTAGGTTGTCTTCTAGAGTTTTTATGGTTTTAGATCTTATGTTTAAGTCTTTAATCCATCTTGAGTTAATTATTTTATAAGGTGTAAGGAAGGGGTCCACTTTCAGCTTTCTTCATTTGGCTAGCCAGTTTTCCCATCACCATTTATTAAATAGTCAATCTTTCCCCATTGTTTGTTTTCGTCAGGTGTGTCAGAGATATGTTGTATATTTCATGGTACAATGCCTTCTGTCAATGGGGAAAAATAACAAGCATATATGGGATGAATGAAGTCTGCTATGGTTAAGGTTGAGAATATTTACTGATCCTTGAGTTCAGTCTCCAGGAATGTTGGAAATAGAGAATGGAGATAATGGAGATAAAGAAAAGTTCTGAAAATGACACTTCCCATAGTGTCAAAATTGTGATCTATTGCAGAATTCTGTGATACATCAAAATCTCTGTTTATACTGAGGTTTGTTATTGTGTATGAGCATATCTTTATCAGGTGTAGGCTATTTCTATACTTTCATGTCTTTAAATCAATGTTTCTATTCACATATGTATATGTGCAAATAGAAGCATGTTAATATTATATATATATATTTTCTGTCATTACCATGATTGCTATGATTATCATTAGCATGTATTATTAGTGTGACCGAAGTATCATCAGTATCAGTTTCTTTCTCACTGCAGTGCTCCTGTAATGCTTCATTTCTACAGAGCCAACCTACACCCACCGTTTCCCTGACTATAACTTTACCTAAAGTATAAGCCCTTATAAAGCCATGAAAGCCTACCAAGAATTGTCAAAGAAGCTAGGCAGCAGCCAGGCTCTGCCTTAGGAAAAGATTTTACTTTTTATTATCATGTGCAGTACTTAACTACTTGTTTTGACCTCTAAGATTTTGCTCTCCTATATTTCTATCCCCTGGCTTTCTGATATTTCATGTGATTATATTTGAAATTTTAACCTTGCTTTTCTTTTTGGAATCTCTGATATCTCTGCTGCCACAGGTAATGACAGGTTCCTCTCTAACTGTTGGTGTTATCCCTGGTCAGATTATTACTGATGACAGAAGTAGATGTTTTACGTGGATTCTCTCGATATCAGAAACAAATACAGATATCACAACTCAAAAATGACAGACTGATAACCATTATGAACTTAGATGCAACATTCTTAATACAATATTAGCAAATTGAGTCTAGGAATATTTAAAAATGATAATGTGTTTTAACCAAGTGGGGTTTATCTCAAGTTGGTTTCAACAACTGAAAATCTACCATGCTGACAGAAAAAAGAAAAATCACGTGACACTCTCAATAGATGCAAAAAAGGAATTTACAAAATGTAACACATTTTTTAAATTAAAAACTCCCAGCAAACTGAGGATAGAAAAGTACATTTTCAAACTGATTATGTGTTTACAAAAAATCTATAGCAAACATCTTACTTAAAATGGTGAAAGCCTTAATACTTTCTACATAAGATTATGAAAAATGCAATGATGTCCTCTCTCCCTAGTTCTTTAAAGTATTGCATTCAATATTAAATAAGTGGAAATATATACCAAGTTCATTGATAAATATTTAATACTTATGAGATGATAATTCTCCTGAAATTGATCTCTAGATTCAGTGGAATTCCCATGAAACCTTATAGGTCCTTTTGGATAAATTACAAAACTGATTCTAAAACAGGGAGAAAGAAAGAAGGGAAGGAAGGAGGAATGGACAGAAAGAAGAAAGAAATAAAGAGAAAAGAAAAGAAAATAAGAAATAAGTGACACCCAAGTTGGGAAGAAAGAAAAATACTATTCTCACGTGATGTCAACATATACATAGAAAATCCTTAGGCATCTGCAGAAGTGTGCTAGAGGTATGAAGTGAATTTAACAAAGTTGTAGGATGAAAGATCAATAAATAAAATCAATTGTGTTTCTATACACAATCAACACCAATTAGAAAATAAAATTATGTAAGCAATTTAACTTATAATAGCCTCAAAAATAATAAAATAATTCAGAATAAATTTAATAAAAGGTATGCTGATCCAAAATTTCTAAATCACTAATACGAGAGATTGAATAGGTAGAAATATGTATCAAGTTCATTGGTAAATATACATGTCATACTTATTAGATGATAATTCTTCTGAAACTGATCTCCAGATTTGGCACAATCCCAGTCAAACCTATAGGCCTTTTTGGAGAAATTACAAAGCTGATTCTAATTTTTTTTTTTAAATGCAGAAGTCCTAGAATAGCCAGAGCATGTTTTAGAAAGAAGAATAAAGTTGGAAAACTTTCCAAATTTCAAGACATATTGTAAAGCTACACTAAACAGTACAGTAAACTTACTGGCATGAAGAAGACATATATATCAGTGAAACAGAATAAATAATTTAGAAATATATCCTGCCTTACATGGCCAAAGTTGCCAAAATATTTCAATAAGGAAATCAATGTCTTTATAAAGATGGTACTATTAAAATTGGATATTAAATGGAGAATATGAACTTCAGAATTACCTCACACCATATCCTCAAATTAACTCAACATGTATTTTATACATAATGTAAATATAAAATGTATAAAGCTTACTGAATAGGAAAAATTTTTAATAATCTTACTATAGCTAAAAATTTTTTAGATAAGAAAAGGATGGATGAAAATGGAAAAAAATAGTAAGTTGGACTTCATGAAATTAAGACTTTTGCAACTTAAAACATAGCATCAAAAAATGAAAAGGCAAACCACAGATTGGGACAGAATAATTTTAAATATGTCTGATAAAGAACTTTCATCTAGAATGTACACATAACTAAAAAACTAAATAACAAAACACAAATAACTCATTTAACGTAATATTTTGACCTAAATGGGCCAAATATTTGTACAGATATTTTAATTTAAAAAGAGATGATGTCCAATACACAAATGAAAAGATACTTAACGTTACCCGTCATCAGGGAAATGCAAGTTAAAACCACATTGAGGTACCACTGTACACCCACTGGAGTGGCTGACACGAGCAGAACTGACCATACCACATGATGTGAAGAATTGCTATTCACACCTGGCTAGTGGGACTTCAAAATGGTACAGACATTTTGGAAAGCAGTTTGGCAGTTTCTTTTAATGTTAAACTTAGTACTGATCATATAGCCAAATAATTCCACTGCGACTCAAAATAAATAAAAACATATCCGTACCAAGCCTCATCCTTGAAGTTCATAGCAGATGTGTCCATCAACTTGTAAATGGATAAACCAGTTGTAGATGGAGTACCACTCAACAATAAAAAGGAGCAAACTGATACAACAGCAATATAAATGAATATCAAAAGCATTATGCTCAGTGAAAGAAGCTAGACATGAAAGACACCAATGTATCATTCCACTAATAGGATACTCTAGAAAATGCAAACTGTAGAAACAGAAGCAGATTAGTGGTTGCCTGTGTTCAGGAATGGAGAAAAGATCAAATGCAAAACAGCAAAAGAAAACGTTTTGTGATGATGCAGATTTTCTGTATCTTGATCATGATTGTGGTCAAATGATGATATTCATCTGCCATAACCCATTAAATTGCACATTGAAAAGGGTGAATTTTACTGTGTGTACATTATACTTAAATGGAGCTGTAAATATGTTTGGAGCTTATCTGTGAACATTAGTTGCAGAGCAGGAGTTACTTTTATAGAGTGGAAATCTGCTGAGTGCCAACTTGAGAAGGGTTGAAAAAAATTAGAACCTTCTTCCAACACATTTCAGTTAGAACACTCTTAGGATGTCGTTACAGCTGCGCTCTATATTGGAGTCTCTGATGAAGTCACATGTCTGACGATCTCAGCATGCCTTTAATCAACAGAATATACACGTGTTTTCTTTTATTACTATAAAGGATATACCAAACAACTTTTTCAAGACTTTACTTCAAAAAGGCACGTAGTTTTGCAACATTTTTGGTAAGTCTTTAATTATTTCAAAATGAAAAATTGAAAATAAAATGCAATTATTTACTCAGGCCCCCCAAAAAAAGGTCTGTACGGGGAATGCATGTGGTGTGTGTGTGTGTGTGTGTGTAAGTGTGTGATTTGAAGAATTGAAAAAATTTTAGTGGGGTTTTGTAGCATCACTTTGATAGCATCCTGTAATTTTGTATTGTGTTTGAAATAAAAATAAAGTGAATACACTGATAAAAGAATTTGAAAAGAATTTGCATTATTGCCTAAATTATGTGAGGTTTCCACAGTGGCATGAATCGAGCATCTTTAACCTACATAACAATATATCAGAAGTATTAGGTAAAAAATAAGTAAACTAGTATAACAAAGTTAAATATTTCTAAAGGAAAATTATAGCTTTATTTTTTTTTCCTGAAATGTTTTGAGGAGATATTTACACCAAAAGATATTATCACTGATCAATGAAACTTTTTCAGAATTTGCTTGTGTCCCACCAATATTTGATTACATAGTGCTTCTGTGAGTTCCATTTCATTAATTTAGCTTTGACAGGAGAGAAGGCAATGGCTCTGCAGCCTCTCTCGGTGTGGCATGATCCTGGTTCCGCTGGCTGATCTCTATTAGAACCATGGCCTTAATCATGCCTTTCATGCTTCTAACTTGATTTGCATTTGTTGTGTGATCCAAATTTATTCTCTCGTTTAGTCGCTTCCACCCATAGAAAAGCAGGTCTTTTTCATTTCTCCTTCACCATTGCCCCCATTTTTTCTTCTTGTCCTCCCATGATGAAAAACAAGACAGAAAACAAACTATAACAACAACAGACACCTTTTGTCTGTGGTCACCAATGCATTGTAGCACTAAACTTTGTTCAAAATCTCTAGATCTGACCTCTATATCTGCTGTTCCCAGAGTTTTTCAATGTGTTCTCTAGACTGCTGTGACCCACTGACAGAAAGTCTAGCTATATTTAATTGAAAGTTATTACTGTCTGATATGGTTTGGCTGTGTCCCCACTGAAATCTCATCTTGCACTGTAGCTCCCATAATTCACATGTTGTGGGAGGGACCCAGTGAGAGGTAAGTGGATCATGGGGGCAGTTTTCCCCACACTGTTCTAGTGGTAGTGAATAAGTCTCATGAGATCTGATGGTTTTATAAGGGGAAACCCCTTTCGCCTTTCACTTGGTTCTCATTTGCTGTCTGCCTGCTGCCATGTAAGATGCGCCTTTCGCCTTCTGCCATAACTGTGAGGCCTCCTCAGCCATGTGGAACTGTGAATTCATTAAACCTCTTTTTCTTTATAAATGACCCAGTCTTGGGTATGTCTTTATCAGCAGCATGAAAATTGACTAATACACTCACTGTCCATGAATGATACTCTGTTAGCCCATTTGCATTGTTATAAAGAAATACCTGAGGCTGGGTAATTTATAAAGAAATGCGGTTTATTTGGCTCTTTGTTGTGAAGGCTGTACATGAAGCATAGTACTGGCACCTGCTTCCAGGGAGGGCCTCAGGAACCTTCCAATCATGGTGGAAGGTGAAGGGAAACCAGCATATCACATGGTGAGAGAGGAAGCAAGAGAGACAGGGAGGAGGTGTCAGTCTCTTTTAAACAACCAGATATCGCATGAACTCACAGGGTAAGAACTCATTCATTACCAAGAGGACAGCACCAAGCCATTCAGGAGGCATCTATCTCCAACATTGGGGATCACATTTTAACGTGAGATTTGAAGGGGACAAACATCCAAACTATGTCAGATACCAAAGCTGACAATGCTTAGGATCTTTAGCTGTTCCAGGTTCTGGGAAAAGGGAGAGAGTTAGCTTCCCTCGTCTATGCTGTGCTACTCCATATTATATTAGTAATTATTGTTCTCTAAAGGTTCTTAAAAGCAAATAAACAAATGCAAGGCAAAACATATAAAAGGCAAGGCAAAACATACGAAATGCAAGGCAAATGCATTAAAAAACTTTTGAGTGTTAATACATAGATTTTATTTTATCTTTTTAATTTCTTTTGCTTAACCAAATAGATTATGTAGTTTTGATTAACTGGCCATGAAATAGCTCTGCCTACATAGAATTTCCCATGAATAATTGGTTGTGGAGACTTTTGTGTGTGACCCAAATCCTCCCTCAAAACTGAAGTTTGCCCAGCTATTGGGAGTGTTGGCAAATCATGCCTCTCAGCTGATTCTCTCTAGAATTTATTCTCAGGAGATCTAATTAATAACTTGTCAAGCTGATGTCCATCCTTGGGGACAACTCGTATCTGAAGAATGGCCAGTGAAAGGTATTAAAACTCCATACTCCTGCCTCAATTTAGGGCAACTCTGAAGGGTCACCCCTGCTTCTCAGCTCCCCCTTGAGATTAGCTGAGGTATTTGTTGTGACTGCCTCACATCTCAACTCCCTTTGTCCAATTCAGCTTTTTCGCCACAGTTGTTGGCTCCTAGGATTTTACCCAGTTAAATGTTCTCTACACAAATCTCTATCTCAAATCTGCTTTACAGGGAATGTGGCCTCAGACAGGTTTTCATTAGGTTCTGGACATAACTCTCATTAGTCATTGATATGATTCGGCTGTGTCTCCACCCGACTCTCACCTTGATTGTAATTATCCCCGCATGTCAAGGATGGAGTCAGGTGGAGATCATTGAATCATAGGGGCGGGTTCCCCCTACTGTTCTCCTGGTAGCGAATAAGTCTCACGAGATCTGATGCTTTTAAAATGGGAGTTTCCCTACACAAGCTTTCTCCTCTGCTACCATTTAAGATGTGCCTTTGCTTCTTTTTTGCCTTCTGCCGTGACTGTGAGGCCTCCCCAGCCATGTGGAATTGTGAGTTCCTTAAACCTCTTTCCTTTCTAAATTACCCGGTCTTGGGTATGACTTTATTAGCAGCATGAGAACAAACTAGTGCAGTCTGTTCTATAAGCCCAAGTCGGATCACAGAGTCCCGGTTTCCGTTTTTTTTTTCTAGCCCATATTTCTACTAAAACTTGACTCATATAGACTTAAAACAAAATAATTAAGCATGGCTAGTATTTATTTAATATTTTATACGTGTCAGGTACTGTATTTTGTAACTTATCTTTTAATAATCTTTCCAAATCTCTAAAAGGAGAATTCTGCTCTTTTATAGAGAAAATAAGGATGGCTCAATCTTTTGATTTTTATTACAAGCTTTATTTTGTATAACATATAATAAACTAAAAATATTGAAAGTTTAGAAACCATCAGCACACAATCCAGGTGATGGAAATATACTTCACCTCCAGTTTCCTGATGCCTCTTTATAATACATTTCTCTGGCCCCTCATTCCTGGCCCTTAAAAACCACCAAACTGCTTTCTGTCACTGGACAGTAATTTATACAGTCAAAAAATGTATATAAATAAAATTTTACACTATGCACTTTTTTGTCTGACATTTTATGTTTTTTTCTCTGCATGTTTTACCTCTAGAGTCTGCCTTGTTTCACTTAGTATAGTTATTTTGAGATTCATTCATGTTATAGTATGTATCCATAATTAATTCGGATAAAGCAAGTTAATTCATTAATGTATTGATTGATATTTAGACTGTTTCTAGTTTGGGCTATTATGAATACATGTGCTATGAACATTTGTGTTGATATCATTATATGAACACCTACTTTTATCTCTCTTGGGTAAATACCCAGGAGTGCAATGGCTGAGTCTTACGGCAGAAGTATGTTTAACTTTTTAAGGGACTCTTAAACTGTTTTTCAAAGGTTACACTTTTTTGTATTCCCATCAGCAGTGTATGAGAGTTTCAGCTTCTCCACATCCAAGCCAGTGCTTGGCTGTTATCAGTCATGCTAATCTTAGCTATTTAAAAATAGATAGTGGCGTCTCATTTTGGTTTTAATTTGCATTGCCCTAAGCATTAATTATGTTGAGCATATGTGCTTATTTACCAAACAAATGTCTACTTTGTAATGTCTGTTCCAGTCTTTCACCCAAGTTTTAAATGGGGTTGTTTGTTTTTCATTATTAAATTTTGAGCTTTTAAAATATATTTTTGATGCAAGCCTTTCATCAGATATATGAATTGCAAATATTTTCTCCCAGCCTGCAGCTTGTCTTTTCAGTCTCTTAATAGATTCTTTTGAAGAGCAGATTCTTTTTTTTAAATTGGATGAGTTCTTCTTATCAATATATTATTATATAAATCATGCTGTGGGGTCATATCAAAGAAAGCTTTGCCTGACTCAAAGTCCCAAATGTTTTCACATCTTCCCTCTCCTCTCCTTTGGGAACTGAGATTACACGTAAATTCAGTTACTTGAAATTTACTGTCTACTATTGCTCTGTTCATGTTTTTTAAAAATTTATTTTCTCTCTCTATTTTATTTTGAGAGGTGTCTATCTTTTCTTCTTTAATGACTAATGTGCTATCAGCCTACCATGTAGCTGGGACTACAGCCGCATGCTACTATGCCCCGCTAATTTTTGTATTTTTAGTAGAGATGGGATTTCACCATATTGGTCAGGCTGGTCCTGAACTCCTGACTTCGTGATCCACCTGCCTCGGCCTCGCAAAATGCTGAGATTACAGGCGTGAGCCACTGCGCCCAGCCTCCTTTAGTGTATCTTGCATGTCTCTATTTTAGAACATATAGAATACTGTTTCAATAAGCATTTGAATGTTCTTAACTGATAACTCTGGCACCTTGATTTACTCTGGATCAGTTCTGACTCAGTGATTTTTCTCCTTATTATGAGCCACGTTCTTCTGTCTTTTGTTGTTACTGTTGTGTCTCTGCTAAACTGTGTCTGGATGTCAGATATGGTGACTTTTATCTTATTGAGTGCTGGAAGTATATATAAATATTCTTGATCTTTGTATTGGTATGTATTTAAGTTTAGTTGGAAAGAGTTTGACTCTTTTTGGTCTTGCTTTAAAAATTCATTAGGTGGGATCAGACCAGTTCTCATTTTAGAGCTAATCACTCCCAACTAGTGAGGCAAGATCCTTCTGGGTATCCCTGGGAATCTTGAGGTGTTTCTGGTTTGGCTGATAAAATAAGCACTATTACTGGACCTTGGTGAGCATGTGTACTGTTACTTTTCATCTTATCTGGGTGTTGTTTCCCCAACCGTAGGTACTTTTCTCTAGGCCTGTCCTAACAATTACTTAGCTATGTACTTTAGGGGGACCCTTTGCAGAGCTCTGGAGTTCTCTTTCTGTGCAGCCCCTTCTTCTCGGAAACCTTGTCCTGAGAGCTCATGTCAACATGGTTTCTGTGGACTCTCAGCTCTGTCCCCTCAGCTCAGGGAGAACGATGGGCTCCTCTTGGGCTTTTCTCCTGCAGTAGTGGGCTGGAAAACTTTCTCCAGGCATAAATTAGGGCAGTTGATAGGCTCACCTTGTTTGAGACTGACTTTACAGGGTCTTGCAAACTTTTGTGGCATACATTTTGGCCATTTTTTTGGTTGTTTCAGGAGGGAGAGAAAGTCTAGTTCTTGTTACTCCATCATGGTCATTGCAGAAGTCAAACTAACTGATATTTCTCAATACAGTCTGTTGCTACACATTGAACTTGCTTAAGATAATTTTTAGATGGCACAGAACTTTCTGTCCATTGAATGAGACTCTCTGCTTATTTTGCAAGTGCTCATTTGTATGGAGACATTTGTATGGAGAAACTTCAAAAAGTTTGTGGAAAAATGAAGTTAAAAGATAAACATTGAAAATGTGATCTTCGGTTTTCATCCCTAAAGAACTGACGGTCCTGGGAACTTAACAATGCCAATGCAGTCTCTTATACATTATTAACTTAAGAAAAATGGGTGCCCTTTCCACATTTGTTGAGATTGGGAAACAAAAAGAAGTCAGAAGGAGCCAAATCAGAGCTGTAAGGTGTATGCCTGACAATTTCCCATTGAGACTCTCACAAAATTGCCTTTGCTTGATGACAGGAATGAGCAGAAACATTGTGGTGTTAGAGGACTGTCTGCTAAAGCTTTCCCAGGTATTTTGCCCTAAAACTTTGGCTAACTTATTCAAAACACTCTCATGATATGCAGATATTATTGTTCTTTGACCTTCCACAAAGTCAACAAGCAAAATGCCTGGAATGTCCCCAAAAAACTGTTGCCGTGACCTTTGCTCTTGAGTGATCCCCTTTAGCTTTGACTGGACCACTTCCACCTTTGGTAGCCATTGCTTTGATTGTGTTTTGCCCTCAGGATCATACTGGGAAAGCCATGTTTTATCTTCTGTTACAATTCTTCAAAGAAATCCTTCAGGATCTTGACCCTAGTTCTTTAAAATTTCCATTGAGAGCTCTCCTCTTGTCTGCAGCTGATCTGAGCACAACACTTTTGGCACCCATGCAGTGGAAAGTTGGTTCAACTTTAATTTTTTAGTCAGAACTGTGTAAGCTGAACCAATTAAGATGTCTATGATGTTGGCTATTGTTTGTGCTGTTGATTATCAGTCCTCTTCAATTAGGGCACAAACAAGATTAATTTTTTTCCTTGCAAATTGATATGGATGATCTGTCCCTGTGGACTTCATCTTCCACATCATCTCGTTTCTTCTTTAAAAAAGCTGTCCGCTTGTGAACTACTGATTTCTTTGGTGCATTGTCCCCTCAAGCTTCTTGTAAAGCATCAGTGATTTCACCATTCTTTCACTCAAGCTTCATCATAATCTAATGTTTGTTCTTGCTTCAATTTTAGCAGAATTTACATTGCTCTGCTAGGGGCTCTTTTCAAACTAATGTCTACTCCTTCTTACTGTCTCAAACTAGATCCTGTTCAAACATGCTATAATAAATTAGTATGAGTTTATTTTGCTGCCAAAATTGAAACCTTTGCATAGTTTTTTTTCATAATATGCATTTTCCATGAACTTTTTAAGGCCTCTCATGTATCCACAGGTAGAGTGCCTTACCTATTCTGACTTCAGTCAATTATTCAAGACCTTTCCTTGTCAGTGATACATTAGAAAGGTAGAGTATTGAAAAATAAGAGTAGCTTCTGCTGATTAAGAAATACTATATCTTTTTCTACTTCTTTCTTTTTTTTTTTCTTTCTTTTTTTTTTTTTTGAGACAGCATCTTTCTCTGTCACCCAGGCTGGAGTGCAGTGGTGTGATCTCAGCTCACTGCAACCTCTGCCTCCCAGGGTCAAGTGATTCTCCTGCCTCAGCCTCCCGAGTAGCTGGGACTATAGGTGCCTGCCACCACACCCAGCTAATTTTTGTATTTTTAGTGGAGACAAGGTTTCACCATATTGGCCAGGCTGGTCTTGAACTCCTGACCTTGTGATCTGCCTGACTCGGCCTCCCAAAGCGCTGGGATTACAGTCATGAGCCACCGTACCTAGCTTTCTACTTCTTTCTTATTATTTTCCTCCTCTCTCATTCCTATATTCTCTCCTTTCTCCTACTTTCCTCCCCACTCCCTGTTTCCTTCCTTTCATCTTTCCTATTTTCAAGACTTAATATTTCTTGAACCTCCGATGTTATCATAGTATGTTATTTGTTTAATTTTCACATAACAATAATAGTTTAAATACAAATAATATTTATTTTCATCCCCATGTTATCAGTATAACAGTAAAGATGTGGAGAGGCCAGCTGGGCATGGTGGCTCAAGCCTGTAATCCCAGCACATTGGGAGGCCGAGGTGGGTGGATCACGAGGTCAGGAGATCGAGACCATCCTGGCTAACACGGTGAAACCCCATCTCTACTAAAAAATAGAAAAAATTAGCTGGGCGTGGTGGCGCGTGCCTGTAGTCCCAGCTACTCGGGAGGCTGAGGCAGGAGAATAGTGTGAACCCGGGAGGCAGAACTTGCAGTGAGCCAAGATCACGCCACTGCACTCCAGCCTGGGTGACAGAGCGAGACTCTGTCTCAAAAAATAAATAAATAAATGAATGAAAATAAAATTTAAAAAATGATGTGGAGAGGCCAAACCAATGGCTCTTATATCCACGTTCTTTCTTCTAAATGATTTCACCTTAGTTTTGGTCTGCATCTCTAACCATAGCTAGTTGCAGCAGGACTTCTATCTGGCCTTGCTGCTCTCATTTTTGGACCTCCTCACTGAAATCAAATTGATCTTTCTAAAATGCAAACCTGGTCTTAGTATTTTATTACTTAAAACCCATTGGTGGCTTTCCATGATTTATGGAATAAAGTCAAAATTCCTGTTTTTGCCCATGTTTCTGTGTGCCTCTCATCCCTACATTTACTGATTCCTGTGTGCCATAAATTGCCAGTTGTCCAGAGTTCATTCTCTTTTTGTACTTGGGAGGACTTCTGCATCCTGCAACTTTTCCCCTGAAACGTGCTTGGAAAATACCTACTCATTTTTTTCAGATTCAGGTTAGCTTTTTACTTCAGTTTCTTTTCCTGAAGCTTATACTGACTGCTCCATATGGCTTTGGGGATTAGCTACTCATTCCTTTGTGCCCTTTGTAGATACACATTTATCATGGAGTCTTTTTTTTTTTTTTTTTTTTTGAGACAGAGTCTCACTCTGTCACCAGGCTGGAGTGCAGTGGTGTGATCTCAGCTCACTGCAACCTTTACCTTCCAGGTTCAACTGATTCTCTTGCCTCAGCCTCCCAAGTAACTACAGGCGTGCACCACCGTGCCCAGCTAATTTTTGTATTTTTAGTAGAGACGGGGTTTCACTATGTTGGCCAGGATGGTCTCGATCTCTTGACCTCGTGATCTGCCCACGTTGGCCTCCCAAAGTGCTGGGATTACAGGCATGAACCACCGCTCCCAATCAGTCATGCAGTCTTTATACTTACTTGTTTACTTGCCTGTGAGCTCACTGAATGCAGGGACTATTTCCTTGTTGCTCTAGCACCTACACCAGTACCTGGTATCCAGAAGCTGTATGCTAAATGTTTGTTGAGTGGCTGTTTGACTGAATGATTGTACTCCTAATTAGTAGATAGAAAGCCATGAACTTCCCAGTTCATCATTCTTTGTGCTCAATTCTGGTTTCTTTATTGTGTTCAAAAGAGTTCCTTAGTGACATAAAACTATGGAGCTAGTATGTCAGCTCATTTAAGCAATGATTGGTTTATGTATATAAGAGGCTTCAATAATTATATATTTTTATTTCAGTTTCAATAAATGATCAATTTATTAATTTTCTCTGTTTTGGCTTATTGTTCACATTTAATATCAAATAAAAGTGTTTCACTTAAAATTATTCATGCCAATTATGACAGTTAGGTGAATATTACTTTGATTTACATTCCAGTAGTAGTTTTGGTTGAACCCTGAATATGCTAAGACGTCCCTTTTCTTTTTTCTTATGAACAGGCTACTGTGTTTACATATATTATTAAAATCTTCTTTGAAAATACGAAGAGTGTTACATTTCTTATATTTAGTTCTCTGTGCTTCAGAATTCCTGTGATACTTGCACTTAAGTCCTTCTGAGCAGTTGATGTTGATATTTATGTGGTTAATTTCATGAAACGTGGTGGTTTTCATTTCTATCATTAATTTATACAGGAGATAGACTGTTTTCCAGGTGTAAGCTCAGTCATATAATTAGAAAATTTATAAGCAGAAAGGAGTTATTTGGTCTAACCCATTTATTCTACAGATAGAGAAATTAGAGTCCAGAAACTCTGTCTTCTTTAAAGTCTTACAGGTATTTAAGAAAAAAGAATAGACTTGAGGTTTCTGTGCTCTGAACCCAGTGATCTTGACACTGTAATGATCTTCATCCATATTATTCACAGAAGTAAATATAATCACATATTAAATAAGAAACAAAAATACTAAGGAGATATTATACTGAAAAATGAAATAATATTATCTTAATTATTTTGATCAGATTCAATCTATAGCAGCTTGAAGGCTAATAATTCCAATGATTCTCTGAATAAACCATTTTTCTAATAAGATTACAGGTTTTAGTAATCTAATTATTTTGACTGATGCAAATGTTACCCCGCCAGTCTGAAAAATGTGTTTATTTATATGTCATAAAGAATAATTTATTCCAAAAAGGCTAATTTTCAAAATATATGTATCTTCTGAAACTGTATCTATTTTTTCCCCACGTTTTCTAAATATATTTTAGAGGGCATTTGTAGATTTTCATGGTGCTGAAAAATTAAGGTATAATGGTCTCATGAAGGAGAATAATGTCATTTAGACATTGTAATTTTGGAGGATCACAATACTTTTTGGAATGTGGTTGTTGCAGCACTGGTCACTTATACTAATTATATAATAACATACTATACTAATGCAATAATATACCATATGAAATTATTCAGTGGTAAATTTGTCTTAAATCCTCTAGAATACTGCAAAGAAATAGTTTATATAAGAAAGAGTACCATAGCATATGTGAACACAATATTTCCTATTTTTTTCTTCTTTTTTATTTTTTTGAAGACAAGTTCTCACTCTGTTGCCCAGACTGGAGTTCAGTGCCATGTTCATAGTTCACTGCAACCTCAAACTCCCAAGCTCAAGTGATCCTCTTGATTCAGCCTCTGAAGTAGCTGTGCCTATAGGTGTGCACCACCACACCGGCTAAGTTTTAAAATTTTTTATAGATATGTTGTCCAAGCTGGTCTCAAATTCTTGAGCTCAAGAGATCTTCTCACCTTGGCCTCCCAGAGTGTTGGGATTACAGGCATGAGCCACCATACTCAGCCAATATTTCTTTTGTAAAAGACATTTTCTAACATACTTCTCATTTTAACTAACATAATATTCAAAGTGTAGATCTGAGAAAGGGATAGTGCCTGCAGATCTGGGATCCTACATGCTAATATTATGGGATGCATTCAGATTTGATCAGCAGATATTCCATTTATTCTAGAACACCACCAGCAGAAGAATGTAATTACGTCTATCACTAAAACTTTGTGTCAATACAGACTACTGTATTTGTTATCATAGGTGGTCCTTGGATGGCAGCCTTAAGCAATTTTAAACCTAGACAGGTGATGTACTTTTTCTTCTTGGATAATTTTCATGGTTTTATCTAATTTGGTTGTAACTAATGTGTTTAATATGGCTTGCTTGTTTTTTAAAAAGTTGTTCAGTATCCTTAGAACTCAGTGCTGATTTCTTTTTCTAGCAGGCCTTTTATATAGGACATCTCACTTTCTCCTGGCTCTCTACTACTAGCATGAGGTCTCTGAAAAATCAAGACAGCAAAATAATTTGTTATAGAACAGCCTATGTAGAGGGACAGGGGAGGAGTCATATTCCAAGAGGGAAAGACCTTTGAGCCAGGCTCAATTTGTAGAGGCCGTTGAATGAAAATGAGAGAGAGAGAATGCACACTTTACTGCACTATTAAAGCAAAATTCTGACAATAACTTCTAAAAATGATTCAACTCTTATACACTGAGAATATGACAGACCTTCCAAAAGTATAATTTCTTACATGAACGTCCAGGTATATAAGGAAAAATAACTATTTCATACCAATATCTCCAGCCGCCTTTATTGTTGGTTCACCACATAGGTTTTTATCAGAATCGCAGAACATTAATTTTTTAAATTAGCTACCATTACAACTAGCTTGAGAAGAACTTTCTTTTTAATAATTCGACCCAGATGCATTCTAGATACTCCAGTGTTACGAATCGATGGCTTCATGAGGAGCCGCTGTTGACTCATGCTATCTCTGGACACACTGACAGGAAATGTTTTCTTACACCTGTTTTCCTCCTGCTTTTCCTTGGTAGGACTTAGTTCCTTGGCATAGTTCAGTATCAATGGCAGTCATAGAGAAGTGTTACAGAAACCCAGCTTATTCCAACTTGTGAATTATTTGGCACCCAGGAACCAGGTCTTACAATCTTCAACCCACTTTTTCTTAACATGGCCCCTTTTCTGAAATGTTTATTTATATATGATGTAGGCCTGGGGAAAGGACATGGACTTTCAAAGAAAATATTCTCCAATAGATCTGTCAACTCCAGAGAACCTTCTGACTAAATCTGAAAGAATTCCACTGTGCTCTGATAACATCCTTTAATAATGAAGGAAAAGATATTTTTCCCCCAGGAGGATTTTGTAGTGAAAAGATGGCATAATTTTTTTTAAAAATGTTGTTTATAATCTCATTTGTTTTTTCATTTGTGGGGTGTGTCTTAAATCCTAAATGGTACATCCTTTTTAAAATACTTCTAGTAATAAAATGTTTCTGAAGTTATGTTGTAAATATCATTGGACTATGTTTAATAATGTTAAGTTGATCCCACTTCCCCTGAAATTATATACATAAATGCTGAAAGTATAAATTTACATATACAACTTCATGGAACATTTTTCTTCCAAGTGTGCATTTGCTAGAATTTGCATTGAAAGGTTTTGGAAGGAGCCTGTTGGTATGAATCCTGTGTGAGCAACACTCAGATTTGTTGCATACTGAACAGCATGCTAAATCTCACTTCACAATCTTAGATTTCTCATCTACCATCTTGAGCTGAATTTAAAATGTAACTGCAGTTTATTATGTCACCTGTTCGTCAAACACTGATGCAAAGCTTAGTTTTCAGTGTGAAGAACCCATGACTAGAGAAGGGAAGAAGAAAGGGTCAAGCAGACCTCATTAAAGAGTGTATGGGCAAGAAAACACATCAGATGTCTTGATAGGTTTTTTAAAGTCCTGTTAGACTTGTCATGATTTCCAAAACACTAAATGCCATCTAGTATTTTGGACCCTCCAAAATTACAGTAGAATATTATTATGGGTCATCTTAATTGGAAATATACAGGGAAATCCTGATGATTAATGTAGACTAGTGATAGCTCTCACACATTTATATAACCTATGTTGAAAAGAAAGAAGAAAGGCAGGAAGGAAAGAAGGAAAAAGAGCGGAGAGAGAGGAACAAGAAAACACGTGGATTTGTGGAAATGAAAATTTTTAAATTACTAATTTGCAAGAATGGGTAAGAAAAATACCGAGTATGAACATAAATGCTTTCAATTCCGTTTGTCTCTTAATCCTTCTCAGTCCGTGGCCAGTTTTGAAACTTGGTGTAACTTCCTTCCTTTATTCCTCCCTCCCTTGCTCCCTCCATCCCTTCTTGCCAGCCTCCTTCCCTTCCTCTCTCCTTGAGTTTCCTTCTTCTTTCTTGTTCCCTCCCTCCCTCCCTCTCTCTTTTTTCCCCTTAGTTTCCCCGGAAGCACATATACCAGCCATTTGAATGCTTTCTGCTCATAGATACTGCCAAGCCCCCTCACCCAGACTGCTGAATAGATTTGGTAGAATGGAATGAGAAACATAGACTTTGTGTCTGTGGCGGCCACCTCTGATGTTGCAGACTTTTGCCGTGATTATGCACTCCAGCCGAGGGACGCTAGAGAGGTTGAAATTTCAACTGTGGGATTTGCCATTTTGGAATTTGCAGAAATGTACTGGATATGCTAACAGCAGCCTGGCTAGCCTCCACTTCACAAGGAAGTATTTAAATATACACGTGTAATATGAAGAAAATTGCATTAGATCATAAGGGATGAATTATTTTGTAAATGACTATACCATCAAATACCATACCTGATATCAATCATCTTCATCAGACAGTATCTGTGTATGTAAGTAGATAAACAAAAAAGCAGGAGTTTATTTCTCTCTAATGTATCCTTGACTCTCTAGCAGTGACCTCTGAAATGTCTCTTCTGATCCAGACTTGTTTGAATCATGTGCAACATTTTAGATTTGTCTTTTCTCTGCAAGTTTTTTTTGTTAAGTACCATAACATATTGAACCAAATAGTTTTGCTTGCTTTCTATTGATGACACATGATTTTGGCTTTTATCTTCAGTGGAAAATCAATGTGTCACATGGAGTTCACTAAGAAAAAGGTATGGGGCCTCTTTGTAATTCTTTGTCAGATGATTGCTTTATCTTGATTTATGCCTTCAAACTTTTTCCCATTCAGCAGAAAATATCGTGTCGCTATCTGTGAGAGCAAAGCGATCTATACCAATTTATGCTCTAAGTGTAGCCTCCTTCCAGAACTGCTTATGGAACATATCAACTCACTATAGATTAGGGACATAATGGATTCTTCTTTCTTAAAAGTGGCAGATTGACAATTTTAGTTCATATACAAGCTTTTATATTAACATTAAAACAATATTTCTATGTAAAGTAAAATATTGTAGTTGATTATTATTCGAGGGCCTCCCAGAATTTCAAGGTCTGAAAATAAATTCAGTGTTCCTGGTGGTAACAAAATTGCCCCTACTTCCTTGTATCAGGACTGCCATTTGGAACTGCTGGGGAAGCTCTTTTCAGAAATTATTTTCAAAACAGCATTGTTGCCTTTTGCCAAACTGAAATCTGGTTGTAAACTTTTGAAAACTAGTTCCTTGGAATGGAATTCAAGTTGTCTTCTAAGCAATTTTTTTTAACTCAAACATACATTCTATCTTGCTTTATTATGTCACTATTTGTGTAGGAAACATATTTCTATTTTTACCATTTTCAATTTATTTACATTTACATTTACATTTGTGTGTATATATATATACACACATACATACACTTTAAGTTCTGGGATACATTTGCAGAACTTGCAGTTTTGTGAAATAGGTATACATGTGCTGTCGTGGTTTGCTGCACCCATCAACTCGTCATCTACATTAAGTATTTCTCCTAATGCTATCCCTCCTCTTTCCTTCCTACCCACTGACAGGCCCCAGTGTGTGATGTTCCCCTCCCTGTGTCTATGTGTTCTCATTGTTCAACTCCCACTTATGAGTGAGAACATGTGGTGTTTGGTTTTCTGTTCTTGTGATAGTTTGCTGAGAATGATGGTTTCCAGCTTCATCCATGTCTCTGCAAAAGACATTAATCCATCCTTTTTTATAGCTGCATGGTATTCCATGGTGTATATGTGCCACATATTCTTTATCCAGTCTATCATTGATGGGCATTTGGGTTGGTTCCTAGTCTTTGCTCTTGTGAATAGTGCTGCAATAAACATATGTGTGAATGTGTCTTTATAGTAGAATGATTTATAATCCTTTGGATGTGTACCTAGTAATGAGACTGTTAGGTCAAATGATATTTCTAGTTCTGGATCCTTGAGGAATTGCTACACTGTCTTCCACAATGGTTGAACTAATTTACACTCCCACCAACAGTGTAAAAGCATTCCTATTTCTCCACATCCTCTCTAGCACCTGTTGTTTCCTGACTTTTTAATGATTGCCATTCTAACTGGCGCGAGATGGTATCTCATTGGACCAGGGGTGATGAGCTTTTTTTTTTTTTTTTTTCTTCGAGACAGCCTCACTCTGTCACCCAGGGTGGAGTGCAGTGGCACAATTTCGGCTCACTGCAACCTCCACCTAATGGGTTCAAGCAATTCTCCTGCCTTAGCCTCTTGAGTAGCTGGGATTACAGATATATACCACCACGCCTGGCTAAAGTTTTTTTGTGTGTTTTTGGTAGAGACAGAGTTTCACCATAGTGGCCAGGCAAGTCTCAAACTCCTGACCTTGTGATCCACTCGCCTTGGCCTCCCAAAGTGATGGGATTACAGGCGTGAGCCACCACGCCCAGCCTATGATGAGCTTTTTCTCATGTGTTTATTGGCCGCATAAATGTCTTCTTTTGAGAAGTGTCTGTTCATATCCTTTTCCCACTTTTTGATGGGGTTGTTTTTTTCTTGTAAATTTGTTTAAGTTCCTTGTAGATTCTGGATATTAGCCCTTTGTTAGATGGATAGATTGCAAAAATTTTCTCCCACTCTGTAGGTTGTGTGTTCACTCCGATGATAGTGTCTTTTGCTGTGCAGAAGCTATCTTTAGTTTAATTAGATCCCATTTCTCAATTTTGGCTTTTGTTGCCACTGCTTTTGGTGTTTTAGTCGTGAAGTCTTTGCCTATGCCTATGTTCTGAATGGTATTGGCTAGGTTGTCTTCTAGAGTTTTTATGGTTTTAGATCTTATGTTTAAGTCTTTAATCCATCTTGAGTTAATTATTTTATAAGGTGTAAGGAAGGGGTCCACTTTCAGCTTTCTTCATTTGGCTAGCCAGTTTTCCCATCACCATTTATTAAATAGTCAATCTTTCCCCATTGTTTGTTTTCGTCAGGTGTGTCAGAGATATGTTGTATATTTCATGGTACAATGCCTTCTGTCAATGGGGAAAAATAACAAGCATATATGGGATGAATGAAGTCTGCTATGGTTAAGGTTGAGAATATTTACTGATCCTTGAGTTCAGTCTCCAGGAATGTTGGAAATAGAGAATGGAGATAATGGAGATAAAGAAAAGTTCTGAAAATGACACTTCCCATAGTGTCAAAATTGTGATCTATTGCAGAATTCTGTGATACATCAAAATCTCTGTTTATACTGAGGTTTGTTATTGTGTATGAGCATATCTTTATCAGGTGTAGGCTATTTCTATACTTTCATGTCTTTAAATCAATGTTTCTATTCACATATGTATATGTGCAAATAGAAGCATGTTAATATTATATATATATATTTTCTGTCATTACCATGATTGCTATGATTATCATTAGCATGTATTATTAGTGTGACCGAAGTATCATCAGTATCAGTTTCTTTCTCACTGCAGTGCTCCTGTAATGCTTCATTTCTACAGAGCCAACCTACACCCACCGTTTCCCTGACTATAACTTTACCTAAAGTATAAGCCCTTATAAAGCCATGAAAGCCTACCAAGAATTGTCAAAGAAGCTAGGCAGCAGCCAGGCTCTGCCTTAGGAAAAGATTTTACTTTTTATTATCATGTGCAGTACTTAACTACTTGTTTTGACCTCTAAGATTTTGCTCTCCTATATTTCTATCCCCTGGCTTTCTGATATTTCATGTGATTATATTTGAAATTTTAACCTTGCTTTTCTTTTTGGAATCTCTGATATCTCTGCTGCCACAGGTAATGACAGGTTCCTCTCTAACTGTTGGTGTTATCCCTGGTCAGATTATTACTGATGACAGAAGTAGATGTTTTACGTGGATTCTCTCGATATCAGAAACAAATACAGATATCACAACTCAAAAATGACAGACTGATAACCATTATGAACTTAGATGCAACATTCTTAATACAATATTAGCAAATTGAGTCTAGGAATATTTAAAAATGATAATGTGTTTTAACCAAGTGGGGTTTATCTCAAGTTGGTTTCAACAACTGAAAATCTACCATGCTGACAGAAAAAAGAAAAATCACGTGACACTCTCAATAGATGCAAAAAAGGAATTTACAAAATGTAACACATTTTTTAAATTAAAAACTCCCAGCAAACTGAGGATAGAAAAGTACATTTTCAAACTGATTATGTGTTTACAAAAAATCTATAGCAAACATCTTACTTAAAATGGTGAAAGCCTTAATACTTTCTACATAAGATTATGAAAAATGCAATGATGTCCTCTCTCCCTAGTTCTTTAAAGTATTGCATTCAATATTAAATAAGTGGAAATATATACCAAGTTCATTGATAAATATTTAATACTTATGAGATGATAATTCTCCTGAAATTGATCTCTAGATTCAGTGGAATTCCCATGAAACCTTATAGGTCCTTTTGGATAAATTACAAAACTGATTCTAAAACAGGGAGAAAGAAAGAAGGGAAGGAAGGAGGAATGGACAGAAAGAAGAAAGAAATAAAGAGAAAAGAAAAGAAAATAAGAAATAAGTGACACCCAAGTTGGGAAGAAAGAAAAATACTATTCTCACGTGATGTCAACATATACATAGAAAATCCTTAGGCATCTGCAGAAGTGTGCTAGAGGTATGAAGTGAATTTAACAAAGTTGTAGGATGAAAGATCAATAAATAAAATCAATTGTGTTTCTATACACAATCAACACCAATTAGAAAATAAAATTATGTAAGCAATTTAACTTATAATAGCCTCAAAAATAATAAAATAATTCAGAATAAATTTAATAAAAGGTATGCTGATCCAAAATTTCTAAATCACTAATACGAGAGATTGAATAGGTAGAAATATGTATCAAGTTCATTGGTAAATATACATGTCATACTTATTAGATGATAATTCTTCTGAAACTGATCTCCAGATTTGGCACAATCCCAGTCAAACCTATAGGCCTTTTTGGAGAAATTACAAAGCTGATTCTAATTTTTTTTTTTAAATGCAGAAGTCCTAGAATAGCCAGAGCATGTTTTAGAAAGAAGAATAAAGTTGGAAAACTTTCCAAATTTCAAGACATATTGTAAAGCTACACTAAACAGTACAGTAAACTTACTGGCATGAAGAAGACATATATATCAGTGAAACAGAATAAATAATTTAGAAATATATCCTGCCTTACATGGCCAAAGTTGCCAAAATATTTCAATAAGGAAATCAATGTCTTTATAAAGATGGTACTATTAAAATTGGATATTAAATGGAGAATATGAACTTCAGAATTACCTCACACCATATCCTCAAATTAACTCAACATGTATTTTATACATAATGTAAATATAAAATGTATAAAGCTTACTGAATAGGAAAAATTTTTAATAATCTTACTATAGCTAAAAATTTTTTAGATAAGAAAAGGATGGATGAAAATGGAAAAAAATAGTAAGTTGGACTTCATGAAATTAAGACTTTTGCAACTTAAAACATAGCATCAAAAAATGAAAAGGCAAACCACAGATTGGGACAGAATAATTTTAAATATGTCTGATAAAGAACTTTCATCTAGAATGTACACATAACTAAAAAACTAAATAACAAAACACAAATAACTCATTTAACGTAATATTTTGACCTAAATGGGCCAAATATTTGTACAGATATTTTAATTTAAAAAGAGATGATGTCCAATACACAAATGAAAAGATACTTAACGTTACCCGTCATCAGGGAAATGCAAGTTAAAACCACATTGAGGTACCACTGTACACCCACTGGAGTGGCTGACACGAGCAGAACTGACCATACCACATGATGTGAAGAATTGCTATTCACACCTGGCTAGTGGGACTTCAAAATGGTACAGACATTTTGGAAAGCAGTTTGGCAGTTTCTTTTAATGTTAAACTTAGTACTGATCATATAGCCAAATAATTCCACTGCGACTCAAAATAAATAAAAACATATCCGTACCAAGCCTCATCCTTGAAGTTCATAGCAGATGTGTCCATCAACTTGTAAATGGATAAACCAGTTGTAGATGGAGTACCACTCAACAATAAAAAGGAGCAAACTGATACAACAGCAATATAAATGAATATCAAAAGCATTATGCTCAGTGAAAGAAGCTAGACATGAAAGACACCAATGTATCATTCCACTAATAGGATACTCTAGAAAATGCAAACTGTAGAAACAGAAGCAGATTAGTGGTTGCCTGTGTTCAGGAATGGAGAAAAGATCAAATGCAAAACAGCAAAAGAAAACGTTTTGTGATGATGCAGATTTTCTGTATCTTGATCATGATTGTGGTCAAATGATGATATTCATCTGCCATAACCCATTAAATTGCACATTGAAAAGGGTGAATTTTACTGTGTGTACATTATACTTAAATGGAGCTGTAAATATGTTTGGAGCTTATCTGTGAACATTAGTTGCAGAGCAGGAGTTACTTTTATAGAGTGGAAATCTGCTGAGTGCCAACTTGAGAAGGGTTGAAAAAAATTAGAACCTTCTTCCAACACATTTCAGTTAGAACACTCTTAGGATGTCGTTACAGCTGCGCTCTATATTGGAGTCTCTGATGAAGTCACATGTCTGACGATCTCAGCATGCCTTTAATCAACAGAATATACACGTGTTTTCTTTTATTACTATAAAGGATATACCAAACAACTTTTTCAAGACTTTACTTCAAAAAGGCACGTAGTTTTGCAACATTTTTGGTAAGTCTTTAATTATTTCAAAATGAAAAATTGAAAATAAAATGCAATTATTTACTCAGGCCCCCCAAAAAAAGGTCTGTACGGGGAATGCATGTGGTGTGTGTGTGTGTGTGTGTGTAAGTGTGTGATTTGAAGAATTGAAAAAATTTTAGTGGGGTTTTGTAGCATCACTTTGATAGCATCCTGTAATTTTGTATTGTGTTTGAAATAAAAATAAAGTGAATACACTGATAAAAGAATTTGAAAAGAATTTGCATTATTGCCTAAATTATGTGAGGTTTCCACAGTGGCATGAATCGAGCATCTTTAACCTACATAACAATATATCAGAAGTATTAGGTAAAAAATAAGTAAACTAGTATAACAAAGTTAAATATTTCTAAAGGAAAATTATAGCTTTATTTTTTTTTCCTGAAATGTTTTGAGGAGATATTTACACCAAAAGATATTATCACTGATCAATGAAACTTTTTCAGAATTTGCTTGTGTCCCACCAATATTTGATTACATAGTGCTTCTGTGAGTTCCATTTCATTAATTTAGCTTTGACAGGAGAGAAGGCAATGGCTCTGCAGCCTCTCTCGGTGTGGCATGATCCTGGTTCCGCTGGCTGATCTCTATTAGAACCATGGCCTTAATCATGCCTTTCATGCTTCTAACTTGATTTGCATTTGTTGTGTGATCCAAATTTATTCTCTCGTTTAGTCGCTTCCACCCATAGAAAAGCAGGTCTTTTTCATTTCTCCTTCACCATTGCCCCCATTTTTTCTTCTTGTCCTCCCATGATGAAAAACAAGACAGAAAACAAACTATAACAACAACAGACACCTTTTGTCTGTGGTCACCAATGCATTGTAGCACTAAACTTTGTTCAAAATCTCTAGATCTGACCTCTATATCTGCTGTTCCCAGAGTTTTTCAATGTGTTCTCTAGACTGCTGTGACCCACTGACAGAAAGTCTAGCTATATTTAATTGAAAGTTATTACTGTCTGATATGGTTTGGCTGTGTCCCCACTGAAATCTCATCTTGCACTGTAGCTCCCATAATTCACATGTTGTGGGAGGGACCCAGTGAGAGGTAAGTGGATCATGGGGGCAGTTTTCCCCACACTGTTCTAGTGGTAGTGAATAAGTCTCATGAGATCTGATGGTTTTATAAGGGGAAACCCCTTTCGCCTTTCACTTGGTTCTCATTTGCTGTCTGCCTGCTGCCATGTAAGATGCGCCTTTCGCCTTCTGCCATAACTGTGAGGCCTCCTCAGCCATGTGGAACTGTGAATTCATTAAACCTCTTTTTCTTTATAAATGACCCAGTCTTGGGTATGTCTTTATCAGCAGCATGAAAATTGACTAATACACTCACTGTCCATGAATGATACTCTGTTAGCCCATTTGCATTGTTATAAAGAAATACCTGAGGCTGGGTAATTTATAAAGAAATGCGGTTTATTTGGCTCTTTGTTGTGAAGGCTGTACATGAAGCATAGTACTGGCACCTGCTTCCAGGGAGGGCCTCAGGAACCTTCCAATCATGGTGGAAGGTGAAGGGAAACCAGCATATCACATGGTGAGAGAGGAAGCAAGAGAGACAGGGAGGAGGTGTCAGTCTCTTTTAAACAACCAGATATCGCATGAACTCACAGGGTAAGAACTCATTCATTACCAAGAGGACAGCACCAAGCCATTCAGGAGGCATCTATCTCCAACATTGGGGATCACATTTTAACGTGAGATTTGAAGGGGACAAACATCCAAACTATGTCAGATACCAAAGCTGACAATGCTTAGGATCTTTAGCTGTTCCAGGTTCTGGGAAAAGGGAGAGAGTTAGCTTCCCTCGTCTATGCTGTGCTACTCCATATTATATTAGTAATTATTGTTCTCTAAAGGTTCTTAAAAGCAAATAAACAAATGCAAGGCAAAACATATAAAAGGCAAGGCAAAACATACGAAATGCAAGGCAAATGCATTAAAAAACTTTTGAGTGTTAATACATAGATTTTATTTTATCTTTTTAATTTCTTTTGCTTAACCAAATAGATTATGTAGTTTTGATTAACTGGCCATGAAATAGCTCTGCCTACATAGAATTTCCCATGAATAATTGGTTGTGGAGACTTTTGTGTGTGACCCAAATCCTCCCTCAAAACTGAAGTTTGCCCAGCTATTGGGAGTGTTGGCAAATCATGCCTCTCAGCTGATTCTCTCTAGAATTTATTCTCAGGAGATCTAATTAATAACTTGTCAAGCTGATGTCCATCCTTGGGGACAACTCGTATCTGAAGAATGGCCAGTGAAAGGTATTAAAACTCTATACTCCTGCCTCAATTTAGGGCAACTCTGAAGGGTCACCCCTGCTTCTCAGCTCCCCCTTGAGATTAGCTGAGGTATTTGTTGTGACTGCCTCACATCTCAACTCCCTTTGTCCAATTCAGCTTTTTCGCCACAGTTGTTGGCTCCTAGGATTTTACCCAGTTAAATGTTCTCTACACAAATCTCTATCTCAAATCTGCTTTACAGGGAATGTGGCCTCAGACAGGTTTTCATTAGGTTCTGGACGTAACTCTCATTAGTCATTGATATGATTCGGCTGTGTCTCCACCCGAATCTCACCTTGATTGTAATTATCCCCGCATGTCAAGGATGGAGTCAGGTGGAGATCATTGAATCATAGGGGCGGGTTCCCCCTACTGTTCTCCTGGTAGCGAATAAGTCTCACGAGATCTGATGCTTTTAAAATGGGAGTTTCCCTACACAAGCTTTCTCCTCTGCTACCATTTAAGATGTGCCTTTGCTTCTTTTTTGCCTTCTGCCGTGACTGTGAGGCCTCCCCAGCCATGTGGAATTGTGAGTTCCTTAAACCTCTTTCCTTTCTAAATTACCCGGTCTTGGGTATGACTTTATTAGCAGCATGAGAACAAACTAGTGCAGTCTGTTCTATAAGCCCAAGTCGGATCACAGAGTCCCGGTTTCCGTTTTTTTTTTCTAGCCCATATTTCTACTAAAACTTGACTCATATAGACTTAAAACAAAATAATTAAGCATGGCTAGTATTTATTTAATATTTTATACGTGTCAGGTACTGTATTTTGTAACTTATCTTTTAATAATCTTTCCAAATCTCTAAAAGGAGAATTCTGCTCTTTTATAGAGAAAATAAGGATGGCTCAATCTTTTGATTTTTATTACAAGCTTTATTTTGTATAACATATAATAAACTAAAAATATTGAAAGTTTAGAAACCATCAGCACACAATCCAGGTGATGGAAATATACTTCACCTCCAGTTTCCTGATGCCTCTTTATAATACATTTCTCTGGCCCCTCATTCCTGGCCCTTAAAAACCACCAAACTGCTTTCTGTCACTGGACAGTAATTTATACAGTCAAAAAATGTATATAAATAAAATTTTACACTATGCACTTTTTTGTCTGACATTTTATGTTTTTTTCTCTGCATGTTTTACCTCTAGAGTCTGCCTTGTTTCACTTAGTATAGTTATTTTGAGATTCATTCATGTTATAGTATGTATCCATAATTAATTCGGATAAAGCAAGTTAATTCATTAATGTATTGATTGATATTTAGACTGTTTCTAGTTTGGGCTATTATGAATACATGTGCTATGAACATTTGTGTTGATATCATTATATGAACACCTACTTTTATCTCTCTTGGGTAAATACCCAGGAGTGCAATGGCTGAGTCTTACGGCAGAAGTATGTTTAACTTTTTAAGGGACTCTTAAACTGTTTTTCAAAGGTTACACTTTTTTGTATTCCCATCAGCAGTGTATGAGAGTTTCAGCTTCTCCACATCCAAGCCAGTGCTTGGCTGTTATCAGTCATGCTAATCTTAGCTATTTAAAAATAGATAGTGGCGTCTCATTTTGGTTTTAATTTGCATTGCCCTAAGCATTAATTATGTTGAGCATATGTGCTTATTTACCAAACAAATGTCTACTTTGTAATGTCTGTTCCAGTCTTTCACCCAAGTTTTAAATGGGGTTGTTTGTTTTTCATTATTAAATTTTGAGCTTTTAAAATATATTTTTGATGCAAGCCTTTCATCAGATATATGAATTGCAAATATTTTCTCCCAGCCTGCAGCTTGTCTTTTCAGTCTCTTAATAGATTCTTTTGAAGAGCAGATTCTTTTTTTTAAATTGGATGAGTTCTTCTTATCAATATATTATTATATAAATCATGCTGTGGGGTCATATCAAAGAAAGCTTTGCCTGACTCAAAGTCCCAAATGTTTTCACATCTTCCCTCTCCTCTCCTTTGGGAACTGAGATTACACGTAAATTCAGTTACTTGAAATTTACTGTCTACTATTGCTCTGTTCATGTTTTTTAAAAATTTATTTTCTCTCTCTATTTTATTTTGAGAGGTGTCTATCTTTTCTTCTTTAATGACTAATGTGCTATCAGCCTACCATGTAGCTGGGACTACAGCCGCATGCTACTATGCCCCGCTAATTTTTGTATTTTTAGTAGAGATGGGATTTCACCATATTGGTCAGGCTGGTCCTGAACTCCTGACTTCGTGATCCACCTGCCTCGGCCTCGCAAAATGCTGAGATTACAGGCGTGAGCCACTGCGCCCAGCCTCCTTTAGTGTATCTTGCATGTCTCTATTTTAGAACATATAGAATACTGTTTCAATAAGCATTTGAATGTTCTTAACTGATAACTCTGGCACCTTGATTTACTCTGGATCAGTTCTGACTCAGTGATTTTTCTCCTTATTATGAGCCACGTTCTTCTGTCTTTTGTTGTTACTGTTGTGTCTCTGCTAAACTGTGTCTGGATGTCAGATATGGTGACTTTTATCTTATTGAGTGCTGGAAGTATATATAAATATTCTTGATCTTTGTATTGGTATGTATTTAAGTTTAGTTGGAAAGAGTTTGACTCTTTTTGGTCTTGCTTTAAAAATTCATTAGGTGGGATCAGACCAGTTCTCATTTTAGAGCTAATCACTCCCAACTAGTGAGGCAAGATCCTTCTGGGTATCCCTGGGAATCTTGAGGTGTTTCTGGTTTGGCTGATAAAATAAGCACTATTACTGGACCTTGGTGAGCATGTGTACTGTTACTTTTCATCTTATCTGGGTGTTGTTTCCCCAACCGTAGGTACTTTTCTCTAGGCCTGTCCTAACAATTACTTAGCTATGTACTTTAGGGGGACCCTTTGCAGAGCTCTGGAGTTCTCTTTCTGTGCAGCCCCTTCTTCTCGGAAACCTTGTCCTGAGAGCTCATGTCAACATGGTTTCTGTGGACTCTCAGCTCTGTCCCCTCAGCTCAGGGAGAACGATGGGCTCCTCTTGGGCTTTTCTCCTGCAGTAGTGGGCTGGAAAACTTTCTCCAGGCATAAATTAGGGCAGTTGATAGGCTCACCTTGTTTGAGACTGACTTTACAGGGTCTTGCAAACTTTTGTGGCATACATTTTGGCCATTTTTTTGGTTGTTTCAGGAGGGAGAGAAAGTCTAGTTCTTGTTACTCCATCATGGTCATTGCAGAAGTCAAACTAACTGATATTTCTCAATACAGTCTGTTGCTACACATTGAACTTGCTTAAGATAATTTTTAGATGGCACAGAACTTTCTGTCCATTGAATGAGACTCTCTGCTTATTTTGCAAGTGCTCATTTGTATGGAGACATTTGTATGGAGAAACTTCAAAAAGTTTGTGGAAAAATGAAGTTAAAAGATAAACATTGAAAATGTGATCTTCGGTTTTCATCCCTAAAGAACTGACGGTCCTGGGAACTTAACAATGCCAATGCAGTCTCTTATACATTATTAACTTAAGAAAAATGGGTGCCCTTTCCACATTTGTTGAGATTGGGAAACAAAAAGAAGTCAGAAGGAGCCAAATCAGAGCTGTAAGGTGTATGCCTGACAATTTCCCATTGAGACTCTCACAAAATTGCCTTTGCTTGATGACAGGAATGAGCAGAAACATTGTGGTGTTAGAGGACTGTCTGCTAAAGCTTTCCCAGGTATTTTGCCCTAAAACTTTGGCTAACTTATTCAAAACACTCTCATGATATGCAGATATTATTGTTCTCTGACCTTCCACAAAGTCAACAAGCAAAATGCCTGGAATGTCCCCAAAAAACTGTTGCCGTGACCTTTGCTCTTGAGTGATCCCCTTTAGCTTTGACTGGACCACTTCCACCTTTGGTAGCCATTGCTTTGATTGTGTTTTGCCCTCAGGATCATACTGGGAAAGCCATGTTTTATCTTCTGTTACAATTCTTCAAAGAAATCCTTCAGGATCTTGACCCTAGTTCTTTAAAATTTCCATTGAGAGCTCTCCTCTTGTCTGCAGCTGATCTGAGCACAACACTTTTGGCACCCATGCAGTGGAAAGTTGGTTCAACTTTAATTTTTTAGTCAGAACTGTGTAAGCTGAACCAATTAAGATGTCTATGATGTTGGCTATTGTTTGTGCTGTTGATTATCAGTCCTCTTCAATTAGGGCACAAACAAGATTAATTTTTTTCCTTGCAAATTGATATGGATGATCTGTCCCTGTGGACTTCATCTTCCACATCATCTCGTTTCTTCTTTAAAAAAGCTGTCCGCTTGTGAACTACTGATTTCTTTGGTGCATTGTCCCCTCAAGCTTCTTGTAAAGCATCAGTGATTTCACCATTCTTTCACTCAAGCTTCATCATAATCTAATGTTTGTTCTTGCTTCAATTTTAGCAGAATTTACATTGCTCTGCTAGGGGCTCTTTTCAAACTAATGTCTACTCCTTCTTACTGTCTCAAACTAGATCCTGTTCAAACATGCTATAATAAATTAGTATGAGTTTATTTTGCTGCCAAAATTGAAACCTTTGCATAGTTTTTTTCATAATATGCATTTTCCATGAACTTTTTAAGGCCTCTCATGTATCCACAGGTAGAGTGCCTTACCTATTCTGACTTCAGTCAATTATTCAAGACCTTTCCTTGTCAGTGATACATTAGAAAGGTAGAGTATTGAAAAATAAGAGTAGCTTCTGCTGATTAAGAAATACTATATCTTTTTCTACTTCTTTCTTTTTTTTTTTCTTTCTTTTTTTTTTTTTTTGAGACAGCATCTTTCTCTGTCACCCAGGCTGGAGTGCAGTGGTGTGATCTCAGCTCACTGCAACCTCTGCCTCCCAGGGTCAAGTGATTCTCCTGCCTCAGCCTCCCGAGTAGCTGGGACTATAGGTGCCTGCCACCACACCCAGCTAATTTTTGTATTTTTAGTGGAGACAAGGTTTCACCATATTGGCCAGGCTGGTCTTGAACTCCTGACCTTGTGATCTGCCTGACTCGGCCTCCCAAAGCGCTGGGATTACAGTCATGAGCCACCGTACCTAGCTTTCTACTTCTTTCTTATTATTTTCCTCCTCTCTCATTCCTATATTCTCTCCTTTCTCCTACTTTCCTCCCCACTCCCTGTTTCCTTCCTTTCATCTTTCCTATTTTCAAGACTTAATATTTCTTGAACCTCCGATGTTATCATAGTATGTTATTTGTTTAATTTTCACATAACAATAATAGTTTAAATACAAATAATATTTATTTTCATCCCCATGTTATCAGTATAACAGTAAAGATGTGGAGAGGCCAGCTGGGCATGGTGGCTCAAGCCTGTAATCCCAGGACATTGGGAGGCCGAGGTGGGTGGATCACGAGGTCAGGAGATCGAGACCATCCTGGCTAACACGGTGAAACCCCATCTCTACTAAAAAATAGAAAAAATTAGCTGGGCGTGGTGGCGCGTGCCTGTAGTCCCAGCTACTCGGGAGGCTGAGGCAGGAGAATAGTGTGAACCCGGGAGGCAGAACTTGCAGTGAGCCAAGATCACGCCACTGCACTCCAGCCTGGGTGACAGAGCGAGACTCTGTCTCAAAAAATAAATAAATAAATGAATGAAAATAAAATTTAAAAAATGATGTGGAGAGGCCAAACCAATGGCTCTTATATCCACGTTCTTTCTTCTAAATGATTTCACCTTAGTTTTGGTCTGCATCTCTAACCATAGCTAGTTGCAGCAGGACTTCTATCTGGCCTTGCTGCTCTCATTTTTGGACCTCCTCACTGAAATCAAATTGATCTTTCTAAAATGCAAACCTGGTCTTAGTATTTTATTACTTAAAACCCATTGGTGGCTTTCCATGATTTATGGAATAAAGTCAAAATTCCTGTTTTTGCCCATGTTTCTGTGTGCCTCTCATCCCTACATTTACTGATTCCTGTGTGCCATAAATTGCCAGTTGTCCAGAGTTCATTCTCTTTTTGTACTTGGGAGGACTTCTGCATCCTGCAACTTTTCCCCTGAAACGTGCTTGGAAAATACCTACTCATTTTTTTCAGATTCAGGTTAGCTTTTTACTTCAGTTTCTTTTCCTGAAGCTTATACTGACTGCTCCATATGGCTTTGGGGATTAGCTACTCATTCCTTTGTGCCCTTTGTAGATACACATTTATCATGGAGTCTTTTTTTTTTTTTTTTTTGAGACAGAGTCTCACTCTGTCACCAGGCTGGAGTGCAGTGGTGTGATCTCAGCTCACTGCAACCTTTACCTTCCAGGTTCAACTGATTCTCTTGCCTCAGCCTCCCAAGTAACTACAGGCGTGCACCACCGTGCCCAGCTAATTTTTGTATTTTTAGTAGAGACGGGGTTTCACTATGTTGGCCAGGATGGTCTCGATCTCTTGACCTCGTGATCTGCCCACGTTGGCCTCCCAAAGTGCTGGGATTACAGGCATGAACCACCGCTCCCAATCAGTCATGCAGTCTTTATACTTACTTGTTTACTTGCCTGTGAGCTCACTGAATGCAGGGACTATTTCCTTGTTGCTCTAGCACCTACACCAGTACCTGGTATCCAGAAGCTGTATGCTAAATGTTTGTTGAGTGGCTGTTTGACTGAATGATTGTACTCCTAATTAGTAGATAGAAAGCCATGAACTTCCCAGTTCATCATTCTTTGTGCTCAATTCTGGTTTCTTTATTGTGTTCAAAAGAGTTCCTTAGTGACATAAAACTATGGAGCTAGTATGTCAGCTCATTTAAGCAATGATTGGTTTATGTATATAAGAGGCTTCAATAATTATATATTTTTATTTCAGTTTCAATAAATGATCAATTTATTAATTTTCTCTGTTTTGGCTTATTGTTCACATTTAATATCAAATAAAAGTGTTTTACTTAAAATTATTCATGCCAATTATGACAGTTAGGTGAATATTACTTTGATTTACATTCCAGTAGTAGTTTTGGTTGAACCCTGAATATGCTAAGACGTCCCTTTTCTTTTTTCTTATGAACAGGCTACTGTGTTTACATATATTATTAAAATCTTCTTTGAAAATACGAAGAGTGTTACATTTCTTATATTTAGTTCTCTGTGCTTCAGAATTCCTGTGATACTTGCACTTAAGTCCTTCTGAGCAGTTGATGTTGATATTTATGTGGTTAATTTCATGAAACGTGGTGGTTTTCATTTCTATCATTAATTTATACAGGAGATAGACTGTTTTCCAGGTGTAAGCTCAGTCATATAATTAGAAAATTTATAAGCAGAAAGGAGTTATTTGGTCTAACCCATTTATTCTACAGATAGAGAAATTAGAGTCCAGAAACTCTGTCTTCTTTAAAGTCTTACAGGTATTTAAGAAAAAAGAATAGACTTGAGGTTTCTGTGCTCTGAACCCAGTGATCTTGACACTGTAATGATCTTCATCCATATTATTCACAGAAGTAAATATAATCACATATTAAATAAGAAACAAAAATACTAAGGAGATATTATACTGAAAAATGAAATAATATTATCTTAATTATTTTGATCAGATTCAATCTATAGCAGCTTGAAGGCTAATAATTCCAATGATTCTCTGAATAAACCATTTTTCTAATAAGATTACAGGTTTTAGTAATCTAATTATTTTGACTGATGCAAATGTTACCCCGCCAGTCTGAAAAATGTGTTTATTTATATGTCATAAAGAATAATTTATTCCAAAAAGGCTAATTTTCAAAATATATGTATCTTCTGAAACTGTATCTATTTTTTCCCCACGTTTTCTAAATATATTTTAGAGGGCATTTGTAGATTTTCATGGTGCTGAAAAATTAAGGTATAATGGTCTCATGAAGGAGAATAATGTCATTTAGACATTGTAATTTTGGAGGATCACAATACTTTTTGGAATGTGGTTGTTGCAGCACTGGTCACTTATACTAATTATATAATAACATACTATACTAATGCAATAATATACCATATGAAATTATTCAGTGGTAAATTTGTCTTAAATCCTCTAGAATACTGCAAAGAACTAGTTTATATAAGAAAGAGTACCATAGCAGATGTGAACACAATATTTCCTATTTTTTTCTTCTTTTTTATTTTTTTGAAGACAAGTTCTCACTCTGTTGCCCAGACTGGAGTTCAGTGCCATGTTCATAGTTCACTGCAACCTCAAACTCCCAAGCTCAAGTGATCCTCTTGATTCAGCCTCTGAAGTAGCTGTGCCTATAGGTGTGCACCACCACACCGGCTAAGTTTTAAAATTTTTTATAGATATGTTGCCCAAGCTGGTCTCAAATTCTTGAGCTCAAGAGATCTTCTCACCTTGGCCTCCCAGAGTGTTGGGATTACAGGCATGAGCCACCATACTCAGCCAATATTTCTTTTGTAAAAGACATTTTCTAACATACTTCTCATTTTAACTAACATAATATTCAAAGTGTAGATCTGAGAAAGGGATAGTGCCTGCAGATCTGGGATCCTACATGCTAATATTATGGGATGCATTCAGATTTGATCAGCAGATATTCCATTTATTCTAGAACACCACCAGCAGAAGAATGTAATTACGTCTATCACTAAAACTTTGTGTCAATACAGACTACTGTATTTGTTATCATAGGTGGTCCTTGGATGGCAGCCTTAAGCAATTTTAAACCTAGACAGGTGATGTACTTTTTCTTCTTGGATAATTTTCATGGTTTTATCTAATTTGGTTGTAACTAATGTGTTTAATATGGCTTGCTTGTTTTTTAAAAAGTTGTTCAGTATCCTTAGAACTCAGTGCTGATTTCTTTTTCTAGCAGGCCTTTTATATAGGACATCTCACTTTCTCCTGGCTCTCTACTACTAGCATGAGGTCTCTGAAAAATCAAGACAGCAAAATAATTTGTTATAGAACAGCCTATGTAGAGGGACAGGGGAGGAGTCATATTCCAAGAGGGAAAGACCTTTGAGCCAGGCTCAATTTGTAGAGGCCGTTGAATGAAAATGAGAGAGAGAGAATGCACACTTTACTGCACTATTAAAGCAAAATTCTGACAATAACTTCTAAAAATGATTCAACTCTTATACACTGAGAATATGACAGACCTTCCAAAAGTATAATTTCTTACATGAACGTCCAGGTATATAAGGAAAAATAACTATTTCATACCAATATCTCCAGCCGCCTTTATTGTTGGTTCACCACATAGGTTTTTATCAGAATCGCAGAACATTAATTTTTTAAATTAGCTACCATTACAACTAGCTTGAGAAGAACTTTCTTTTTAATAATTCGACCCAGATGCATTCTAGATACTCCAGTGTTACGAATCGATGGCTTCATGAGGAGCCGCTGTTGACTCATGCTATCTCTGGACACACTGACAGGAAATGTTTTCTTACACCTGTTTTCCTCCTGCTTTTCCTTGGTAGGACTTAGTTCCTTGGCATAGTTCAGTATCAATGGCAGTCATAGAGAAGTGTTACAGAAACCCAGCTTATTCCAACTTGTGAATTATTTGGCACCCAGGAACCAGGTCTTACAATCTTCAACCCACTTTTTCTTAACATGGCCCCTTTTCTGAAATGTTTATTTATATATGATGTAGGCCTGGGGAAAGGACATGGACTTTCAAAGAAAATATTCTCCAATAGATCTGTCAACTCCAGAGAACCTTCTGACTAAATCTGAAAGAATTCCACTGTGCTCTGATAACATCCTTTAATAATGAAGGAAAAGATATTTTTCCCCCAGGAGGATTTTGTAGTGAAAAGATGGCATAATTTTTTTTAAAAATGTTGTTTATAATCTCATTTGTTTTTTCATTTGTGGGGTGTGTCTTAAATCCTAAATGGTACATCCTTTTTAAAATACTTCTAGTAATAAAATGTTTCTGAAGTTATGTTGTAAGTATCATTGGACTATGTTTAATAATGTTAAGTTGATCCCACTTCCCCTGAAATTATATACATAAATGCTGAAAGTATAAATTTACATATACAACTTCATGGAACATTTTTCTTCCAAGTGTGCATTTGCTAGAATTTGCATTGAAAGGTTTTGGAAGGAGCCTGTTGGTATGAATCCTGTGTGAGCAACACTCAGATTTGTTGCATACTGAACAGCATGCTAAATCTCACTTCACAATCTTAGATTTCTCATCTACCATCTTGAGCTGAATTTAAAATGTAACTGCAGTTTATTATGTCACCTGTTCGTCAAACACTGATGCAAAGCTTAGTTTTCAGTGTGAAGAACCCATGACTAGAGAAGGGAAGAAGAAAGGGTCAAGCAGACCTCATTGAAGAGTGTATGGGCAAGAAAACACATCAGATGTCTTGATAGGTTTTTTAAAGTCCTGTTAGACTTGTCATGATTTCCAAAACACTAAATGCCATCTAGTATTTTGGACCCTCCAAAATTACAGTAGAATATTATTATGGGTCATCTTAATTGGAAATATACAGGGAAATCCTGATGATTAATGTAGACTAGTGATAGCTCTCACACATTTATATAACCTATGTTGAAAAGAAAGAAGAAAGGCAGGAAGGAAAGAAGGAAAAAGAGCGGAGAGAGAGGAACAAGAAAACACGTGGATTTGTGGAAATGAAAATTTTTAAATTACTAATTTGCAAGAATGGGTAAGAAAAATACCGAGTATGAACATAAATGCTTTCAATTCCGTTTGTCTCTTAATCCTTCTCAGTCCGTGGCCAGTTTTGAAACTTGGTGTAACTTCCTTCCTTTATTCCTCCCTCCCTTGCTCCCTCCATCCCTTCTTGCCAGCCTCCTTCCCTTCCTCTCTCCTTGAGTTTCCTTCTTCTTTCTTGTTCCCTCCCTCCCTCCCTCTCTCTTTTTTCCCCTTAGTTTCCCCGGAAGCACATATACCAGCCATTTGAATGCTTTCTGCTCATAGATACTGCCAAGCCCCCTCACCCAGACTGCTGAATAGATTTGGTAGAATGGAATGAGAAACATAGACTTTGTGTCTGTGGCGGCCACCTCTGATGTTGCAGACTTTTGCCGTGATTATGCACTCCAGCCGAGGGACGCTAGAGAGGTTGAAATTTCAACTGTGGGATTTGCCATTTTGGAATTTGCAGAAATGTACTGGATATGCTAACAGCAGCCTGGCTAGCCTCCACTTCACAAGGAAGTATTTAAATATACACGTGTAATATGAAGAAAATTGCATTAGATCATAAGGGATGAATTATTTTGTAAATGACTATACCATCAAATACCATACCTGATATCAATCATCTTCATCAGACAGTATCTGTGTATGTAAGTAGATAAACAAAAAAGCAGGAGTTTATTTCTCTCTAATGTATCCTCGACTCTCTAGCAGTGACCTCTGAAATGTCTCTTCTGATCCAGACTTGTTTGAATCATGTGCAACATTTTAGATTTGTCTTCTCTCTGCAAGTTTTTTTTGTTAAGTACCATAACATATTGAACCAAATAGTTTTGCTTGCTTTCTATTGATGACACATGATTTTGGCTTTTATCTTCAGTGGAAAATCAATGTGTCACACGGAGTTCACTAAGAAAAAGGTATGGGGCCTCTTTGTAATTCTTTGTCAGATGATTGCTTTATCTTGATTTATGCCTTCAAACTTTTTCCCATTCAGCAGAAAATATCGTGTCGCTATCTGTGAGAGCAAAGCGATCTATACCAATTTATGCTCTAAGTGTAGCCTCCTTCCAGAACTGCTTATGGAACATATCAACTCACTATAGATTAGGGACATAATGGATTCTTCTTTCTTAAAAGTGGCAGATTGACAATTTTAGTTCATATACAAGCTTTTATATTAACATTAAAACAATATTTCTATGTAAAGTAAAATATTGTAGTTGATTATTATTCGAGGGCCTCCCAGAATTTCAAGGTCTGAAAATAAATTCAGTGTTCCTGGTGGTAACAAAATTGCCCCTACTTCCTTGTATCAGGACTGCCATTTGGAACTGCTGGGGAAGCTCTTTTCAGAAATTATTTTCAAAACAGCATTGTTGCCTTTTGCCAAACTGAAATCTGGTTGTAAACTTTTGAAAACTAGTTCCTTGGAATGGAATTCAAGTTGTCTTCTAAGCAATTTTTTTTAACTCAAACATACATTCTATCTTGCTTTATTATGTCACTATTTGTGTAGGAAACATATTTCTATTTTTACCATTTTCAATTTATTTACATTTACATTTACATTTGTGTGTATATATATATACACACATACATACACTTTAAGTTCTGGGATACATTTGCAGAACTTGCAGTTTTGTGAAATAGGTATACATGTGCTGTCGTGGTTTGCTGCACCCATCAACTCGTCATCTACATTAAGTATTTCTCCTAATGCTATCCCTCCTCTTTCCTTCCTACCCACTGACAGGCCCCAGTGTGTGATGTTCCCCTCCCTGTGTCTATGTGTTCTCATTGTTCAACTCCCACTTATGAGTGAGAACATGTGGTGTTTGGTTTTCTGTTCTTGTGATAGTTTGCTGAGAATGATGGTTTCCAGCTTCATCCATGTCTCTGCAAAAGACATTAATCCATCCTTTTTTATAGCTGCATGGTATTCCATGGTGTATATGTGCCACATATTCTTTATCCAGTCTATCATTGATGGGCATTTGGGTTGGTTCCTAGTCTTTGCTCTTGTGAATAGTGCTGCAATAAACATATGTGTGAATGTGTCTTTATAGTAGAATGATTTATAATCCTTTGGATGTGTACCTAGTAATGAGACTGTTAGGTCAAATGATATTTCTAGTTCTGGATCCTTGAGGAATTGCTACACTGTCTTCCACAATGGTTGAACTAATTTACACTCCCACCAACAGTGTAAAAGCATTCCTATTTCTCCACATCCTCTCTAGCACCTGTTGTTTCCTGACTTTTTAATGATTGCCATTCTAACTGGCGCGAGATGGTATCTCATTGGACCAGGGGTGATGAGCTTTTTTTTTTTTTTTTTCTTCGAGACAGCCTCACTCTGTCACCCAGGGTGGAGTGCAGTGGCACAATTTCGGCTCACTGCAACCTCCACCTAATGGGTTCAAGCAATTCTCCTGCCTTAGCCTCTTGAGTAGCTGGGATTACAGATATATACCACCACGCCTGGCTAAAGTTTTTTTGTGTGTTTTTGGTAGAGACAGAGTTTCACCATAGTGGCCAGGCAAGTCTCAAACTCCTGACCTTGTGATCCACTCGCCTTGGCCTCCCAAAGTGATGGGATTACAGGCGTGAGCCACCACGCCCAGCCTATGATGAGCTTTTTCTCATGTGTTTATTGGCCGCATAAATGTCTTCTTTTGAGAAGTGTCTGTTCATATCCTTTTCCCACTTTTTGATGGGGTTGTTTTTTTCTTGTAAATTTGTTTAAGTTCCTTGTAGATTCTGGATATTAGCCCTTTGTTAGATGGATAGATTGCAAAAATTTTCTCCCACTCTGTAGGTTGTGTGTTCACTCCGATGATAGTGTCTTTTGCTGTGCAGAAGCTATCTTTAGTTTAATTAGATCCCATTTCTCAATTTTGGCTTTTGTTGCCACTGCTTTTGGTGTTTTAGTCGTGAAGTCTTTGCCTATGCCTATGTTCTGAATGGTATTGGCTAGGTTGTCTTCTAGAGTTTTTATGGTTTTAGATCTTATGTTTAAGTCTTTAATCCATCTTGAGTTAATTATTTTATAAGGTGTAAGGAAGGGGTCCACTTTCAGCTTTCTTCATTTGGCTAGCCAGTTTTCCCATCACCATTTATTAAATAGTCAATCTTTCCCCATTGTTTGTTTTCGTCAGGTGTGTCAGAGATATGTTGTATATTTCATGGTACAATGCCTTCTGTCAATGGGGAAAAATAACAAGCATATATGGGATGAATGAAGTCTGCTATGGTTAAGGTTGAGAATATTTACTGATCCTTGAGTTCAGTCTCCAGGAATGTTGGAAATAGAGAATGGAGATAATGGAGATAAAGAAAAGTTCTGAAAATGACACTTCCCATAGTGTCAAAATTGTGATCTATTGCAGAATTCTGTGATACATCAAAATCTCTGTTTATACTGAGGTTTGTTATTGTGTATGAGCATATCTTTATCAGGTGTAGGCTATTTCTATACTTTCATGTCTTTAAATCAATGTTTCTATTCACATATGTATATGTGCAAATAGAAGCATGTTAATATTATATATATATTTTCTGTCATTACCATGATTGCTATGATTATCATTAGCATGTATTATTAGTGTGACCGAAGTATCATCAGTATCAGTTTCTTTCTCACTGCAGTGCTCCTGTAATGCTTCATTTCTACAGAGCCAACCTACACCCACCGTTTCCCTGACTATAACTTTACCTAAAGTATAAGCCCTTATAAAGCCATGAAAGCCTACCAAGAATTGTCAAAGAAGCTAGGCAGCAGCCAGGCTCTGCCTTAGGAAAAGATTTTACTTTTTATTATCATGTGCAGTACTTAACTACTTGTTTTGACCTCTAAGATTTTGCTCTCCTATATTTCTATCCCCTGGCTTTCTGATATTTCATGTGATTATATTTGAAATTTTAACCTTGCTTTTCTTTTTGGAATCTCTGATATCTCTGCTGCCACAGGTAATGACAGGTTCCTCTCTAACTGTTGGTGTTATCCCTGGTCAGATTATTACTGATGACAGAAGTAGATGTTTTACGTGGATTCTCTCGATATCAGAAACAAATACAGATATCACAACTCAAAAATGACAGACTGATAACCATTATGAACTTAGATGCAACATTCTTAATACAATATTAGCAAATTGAGTCTAGGAATATTTAAAAATGATAATGTGTTTTAACCAAGTGGGGTTTATCTCAAGTTGGTTTCAACAACTGAAAATCTACCATGCTGACAGAAAAAAGAAAAATCACGTGACACTCTCAATAGATGCAAAAAAGGAATTTACAAAATGTAACACATTTTTTAAATTAAAAACTCCCAGCAAACTGAGGATAGAAAAGTACATTTTCAAACTGATTATGTGTTTACAAAAAATCTATAGCAAACATCTTACTTAAAATGGTGAAAGCCTTAATACTTTCTACATAAGATTATGAAAAATGCAATGATGTCCTCTCTCCCTAGTTCTTTAAAGTATTGCATTCAATATTAAATAAGTGGAAATATATACCAAGTTCATTGATAAATATTTAATACTTATGAGATGATAATTCTCCTGAAATTGATCTCTAGATTCAGTGGAATTCCCATGAAACCTTATAGGTCCTTTTGGATAAATTACAAAACTGATTCTAAAACAGGGAGAAAGAAAGAAGGGAAGGAAGGAGGAATGGACAGAAAGAAGAAAGAAATAAAGAGAAAAGAAAAGAAAATAAGAAATAAGTGACACCCAAGTTGGGAAGAAAGAAAAATACTATTCTCACGTGATGTCAACATATACATAGAAAATCCTTAGGCATCTGCAGAAGTGTGCTAGAGGTATGAAGTGAATTTAACAAAGTTGTAGGATGAAAGATCAATAAATAAAATCAATTGTGTTTCTATACACAATCAACACCAATTAGAAAATAAAATTATGTAAGCAATTTAACTTATAATAGCCTCAAAAATAATAAAATAATTCAGAATAAATTTAATAAAAGGTATGCTGATCCAAAATTTCTAAATCACTAATACGAGAGATTGAATAGGTAGAAATATGTATCAAGTTCATTGGTAAATATACATGTCATACTTATTAGATGATAATTCTTCTGAAACTGATCTCCAGATTTGGCACAATCCCAGTCAAACCTATAGGCCTTTTTGGAGAAATTACAAAGCTGATTCTAATTTTTTTTTTTAAATGCAGAAGTCCTAGAATAGCCAGAGCATGTTTTAGAAAGAAGAATAAAGTTGGAAAACTTTCCAAATTTCAAGACATATTGTAAAGCTACACTAAACAGTACAGTAAACTTACTGGCATGAAGAAGACATATATATCAGTGAAACAGAATAAATAATTTAGAAATATATCCTGCCTTACATGGCCAAAGTTGCCAAAATATTTCAATAAGGAAATCAATGTCTTTATAAAGATGGTACTATTAAAATTGGATATTAAATGGAGAATATGAACTTCAGAATTACCTCACACCATATCCTCAAATTAACTCAACATGTATTTTATACATAATGTAAATATAAAAAGTATAAAGCTTACTGAATAGGAAAAATTTTTAATAATCTTACTATAGCTAAAAATTTTTTAGATAAGAAAAGGATGGATGAAAATGGAAAAAAATAGTAAGTTGGACTTCATGAAATTAAGACTTTTGCAACTTAAAACATAGCATCAAAAAATGAAAAGGCAAACCACAGATTGGGACAGAATAATTTTAAATATGTCTGATAAAGAACTTTCATCTAGAATGTACACATAACTAAAAAACTAAATAACAAAACACAAATAACTCATTTAACGTAATATTTTGACCTAAATGGGCCAAATATTTGTACAGATATTTTAATTTAAAAAGAGATGGTGTCCAATACACAAATGAAAAGATACTTAACGTTACCCGTCATCAGGGAAATTCAAGTTAAAACCACATTGAGGTACCACTGTACACCCACTGGAGTGGCTGACACGAGCAGAACTGACCATACCACATGATGTGAAGAATTGCTATTCACACCTGGCTAGTGGGACTTCAAAATGGTACAGACATTTTGGAAAGCAGTTTGGCAGTTTCTTTTAATGTTAAACTTAGTACTGATCATATAGCCAAATAATTCCACTGCGACTCAAAATAAATAAAAACATATCCGTACCAAGCCTCATCCTTGAAGTTCATAGCAGATGTGTCCATCAACTTGTAAATGGATAAACCAGTTGTAGATGGAGTACCACTCAACAATAAAAAGGAGCAAACTGATACAACAGCAATATAAATGAATATCAAAAGCATTATGCTCAGTGAAAGAAGCTAGACATGAAAGACACCAATGTATCATTCCACTAATAGGATACTCTAGAAAATGCAAACTGTAGAAACAGAAGCAGATTAGTGGTTGCCTGTGTTCAGGAATGGAGAAAAGATCAAATGCAAAACAGCAAAAGAAAACGTTTTGTGATGATGCAGATTTTCTGTATCTTGATCATGATTGTGGTCAAATGATGATATTCATCTGCCATAACCCATTAAATTGCACATTGAAAAGGGTGAATTTTACTGTGTGTACATTATACTTAAATGGAGCTGTAAATATGTTTGGAGCTTATCTGTGAACATTAGTTGCAGAGCAGGAGTTACTTTTATAGAGTGGAAATCTGCTGAGTGCCAACTTGAGAAGGGTTGAAAAAAATTAGAACCTTCTTCCAACACATTTCAGTTAGAACACTCTTAGGATGTCGTTACAGCTGCGCTCTATATTGGAGTCTCTGATGAAATCACATGTCTGACGATCTCAGCATGCCTTTAATCAACAGAATATACACGTGTTTTCTTTTATTACTATAAAGGATATACCAAACAACTTTTTCAAGACTTTACTTCAAAAAGGCACGTAGTTTTGCAACATTTTTGGTAAGTCTTTAATTATTTCAAAATGAAAAATTGAAAATAAAATGCAATTATTTACTCAGGCCCCCCAAAAAAAGGTCTGTACGGGGAATGCATGTGGTGTGTGTGTGTGTGTGTGTGTGTAAGTGTGTGATTTGAAGAACTGAAAAAATTTTAGTGGGGTTTTGTAGCATCACTTTGATAGCATCCTGTAATTTTGTATTGTGTTTGAAATAAAAATAAAGTGAATACACTGATAAAAGAATTTGAAAAGAATTTGCATTATTGCCTAAATTATGTGTGGTTTCCACAGTGGCATGAATCGAGCATCTTTAACCTACATAACAATATATCAGAAGTATTAGGTAAAAAATAAGTAAACTAGTATAACAAAGTTAAATATTTCTAAAGGAAAATTATAGCTTTATTTTTTTTTCCTGAAATGTTTTGAGGAGATATTTACACCAAAAGATATTATCACTGATCAATGAAACTTTTTCAGAATTTGCTTGTGTCCCACCAATATTTGATTACATAGTGCTTCTGTGAGTTCCATTTCATTAATTTAGCTTTGACAGGAGAGAAGGCAATGGCTCTGCAGCCTCTCTCGGTGTGGCATGATCCTGGTTCCGCTGGCTGATCTCTATTAGAACCATGGCCTTAATCATGCCTTTCATGCTTCTAACTTGATTTGCATTTGTTGTGTGATCCAAATTTATTCTCTCGTTTAGTCGCTTCCACCCATAGAAAAGCAGGTCTTTTTCATTTCTCCTTCACCATTGCCCCCATTTTTTCTTCTTGTCCTCCCATGATGAAAAACAAGACAGAAAACAAACTATAACAACAACAGACACCTTTTGTCTGTGGTCACCAATGCATTGTAGCACTAAACTTTGTTCAAAATCTCTAGATCTGACCTCTATATCTGCTGTTCCCAGAGTTTTTCAATGTGTTCTCTAGACTGCTGTGACCCACTGACAGAAAGTCTAGCTATATTTAATTGAAAGTTATTACTGTCTGATATGGTTTGGCTGTGTCCCCACTGAAATCTCATCTTGCACTGTAGCTCCCATAATTCACATGTTGTGGGAGGGACCCAGTGAGAGGTAAGTGGATCATGGGGGCAGTTTTCCCCACACTGTTCTAGTGGTAGTGAATAAGTCTCATGAGATCTGATGGTTTTATAAGGGGAAACCCCTTTCGCCTTTCACTTGGTTCTCATTTGCTGTTTGCCTGCTGCCATGTAAGATGCGCCTTTCGCCTTCTGCCATAACTGTGAGGCCTCCTCAGCCATGTGGAACTGTGAATTCATTAAACCTCTTTTTCTTTATAAATGACCCAGTCTTGGGTATGTCTTTATCAGCAGCATGAAAATTGACTAATACACTCACTGTCCATGAATGATACTCTGTTAGCCCATTTGCATTGTTATAAAGAAATACCTGAGGCTGGGTAATTTATAAAGAAATGCGGTTTATTTGGCTCCTTGTTGTGAAGGCTGTACATGAAGCATAGTACTGGCACCTGCTTCCAGGGAGGGCCTCAGGAACCTTCCAATCATGGTGGAAGGTGAAGGGAAACCAGCATATCACATGGTGAGAGAGGAAGCAAGAGAGACAGGGAGGAGGTGTCAGTCTCTTTTGAACAACCAGATATCGCATGAACTCACAGGGTAAGAACTCATTCATTACCAAGAGGACAGCACCAAGCCATTCAGGAGGCATCTATCTCCAACATTGGGGATCACATTTTAACGTGAGATTTGAAGGGGACAAACATCCAAACTATGTCAGATACCAAAGCTGACAATGCTTAGGATCTTTAGCTGTTCCAGGTTCTGGGAAAAGGGAGAGAGTTAGCTTCCCTCGTCTATGCTGTGCTACTCCATATTATATTAGTAATTATTGTTCTCTAAAGGTTCTTAAAAGCAAATAAACAAATGCAAGGCAAAACATATAAAAGGCAAGGCAAAACATACGAAATGCAAGGCAAATGCATTAAAAAACTTTTGAGTGTTAATACATAGATTTTATTTTATCTTTTTAATTTCTTTTGCTTAACCAAATAGATTATGTAGTTTTGATTAACTGGCCATGAAATAGCTCTGCCTACATAGAATTTCCCATGAATAATTGGTTGTGGAGACTTTTGTGTGTGACCCAAATCCTCCCTCAAAACTGAAGTTTGCCCAGCTATTGGGAGTGTTGGCAAATCATGCCTCTCAGCTGATTCTCTCTAGAATTTATTCTCAGGAGATCTAATTAATAACTTGTCAAGCTGATGTCCATCCTTGGGGACAACTCGTATCTGAAGAATGGCCAGTGAAAGGTATTAAAACTCCATACTCCTGCCTCAATTTAGGGCAACTCTGAAGGGTCGCCCCAGCTTCTCAGCTCCCCCTTGAGATTAGCTGAGGTATTTGTTGTGACTGCCTCACATCTCAACTCCCTTTATCCAATTCAGCTTTTTCGCCACAGTTGTTGGTTCCTAGGATTTTACCCAGTTAAATATTCTCTACACAAATCTCTATCTCAAATCTGCTTTACAGGGAATGTGGCCTCAGACAGGTTTTCATTAGGTTCTGGACGTAACTCTCATTAGTCATTGATATGATTCGGCTGTGTCTCCACCCGAATCTCACCTTGATTGTAATTATCCCCGCATGTCAAGGATGGAGTCAGGTGGAGATCATTGAATCATAGGGGCGGGTTCCCCCTACTGTTCTCCTGGTAGCGAATAAGTCTCACGAGATCTGATGCTTTTAAAATGGGAGCTTCTCTACACAAGCTTTCTTCTCTGCTACCATTTAAGATGTGCCTTTGCTTCTTTTTTGCCTTCTGCCGTGACTATGAGGCCTCCCCAGCCATGTGGAATTGTGAGTTCCTTAAACCTCTTTCCTTTCTAAATTACCCGGTCTTGGGTATGACTTTATTAGCAGCATGAGAACAAACTAGTGCAGTCTGTTCTATAAGCCCAAGTCGGATCACAGAGTCCCGCTTTCTGTTTTTTTTTTCTAGCCCATATTTCTACTAAAACTTGACTCATATAGACTTAAAACAAAATAATTAAGCATGGCTAGTATTTATTTAATATTTTATACGTGTCAGGTACTGTATTTTGTAACTTATCTTTTAATAATCTTTCCAAATCTCTAAAAGGAGAACTCTGCTCTTTTATAGAGCACATAAGGATGGCTCTGAAAATGTTAGCATTAGGGGAAGTAGGGTGAGGGACATAGGGGGCACTTTGTGTTATTTGTGCATTTTGCTATCAATCTAAAATCAGGTCAAAATAAAAATTAAAAAATGGGTAGTAGAAGCAGGTTGTTAAGATTTTCAGTGTGACTCTAGAATTTTTTTGTTTGTTGTTTGTTTTGGAGTGTAGTGGTAAGATCTCTGCTCACTGCAACCTCCACTTCCCAGGCTCAAGCAATTCTCCTGCCTCAGTCTCCCAAGTAGCTGGGATTATAGGTGCCCGCCACCACACCCAGCTAAGTTTTCTATTTTTTTTTTTTTTTAGTAGAGATGGGGTTTCAGCATGTTGGCCAGTCCAGTCTCCTACTCCTGACTTCAAGTCATCCGCCCGCCTCAGCCTCCCGAAGTGCTGGGATTATAGGCATGAGCTCCCACTCCTGGCCCAAAGTTCATATTTTAACTACTAACCTAAATTATTTTAAAAACAAAAGCCTCCTTGGACTCAAACCAGGTCAGAGTGACATGATCATGTGCCTGTTTTGTGCAGGGTGAAGTGAGATTATTATCTAGGAAATAGCTGAAATGTCTTGTTGTGGGCATACATATTTCATATAAATTCTAAGCTTCATATTAGCACTTAGATTATAATTATCTAAAGAATAGAGAACAATTTCATATAATTTTCAGTGTATCAGGCGAATCAAAAGTATACATACAAGCATGCAGATGAATTTCAGTGAATATAGTGGTGACAATGCTCAACAGAATATGTGTCCCCCACCCAACCCTGCTTCTTGCTCTTTCACTGTCCTAAAGATAGAACAAAATGGTTCAGGCATCCAGCTTGTCCCCTCCACACTTCACACTTTTACTTAATAGCAGCTTATCTTTAACACTTTGTCATCTTTAAGATGTTGCTAATTCTTTCTGGTAGATCCCAGGACTGAGGATGAGGAAGAATGATTTTATTTAAATAAAGTTGCTTAATTAAAAAACCCTTTTTTTACTTTTAAAATATTTTCATTATTTTATAAAATTTTTCTGGGTACGTAGGAGGTTTATATATTTGTGGGGTACATGAGATGTTTTGATACAGGCATGCAGTGTGAAATAATCACGTCATGAGGAATGGGCTTTCCATCCCCTCAAGCATTTATCCTCTGAGTTAAAAACTATTCAATTGGCTGGGCACGGTGGCTCACGCCTGTAGTCCCAGCTCTTTGGGAGGCCGAGGTTGGCGGATCGCCTGAGGTCAGGAGTTTGAGACCAGCCTGGCCAACATGATGAAACCCCATCTCTACTAAAAATACAAAAATTAGCCGGGTGTGGTGGCGAGTGCCTGTCATCCCAGCTACTCGGGAGGCTGAGACAGGAGAATCATTTGAACCTGGGAGGTGGAGGTTACAGTGAGCCGAGATCATGCCATTGTACTCCAGCCTGAGTGACAAGAGTGAAACTCCATGTCAAAAACAAACAAAAATCAATTACATTCTTTAAGTTATTAAAATTAAACATTGTAAATGATTTTTTTTCCCAAAGCTTTTTCAAAGAAAAAAAAGTAGAAGCAAAGACACTTTCTACTGATTTCCAATATGGTGACTCTGTATTTCTAGCATGTGTTAAGGTGAAAAATTGATTTTATGTTTAATACAAAACATAGCATAATGTAATGAAAAGCAAGATTGTAATGATAAAGGAAAATAACACTAGTGCTAATTTTTTTCAATTTGAAGCATTGGATTAAAATGAATTAGGTTATATTCCAACATGTTTATATTGAATTTCTTTTTTCTCCAATTGGTTTCTTTTTATTAATGGGTGAGTGTTGCATTTGTATAAGGTTTCCCTATTATATTCAATTGTTTTGAGATGCTTTTAATTTGAAGTTTTTATGTTTTCTTTTTGATGTATACATGTTATGCTTTTATGCTGAATTTGATAATTGGTGCTGTATATGCAAAGCAAATGTAATTTCCCAGCTTTTATTTTTTAAAGCCCTGGGAAGCAACATAATAAAGTAGAAATAGTATCAAGACAGGAGTTAGAATACCTGGATTCTAAAATTTAAATTAAATTAGGATCTAGTGACATTATAGGTGTTCCTTGATCTTCTGATGACCTGATTCCTCAAAAGAAAAATAAAATAATCTATAAATTGTTTCTAATTCTAAAACTCTATAAATCCTATTTTTAAAATTATAATTAGTTGAACTCTATAAGGTCACAAAAATCCCTATTAAGAAACTAAAATAAAATTTTATCATATCTTAAAAATACTCTGATCTTTTTTTATATGCTGACATGAATTCTAATTATTTTTGAGCCCCTAAAAAACATTTAAGATCACAGTTTATGTTTTATTATTGACTTTCAGATAATTAACATTTTACTGATAGATATGAACAAATCTACTCTAACAGAGATAGTCATTAGTTTATTTCTCTCTTTTCAGTATCAATAAAAAGTATCGATTTACCAATAACAATGAATTAATTGCCTGAAATAAATGAAACGTAAGCAGCAAAAGTGAACTTTTTAGTATAACTCTTCTTGTAAACATTGACTTAGTTCAAAGGGAGCTTATCTTTAAAAAAAAAAAAAGCGCTAATTGATGTCTATTGGTATAGATATAATCTTTTTTTCCTTGAAAATAGATCCTACTATACTCCAGACACTATGCCACTAGGTGCAGATATTAACACAAATAGCAGGTGATCATTGTCCTCATGAAGTTTATTTTAAAGAGAACAAAGTGAGACAAAGGCACACAAGCAAAGAACTACAATACAAAGGGGATGGCATCTGACTCAGCATGGAGGTGTCACGGAAGGTGTTGTTTTGCTTAGGTTTTGAAGTGTGGGTAGGAGATGGCCCATGTTGAGAGTGGGAACTGGGAATTAAAAAGATGAGGAGGTCTCTGCAAATCTACATGGATGGGAAGTAGCATGCTGATGTGGGAAACAACTAAAAAGTTCCAGAATGCATGGTTTATAAAGCGTGAGTCAGAGGGCTAGACCAGTAGCCAGATCAAGGATATCTCAGATGTTATAGTCATGAATTAGTGCATTGACCTGCAGGCCATGGGAGTCACTGAAGGTTTCAGTCAGGTAAGTGAGCTGATCAGAACAGTCCTTTAGATAGGCCGCTCTTTTGGCTGTAATGGGGACACGTTTGAAGTAGGGCTATAGCTAAAAATATACAGACACTTCCTCTTGTCTACAGCCCTGCTGGCATCTGTTGTATTTTGACTTTTTAATAATAGCCATTCCAACCGGTATGAAATGGTATCTCATTGTGTTTTGATTTGCATTTTTCTGATGATTAGTGATTCTAAGCATTTTTTTTTCGTGTATTTGTTGGCCATTTGTATGTGTTCTTTTGAGAAGTGTTTGTTCATGTCCTTTGCCCATTTTTTAATTGGGTTATTTTTTTTTCTAATTGATTTAAGTTCCCTGTAGATTCTGGATACTAAAAAACAAACAAAAACCAGAAGTAAATAAATTCTCAGGACACACACACCCACACCCACACCCACAGAGAGAGAGAGAGAGAGAGAGAGAGAGCGCGCCTAGGTAAGAGGCCACCAACCACCAGGGTCTAAACTGGGGACACTTTCTAGTACAGAATGAATGGAAAGGATTCATGAAATATCTAGAAAGTAACGTTAATGAGATTTACATGTATGGAGTGAATGAGGAGAAACAGGGATCATTCAGGATTCTGGTGGGAATAACAGGGGGAGCCATTAGTTGAAATTTTGAAGTGGGAGAAGGAGAGGGAGTTTTAGGGAGAAAGATGAGTTTTTTTTTAGGTATTTCAAACCCTTGAAGCTTCTATGGGACATCGAAGTGGAAATAACAGTCTGTGGGTTGGGACAATAAAGAAAGAAATTGGTTGAAGACTAGGGGAAGAGTATAGAGCAAAGAAATATTTCAGATAATAAACATATAGAGATAGCTGAAAATGTGGGACTGGATTACAAAGGAAGAATGATTTAGTTATGAAGCCCAAGGGCTGACAGGAATGGGTGACTAGTCGAGGAGTTCATATGCATCTGTTATTGTATGAATAAAAAAAATTATCTGTTCCTTCCTAAAGATATCTTCAACCTGTTTTTGGATACATATGGGCACTGCTTTTCACTCTCTTAGCCCCATTTCTTGTTTTAGCCTCTGCTGTAGCGATCAGTTCTGCACAGGCTTTGACCCAGGCTTTGACTAGTTGGTGCAGGTGTGATATGACACTTACCTGGAATGGCCCACAGTTTGTGGCTGCTCTTACTTAAGCAGGTGGGATGCTCATGTAGGTGTCCCTTTCCTCCTCCCAGATTGAGGAGTCTTGCATTATGTAATAAAACTCCTTAGAAGGCCTATTAGGTTCCAATACAGCATTAGGCAACTTGATAAGGTATCCCATCATCAGCCTTCCTTTCTTCCCTCATTCCTCTGCCTCTCACTCTTTCTTCCTAAGTTAACTTCTTAGATAAAATGCCAACTTTCTATATTTTGTCTCACATCAGGGAAAATAATTGTATACCCCATTTCAAAAGCACATAAAAAGGTTACTGTACAGAAAATTTGTCTTTAAGAGATTAAGCTGTAATTTTCCAAATACTTTAAAATTTTATTTCAGATACGTTTTTCATTTTTATAAGCTTCATCTAAAAGCAGAGTTCACCTAAGAATATACCTAAGAGCATATTACATAGAATATATTTTATATTTCAGTAGTTTAGCTAGGATTCTTTCAAAATTGAGAGGATCTACAAATATTTCTAACACATTAGTTTTCAGTCTTAAGGCTGAGTCAAGAACAAAGCTCCTAAACTTTGCATTGGTGATTGAGAACATTTTAAAATTGTTATTTAATTCATTAATTTATTTTTAAAAAATTTTCACATTGTAATTATATAGGTTTATAGGATACAATTTGATGTTTCAATGAATATGTATGTTGTCTAATGATCCAATAAGGATAGTTAGTGTATTAATTACCTCATGCATTCATCATTTCTTTTTAATAAGAAATTTCAAAATCCTTTCTTCTAGATACTTTGTAATATACAATACTTTACTTTTAACTATAGTCACCCTGCTTTGCAAAGAACAATACAACTTATTCTTCCTATATAATTGTGATTTCATAACTGTTAACCAATCTATCTCCATTTTGCCCTCCCCGCTTCTTCCTCACTGTTTGGTAACCACTATTCTACTCTACTTCTCTATTAACATTTTTTTTTTAAGATTCCACATATGAGCGAGATCATGCGGTATTTGCTTTCTGTGTCTGGCTTATTTCACTTAACATTGTATCCTACAGGGTCATCCATGTTGTTGCAACTGGCAGAAATTCATTCTTTTTCTATGGCTGAATAGTATTTCATTGTGTGTCCATATATATATATATATATACATATATAATTTTATGTATAATTATAATTACACATAAAATTATATATAATTATAATTAATTTTATGCATAATTATAATTACACATAAAATTATATATAATTATAATTATAATTATATATAATTATATATAATAATAATATATATTATATGTGATATATAATATACATAACATACATAATGTATATTATATATAATATACATAACGTATATTATATACATTATATATTATGTATATTATAATATACATAATATATATTATGTATATAATATACATAATATGTATTATATATAAAATATACATAATATATAATGTATATTATACATATAATATATATTATATATTAATAATATATTAATATCAATATTAATTATTATTAATTATTAATAATTATTAATTAATACTTATTATTTATTATTAATATTATTGATATTAATATATAATATATTAATATTAATAATATATTAATATATAATATATTATACATAATATATTATATATAATATACTATACATAATATATTATATATAATATACTATACATAATATATTATATATAATATACTATACATAATATATTATATATAATATACTATACATAATATATTATATATAATATACATAATATGTATTATATATAATATACATAATATATATTATATATACATAATTCACTTGTTTGTTTTTATACACATAGGTTGATTCCATATCTGATTATTAGAAATAGTGCTACAGTAAACATAAGAGTGCAGATATTTTTCAAACACAATGATTTCATTTCCTATGGATATATACCCAGTAGTGGGATTGCTGGGTTATGTGATCGAATGATTGTTTTTTTTTTTATTTTTTATTTTTTAGCGAACTTCCATAAAGTTTTGCTTAATGGTTGTACTAGTTTACAACCCCATCAACAGTGCGTAAGTGTTCCGTTTTCTCCACTTCCTTGCCAACTCTTGTTATCTTTTACCTTTTTGCTAATAGCCATTCTAATGGGTGAACTGGTATCTCATTGCGGTTTTGATTTGCATTTCCCTGATGGTTAGTGATGTTGAACATGATTTTATTATATATTCGTCTTGACCCTTTCTATATTTTCTCTTGTGGCATTTCTTTTAGTTTATTTTGTCCTTTTTTTTTTTTTTTTTTTGCGAAGGAGTCTTGCTCTGTTGCCCAAGCTGGAGTGCAGTGGTGCAATCGGGGCTCACGGCAACCTCCATCTCCCTGGTTCAAGCAATTCCCCTGCCTCAGCCTGCTGAGTAGCTGGGGTTACAGGCACACACCATCATGTTTGGCTAAATTTTTGTATTTTTAGTAGAGAAATGATTTCACCATATTGGTCAGGCTGGTCTCAAACTCCTGACCTCAGGCAATCCGCCTGCCTCAGCCTCCCAGTTTTGCCCATTTTTAAATAAGTTATTTATGTTTTTGCTGTTGAGTTGTTTAAGTTCGTTATATAATCTGGGCATTAACTCCTTAGCAGATGTATAGTTTGCAAATATTGTATCCCATTCTGTAAGTTGTTTTTTCACTCTGTTAAGTTTCCTTTGCTGTGCAAAAGCATTTTAGTTTGATGAAACCCCATTTATCTATTTTTGCTTTTGTTGCCTGTGCTTTTGACGTCTCATTTAAAAAATCCTTGTAGAACCCAAAGTTATAGAGAATTTCCCACATGTTATCTTCTAGTAGTTTTTCATAGTTTTCAATCTTACCTTTAGGTCTTTAATCGCATTTGAGTTGATTTTTGTATAAGGTAAAAGATAGGGGTCTAATTTCATTATCCCACATGTAGATATCCAATCTTCTCAGTACCATTTAATGAAGAGACTGTCTTTACCCCTGTGTGTGCTCTTGACTCCTTTTTTGAAAATCAGTTGACTTTAGGTATGAGAATTTATTTCTGAGCTGTATATTCTCTTCCATTGGTCTATGTGTTTGCTTTATGGCAGTGCCATGCTGTTTTGCTTACTATGGCTTTGTAGTATATTTTGAAGTCAGGTAGTGTGGTGCCTCCAGCTTTGTTATTTTTGCACAGGATTGCTTTGGTTATTTGGGGTCTTTTCTGGTTTCATACAAATTTTAGGGTATTTTTTTCTATTTCTGTGAAGAATTTCATTGGTATTTTGATAGGGATTGCATTGAATCTGTAGGACATTTTGTTAGTATGGTCATTTCAATAGTATCAATTCTTCCATTCCATGAGTATATAGTGTCCATTTTTTGTGTATCGTAAATTTTTCCATCAGTGTGTTATAGTTTTCATTGAAGAGATCTTTCACGACCTTGATTAAATTTATCTGCAGATTTCTTGGTAGCTATTGTAAATGGAATTCCTTTCTTGATGACTTTTTCAGATAGTTCACTATTAGTGTATAGAAACACCACTGAATTTTCTGTGTTGATTTTGTATACTACAACTTTACTGAATTTATTTATGATTTCTAGTAGTTTTTGGTCAAGTCTTTAGGGTTCTCACTCTATATAAGTATATATAGAAAGAACCCTAAAGAGAGAGAGATCATATATATCTATATGATCATATATATAGATGTATACATATGTATGTGAGATCACATTTTCTACAAACAGAAACAATCTGACTTCCTTCTTTCCAGTTTGGATCCCTCTTATTTATTTCTTTTGTCTAATTGCTCTGGCTCTGACCTCCAGTACTATGCTAAATAGAAGTGGTAGAAGTTGACATCCTTGTCTTCCTCCATATCAAAGAGGAAAAGCATTTAACTATTCACCATAAATAAGATGTTAGCTGTGGGTTTGTCACCTATGGCCTTTACTGCGTTGAGGTACACTCCTATACCTACTTTCTTGACAGTTTTTATCATAAAGGAATGTTGACTTTTGTCAAGTGTTCTTTTTGCATCTGTTGAAATGATCACATGGTTTTTGTTCTTCTTTCTATTGTGGTGGTGTATCATATTTACTGATTTGTGCATGTTAAGCCATCCTTTCATCCCTGGGATGAACCCCACTTGATTATAGTGAATACTCTTTTTAGTGTGCTGTCGAAGTCAGTTCACTTGTATCTTGTTGAGAATTTTTGTATCTATGTTCTTCAGGAATATTGGCCTGTTATTTTCATTTTGTGCGTGTCTTTGTCTGGTTTTAGAATCAGGATGTTGCGAGCCTCATAAGATGAGTATGGAAGTATTCCTTCCTCATTACTTTTGTGGAAAAGTTTGTGGAGAATTGGTAGTTATTCTTTAACTGTTTGGTAGAATTCAGCAGTGAAGACATCAGGTCCTGGGTGTTGGTTGTTGTTGTTGTTGTTTTGATGGAAGATGTTTTATTATTGATTCAATTTCCAAACTCATTATTGATGTGTTCAGATGTTATATTTCCTCACAATTTAATCTGGGTAGTTGTATGTGTGCAGAAATTTATTCATTTTATTCTACACTATCAAATTTGTTGGCATATAGTTATGAGTAATGTCTTACAATCCCTTCTATTTCTGTGGTGTATCAGTTGTAATGTCTCCTTTTTCATCTTTTATTGATTTGAATTTTCTCTCCTTTTGTCTTAGTTTAGCTAAAGGTTTGTCAGTTTTACCTTTACACTTTGTCTTATTTATCTTTTGAAATATTTTTTAGTGTCTGTTTCATTTATATCTGCTGTGAGCTTTATTATTTCCTTCCTTCTACCAATTTTGGGTTTAGTTTGTTTTTGATGTTCTAGTTACTTGAAGTGTATAATTTTGCTTTGTGATTTGAAAATCTTTCTTCTTTTTTGGTGTAGGCTTTTATTGCTATAAATTTCCCTCTTAGAACTGCTTTTGCTACGTTCCATAGGTTTGGGTATGTTGGATTTTCATTCTTACTTGTCTCAGTGACTTTTGAAATTTTCCTATTAATGTCTTAATGAGACCTATTGATTTCTTGGGTGCGTGCTATTTAATTTCCATGTTTTTATAAAATTTCCAAGGGCTTTCCTGTTGTTGATTTCTGGCTTTATATCCCTGGAATCAGAAAAGATACTTCATATGATCTCTGTCTTCTTAAGTTTGTTAAGACTTATTATGTGTCATAATGTATGATTGGTCCTAGAGAATGTTTGGTGTACAGTTGAGAATAATTTGTATTCTGCAACTGTTGGATGATGTATTAGTCTGTTTTCATACTGCTGATAAAGACATACCCGAGACTGGGTAATTTACAGAGAAAAAGAGGTTTAGTGGACTCATAGTTCCACGTGGCTGGGGAGGTCTCCCAATCATGATGGAAGGCGAAAGACACATCTTACATGGTAGCAAACAAAATAGAATTGAGAACCAAGTGAAAGGGTTCCCCCTTATAAAACCATCAGCTCTTGTTAGACGTATTCACTACCACAAGAACAGTATGGGGGAACCGCCCCCATGATTCAATTATCTCCCACTGGTTCCCTCCCACAACATGTATGAATTATGGGAGCTATAATCAAGATGAGATTTCGGTGGGGATATACAGCCAAACCATATCAGGTGAGATCTTCTTTACCTGCTAGGTCCATTTGGTCTATGGTATAGTTTGAGTCTGTCATTTTTTGGTTGATTTTCTCTTCATAGAATCTGTCCATTTTTAAAGTGGAGTGTTGAAATTTCCTACTAATATTGTATTGCAGTCTATCTCTACCTTTAAATCTAATATTTGCTTTATATATCTGGTTGTTCTGGTGTTGGGTACATATATAGTTACACCTAAGTAATATATATGTTATGTCCTCTTATTGAATTGGGCCTTTTATCATTTCATTATACAGTGACATTCTTTTTTTATATAGTTTTTTTATTTAAAGCCTTTTAAAATATGACATGACTGTGGCTACTCCTGCTTGCTTTTCATTTGTTTGCATAAAATATATTTTTCCATCTCTTCACTTTCAGTCTATTTGTCTTTAATAGTGAGGTAAGTATCATGTAGGCAGCATATAGGTGGGTTTTGCTATCTGAATCCATTCATCCACTTTATATCTTTTAAGTAGAGTTTAATCCACTTCTATTCAAGTTTATTATTGATAAATTAGGACTTCCTTCTATCATTTCATTAGTTGTTTTTTAGATTACTTGTTCACTTCTTCCTTTCTTATTGTTTATCCCTCTAGTTTGGTGGTTTTCTGTGGTGCTAAGCTTTGTTTCTTTTCCCTTTTTTGGTGTGTGTGTGTGTATCTGCTGTAATTTCTTTCTTTCTGGTTAGTGAAACTAACATACAGAGTCCTGTATTTGTAACAGACTATTTTACACTGATAACAACTTAACTTCTGTCACATAAAAATACTCTTGACTTCTCCCCCCCCCACACACAATTTATATTTTTGTTACCTTACATTGCATCTTTATGAATGGTAGACTCCATGGAACATAGGATCTATGTCACAACTAAATCAATTATTTAATGGCAGCATTAAAGCAGCCCAAAGAATGTGAAAAACTGGTGTGGGTGTATTTAACTTTTTAAAAACTATGTTTCATAATGGTTTCATTAAAAAGTCTTTATCAGTTTGCTAATGCCTAGTTTTTACAACCAGCCACCATAGATTTTACAGGATAAATATATTATTTCAGTGGTAATTGAAGCAGAATTTTTGTTGCTCTTCTTACCCTTAGAGATTGTGTATTATCTTGAGATGTAATTCTTCGATTTTTTTTTCTTTTCATGTTGTTACACATAGTTACCAACAATCAACGTGAGAATAACCTTTGAATATTTTCAAGCATTAAGATTTGTTTATACAGCTGCAGAATTAGACAACCAACACTCTTGGGTCCTTACCTCTCAGCATACACCTGATTATTAACTTAAAGGTATGATGGGAAAAGTATCAATTTTTGTTGGTCACCTAGATTTGGAAATATGTAATAACTATAAGCTTGGGTCTGCTTCTTCAGAAGCCTAGGAATTGGAGTGATGGTTCTCTGAAGAGGCTGGAAACAAAGTATGTGTTTCCAGAAGGCTTAATAGAATATGTTGAGACATAGGCCATTAACACAAAAGTGAAAGAAATGCAAAAAATGTATGAAAGTAAGGATTTGAGAAGGGAAATTTTATTTTTAAGTCTAAGATTCCTATGAATTATATGAAAGTAAATGTCCTATCCTTAAAATTAGCCAAAGGAAGCACTTTACTTATCAATATGATATGACTTTTCATACTCTTATCTAAAGATATCCTAAACTAAGATCCAGTTTTCTAAGTAAAGACCTTTTACTCATGCTTTAAAGCATGTTAGATGATTCCTACCACATCACATCATGTTGTTTACATGTATGATTTAAACTGCATTTATTCTTCAACTCACTGGTTCCTTAGGCTTCTTATCTTTCCTTGCACGCTTAGATAATTTTATGTTAAATTGATTTTTAGAAGTTTAGTTGCTGGGCGTAGTGGCTGTCACCTGTAAACCCAGTACTTTGGGAATTCAAGGCAGGTGTATTGCTTGAGTCTTGGAGTTTGAGGCCTGCCTGGGAAAGATGACAAACCCCATTTGTACAAAAATAAAAATATTAGCTGGGTATGGTGGCACATGCCTGTGGTCCCAGCTACTCCAAGGCTGAGGTGGGAGGATGGCTTGAGTCCGAGAGGCAGAGGTGTGAGCCAAGATCATGCCCTGCTCTTCAGCCTGGGCAACGAAGCCAGACCCTGTTTCAAAAAAAAAATATAGTGAGATTTGATTTCTATTTCTATGTGATTCAAAAGTAGGAGAGCTTCAAGGCTAATGACTATTAAAAAATGGCCATTGCTACTTGAATTTTCTATGAAGCCAGCATACACAGCAACATGCAACCTAAAAACCAAGCTATTTAATATATAGCTTAGATTTCAGGTTTGATTGTCTTTGAGGTTTGATTATTGCAGAGATCAATTGCCAGACCAAATATAGTCTATTTCTGTATTTGGTCTTTTTATCATATGAAACATCCCAGCCTTGAGTATAAATTAAGAGCAAATACAGACATTTATACCGATAGCGGTGTAGATATTTCCATGTTTATACAGTTACCGGTGTAGATACTTCCATGTCTATACAGATAGCGGTGTGGATATTTCCATGTTCATACAGACAGTGGTGTAGATATTTCCATGTTAATAGAGATAGCGGTGTAGATATATCCATGTTTATAGAGATAGCGGTGTAGATATTTCCATGTTTATACAGATAGCGGTGTAGATATTTCCATGTTTATACAGATAGCATTGTAGATATTTCCATGTTTATAGAGACAGAGGTGTATATATTTCAATATTTATAGAGATAGCGGCACACATATTTCCATGTTTATAGAGACAGCGGTGTAGATATTTCCATGTTTCTACAGATAGCGGTGTAGATTTTCCATGTTAATACAGGTAGCGGTGTACATATTGCCATGTTCATACAGATAGCGGTGTAGATATTTCCACATTTATACAGATGGCGGTGTACATATTTCCATGTTCATACAGATGGCGGTGTAGATATTTCTATGTTTATAGAGATGGCGGTGTAGATATTTAAATGTTTATACAGATAGCTGTGAAGATATTTCCATGTTTATAGAGATGGCGGTGTAGATATTTCCATGTTTCTACAGATGGCGGTGTAGATATTTCCATGTTTATACAGATGGAGGTGTAGATATTTCCATGTTTTTACAGATAGCGTTGTAGATATATCCATGTTCACACAGATAGCGGTGTAGATATTTCCATCTTTATACAGATGGTGGTCTAGATTTTTCCATTTCCATACAGATGGCGGTTTAGATATTTCCATTGTTATAGAGATGGCGGTGCAGATATTTCCATTGTGATACAGATGGCGGTGTAGGTATTTTCATGTTGATACAGATGGTGGTGTACATAGTTCCCTGTTCATACAGATGGCGGTGTAGATATTTTCATTTTCCTACCGATGGCGGTGTAGATATTTCCATGTTTATAAAGATAGCGGTGTAGATGTATCCATGTTCATACAGATGGCAGTGTAGATAATTCCATGTTCATACAGATGGAGTTGAAGATATTTCCATGTTTATAGATATGGCGGTGTAGATATTTCCATGTTTACACAGAAGGCGGTGTAGGTATTTCCATGTTTACACAGATAGCGGTGTAGATATTTCCATGTTTATACAGATAGCGGTGTAGATATTTCAATGTTTATAGAGTTGGCGGTGTAGATATTTTCATGTTCCTACAGTTGGTGGTGTAGATATTTCCATGTGTACACAGATAGCGGTGTAGGTATTTCCAAGTTTATGCAGATAGCGGTGTAGATATTTCCACTTTTAGGCAGATAGCAGTGTAGATATATCAATGTTTAAACAGATAGCGTTGTAGATAATTCCATGTTCCTACAGAGGGCGGTGTAGATATTTACATGTTTATAGAGATGGCGGTTTAGACATTTCCACGTTCATACAGATGGCGGAGTAGATATTTCCATGTTTATACAGATAGCGGTGTAGATATTTCCGTCTTTATACACATAATGGTGTAGATCTTTCCATGTTTTTAGAGATAGCGGTGTAGATATTTCCATGTTTACACAGATAGCGGTGTAGATATTTCCATGTTTATACAGATGACTCTGTAGATATTTCCATGTTTACAGAGATACCGGTGTAGATATTTCCATGTTTACAGAGATATCGGTGTAGATATTACCAAGTTTACACAGATAGCGGTGTAGATATTTGCATGTATATAGAGATAGCGGTGTAGATATTTCCATGTTTACGCAGATAGCATTGTAGATATTTCCAAGCTTATACAGATAGCGGTGTAGATAATTCCATGTGTACACAGATAACGGTGTAGATATTTCCATGTTTATACAGATGGCGGTGTAGATATTTCCATACCCATACAGATGGCGGTGTAGATATTTCCATGTTTATAGATACAGCGGTGTAGGTATTTCCATGTTTACACAGAAAGCGGTGTAGATATTTCCATGTTTACACAGATAGCGGTGTAGATATTTCCATGTTTATAGAGATAGCGGTGTAGATGTTTCCATGTTTATAGAGATATCAGTGTAGATATTTCCAGGTTTATACAGAGCGTAGTGTAGATATTTCCATGTTTATATGGATGGCTGTGTGGATATTTCCATGTTTATAGAGATAGTGGTGTAGATATCTCCATGTTTTCACAGATAGCGGTGTAGATATTTCCATGTTTACACAGATAGTGGCGTAGATATTTCCATGTTTACACAGATAGCGGTGTAGATATTTCCATGTTTATACAGATAGCGGTGTAGATATTTCCATGTTTATAGAGATAGCGGTGTAGATATTCCCATGTTTATACAGATAGCGGTGTAGATATTTCCATGTTTATACAGATAGCGTTGTTGATATTTCCATGTTTATAGAGACAGCAGTGTAGATAATTCCATGTTTATACAGATGGCGATGTAGATATTTCCATGTTCATGCAGATGGCGGTGAAGATATTTCCATGTTTATAGAGATAGCGGTGTAGATACTTCCATGTTTACACAGATAGCGGTGTAGATATTTCCATGTTTACACAGATAGCGGTGTAGATATTTCCATGTTTATACAGATAGCGGTGTAGATATTTCAATGTTTATAGAGTTGGCGGTGTAGATATTTTCATGTTCAAACAGATGGCGGTGTAGATATTTCCATGTTTATATCGATGGCAGTGTAGATATTTCCATGTTCATACAGATGACGGTGAAGATATTTCCATGTTTATACACATAACGGTGAAGATATTTCCAAGTTTTAAGAGATGGCGGTGAAGATATTTCCATGTTTACACAGATAGCGGTGTAGATATTTCCATGTTTACACAGATAGCGGTGTAGATATTTCCATGTTTATACAGATAGCGGTGTAGATATTTCCATGTGTATACAGATAACTGTGTAGGTATTTACATGTTCCTACAGATGGCTGCGTAGATATTTCCATGTTTATACAGATAGCGGTGTAGATATTTCCGTCTTTATACACATAATGGTGTAGATCTTTCCATGTTTTCAGAGATAGCGGTGTAGGTATTTCCATGTTTACACAGATAGCGGTGTAGATATTTCCATGTTTATACAGATAGCAGTGTAGATATTTCCATGTTTATAGAGATAGTGGTGTAGATATTTACATGTTCCTACAGATGGCTGTGTAGATATTTCCATGTTTATACAGATAGCGGTGTAGATATGTCTATGTTTGTGGAGATAGTGGTGTAGATATTTCCATGTTCCTACAGTTGGTGGTTTAGATATTTCCATGTTTACACAGATAGCGGTGTAGGTATTTCCAAGTTTATGCAGATAGCGTTGTAGATATTTCCACTTTTAGGCACATAGCGGTGTAGATATTTCAATGTTTAAACAGATAGCGTTGTAGATATTTCCATGTTCCTACAGAGGGCGGTGTAGATATTTACATGTTTATAGAGATGGCGGTTTAGACATTTCCACGTTCATACAGATGGCGGTGTAGATATTTCCATGTTTATACAGATAGCGGTGTAGATATTTCCATCTTTATACACATAATGGTGTAGATCTTTCCATGTTTTTAGAGATAGCGGTGTAGATATTTCCATGTTTACACAGATAGCGGTGTAGATATTTCCAAGTTTACACAGATAGCGGTGTAGATATTTCCATGTTTATACAGATAGCGGTGTAGATATTTCCATGTGTATACAGATAACTGTGTAGATATTTACATGTTCCTACAGATGGCTGTGTAGATATTTCCAAGTTTATACAGATAGCGGTGTAGATATTTCCATGTTTATAGAGATAGCGGTGTAGATATTTCCATGTTCCCACAGTTGTTTTTTTAGATATTTCCATGTTTACAAGATAGTGGTTTAGATATTTCCAAGTTTATGCAGATAGCGGTGAAGATATTTCCACTTTTATGCAGATAGCGGTGTAGATATTTCCATGTTTATACTGATAGCGGTGTAGATATTTCCATGTTTATACAGATAGCGGTGTAGATATCTCCATCTTAATACAGATGGCGGTGTAGATATTTATATGTTCATACAGATGTCCGTGCAGATATTTCCATGTTAATACAGATAGCGGTGTAGTTATTTCCATGTGTAAAGAGATAGCTGTGTAGATATTTCCATGTATATGCCGATTTCTGTGTAGATATTTCCATTTTCATGCAGATAGCGGTTTAGATATTTCCATGTTCAAACAGATAGTGGTGTAGATATTTCCATGTTCATTCAGATAGCGGTGTAGATATATCCATGTTTATACAGATAGCGGTGAAGATGTATGCATTTTTACACAGATAGCGGTGTAGATATTTCCATGTTCAAACAGATAGCGGTGTAGATATTTCCATGTTGATATAGATAGCGGTGCTTATATTTCCATGTTTATTCAGGTAGCGGTGTAGATATTTCCATGTTTATAGAGATAGCGATGTAGATATTTCCATTTTTATACAGATAGCGGTGTAGATATTTCCAAGTTTATACAGAAAGCGGTGTAGATATTTATATCTTAATACAGATGGCGGTGGAGATATTTCCATGTTCATACAGATGGCGGTGTAGATATTTCCATGTTTATAGAGATAGTGGTGTAGTTATTTCCATGTGTAGAGAGATAGCTTTGTAGATATATCCATGTATATGCAGATAGCTGTGTAGCTATTTCCATTTTCATGCAGATAGCGGTGTAGATATTTCCATGTTCAAACAGATAGCGGTGTAGATATTTCCATGTTCATACAGATAGCGGTGTAGATATTTCCATGTTTATACAGATAGCAGTGAAGATGTAAGCATGTTTACACTGATAGCAGTGTAGATATTTCCATGTTCATACAGATAGCGGTGTAGATATTTGCATGTTCATCTAGACGGCTGTGTAGATATATCCATGTTCATACAGATGGCGGTGAAGATATTTCCATGTTCATACAGATAGCGGTGTAGATATTTCCATGTTCATACAGATATTGGTGTAGATATTTCCATGTTCATACAGATAGCGGTGTAGCTATTTCCATGTTCATGGAGATAGCGGTGTAGATATTTCCATGTTCATCCAGATGGCTGTGCAGATATATCCATGTTCATACAGATGGCTGTGCAGATATATCCATGTTCATACAGATGGCGGTGAAGATATTTCCATGTTCATACAGATAGCGGTGTAGGTATTTCCATGTTCACACATGTAGCTTTGTAGATATTTCCATGTTCATACTGATAGCGGTGCTGATATTTCCATGTTTATACTGGTAGCGGTGTGGATATTTCCATGTTTATACAGATAGCGGTGTGGATATTTCCATGTTTATACAGATAGCGGTGTAGATATTTCCAGGTTTATACAGATAGCGGTGTAGATATCTCGATCTTAATACAGATGGCGGTGTAGATATTTATATGTTCGTAGAGATGGTGGTGCAGATATTTCCATGTTCATACAGATGGTGGTGTAGATATTTCCATGTTCATACAGATAGCGGTGTAGTTATTTCCATGTGTAAAGAGATAGCTGTGTAGATATTTCTATGTATATGCAGATAGCTCTGTACATATTTCCATTTTCATGCAGATAGCGGTGTAGATATTTCCATGTTCAAACAGATAGCGGTGTAGATATTTCCATGTTCACACAGATAGCGGTGTAGATATTTCCATGTTTATACAGATTGCGGTGAAGATGTATGCATATTTACACAGATAGCGGTGTAGATATTTCCATGTTCATGCAGATAGCGCTGTAGATATTTCCATGTTCATCCAGATGGCTGTGTAGATATATCCATGTTCATACAGATAGCGGTGTAGATATTTCCATGTTTATACAGATTGCGGTGAAGATGTATGCATATTTACACAGATAGTGGTAGAGATATTTCCATGTTCATAGAGATAGCGGTGTAGATATTTCCATGTTCATCCAGATGGCTGTGTAGATATATCCATGTTCATACAGATAGCGGTGTAGATATTTCCATTTTCATACAGGTAGTGGTGTAGATATTTCCATGTTCATACAGATGGTTGTGTAGATATATCCATGTTCATACAGATAGCGGTGTAGGTATTTCCATGTTCATACAGATAGCGGTGTAGATATTTCCACGTTTATACAGATAGCGGTGAAGATGTATGCATGTTTACACAGATAGCGGTGTAGATATTTCCATGTTCATACAGATAGCTGTGTAGATATTTCCATGTTCATCCAGATGGCTGTGTAGATGTATCCATGTTCATACAGATGGCGGTGAAGATATTTCCATGTTCATACAGATAGCAGTGTAGATATTTCCATGTTCATACAGATAGCGGTGTAGATATTTCCATGTTCATACAGATAGCTGTGTAGCTATTTCCATGTTCATACAGATAGCGGTTTAGATATTTCCATGTTCATCCAGATGGCTGTGTAGATATATCCATGTTCATACAGATGGCGGTGAAGATAATTCCATGTTAATACAGATAGCGGTGTAGATATTTCCATGTTCATACAGATAGTGGTGTAGATATTTCCATGTTCATACAGATAGCGGTGTAGCTATTTCCATGTTAATACAGATAGCGGTGTAGATATTTCCATGTTCATCCAGATGGCTGTGTAGATATATCCATGTTCATACTGATAGCGGTGTAGATATTTCCATGTTCATACAGATAGCGGCGTAGATATTTCCATGTTCCTACAGATAGAGGGGCTGATATTTCCATGTTCATACAGATAGCGGTGCTGATGTTTCCATGTTTATACAGGTAGCGGGGTAGATATTTCCATGTTTATACAGATAGCGCTGTAGATATTTCCATGTTTATACAAATAGCGGTGTAGATATCTCCATCTTAACAGATGGCCGTGTAGATATTTATATGTTCATACAGATGGTGGTGCAGATATTTCCATGTTCATACAGATGGCGGTGTAGATATTTCCATGTTCATACAGATAGCGGTGTAGTTATTTCCATGTGTAAAGAGATATCTGTGTAGATATTTCTATGTATATGCAGATAGCTCTGTAGATATTTCCATTTTCATGCAGATAGCGGTGTAGATATTTCCATGTTCAAACTGATAGCGGTGTAGATATTTCCATGTTCACACAGATAGCGGTGTAGATTTTTCCATGTTTATACAGATTGCGGTGAAGATGTATGCATATTTACACAGATAGCGGTGTAGATATTTCCATGTTCATGCAGATAGCGCTGTAGATATTTCCATGTTCATCCAGATGGCTGTGTAGATATATCCATGTTCATACAGATAGCGGTGTAGATATTTCAATGTTCATACAGGTAGTGGTGTAGATATTTCCATGTTAATACAGATAGCGGTGTAGCTATTTCCATGTTAATACAGATAGTGGTGTAGATATTTAAATGTTCATAGAGATAGCGGTGTAGATATTTCCATGTTCATACAGATAGCGGTGCTGATATTTCGATGTTAATACAGGTAGCAGTGTAGATATTTCCATGTTTATACAGATACCGGTGTAGATACTTCCATGTTTATACACATAGCGGTGTAGATATTTCCAAATTTATACAGATAGCGGTGTAGATATCTCCATCTTAATATAGATGGGGGTGTAGATATTTATATCTTCATACAGATGGCGGTGCAGATATTTCCATGTTCATACAGATGGCACTGTAGAAATTTCCATGTTTATAGAGATAGCGGTGTACTTATTTCCATGTGTATAGAGATAGCTTTGTAGATATTTCCATGTATATGCAGATAGCTGTGTAGATATTTCTATTTTCATGCAGATAGCGGTTTAGATATTTAGATGTTCAAACAGATAGCGGTGTAGATATTTCCATGTTCATACCGATAGCGGTGCTGATATTTCCATGTTTATACAGGTAGCGGTGTAGATATTTCCATGTTTATACAGATAGCAGTGTAGATGTTTCCATGTTTATACAGATAGCGGTGTAGATATTTCCATGTTTATACAGATAGCGTTGCAGATATCTCCTTCTTAATACAGATGGCTGTGTAGATGTTTATATGTTCATACAGATGGCGGTGCAGATATTTCCATGTTCATACAGATGGCGGTGTAGATATTTCCATGTTTATATAGCGGTGTAGTTATTTCCATGTGTAAAGAGATAGCTGTGTAGATATTTCCATGTATATGCAGATAGCTGTGTAGATATTTCCATTTTCATGCAGACAGCGGTTTAGATATTTCCATGTTCAAACAGGTAGCGGTGTAGATATTTCCATGTTCATACAGATAGCGGTGTAGATATTTCCATGTTCATACAGATAGCGGTGTAGATATTTCCATGTTCATACAGATAGCGGTGTAGATATTTCCATGTTTATACAGATAGCGGTGAAGATGTATGCATGTTTACACAGATAGCGGTGCAGATATTTCCATGTTCAAACAGCGGTGTAGATATTTCCATGTTCATACAGATAGCGGTGTAGATATTTCCATGTTTATACAGATTGCGGTGAAGATGTATGCATGTTTACACAGATAGCGGTAGAGATATTTCCATGTTCATAGAGATAGCGGTGTAGATATTTCCATGTTCATCCAGATGGCTGTGTAGATATATCCATGTTCATACAGATAGCGGTGTAGATATTTCCATTTTCATACAGGTAGTGGTGTAGATATTACCATGTTCATACAGATGGTTGTGTAGATATATCCATGTTCATACAGATAGCGGTGTAGGTATTTCCATGTTCATACAGATAGCGGTGTAGATATTTCCACGTTTATACAGATAGCGGTGAAGATGTATGCATGTTTACACAGATAGCGGTGTAGATATTTCCATGTTCATACAGATAGCTGTGTAGATATTTCCATGTTCATCCAGATGGCTGTGTAGATGTATCCATGTTCATACAGATGGCGGTGAAGATATTTCCATGTTCATACAGATAGCAGTGTAGATATTTCCATGTTCATACAGATAGCGGTGTAGATATTTCCATGTTCATACAGATAGCTGTGTAGCTATTTCCATGTTCATACAGATAGCGGTTTAGATATTTCCATGTTCATCCAGATGGCTGTGTAGATATATCCATGTTCATACAGATGGCGGTGAAGATAATTCCATGTTAATACAGATAGCGGTGTAGATATTTCCATGTTCATACAGATAGTGGTGTAGATATTTCCATGTTCATACAGATAGCGGTGTAGCTATTTCCATGTTAATACAGATAGTGGTGTAGATATTTCCATGTTCATCCAGATGGCTGTGTAGATATATCCATGTTCATACTGATAGTGGTGTAGATATTTCCATGTTCATACAGATAGCGGCGTAGATATTTCCATGTTCCTACAGATAGAGGGGCTGATATTTCCATGTTCATACAGATAGCGCTGCTGATATTTCCATGTTTATACAGGTAGCGGGGTAGATATTTCCATGTTTATACAGATAGCGCTGTAGATATTTCCATGTTTATACAAATAGCGGTGTAGATATCTCCATCTTAATACAGATGGCCGTGTAGATATTTATATGTTCATACAGATGGTGGTGCAGATATTTCCATGTTCATACAGATGGCGGTGTAGATATTTCCATGTTCATACAGATAGCGGTGTAGTTATTTCCATGTGTAAAGAGATAGCTGTGTAGATATTTCTATGTATATGCAGATAGCTCTTTAGATATTTCCATTTTCATGCAGATAGCGGAGTAGATATTTCCATGTTCAAACAGATAGCGGTGCAGATATTTCCATGTTCATACAGATGGCTGTGTAGCTATTTCCATGTTCATACAGATAGCGGTGTAGATATTTCCATGTTCATCCAGATGGCTGTGTAGATATATCCATGTTCAAACAGATGGCGTTGTAGATATTTCCATGTTCATACGGATAGCGGTGTAGATATTTCCATGTTCATACAGATAGCGGTGTAGATATTTCCATGTTCATACAGATATTGGTGCTGATATTTCCATGTTTATACAGGTACCAGTGTAGATATTTCCATGTTTATACAGGTAGCGGTGTAGATATTTCAATGTTTACACATATAGCGGTGTAGATATTTCCAAGTTTATACAGAGAGCGGTGAAGATATCTCCATCTTAAAGCAGTTGGCGGTGTAGATATTTATATGTTCATACAGATGGCGGTGCAGATATTTCCATGTTCATACAGATGGCGCTGTAGATATTTGCATGTTTATAGATATAGCGGTGTCAATATTTCCATGTGTATAGAGATAGCTTTGTAGATATTTCCATGTATATGCAGATAGCTGTGTAGATATTTCTATTTTCATGCAGATAGGGGTTTAGATATTTCCATGTTCAAACAGATAGCGGTGTAGATATTTCCATGTTTATACAGATAGCGGTGAAGATGTATGCATGTTTACACAGATAGCGTTGTAGATATTTCTGTGTTCATAGAGATCGCGGTGTAGATATTTCCATGTTCATCCAGATGGCTGTGTAGACATATCCATGTTCATACAGATGGCGGTGAAGATATTTCCATGTTCATACAGACAGCGGTGTAGATATTTCCATGTTCATACAGATAGCGGTGTAGATATTTCCATGTTCATACAGATGTCTGTGTAGATATATCCATGTTCATACAGATGACGGGTAAGATATTTCCATGTTCATACAGATAGCGGTGTAGATATTTCCATGTTCATACAGATAGCGGTTCTGATATTTCCATGTTTATATAGGCAGCGGTGTAGATATTTCCATGTTTATACAGATAGCGGTTTATATATTTCCTTCTTAATCCAGATGGCGGTGTAGATATTTATATGTTCATACAGATGGCGGTGCAGATACTTCCATGATCATACAGATGGCGGTGTAGATATTTCCATGTTTATAGATATAGCGGTGTAGTTATTTCCATGTGTAAATAGATAGCTTTGTAGATATTTCCATGTATATGCAGATAGCTTTGTAGATATTTCCACCTTCATGCAGATAGCGGTGTAGATATTTACATGTTCAAACAGATAGCGGTGTAGATATTTCCATTTTCATCCAGATGGCTGTGTAGATATATCCAAGTTCATAGAGATAGAGGTGTAGATATTTCCATGTTAATACAGGTAGTGGTGTAGATGCTTCCATGTTCATACAGATAGCGGTGTAGCTATTTCCATGTTCATACAGATAGTGGTGTTGATATTTCCATGTTCATAGAGATAGCGGTGTAGATATTTCCATGTTCATACAGATAGCGGTGCTGATATTTAAATGTTTATACAGATAGCGGTGTAGATATTTCCATGTTCATACAGATCGCGGTGTAGATATTTCCATGTTCATCCAGATGGCTGTGTAGATATATCCATGTTCATACAGATGGCGGTGAAGATATTTCCATGTTCATACAGATAGCGGTGTAGTTATTTCCATTTGTAAAGAGATAGCTGTGTAGATATTTCCATGTATATGCAGATAGCTGTGTAGATATTTAAATTTTCATGCAGATAGCGGTATAGATATTTCCATGTTCAAACAGATAGCGGTGGAGATATTTCCATGTTCATAGAGATACCGGTGTAGATATTTCCATGTTCATACAGATAGAGGGGCTGATATTTCCATGTTCTTACAGATAGCGGTGCTGATATTTCCATGTTTATACAGGTAGCGGTGTAGATATTTCCATGTTTATACAGATAGCAGTGTAGATATTTCCATGTTTATACAGATAGCGGTGTAGCTATTTCCATGTTTTTACAGATAGCGGTGTAGATATCTCCATCTTAATACAGATGGCGGTGAAGATATTTATATGTTCATACAGATGGCGGTGCAGATATTTCCATGTTCATACAGATAGCAGTGTAGTTATTTCCATGTGTAAAGAGATTGCTCTGTAGATATTTCCATGTATTTGCAGATAGCTGTGTAGATATTTCCATTTTCATGCTGATAGCGGTTTAGATATTTAAATGTTCAAACAGATAGCGGTGTAGATATTTCCATGTTCATACAGATAGCGGTGTAGATATTTCCATGTTTATACAGATAGCGGTGAAGATGTATGCATGTTTACACAGATAGCGTTGTAGATATTTCTGTGTTCATAGAGATCGCGGTGTAGATATTTCCATGTTCATCCAGATGGCTGTGTAGACATATCCATGTTCATACAGATGGCGGTGAAGATATTTCCATGTTCATACAGACAGCGGTGTAGATATTTCCATGTTCATACAGATAGCGGTGTAGATATTTCCATGTTCATACAGATGTCTGTGTAGATATATCCATGTTCATACAGATGACGGTGAAGATATTTCCATGTTCATACAGATAGCGGTGTAGATATTTCCATGTTCATACAGATAGCGGTTCTGATATTTCCATGTTTATATAGGCAGCGGTGTAGATATTTCCATGTTTATACAGATAGCGGTTTATATATTTCCTTCTTAATCCAGATGGCGGTGTAGATATTTATATGTTCATACAGATGGCGGTGCAGATACTTCCATGATCATACAGATGGCGGTGTAGATATTTCCATGTTTATAGATATAGCGCTGTAGTTATTTCCATGTGTAAATAGATAGCTTTGTAGATATTTCCATGTATATGCAGATAGCTTTGTAGATATTTCCACCTTCATGCAGATAGCGGTGTAGATATTTCCATGTTCATACAGATAGCTGTGTAGCTATTTCCATGTTCATAGAGATAGCGGTGTAGATATTTCCATGTTCATCCAGATGGCTGTGTAGATATATCCATGTTCATACAGATAGCGGTGTAGATATTTCCATTTTCATACAGGTAGTGGTGTAGATATTTCCATGTTCATACAGATAGCGGTGTAGATATTTCCATGTTCATCCAGATGGCTGTGTAGATATGTCCATGTTCATACAGATGGCGGTGAAGATATTTCCATGTTCATACAGATAGCGGTGTAGATATCTCCATCTTAATACAGATGGCGGTGTAGATATTTATATGTTCATACAGGTGACGGTGCAGATATTTCCATGCTCATACGGATGGCGGTGTAGATATTTCCATGTTTATAGAGATAGTGGTGTCGTTATTTCCATGTGTAAAGACATAGCTTTGTAGATATTTCCATGTATATGGAGTTAGCTGTGTAGATATTTCCATTTTCATGCGGATAGCGGTGTAGATATTTCCATGTTCAAAGAGTTAGCGGTGTAGATATTTCCATGTTCATACAGATAGCTGTGTAGATATTTCCATGTTCATCCAGATGGCTGTGTAGATATATCCATGTTCCTACAGATGGCGGTGAAGATATTTCCATGTTCGTACAGATAGCGGTGTAGATATTTCCATGTTCATACAGATATTGGTGTAGATATTTCCATGTTCATACAGATAGCGGTGTAGCTATTTCCATGTTCATACAGATATTGGTGTAGATATTTCCATGTTCATCCAGATTGCTCTTTAGATATTTCCATGTTCATCCAGATGGCTGTGTAGATATATCCATGTTCATACTGATGACAGTGAAGATATTTCCATGTTCATACAGATAGCGGTGTAGTTATTTCCATGTTCATTCAGATAGCGGTGTAGATATTTCCATGTTCATACAGAGGGCGGTGTAGATAGCGGTGTAGATATTTCCATGTTCCTACAGATGTCGGTGTAGATATTTCCATGTTCATACAGATGACGGTGTAGATATTTCCATGTTCATACAGATGGTGGTGTACATATTTCCATGCTTATGGAGATAGCGGTGTACATATTTCCATGTTTACACAGATAGCAGTGTAGATATTTCCATGTTTACACAGATAGCGGAGTAGATATTTCCATCTTTATACAGATAGCGGTGTAGATATTTCCATGTGTATACAGATAACGGTGTAGATATTTACATGTTCCTACAGATGGCTGTGTAGATATTTCCATCTTTATACAGATAGCTTTGTAGATATTTCCATGCTTATAGAGATAGCTGTGTAGATATTTCCATGTTCCTATAATTGGTGGTGTAGCCTTTTCAATGTTTACACAGATAGTGGTGTAGATATTTCCAAGTTTATGCAGATAGCGGTGGAGATATTTCCACTTTTATGCAGATAGCGTTGTAGATATTTCCATGTTTATACAGCTGGCGGTTTAGACATTTCCATGTTCATACAGATGGCTGTGTAGATATTTCCATGTTCATAGACATTGCCGTGTAGATATTTCCATATTTAAACAGATAGGGGTGTAGATATTTCCATGTTTTTAGAGATAGCTGTGTAGATATTTCCATGTTTACCCAGATAGCGGTGTAGATATTTCCATGTTTAGACAGATAGCAGTGTAGATATTTCGATGGTTATACAGAGAACGGTGTAGATATTTCCATGTTTATAGAGATGGCAGTGTAGATATTTCCATGTTCATACAGATTGCAGTGTAGATTTTTCCATGTTTATTAAGATGGCGGTGTAGATATTTCCATGTTTATGAAGATAGCGGTGTAGATATTTACTTCGTTATACAGGTAGCGGTGTAGATATTTCCATGTTTATACAGATAGCAGTGTAGATATTTCCGTGTTTATAGAGATAGCGGTGTGGACATTTCCCAGTTTCACGGATAGCAGTGTAGATATTTCCATGTTTATACAGATAACGGTGTAGATATATTCATGTTTATAGAGATAGCCGTGTAGTTATTTCCATGCTTATTCAGATAACGATGTAGATATGTCCATGTTTATAGAGATAGCGGTGTAGATATTTCCAAGTTCATACAGATATCAGTGTAGATATTTCCATGTTCATACAGATGGCGTTGTTGATATTTCCATCTTCATACAGGTGGCAGTGAAGATATTTGCATGTTCATACAGATGGCGGTGTAGATATTTCCATGTTCATACAGATGGCTGTGTAGATATTTCCATGTTCATACAGATGGCGGTGTAGATATTCCAATGTTTATGAAAATAGCGGTGTAGATATTTACATCTTTATACAGATAGCGGTGTAGATATTTCCATGTTTATACAGATAGCGGTGTAGATATTTCCATGTTCATACAGATTGCGGTGTAGATATTTCCATGTTCATACAGATAGCGGTGTTTATATTTCCATGTTTATACAGGTAGCGGTGTAGATATTTCCATGTTTATACAGATAGCGGTGTAGATATTTCCATGTTTATACAGATAGCGGTGTAGATATTTCCAAGTTTATACAGATAGCGGTGTAGATATCTCCATCTTAATACAGATGGCGGTGTAGATATTTATATGTTCATACAGATGGCGCTGCAAATATTTCCATGTTCAAACAGATGGCGGTGTAGATATTTCCATGTTTATAGAGATAGTGGTGTAGTTATTTCCATGTGTAAAGAGATAGCAGTGTAGATATTTCCATGTATATGCAGATAGCTGTGTAGATATTTCCATTTTCATGCAGATAGCGGTTTAGATATTTCCATGTTCAAACAGATAGCGGTGTAGATATTTCCATGTTCATACAGATAGCGGTGTAGATATTTCCATGTTTATACAGATAGCGGTGAAGATGTATGCATGTTTACACAGAGAGCGGTGTAGATATTTCCATGTTCATACAGATAGCGGTGTATATATTTCCATGTTCATACAGATGGCTGTGTAGATATATCCATGTTCATACAGATAGCGGTGTAGATATTTCCATGTTCATACAGATAGTGGTGTAGATATTTCCATGTTCATACAGATAGCGGTGCAGCTATTTCCATGTTCATACAGATAGCGGTGTAGATATTTCCATGTTCGTACAGATAGCGGTGTAGATATTTCCATGTTTATACAGATAGCGGTGTAGATATTTCCAAGTTTATACAGATAGCGGTGTGGATATCTCCATCTTAAAACAGATGGCGGTGTAGATATTTATATGTTCATACAGATGGCGGTGTAGATATTTCCATATTTATAGAGATAGTCGTCTAGTTATTTCCATGTATAAAGAGATAGCTTTGTAGATATTTCCATGTATATGCAGATAGCTGTGTAGATATTTCCATTTTCATGCAGATAGCGGTGTAGACATTTCCATGTTCAAACAGATAGCGGTGTAGATATTTCCATGTTAATTTCAGATAGTGGTGTAGATATTTCCATGTTCATACAGATATCGGTGTAGCTATTTCCATGTTCATACAGATAGCGGTGTAGATATTTCCATGTTTATAAATATAGCAGTGAAGATATTTCCATGTTTATACAGATAGCGTTGTAGATATTTCCATGTTTATACAGATAGCGGTGTAGATATCTCCTTCTTAATACAGATGGCGGTGTAGATATTTATATGTTCATAAAGATGGCCGTGCAGATATTTCCATGTTCATACAGATGCCGGTGTAGATATTTCCATGTTCATACAGATAGCGGTGTAGTTATTTCCATATGTAAAGAGATACCTTTGTAGATATTTCCATGTATATGCAGATAGCTGTGTAGATATTTCCATTTTCATGCAGATAGCGGTTTAGTTATTTCCATGTTCAAACAGATAGCGGTGTAGGTGTTTCCATGTTCATACAGATAGCGGTGTAGTTATTTCCATGTTTATACAGATAGCGGTGAAGATATATGCATGTTTACACAGATAGCGGTGTAGATATTTCCATGTTCATATAAATAGCGGTGTAGATATTTCCATGTTCATCCAGATGGCTGTGTAGATATATCCATGTTCATTCAGATAGCGGTGCAGATATATCCATGTTCATACAGATAGTGCTGTAGATATTTCCATGTTCATACAGATAGCGGTGTAGCTATTTCCATGTTCATACAGATAGCGGTGTAGCTATTTCCATGTTCATACAGATAGCGGTGTAGATATTTCCATGTTCTTAGAGATAGCGGTGTAGACATTTCCATGTTCATACAGATAGCGGTGCTTATATTTCCATGTTTATACAGGTAGCGGTGTAAATATTTCCATGTTTATACAGATTGCGGTGTAGATATTTCCATGTCTATACAGATAGCGATGTAGATATTTCCATGTTCATCCAGATGGTTGTGTATATATATCCATGTTCATACAGATGGCGGTGAAGATATTTCCATGTTCATACAGATAGCGTTGTAGATATTTTCATGTTCATGCAGATAGTGGTGTAGATATTTCCATGTTCATACAGATAGTGGTGTAGCTATTTCCATGTTCATACAGATAGCGGTGTAGATATTTCCATGTTCATCCAGATGGCTGTGTAGACATATCCATGTTCATACATATGGTGGTGAAGATAATTCCATGTTCATACAGATAGCGGTGCAGTTATTTCCATGTTCATACAGATAGTGGTGTAGATATTTCCATGTTCGTTCAGATAGAGGGGCTGATATTTCCATGTTCATACAGTTAGCGGTGTGTATATTTCCATGTTTATACAGGTAGCGGTGTAGATATTTCCATGTTTATACAGAGAGCAGTGTAGATATTTCCATGTTTCTACAGATAGCGGTGTAGATATCTCCATCTTAATAGAGATGGCGGTGTAGATATTTATATGTTCATACAGATGGCCGTGCAGATATTTCCATGTTCATACAGATGCCGGTGTAGATATTTCCATGTTCATACAGATAGCGGTGTAGTTATTTCCATGTGTAAAGAGATAGCTGTGTAGATATTTCCATGTATATGCAGATAGCTGTGTAGATATTTCCATTTTCATGCAGATAGCGGTTTAGATATTTCCATCTTCAAACAGATAGCGGTGTGGATATTTCCATGTTCATACAGATAGCTTTGTAGATATATCCATGTTTATACAGATAACGGTGAAGATGTATGCATGTTTACACAGATAGCGGTGTAGATATTTCCATGTTCATACAGATAGCGGTGTAGATATTTCCATGTTCATACGGATGGCTGTGTAGATATATCCATGTTAATACAGATAGCGGTGTAGATATTTCCATGTTCATACAGATAGTGTTGTAGATATTTCTATGTTCATACAGATAGCGGTGCCGCTATTTCCATGTTCATACAGATAGCGGTGTAGATATTTCCATGTTCGTACAGATAGCGGTGTAGATATTTCCATGTTCATACAGATAGCGGTGCTTATATTTCCATGTTTATATAGGTAGCGGTGTAGATATTTCCATGTTTATACAGATTGCGGTGCAGATATTTCCATGTTTATACAGATAGCAGTATAGATATTTCCAAGTTTATACAGATAGCGGTGTAGATATCTCCATCTTAATACAGATGGCGGTGTAGATATTTATATGTTCATACAGACGGCGGTGCAGATATTTCCATGTTCATACAGATGGCGGTGTAGATATTTCCATGTTTATAGAGATAGTGGTGTAGTTATTTCCTTGTGTAAACAGATATCTTTGTAGATATTTCCATGTATATGCAGATAGCTGTGTAGATATTTCCATTTTCATGCAGATAGCGGTGTAGATATTTCCATGTTCAAACAGATAGCGGTGTAGATATTTCCATGTTCATACAGATAGTGGTGTAGATATTTCCATGTTCATACAGATAGCGGTGTAGCTATTTCCATGTTCATACAGATAGCGGTGTAGTTATTTCCGTGTTTATAAAGATATCTTTGTAGATATTTCCATGTTTACACAGATAGCGGTGTAGATATTTCCATGTTTATACAGATAGCGGTGTAGATATCTCCATCTTAATACAGATGGCTGTGTAGATATTTATATGTTCATACAGATGGCCGTGCAGATATTTCCATGTTCATACAGATGCCGGTGTAGATATTTCCATGTTCATACAGATAGCGGTGTAGTTATTTCCATGTGTAAAGAGATAGCTGTGTAGATATTTCCATGTATATGCAGATAGCTGTGTAGATATTTCCATTTTCATGCAGATAGCGGTTTAGATATTTCCATGTTCAAACAGATAGCGGTGTAGATATTTCCATGTTCATACAGATAGCGGTGTAGTTATTTCCATGTTTATACAGATAGCGGTGAAGATGTATGCATGTTTACACAGATAGCGGTGTAGATATTTCCATGTTCATACAGATAGCGGTGTAGATATTTCCATGTTCATCCAGATGGCTGTGTAGATATATCCATGTTCATTCAGATAGCGGTGTAGATATTTCCATGTTCATACAGATAGCGGTGTAGCTATTTCCATGCTCATACAGATAGCGGTGTAGATATTTCCATGTTCATACTGATAGCGGTGTAGATATTTGTTCATACAGATAGCGGTGCTTATATTTCCATGTTTATACAGGTAGCGGTGTAAATATTTCCATGTTTATACAGATAGCGGTGTAGATATTTCCATGTTTATACAGATAGTGGTGTAGATATTTCCATGTTCATCCAGATGGCTGTGTAGATATGTCCATGTTCATACAGATGGCGGTGAATATATTTCCATGTTCATACAGATAGCGGTGTAGATGTTTCCATGTTCATACAGATGGTGGTGTAGATATTTCCATGTTCATACAGATAGCGGTGTACCTATTTCCATGTTCATACAGATAGCGGTGTAGATATTTCCATGTTCATCCAGATGGCTGTGTAGACATATCCATGTTCATACAGATGGCGGTGAAGATAATTCCATGTTCATACAGATAGCGGTGTAGATATTTCCATGTTCATACACATAGTGGTGTAGATATTTCCATGTTCATACAGATAGAGGGGCTGATATTTCCTTGTTCATACAGATAGCTGTGCTGATATTTCCATGTTTATACAGGTAGCGGTGTTGATATTTCCATGTTTATACAGATAGCGGTGTAGATATTTCCAAGTTTGTACAGATAGCGGTGTAGATATCTCCATCTTAATACAGATGGAGGTGTAGATATTTATATGTTCATACAGGTGACGGTGCAGATATTTCCATGCTCATACGGATGGCGGTGTAGATATTTCCATGTTTATAGAGATAGTGGTGTCGTTATTTCCATGTGTAAAGACATAGCTTTGTAGATATTTCCATGTATATGGAGTTAGCTGTGTAGATATTTCCATTTTCATGCGGATAGCGGTGTAGATATTTCCATGTTCAAAGAGTTAGCGGTGTAGATATTTCCATGTTCATACAGATAGCTGTGTAGATATTTCCATGTTCATCCAGATGGCTGTGTAGATATATCCATGTTCATACAGATGGCGGTGAAGATATTTCCATGTTCGTACAGATAGCGGTGTAGATATTTCCATGTTCATACAGATATTGGTGTAGATATTTCCATGTTCATACAGATAGCGGTGTAGCTATTTCCATGTTCATACAGATATCGGTGTAGATATTTCCATGTTCATCCAGATTGCTGTTTAGATATTTCCATGTTCATCCAGATGGCTGTGTAGATATATCCATGTTCATACTGATGACGGTGAAGATATTTCCATGTTCATACAGATAGCGGTGTAGTTATTTCCATGTTCATTCAGATAGCGGTTTAGATATTTCCATGTTCATACAGAGGGCGGTGTAGATAGCGGTGTAGATATTTCCATGTTCCTACAGATGTCGGTGTAGATATTTCCATGTTCATACAGATGACGGTGTAGATATTTCCATGTTCATACAGATGGTGGTGTACGTATTTCCATGCTTATGGAGATAGCGGTGTACATATTTCCATGTTTACACAGATAGCAGTGTAGATATTTCCATGTTTACACAGATAGCGGAGTAGATATTTCCATGTGTATACAGAAAACGATGTAGATATTTACATGTTGCTACAGATGGCTGTGTAGACGTTTCCATCTTCATACAGATAGCTTTGTAGATATTTCCATGCTTATAGAGATAGCTGTGTAGATATTTCCATGTTCCTATAATTGGTGGTGTAGCTATTTCAATGTTTACACAGATAGTGGTATAGATATTTCCAAGTTTATGCAGATAGCGGTGGAGATATTTCCACTTTTATGCAGATAGCATTGTAGATATTTCCATGTTTATACAGCTGGCGGTTTACACATTTCCATGTTCATACAGATGGCTGTGTAGATATTTCCATGTTCATAGACATTGCGGTGTAGATATTTCCATATTTAAACAGATAGGGGTGTAGATATTTCCATGTTTTTAGAGATAGCTGTGTAGATATTTCCATGTTTACACAGATAGCGGTGTAGATATTTCCATGTTTAGACAGATAGCAGTGTAGATATTTCGATGGTTATACAGAGAACGGTGTAGATATTTCCATGTTTATAGAGATGGCAGTGTAGATATTTCCATGTTCATACAGATTGCAGTGTAGATATTTCCATGTTTATTAAGATGGCGGTGTAGGTATTTCCATGTTTATGAAGATAGTGGTGTAGATATTTACTTCGTTATACAGATAGCGGTGTAGATATTTCCATGTTTATACAGATAGCAGTGTAGATATTTCCGTGTTTATAGAGATAGCGGTGTGGATATTTCCCAGTTTCACGGATAGCAGTGTAGTTATTTCCATGTTTATACAGATAACGGTGTAGATATATTCATGTTTATAGAGATAGCGGTGTAGTTATTTCCATGCTTATTCAGATAACGCTGTAGATATGTCCATGTTTATAGAGATAACGGTGTAGATATTTCCAAGTTCATACAGATATCAGTGTAGATATTTCCATGTTCATACAGATGGCGTTGTTGATATTTCCATCTTCATACAGGTGGCAGTGAAGATATTTGCATGTTCATACAGATGGCGGTGTAGATATTTCCATGTTCATACAGATGGCTGTGTAGATATTTCCATGTTCATACAGATGGCGGTGTAGATATTCCAATGTTTATGAAGATAGCGGTGTAGATATTTACATCTTTATACAGATAGCGGTGTAGATATTTCCATGTTTATACAGATAGCGGTGTAGATATTTCCATGTTCATACAGATAGCGGTGTAGATATTTCCATGTTTAAACAGATAGCGGTGTAGATATTTCCATGTGTATAGAGATGGCGGTATAAATATTTCTGTGTTTATACAGATGGCGGGTAGATATTTCCATGTTCATACAGAAGGCAGTGTAGATATTTCCATGTTTATAGAGATAGCGGTGTAGATATTTCCATTTCATACACATTGCTCTCTATATATTTCCATGTTTATGGGGGTAGTGTTGTAGATATTTCCATGATTGTAGAGATAGTGGTGTAGATATTTCCGTGTTTATAGAGATAGCGGTGTGGATATTTCCCAGTTTCACGGATAGCGGTGTAGATATTTCCATGTTTATACAGATAACGGTGTAGATGTATTCATGTTTATAGAGATAGCGGTGAAGTTATTTCCATGCTTATACAGATAATGCTGTAGATATGTCCATGTATATAGAGATAGCGGTGTAGATATTTCCAAGTTCATACAGATATCAGTGTAGATATTTCCATGTTCATTCAGACGGCGTTGTTGATATTTCCAACTTCATGCAGGTGGCAGTGAAGATATTTGCATGTTCATACAGATGGCGGTGTAGATATTTCCATGTTCATACAGATGGCTGTGTAGATATTTCCATGTTCATACAGATGGCGGTGTAGATATTTCCATGTTTATACTGATGGCGTTGTAGATATTTCCATCTTTATGCAGATGGCTGTGTAGATATTTCCACGTTTATAGAGATGGCAGTGAAGATATTTCCATGTTTGTGGAGATAGCGGTGTAGATATTTCCATGTTTACACAGATAGCGGTGTAGATATTTCCATGTTTACACAGACAGCGGTGTAGATATTTCCATCTTTATACACATAGCGGTGTAGATATTTCCATGTTTATAGGGATATCGGTGTAGATATTTCCATGTTTATAGAGATAGCAGTGTAGATATTTCCATCTTTATACACATAGCTGTGTAGGTATTTCCATCTTTATAGGGATATCAGTGTAGATATTTCCATGTTTATACAGATAGTGGTGTAGATATTGCCATGTATATAGAGATAGCGGAGTAGATATTTCCACGTTTATACACATAGCAGTGTAGATATTTCTAAGTTCATACTGATGGCGGTGTACATATTTAAATCTTTATAGAGATGGCGGTGTACATATTTAAATGTTCATAGAGATGGCGGTTTAGATATTGCCATGTATATAGAGATGGCGGTGTAGATATTGCCATGTTTATAAAGATGTCGGGCTAGATATTTCCATGTTTATACACAGAGCACTGTAGTTATTTCCATGTTTATAGAGATAGCGGTGTAGATATTTCCATGTTTATCCAGATAGCGGTGTACGTATTTCCATGTATATACAGATGGCGTTGTAGACATTTCCATGTTTATAGAGATAGCGTTGTAGATATTTCCATGTTCCTACAGATGGCGGTGTAGATATTTCCATGTTTACAGAGTTGGCGGTGTAGATATTTCCACGTTCATACAGATGGCGGTGTAGATATTTCCATGTTAATACACATAGCGGGGCAGGTATTTCCATGTTTATACACATTACGCTCTAGATATTTCCATGTTTTTACAGATAGCTGTGTAGATATTTCCATGTTTATACAGATGGCGGTGTAGATATTTCCATGTTCATACAGATGGCGGTGTAGATATTTCCATCTTTATAGAGGTGGAAGTGTAGATATTTCCATCTTAATACAGACAGAGGTGTAGATATTTCCATGTTTAAACAGATGGCGGTGTAGATATTTCCATCTTTATAGAGATTGCGCTGTAGATATTTCCATATTCATACAGATGGCGGTGTAGATATTTCCATGTTTATATAGATGGCGGTGTAGATATTTCCATCTTAATACAGATAGCCGTGTAGATATTTCTATGTTTATGCAGATGGCGGTGTAGATATTTTTATGTCGATACAGATGGCGGTGTAGGTATTTCCATGTTTATAGAGAGAGCGGTGTAGATATTTCCAAGTTGATGGAGATAGCGGTGTAGATATTTCCATGTATATACAGATAGCGGTGTAGATATTTCCATGTTTATACAGATAGTGTTGTAGATATTTCAATGTTCATACAGATGGCGTTGTAGATATTTCCATGTTCATACAGTTGGCGGTATAGATATTTCCACGTTTATAGAGATAGCGTTGTAGTTATTTCCATGTTTATAGAGACAGCGTTGTAGATATTTCCATGTTTATACAAATAGCAGTGTAGGTATTTCAATGTTTATAAAGATTGCAGTGTAGATATTTCAATGTTTATAGAGATAGCGGTGTAGATATTTCCCTGTTTTACAGGTAGCAGTTTAGATATTTCCATGTTTATAGAGATAGCGGTGTAGATATTTCCATGTATATTCAGATAGCGGTGTAGATATTTCCATGTTCATACAGATGGCGGTGTAGATATTTCCATGTTTATATCAATGGCGGTGTAGTTATTTCCATCTTAATACAGATAGCAGTGTAGATATTTCCATGTTTATACAGATGGCGGTGTAGATATTTTCATGTCGATACAGATGGCGGTGTAGGTATTTCCATGTTTATAGAGATAGCGGTGTAGATATTTCCATGTTGATAGAGATAGCGGTGTTGATATTTCCATGTATATACAGATAGCAGTGTAGATATTTCCATGTTTATACAGATAGCGGTGAAGATATTTCAATGTTCATACAGATGACGTTGTAGGTAATTCCATGTTCATACAGATGGTGGTGTAGATATTTCCACGTTTATAGAGATAGCGGTGTAGTTATTTCCATGTTTATAGAGATAGCGTTGTAGATATTTCCATGTTTATACAAATAGCAGTGTAGGTATTTCAATGTTTATAAAGATAGCAGTATAGATGTTTCTATGTTTATAGAGATAGCGGTGTAGATATTTCCCTGTTTTACAGGCAGCGGTTTAGATATTTCCATGTTTATGCAGATAGCAGTGTAGATATTTCCATGTTTATAGAGATAGAGGTGTAGTTATTTCCATGTTTATATAGATAACGGTGTAGATATTTCCATGTTTATAGAGATAGCGGTGTATATATTTCCATGTATATACAGATAGCAGTGTAGTTATTTCCATGTTTATACAGATGGCCCTGTAGATATATCCATGTTTATAGAGATGGCGGTGTAGTTATTTCCTTGTTTATACAGATAGCGGTGTAGATATTTCCATGTTCATACGGATAGCGCTGTAGATATTTCCATGTTTAGAGATAGCGGTGTAGATATTTCCATGTTTATACAGATAGCGGTGTAGATATTTCCATGTTTATACAGGTAGCGCTGTAGATATTTCCATATTTGTCCTGGTAGCAGTGAATATATTTCCATATTTATACAGCTAGCGGTGCAGATATGTGAATTCATTAAACCTCTTTTTCTTTATAAATGACCCAGTCTTGGGTATGTCTTTATCAGCAGCATGAAAATTGACTAATACACTCACTGTCCATGAATGATACTCTGTTAGCCCATTTGCATTGTTATAAAGAAATACCTGAGGTTGGGTAATTAATAAAGAAATGAGGTTTATTTGGCTCCTTGTTCTGAAGGCTGTACGTGAAGCATAGTACTGGCACCTGCTTCCAGGGAGGGCCTCAGGAACCTTCCAATCATGGTGGAAGGTGAAGGGAAACCAGCATATCACATGGTGAGAGAGGAAGCAAGAGAGACAGGGAGGAGGTGTCAGTCTCTTTTAAACAACCAGATATCGCATGAACTCACAGGGTAAGAACTCATTCATTACCAAGAGGACAGCACCAAGCCATTCAGGAGGCATCTATCTCCAACATTGGGGATCACATTTTAACGTGAGATTTGAAGGGGACAAACATCCAAACTATGTCAGATACCAAAGCTGACAATGCTTAGGATCTTTAGCTGTTCCAGGTTCTGGGAAAAGGGAGAGAGTTAGCTTCCCTCGTCTATGCTGTGCTACTCCATATTATATTAGTAATTATTGTTCTCTAAAGGTTCTTAAAAGCAAATAAACAAATGCAAGGCAAAACATATAAAAGGCAAGGCAAAACATACGAAATGCAAGGCAAATGCATTAAAAAACTTTTGAGTGTTAATACATAGATTTTATTTTATCTTTTTAATTTCTTTTGCTTAACCAAATAGATTATGTAGTTTTGATTAACTGGCCATGAAATAGCTCTGCCTACATAGAATTTCCCATGAATAATTGGTTGTGGAGACTTTTGTGTGTGACCCAAATCCTCCCTCAAAACTGAAGTTTGCCCAGCTATTGGGAGTGTTGGCAAATCATGCCTCTCAGCTGATTCTCTCTAGAATTTATTCTCAGGAGATCTAATTAATAACTTGTCAAGCTGATGTCCATCCTTGGGGACAACTCGTATCTGAAGAATGGCCAGTGAAAGGTATTAAAACTCCATACTCCTGCCTCAATTTAGGGCAACTCTGAAGGGTCACCCCTGCTTCTCAGCTCCCCCTTGAGATTAGCTGAGGTATTTGTTGTGACTGCCTCACATCTCAACTCCCTTTGTCCAATTCAGCTTTTTCGCCACAGTTGTTGGCTCCTAGGATTTTACCCAGTTAAATGTTCTCTACACAAATCTCTATCTCAAATCTGCTTTACAGGGAATGTGGCCTCAGACAGGTTTTCATTAGGTTCTGGACGTAACTCTCATTAGTCATTGATATGATTCGGCTGTGTCTCCACCCGAATCTCACCTTGATTGTAATTATCCCCGCATGTCAAGGATGGAGTCAGGTGGAGATCATTGAATCATAGGGGCGGGTTCCCCCTACTGTTCTCCTGGTAGCGAATAAGTCTCACGAGATCTGATGCTTTTAAAATGGGAGTTTCCCTACACAAGCTTTCTCCTCTGCTACCATTTAAGATGTGCCTTTGCTTCTTTTTTGCCTTCTGCCGTGACTGTGAGGCCTCCCCAGCCATGTGGAATTGTGAGTTCCTTAAACCTCTTTCCTTTCTAAATTACCCGGTCTTGGGTATGACTTTATTAGCAGCATGACAACAAACTAGTGCAGTCTGTTCTATAAGCCCAAGTCGGATCACAGAGTCCCACTTTCCGTTTTTTTTTTCTAGCCCATATTTCTACTAAAACTTGACTCATATAGACTTAAAACAAAATAATTAAGCATGGCTAGTATTTATTTAATATTTTATACGTGTCAGGTACTGTATTTTGTAACTTATCTTTTAATAATCTTTCCAAATCTCTAAAAGGAGAATTCTGCTCTTTTATAGAGAAAATAAGGATGGCTCAATCTTTTGATTTTTATTACAAGCTTTATTTTGTATAACATATAATAAACTAAAAATATTGAAAGTTTAGAAACCATCAGCACGCAATCGAGGTGATGGAAATATACTTCACCTCCAGTTTCCTGATGCCTCTTTATAATACATTTCTCTGGCCCCTCATTCCTGGCCCTTAAAAACCACCAAACTGCTTTCTGTCACTGGACAGTAATTTATACAGTCAAAAAATGTATATAAATAAAATTTTACACTATGCACTTTTTTGTCTGACATTTTATGTTTTTTTCTCTGCATGTTTTACCTCTAGAGTCTGCCTTGTTTCACTTAGTATAGTTATTTTGAGATTCATTCATGTTATAGTATGTATCCATAATTAATTCGGATAAAGCAAGTTAATTCATTAATGTATTGATTGATATTTAGACTGTTTCTAGTTTGGGCTATTATGAATACATGTGCTATGAACATTTGTGTTGATATCATTATATGAACACCTACTTTTATCTCTCTTGGGTAAATACCCAGGAGTGCAATGGCTGAGTCTTACGGCAGAAGTATGTTTAACTTTTTAAGGGACTCTTAAACTGTTTTTCAAAGGTTACACTTTTTTGTATTCCCATCAGCAGTGTATGAGAGTTTCAGCTTCTCCACATCCAAGCCAGTGCTTGGCTGTTATCAGTCATGCTAATCTTAGCTATTTAAAAATAGATAGTGGCGTCTCATTTTGGTTTTAATTTGCATTGCCCTAAGCATTAATTATGTTGAGCATATGTGCTTATTTACCAAACAAATGTCTACTTTGTAATGTCTGTTCCAGTCTTTCACCCAAGTTTTAAATGGGGTTGTTTGTTTTTCATTATTAAATTTTGAGCTTTTAAAATATATTTTTGATGCAAGCCTTTCATCAGATATATGAATTGCAAATATTTTCTCCCAGCCTGCAGCTTGTCTTTTCAGTCTCTTAATAGATTCTTTTGAAGAGCAGATTCTTTTTTTTAAATTGGATGAGTTCTTCTTATCAATATATTATTATATAAATCATGCTGTGGGGTCATATCAAAGAAAGCTTTGCCTGACTCAAAGTCCCAAATGTTTTCACATCTTCCCTCTCCTCTCCTTTGGGAACTGAGATTACACGTAAATTCAGTTACTTGAAATTTACTGTCTACTATTGCTCTGTTCATGTTTTTTAAAAATTTATTTTCTCTCTCTATTTTATTTTGAGAGGTGTCTATCTTTTCTTCTTTAATGACTAATGTGCTATCAGCCTACCATGTAGCTGGGACTACAGCCGCATGCTACTATGCCCCGCTAATTTTTGTATTTTTAGTAGAGATGGGATTTCACCATATTGGTCAGGCTGGTCCTGAACTCCTGACTTCGTGATCCACCTGCCTCGGCCTCGCAAAATGCTGAGATTACAGGCGTGAGCCACTGCGCCCAGCCTCCTTTAGTGTATCTTGCATGTCTCTATTTTAGAACATATAGAATACTGTTTCAATAAGCATTTGAATGTTCTTAACTGATAACTCTGGCACCTTGATTTACTCTGGATCAGTTCTGACTCAGTGATTTTTCTCCTTATTATGAGCCACGTTCTTCTGTCTTTTGTTGTTACTGTTGTGTCTCTGCTAAACTGTGTCTGGATGTCAGATATGGTGACTTTTATCTTATTGAGTGCTGGAAGTATATATAAATATTCTTGATCTTTGTATTGGTATGTATTTAAGTTTAGTTGGAAAGAGTTTGACTCTTTTTGGTCTTGCTTTAAAAATTCATTAGGTGGGATCAGACCAGTTCTCATTTTAGAGCTAATCACTCCCAACTAGTGAGGCAAGATCCTTCTGGGTATCCCTGGGAATCTTGAGGTGTTTCTGGTTTGGCTGATAAAATAAGCACTATTACTGGACCTTGGTGAGCATGTGTACTGTTACTTTTCATCTTATCTGGGTGTTGTTTCCCCAACCGTAGGTACTTTTCTCTAGGCCTGTCCTAACAATTACTTAGCTATGTACTTTAGGGGGACCCTTTGCAGAGCTCTGGAGTTCTCTTTCTGTGCAGCCCCTTCTTCTCGGAAACCTTGTCCTGAGAGCTCATGTCAACATGGTTTCTGTGGACTCTCAGCTCTGTCCCCTCAGCTCAGGGAGAACGATGGGCTCCTCTTGGGCTTTTCTCCTGCAGTAGTGGGCTGGAAAACTTTCTCCAGGCATAAATTAGGGCAGTTGATAGGCTCACCTTGTTTGAGACTGACTTTACAGGGTCTTGCAAACTTTTGTGGCATACATTTTGGCCATTTTTTTGGTTGTTTCAGGAGGGAGAGAAAGTCTAGTTCTTGTTACTCCATCATGGTCATTGCAGAAGTCAAACTAACTGATATTTCTCAATACAGTCTGTTGCTACACATTGAACTTGCTTAAGATAATTTTTAGATGGCACAGAACTTTCTGTCCATTGAATGAGACTCTCTGCTTATTTTGCAAGTGCTCATTTGTATGGAGACATTTGTATGGAGAAACTTCAAAAAGTTTGTGGAAAAATGAAGTTAAAAGATAAACATTGAAAATGTGATCTTCGGTTTTCATCCCTAAAGAACTGATGGTCCTGGGAACTTAACAATGTCAATGCAGTCTCTTATACATTATTAACTTAAGAAAAATGGGTGCCCTTTCCACATTTGTTGAGATTGGGAAACAAAAAGAAGTCAGAAGGAGCCAAATCAGAGCTGTAAGGTGGATGCCTGACAATTTCCCATTGAGACTCTCACAAAATTGCCTTTGCTTGATGACAGGAATGAGCAGAAACATTGTGGTGTTAGAGGACTGTCTGCTAAAGCTTTCCCAGGTATTTTGCCCTAAAACTTTGGCTAACTTATTCAAAACACTCTCATGATATGCAGATATTATTGTTCTTTGACCTTCCACAAAGTCAACAAGCAAAATGCCTGGAATGTCCCCAAAAAACTGTTGCCGTGACCTTTGCTCTTGAGTGATCCCCTTTAGCTTTGACTGGACCACTTCCACCTTTGGTAGCCATTGCTTTGATTGTGTTTTGCCCTCAGGATCATACTGGGAAAGCCATGTTTTATCTTCTGTTACAATTCTTCAAAGAAATCCTTCAGGATCTTGACCCTAGTTCTTTAAAATTTCCATTGAGAGCTCTCCTCTTGTCTGCAGCTGATCTGAGCACAACACTTTTGGCACCCATGCAGTGGAAAGTTGGTTCAACTTTAATTTTTTAGTCAGAACTGTGTAAGCTGAACCAATTAAGATGTCTATGATGTTGGCTATTGTTTGTGCTGTTGATTATCAGTCCTCTTCAATTAGGGCACAAACAAGATTAATTTTTTTCCTTGCAAATTGATATGGATGATCTGTCCCTGTGGACTTCATCTTCCACATCATCTCGTTTCTTCTTTAAAAAAGCTGTCCGCTTGTGAACTACTGATTTCTTTGGTGCATTGTCCCCTCAAGCTTCTTGTAAAGCATCAGTGATTTCACCATTCTTTCACTCAAGCTTCATCATAATCTAATGTTTGTTCTTGCTTCAATTTTAGCAGAATTTACATTGCTCTGCTAGGGGCTCTTTTCAAACTAATGTCTACTCCTTCTTACTGTCTCAAACTAGATCCTGTTCAAACATGCTATAATAAATTAGTATGAGTTTATTTTGCTGCCAAAATTGAAACCTTTGCATAGTTTTTTTCATAATATACATTTTCCATGAACTTTTTAAGGCCTCTCATGTATCCACAGGTAGAGTGCCTTACCTATTCTGACTTCAGTCAATTATTCAAGACCTTTCCTTGTCAGTGATACATTAGAAAGGTAGAGTATTGAAAAATAAGAGTAGCTTCTGCTGATTAAGAAATACTATATCTTTTTCTACTTCTTTCTTTTTTTTTTTTCTTTCTTTTTTTTTTTTTGAGACAGCATCTTTCTCTGTCACCCAGGCTGGAGTGCAGTGGTGTGATCTCAGCTCACTGCAACCTCTGCCTCCCAGGGTCAAGTGATTCTCCTGCCTCAGCCTCCCGAGTAGCTGGGACTATAGGTGCCTGCCACCACACCCAGCTAATTTTTGTATTTTTAGTGGAGACAAGGTTTCACCATATTGGCCAGGCTGGTCTTGAACTCCTGACCTTGTGATCTGCCTGACTCGGCCTCCCAAAGCGCTGGGATTACAGTCATGAGCCACCGTACCTAGCTTTCTACTTCTTTCTTATTATTTTCCTCCTCTCTCATTCCTATATTCTCTCCTTTCTCCTACTTTCCTCCCCACTCCCTGTTTCCTTCCTTTCATCTTTCCTATTTTCAAGACTTAATATTTCTTGAACCTCCGATGTTATCATAGTATGTTATTTGTTTAATTTTCACATAACAATAATAGTTTAAATACAAATAATATTTATTTTCATCCCCATGTTATCAGTATAACAGTAAAGATGTGGAGAGGCCAGCTGGGCATGGTGGCTCAAGCCTGTAATCCCAGCACATTGGGAGGCCGAGGTGGGTGGATCACGAGGTCAGGAGATCGAGACCATCCTGGCTAACACGGTGAAACCCCATCTCTACTAAAAAATAGAAAAAATTAGCTGGGCGTGGTGGCGCGTGCCTGTAGTCCCAGCTACTCGGGAGGCTGAGGCAGGAGAATAGTGTGAACCCGGGAGGCAGAACTTGCAGTGAGCCAAGATCACGCCACTGCACTCCAGCCTGGGTGACAGAGCGAGACTCTGTCTCAAAAAATAAATAAATAAATAAATGAAAATAAAATTTAAAAAATGATGTGGAGAGGCCAAACCAATGGCTCTTATATCCACGTTCTTTCTTCTAAATGATTTCACCTTAGTTTTGGTCTGCATCTCTAACCATAGCTAGTTGCAGCAGGACTTCTATCTGGCCTTGCTGCTCTCATTTTTGGACCTCCTCACTGAAATCAAATTGATCTTTCTAAAATGCAAACCTGGTCTTAGTATTTTATTACTTAAAACCCATTGGTGGCTTTCCATGATTTATGGAATAAAGTCAAAATTCCTGTTTTTGCCCATGTTTCTGTGTGCCTCTCATCCCTACATTTACTGATTCCTGTGTGCCATAAATTGCCAGTTGTCCAGAGTTCATTCTCTTTTTGTACTTGGGAGGACTTCTGCATCCTGCAACTTTTCCCCTGAAACGTGCTTGGAAAATACCTACTCATTTTTTTCAGATTCAGGTTAGCTTTTTACTTCAGTTTCTTTTCCTGAAGCTTATACTGACTGCTCCATATGGCTTTGGGGATTAGCTACTCATTCCTTTGTGCCCTTTGTAGATACACATTTATCATGGAGTCTTTTTTTTTTTTTTTTTTTTTTTTGAGACAGAGTCTCACTCTGTCACCAGGCTGGAGTGCAGTGGTGTGATCTCAGCTCACTGCAACCTTTGCCTTCCAGGTTCAACTGATTCTCTTGCCTCAGCCTCCCAAGTAACTACAGGCGTGCACCACCGTGCCCAGCTAATTTTTGTATTTTTAGTAGAGACGGGGTTTCACTATGTTGGCCAGGATGGTCTCGATCTCTTGACCTCGTGATCTGCCCATGATGGCCTCCCAAAGTGCTGGGATTACAGGCATGAACCACCGCTCCCAATCAGTCATGCAGTCTTTATACTTACTTGTTTACTTGCCTGTGAGCTCACTGAATGCAGGGACTATTTCCTTGTTGCTCTAGCACCTACACCAGTACCTGGTATCCAGAAGCTGTATGCTAAATGTTTGTTGAGTGGCTGTTTGACTGAATGATTGTACTCCTAATTAGTAGATAGAAAGCCATGAACTTCCCAGTTCATCATTCTTTGTGCTCAATTCTGGTTTCTTTATTGTGTTCAAAAGAGTTCCTTAGTGACATAAAACTATGGAGCTAGTATGTCAGCTCATTTAAGCAATGATTGGTTTATGTATATAAGAGGCTTCAATAATTATATATTTTTATTTCAGTTTCAATAAATGATCAATTTATTAATTTTCTCTGTTTTGGGTTATTGTTCACATTTAATATCAAATAAAAGTGTTTTACTTAAAATTATTCATGCCAATTATGACAGTTAGGTGAATATTACTTTGACTTACATTCCAGTAGTAGTTTTGGTTGAACCCTGAATATGCTAAGACGTCCCTTTTCTTTTTTCTTATGAACAGGCTACTGTGTTTACATATATTATTAAAATCTTCTTTGAAAATACGAAGAGTGTTACATTTCTTATATTTAGTTCTCTGTGCTTCAGAATTCCTGTGATACTTGCACTTAAGTCCTTCTGAGCAGTTGATGTTGATATTTATGTGGTTAATTTCATGAAACGTGGTGGTTTTCATTTCTATCATTAATTTATACAGGAGATAGACTGTTTTCCAGGTGTAAGCTCAGTCATATAATTAGAAAATTTATAAGCAGAAAGGAGTTATTTGGTCTAACCCATTTATTCTACAGATAGAGAAATTAGAGTCCAGAAACTCTGTCTTCTTTAAAGTCTTACAGGTATTTAAGAAAAAAGAATAGACTTGAGGTTTCTGTGCTCTGAACCCAGTGATCTTGACACTGTAATGATCTTCATCCATATTATTCACAGAAGTAAATATAATCACATATTAAATAAGAAACAAAAATACTAAGGAGATATTATACTGAAAAATGAAATAATATTATCTTAATTATTTTGATCAGATTCAATCTATAGCAGCTTGAAGGCTAATAATTCCAATGATTCTCTGAATAAACCATTTTTCTAATAAGATTACAGGTTTTAGTAATCTAATTATTTTGACTGATGCAAATGTTACCCCGCCAGTCTGAAAAATGTGTTTGTTTATATGTCATAAAGAATAATTTATTCCAAAAAGGCTAATTTTCAAAATATATGTATCTTCTGAAACTGTATCTATTTTTTCCCCACGTTTTCTAAATATATTTTAGAGGGCATTTGTAGATTTTCATGGTGCTGAAAAATTAAGGTATAATGGTCTCATGAAGGAGAATAATGTCATTTAGACATTGTAATTTTGGAGGATCACAATACTTTTTGGAATGTGGTTGTTGCAGCACTGGTCACTTATACTAATTATATAATAACATACTATACTAATGCAATAATATACCATATGAAATTATTCAGTGGTAAATTTGTCTTAAATCCTCTAGAATACTGCAAAGAAATAGTTTATATAAGAAAGAGTACCATAGCATATGTGAACACAATATTTCCTATTTTTTTCTTCTTTTTTATTTTTTTGAAGACAAGTTCTCACTCTGTTGCCCAGACTGGAGTTCAGTGCCATGTTCATAGTTCACTGCAACCTCAAACTCCCAAGCTCAAGTGATCCTCTTGATTCAGCCTCTGAAGTAGCTGTGCCTATAGGTGTGCACCACCACACCGGCTAAGTTTTAAAATTTTTTATAGATATGTTGCCCAAGCTGGTCTCAAATTCTTGAGCTCAAGAGATCTTCTCACCTTGGCCTCCCAGAGTGTTGGGATTACAGGCATGAGCCACCATACTCAGCCAATATTTCTTTTGTAAAAGACATTTTCTAACATACTTCTCATTTTAACTAACATAATATTCAAAGTGTAGATCTGAGAAAGAGATAGTGCCTGCAGATCTGGGATCCTACATGCTAATATTATGGGATGCATTCAGATTTGATCAGCAGATATTCCATTTATTCTAGAACACCACCAGCAGAAGAATGTAATTACGTCTATCACTAAAACTTTGTGTCAATACAGACTACTGTATTTGTTATCATAGGTGGTCCTTGGATGGCAGCCTTAAGCAATTTTAAACCTAGACAGGTGATGTACTTTTTCTTCTTGGATAATTTTCATGGTTTTATCTAATTTGGTTGTAACTAATGTGTTTAATATGGCTTGCTTGTTTTTTAAAAAGTTGTTCAGTATCCTTAGAACTCAGTGCTGATTTCTTTTTCTAGCAGGCCTTTTATATAGGACATCTCACTTTCTCCTGGCTCTCTACTACTAGCATGAGGTCTCTGAAAAATCAAGACAGCAAAATAATTTGTTATAGAACAGCCTATGTAGAGGGACAGGGGAGGAGTCATATTCCAAGAGGGAAAGACCTTTGAGCCAGGCTCAATTTGTAGAGGCCGTTGAATGAAAATGAGAGAGAGAGAATGCACACTTTACTGCACTATTAAAGCAAAATTCTGACAATAACTTCTAAAAATGATTCAACTCTTATACACTGAGAATATGACAGACCTTCCAAAAGTATAATTTCTTACATGAACGTCCAGGTATATAAGGAAAAATAACTATTTCATACCAATATCTCCAGCCGCCTTTATTGTTGGTTCACCACATAGGTTTTTATCAGAATCGCAGAACATTAATTTTTTAAATTAGCTACCATTACAACTAGCTTGAGAAGAACTTTCTTTTTAATAATTCGACCCAGATGCATTCTAGATACTCCAGTGTTACGAATCGATGGCTTCATGAGGAGCCGCTGTTGACTCATGCTATCTCTGGACACACTGACAGGAAATGTTTTCTTACACCTGTTTTCCTCCTGCTTTTCCTTGGTAGGACTTAGTTCCTTGGCATAGTTCAGTATCAATGGCAGTCATAGAGAAGTGTTACAGAAACCCAGCTTATTCCAACTTGTGAATTATTTGGCACCCAGGAACCAGGTCTTACAATCTTCAACCCACTTTTTCTTAACATGGCCCCTTTTCTGAAATGTTTATTTATATATGATGTAGGCCTGGGGAAAGGACATGGACTTTCAAAGAAAATATTCTCCAATAGATCTGTCAACTCCAGAGAACCTTCTGACTAAATCTGAAAGAATTCCACTGTGCTCTGATAACATCCTTTAATAATGAAGGAAAAGATATTTTTCCCCCAGGAGGATTTTGTAGTGAAAAGATGGCATAATTTTTTTAAAAATGTTGTTTATAATCTCATTTGTTTTTTCATTTGTGGGGTGTGTCTTAAATCCTAAATGGTACATCCTTTTTAAAATACTTCTAGTAATAAAATGTTTCTGAAGTTATGTTGTAAATATCATTGGACTATGTTTAATAATGTTAAGTTGATCCCACTTCCCCTGAAATTATATACATAAATGCTGAAAGTATAAATTTACATATACAACTTCATGGAACATTTTTCTTCCAAGTGTGCATTTGCTAGAATTTGCATGGAAAGGTTTTGGAAGGAGCCTGTTGGTATGAATCCTGTGTTAGCAACACTCAGATTTGTTGCATACTGAACAGCATGCTAAATCTCACTTCACAATCTTAGATTTCTCATCTACCATCTTGAGCTGAATTTAAAATGTAACTGCAGTTTATTATGTCACCTGTTCGTCAAACACTGATGCAAAGCTTAGTTTTCAGTGTGAAGAACCCATGACTAGAGAAGGGAAGAAGAAAGGGTCAAGCAGACCTCATTAAAGAGTGTATGGGCAAGAAAACACATCAGATGTCTTGATAGGTTTTTTAAAGTCCTGTTAGACTTGTCATGATTTCCAAAACACTAAATGCCATCTAGTATTTTGGACCCTCCAAAATTACAGTAGAATATTATTATGGGTCATCTTAATTGGAAATATACAGGAAAATCCTGATGATTAATGTAGACTAGTGATAGCTCTCACACATTTATATAACCTATGTTGAAAAGAAAGAAGAAAGGCAGGAAGGAAAGAAGGAAAAAGAGCGGAGAGAGAGGAACAAGAAAACACGTGGATTTGTGGAAATGAAAATTTTTAAATTACTAATTTGCAAGAATGGGTAAGAAAAATACCGAGTATGAACATAAATGCTTTCAATTCCGTTTGTCTCTTAATCCTTCTCAGTCCGTGGCCAGTTTTGAAACTTGGTGTAACTTCCTTCCTTTATTCCTCCCTCCCTTGCTCCCTCCATCCCTTCTTGCCAGCCTCCTTCCCTTCCTCTCTCCTTGAGTTTCCTTCTTCTTTCTTGTTCCCTCCCTCCCTCCCTCTCTCTTTTTTCCCCTTAGTTTCCCCGGAAGCACATATACCAGCCATTTGAATGCTTTCTGCTCATAGATACTGCCAAGCCCCCTCACCCAGACTGCTGAATAGATTTGGTAGAATGGAATGAGAAACATAGACTTTGTGTCTGTGGCGGCCACCTCTGATGTTGCAGACTTTTGCCGTGATTATGCACTCCAGCCGAGGGACGCTAGAGAGGTTGAAATTTCAACTGTGGGATTTGCCATTTTGGAATTTGCAGAAATGTACTGGATATGCTAACAGCAGCCTGGCTAGCCTCCACTTCACAAGGAAGTATTTAAATATACACGTGTAATATGAAGAAAATTGCATTAGATCATAAGGGATGAATTATTTTGTAAATGACTATACCATCAAATACCATACCTGATATCAATCATCTTCATCAGACAGTATCTGTGTATGTAAGTAGATAAACAAAAAAGCAGGAGTTTATTTCTCTCTAATGTATCCTTGACTCTCTAGCAGTGACCTCTGAAATGTCTCTTCTGATCCACACTTGTTTGAATCATGTGCAACATTTTAGATTTGTCTTTTCTCTGCAAGTTTTTTTTGTTAAGTGCCATAACATATTGAACCAAATAGTTTTGCTTGCTTTCTATTGATGACACATGATTTTGGCTTTTATCTTCAGTGGAAAATCAATGTGTCACATGGAGTTCACTAAGAAAAAGGTATGGGGCCTCTTTGTAATTCTTTGTCAGATGATTGCTTTATCTTGATTTATGCCTTCAAACTTTTTCCCATTCAGCAGAAAATATTGTGTCGCTATCTGTGAGAGCAAAGCGATCTATACCAATTTATGCTCTAAGTGTAGCCTCCTTCCAGAACTGCTTATGGAACATATCAACTCACTATAGATTAGGGACATAATGGATTCTTCTTTCTTAAAAGTGGCAGATTGACAATTTTAGTTCATATACAAGCTTTTATATTAACATTAAAACAATATTTCTATGTAAAGTAAAATATTGTAGTTGATTATTATTTGAGGGCCTCCCAGAATTTCAAGGTCTGAAAATAAATTCAGTGTTCCTGGTGGTAACAAAATTGCCCCTACTTCCTTGTATCAGGACTGCCATTTGGAACTGCTGGGGAAGCTCTTTTCAGAAATTATTTTCAAAACAGCATTGTTGCCTTTTGCCAAACTGAAATCTGGTTGTAAACTTTTGAAAACTAGTTCCTTGGAATGGAATTCAAGTTGTCTTCTAAGCAATTTTTTTTAACTCAAACATACATTCTATCTTGCTTTATTATGTCACTATTTGTGTAGGAAACATATTTCTATTTTTACCATTTTCAATTTATTTACATTTACATTTACATTTGTGTGTATATATATATACACACATACATACACTTTAAGTTCTGGGATACATTTGCAGAACTTGCAGTTTTGTGAAATAGGTATACATGTGCTGTCGTGGTTTGCTGCACCCATCAACTCATCGTCTACATTAAGTATTTCTCCTAATGCTATCCCTCCTCTTTCCTTCCTACCCACTGACAGGCCCCAGTGTGTGATGTTCCCCTCCCTGTGTCTATGTGTTCTCATTGTTCAACTCCCACTTATGAGTGAGAACATGTGGTGTTTGGTTTTCTGTTCTTGTGATAGTTTGCTGAGAATGATGGTTTCCAGCTTCATCCATGTCTCTGCAAAAGACATTAATCCATCCTTTTTTATAGCTGCATGGTATTCCATGGTGTATATGTGCCACATATTCTTTATCCAGTCTATCATTGATGGGCATTTGGGTTGGTTCCTAGTCTTTGCTCTTGTGAATAGTGCTGCAATAAACATATGTGTGAATGTGTCTTTATAGTAGAATGATTTATAATCCTTTGGATGTGTACCTAGTAATGAGACTGTTAGGTCAAATGATATTTCTAGTTCTGGATCCTTGAGGAATTGCTACACTGTCTTCCACAATGGTTGAACTAATTTACACTCCCACCAACAGTGTAAAAGCATTCCTATTTCTCCACATCCTCTCTAGCACCTGTTGTTTCCTGACTTTTTAATGATTGCCATTCTAACTGGCGCGAGATGGTATCTCATTGGACCAGGGGTGATGAGCTTTTTTTTTTTTTTTTCTTCGAGACAGCCTCACTCTGTCACCCAGGGTGGAGTGCAGTGGCACAATTTCGGCTCACTGCAACCTCCACCTAATGGGTTCAAGCAATTCTCCTGCCTTAGCCTCTTGAGTAGCTGGGATTACAGATATATACCACCACGCCTGGCTAAAGTTTTTTTGTGTGTTTTTGGTAGAGACAGAGTTTCACCATAGTGGCCAGGCAAGTCTCAAACTCCTGACCTTGTGATCCACTCGCCTTGGCCTCCCAAAGTGATGGGATTACAGGCGTGAGCCACCACGCCCAGCCTATGATGAGCTTTTTCTCATGTGTTTATTGGCCGCATAAATGTCTTCTTTTGAGAAGTGTCTGTTCATATCCTTTTCCCACTTTTTGATGGGGTTGTTTTTTTCTTGTAAATTTGTTTAAGTTCCTTGTAGATTCTGGATATTAGCCCTTTGTTAGATGGATAGATTGCAAAAATTTTCTCCCACTCTGTAGGTTGTGTGTTCACTCCGATGATAGTGTCTTTTGCTGTGCAGAAGCTATCTTTAGTTTAATTAGATCCCATTTCTCAATTTTGGCTTTTGTTGCCACTGCTTTTGGTGTTTTAGTCGTGAAGTCTTTGCCTATGCCTATGTTCTGAATGGTATTGGCTAGGTTGTCTTCTAGAGTTTTTATGGTTTTAGATCTTATGTTTAAGTCTTTAATCCATCTTGAGTTAATTATTTTATAAGGTGTAAGGAAGGGGTCCACTTTCAGCTTTCTTCATTTGGCTAGCCAGTTTTCCCATCACCATTTATTAAATAGTCAATCTTTCCCCATTGTTTGTTTTCGTCAGGTGTGTCAGAGATATGTTGTATATTTCATGGTACAATGCCTTCTGTCAATGGGGAAAAATAACAAGCATATATGGGATGAATGAAGTCTGCTATGGTTAAGGTTGAGAATATTTACTGATCCTTGAGTTCAGTCTCCAGGAATGTTGGAAATAGAGAATGGAGATAATGGAGATAAAGAAAAGTTCTGAAAATGACACTTCCCATAGTGTCAAAATTGTGATCTATTGCAGAATTCTGTGATACATCAAAATCTCTGTTTATACTGAGGTTTGTTATTGTGTATGAGCATATCTTTATCAGGTGTAGGCTATTTCTATACTTTCATGTCTTTAAATCAATGTTTCTATTCACATATGTATATGTGCAAATAGAAGCATGTTAATATTATATATATATTTTCTGTCATTACCATGATTGCTATGATTATCATTAGCATGTATTATTAGTGTGACCGAAGTATCATCAGTATCAGTTTCTTTCTCACTGCAGTGCTCCTGTAATGCTTCATTTCTACAGAGCCAACCTACACCCACCGTTTCCCTGACTATAACTTTACCTAAAGTATAAGCCCTTATAAAGCCATGAAAGCCTACCAAGAATTGTCAAAGAAGCTAGGCAGCAGCCAGGCTCTGCCTTAGGAAAAGATTTTACTTTTTATTATCATGTGCAGTACTTAACTACTTGTTTTGACCTCTAAGATTTTGCTCTCCTATATTTCTATCCCCTGGCTTTCTGATATTTCATGTGATTATATTTGAAATTTTAACCTTGCTTTTCTTTTTGGAATCTCTGATATCTCTGCTGCCACAGGTAATGACAGGTTCCTCTCTAACTGTTGGTGTTATCCCTGGTCAGATTATTACTGATGACAGAAGTAGATGTTTTACGTGGATTCTCTCGATATCAGAAACAAATACAGATATCACAACTCAAAAATGACAGACTGATAACCATTATGAACTTAGATGCAACATTCTTAATACAATATTAGCAAATTGAGTCTAGGAATATTTAAAAATGATAATGTGTTTTAACCAAGTGGGGTTTATCTCAAGTTGGTTTCAACAACTGAAAATCTACCATGCTGACAGAAAAAAGAAAAATCACGTGACACCCTCAATAGATGCAAAAAAGGAATTTACAAAATGTAACACATTTTTTAAATTAAAAACTCCCAGCAAACTGAGGATAGAAAAGTACATTTTCAAACTGATTATGTGTTTACAAAAAATCTATAGCAAACATCTTACTTAAAATGGTGAAAGCCTTAATACTTTCTACATAAGATTATGAAAAATGCAATGATGTCCTCTCTCCCTAGTTCTTTAAAGTATTGCATTCAATATTAAATAAGTGGAAATATATACCAAGTTCATTGATAAATATTTAATACTTATGAGATGATAATTCTCCTGAAATTGATCTCTAGATTCAGTGGAATTCCCATGAAACCTTATAGGTCCTTTTGGATAAATTACAAAACTGATTCTAAAACAGGGAGAAAGAAAGAAGGGAAGGAAGGAGGAATGGACAGAAAGAAGAAAGAAATAAAGAGAAAAGAAAAGAAAATAAGAAATAAGTGACACCCAAGTTGGGAAGAAAGAAAAATACTATTCTCACGTGATGTCAACATATACATAGAAAATCCTTAGGCATCTGCAGAAGTGTGCTAGAGGTATGAAGTGAATTTAACAAAGTTGTAGGATGAAAGATCAATAAATAAAATCAATTGTGTTTCTATACACAATCAACACCAATTAGAAAATAAAATTATGTAAGCAATTTAACTTATAATAGCCTCAAAAATAATAAAATAATTCAGAATAAATTTAATAAAAGGTATGCTGATCCAAAATTTCTAAATCACTAATACGAGAGATTGAATAGGTAGAAATATGTATCAAGTTCATTGGTAAATATACATGTCATACTTATTAGATGATAATTCTTCTGAAACTGATCTCCAGATTTGGCACAATCCCAGTCAAACCTATAGGCCTTTTTGGAGAAATTACAAAGCTGATTCTAATTTTTTTTTTTAAATGCAGAAGTCCTAGAATAGCCAGAGCATGTTTTAGAAAGAAGAATAAAGTTGGAAAACTTTCCAAATTTCAAGACATATTGTAAAGCTACACTAAACAGTACAGTAAACTTACTGGCATGAAGAAGACATATATATCAGTGAAACAGAATAAATAATTTGGAAATATATCCTGCCTTACATGGCCAAAGTTGCCAAAATATTTCAATAAGGAAATCAATGTCTTTATAAAGATGGTACTATTAAAATTGGATATTAAATGGAGAATATGACCTTCAGAATTACCTCACACCATATCCTCAAATTAACTCAACATGTATTTTATACATAATGTAAATATAAAATGTATAAAGCTTACTGAATAGGAAAAATTTTTAATAATCTTACAATAGCTAAAAATTTTTTAGATAAGAAAAGGATGGATGAAAATGGAAAAAAATAGTAAGTTGGACTTCATGAAATTAAGACTTTTGCAACTTAAAACATAGCATCAAAAAATGAAAAGGCAAACCACAGATTGGGACAGAATAATTTTAAATATGTCTGATAAAGAACTTTCATCTAGAATGTACACATAACTAAAAAACTAAATAACAAAACACAAATAACTCATTTAACGTAATATTTTGACCTAAATGGGCCAAATATTTGTACAGATATTTTAATTTAAAAAGAGATGATGTCCAATACACAAATGAAAAGATACTTAACGTTACCCGTCATCAGGGAAATGCAAGTTAAAACCACATTGAGGTACCACTGTACACCCACTGGAGTGGCTGACACGAGCAGAACTGACCATACCACATGATGTGAAGAATTGCTATTCACACCTGGCTAGTGGGACTTCAAAATGGTACAGACATTTTGGAAAGCAGTTTGGCAGTTTCTTTTAATGTTAAACTTAGTACTGATCATATAGCCAAATAATTCCACTGCGACTCAAAATAAATAAAAACATATCCGTACCAAGCCTCATCCTTGAAGTTCATAGCAGATGTGTCCATCAACTTGTAAATGGATAAACCAGTTGTAGATGGAGTACCACTCAACAATAAAAAGGAGCAAACTGATACAACAGCAATATAAATGAATATCAAAAGCATTATGCTCAGTGAAAGAAGCTAGACATGAAAGACACCAATGTATCATTCCACTAATAGGATACTCTAGAAAATGTAAACTGTAGAAACAGAAGCAGATTAGTGGTTGCCTGTGTTCAGGAATGGAGAAAAGATCAAATGCAAAACAGCAAAAGAAAACGTTTTGTGATGATGCAGATTTTCTGTATCTTGATCATGATTGTGGTCAAATGATGATATTCATCTGCCATAACCCATTAAATTGCACATTGAAAAGGGTGAATTTTACTGTGTGTACATTATACTTAAGTGGAGCTGTAAATATGTTTGGAGCTTATCTGTGAACATTAGTTGCAGAGCAGGAGTTACTTTTATAGAGTGGAAATCTGCTGAGTGCCAACTTGAGAAGGGTTGAAAAAAATTAGAACCTTCTTCCAACACATTTCAGTTAGAACACTCTTAGGATGTCGTTACAGCTGCGCTCTATATTGGAGTCTCTGATGAAGTCACATGTCTGACGATCTCAGCATGCCTTTAATCAACAGAATATACACGTGTTTTCTTTTATTACTATAAAGGATATACCAAACAACTTTTTCAAGACTTTACTTCAAAAAGGCACGTAGTTTTGCAACATTTTTGGTAAGTCTTTAATTATTTCAAAATGAAAAATTGAAAATAAAATGCAATTATTTACTCAGGCCCCCCAAAAAAAGGTCTGTACGGGGAATGCATGTGGTGTGTGTGTGTGTGTGTGTGTAAGTGTGTGATTTGAAGAACTGAAAAAATTTTAGTGGGGTTTTGTAGCATCACTTTGATAGCATCCTGTAATTTTGTATTGTGTTTGAAATAAAAATAAAGTGAATACACTGATAAAAGAATTTGAAAAGAATTTGCATTATTGCCTAAATTATGTGAGGTTTCCACAGTGGCATGAATCGAGCATCTTTAACCTACATAACAATATATCAGAAGTATTAGGTAAAAAATAAGTAAACTAGTATAACAAAGTTAAATATTTCTAAAGGAAAATTATAGCTTTATTTTTTTTTCCTGAAATGTTTTGAGGAGATATTTACACCAAAAGATATTATCACTGATCAATGAAACTTTTTCAGAATTTGCTTGTGTCCCACCAATATTTGATTACATAGTGCTTCTGTGAGTTCCATTTCATTAATTTAGCTTTGACAGGAGAGAAGGCAATGGCTCTGCAGCCTCTCTCGGTGTGGCATGATCCTGGTTCCGCTGGCTGATCTCTATTAGAACCATGGCCTTAATCATGCCTTTCATGCTTCTAACTTGATTTGCATTTGTTGTGTGATCCAAATTTATTCTCTCGTTTAGTCGCTTCCACCCATAGAAAAGCAGGTCTTTTTCATTTCTCCTTCACCATTGCCCCCATTTTTTCTTCTTGTCCTCCCATGATGAAAAACAAGACAGAAAACAAACTATAACAACAACAGACACCTTTTGTCTGTGGTCACCAATGCATTGTAGCACTAAACTTTGTTCAAAATCTCTAGATCTGACCTCTATATCTGCTGTTCCCAGAGTTTTTCAATGTGTTCTCTAGACTGCTGTGACCCACTGACAGAAAGTCTAGCTATATTTAATTGAAAGTTATTACTGTCTGATATGGTTTGGCTGTGTCCCCACTGAAATCTCATCTTGCACTGTAGCTCCCATAATTCACATGTTGTGGGAGGGACCCAGTGAGAGGTAAGTGGATCATGGGGGCAGTTTTCCCCACACTGTTCTAGTGGTAGTGAATAAGTCTCATGAGATCTGATGGTTTTATAAGGGGAAACCCCTTTCGCCTTTCACTTGGTTCTCATTTGCTGTTTGCCTGCTGCCATGTAAGATGCGCCTTTCGCCTTCTGCCATAACTGTGAGGCCTCCTCAGCCATGTGGAACTGTGAATTCATTAAACCTCTTTTTCTTTATAAATGACCCAGTCTTGGGTATGTCTTTATCAGCAGCATGAAAATTGACTAATACACTCACTGTCCATGAATGATACTCTGTTAGCCCATTTGCATTGTTATAAAGAAATACCTGAGGCTGGGTAATTTATAAAGAAATGCGGTTTATTTGGCTCCTTGTTGTGAAGGCTGTACATGAAGCATAGTACTGGCACCTGCTTCCAGGGAGGGCCTCAGGAACCTTCCAATCATGGTGGAAGGTGAAGGGAAACCAGCATATCACATGGTGAGAGAGGAAGCAAGAGAGACAGGGAGGAGGTGTCAGTCTCTTTTGAACAACCAGATATCGCATGAACTCACAGGGTAAGAACTCATTCATTACCAAGAGGACAGCACCAAGCCATTCAGGAGGCATCTATCTCCAACATTGGGGATCACATTTTAACGTGAGATTTGAAGGGGACAAACATCCAAACTATGTCAGATACCAAAGCTGACAATGCTTAGGATCTTTAGCTGTTCCAGGTTCTGGGAAAAGGGAGAGAGTTAGCTTCCCTCGTCTATGCTGTGCTACTCCATATTATATTAGTAATTATTGTTCTCTAAAGGTTCTTAAAAGCAAATAAACAAATGCAAGGCAAAACATATAAAAGGCAAGGCAAAACATACGAAATGCAAGGCAAATGCATTAAAAAACTTTTGAGTGTTAATACATAGATTTTATTTTATCTTTTTAATTTCTTTTGCTTAACCAAATAGATTATGTAGTTTTGATTAACTGGCCATGAAATAGCTCTGCCTACATAGAATTTCCCATGAATAATTGGTTGTGGAGACTTTTGTGTGTGACCCAAATCCTCCCTCAAAACTGAAGTTTGCCCAGCTATTGGGAGTGTTGGCAAATCATGCCTCTCAGCTGATTCTCTCTAGAATTTATTCTCAGGAGATCTAATTAATAACTTGTCAAGCTGATGTCCATCCTTGGGGACAACTCGTATCTGAAGAATGGCCAGTGAAAGGTATTAAAACTCCATACTCCTGCCTCAATTTAGGGCAACTCTGAAGGGTCGCCCCAGCTTCTCAGCTCCCCCTTGAGATTAGCTGAGGTATTTGTTGTGACTGCCTCACATCTCAACTCCCTTTATCCAATTCAGCTTTTTCGCCACAGTTGTTGGTTCCTAGGATTTTACCCAGTTAAATATTCTCTACACAAATCTCTATCTCAAATCTGCTTTACAGGGAATGTGGCCTCAGACAGGTTTTCATTAGGTTCTGGACGTAACTCTCATTAGTCATTGATATGATTCGGCTGTGTCTCCACCCGAATCTCACCTTGATTGTAATTATCCCCGCATGTCAAGGATGGAGTCAGGTGGAGATCATTGAATCATAGGGGCGGGTTCCCCCTACTGTTCTCCTGGTAGCGAATAAGTCTCACGAGATCTGATGCTTTTAAAATGGGAGCTTCTCTACACAAGCTTTCTTCTCTGCTACCATTTAAGATGTGCCTTTGCTTCTTTTTTGCCTTCTGCCGTGACTGTGAGGCCTCCCCAGCCATGTGGAATTGTGAGTTCCTTAAACCTCTTTCCTTTCTAAATTACCCGGTCTTGGGTATGACTTTATTAGCAGCATGAGAACAAACTAGTGCAGTCTGTTCTATAAGCCCAAGTCGGATCACAGAGTCCCGCTTTCTGTTTTTTTTTTCTAGCCCATATTTCTACTAAAACTTGACTCATATAGACTTAAAACAAAATAATTAAGCATGGCTAGTATTTATTTAATATTTTATACGTGTCAGGTACTGTATTTTGTAACTTATCTTTTAATAATCTTTCCAAATCTCTAAAAGGAGAACTCTGCTCTTTTATAGAGCAAATAAGGATGGCTCTGAAAATGTTAGCATTAGGGGAAGTAGGGTGAGGGACATAGGGGGCACTTTGTGTTATTTGTGCATTTTGCTATCAATCTAAAATCAGGTCAAAATAAAAATTAAAAAATGGGTAGTAGAAGCAGGTTGTTAAGATTTTCAGTGTGACTCTAGAATTTTTTTGTTTGTTGTTTGTTTTGGAGTGTAGTGGTAAGATCTCTGCTCACTGCAACCTCCACTTCCCAGGCTCAAGCAATTCTCCTGCCTCAGTCTCCCAAGTAGCTGGGATTATAGGTGCCCGCCACCACACCCAGCTAAGTTTTCTATTTTTTTTTTTTTTAGTAGAGATGGGGTTTCAGCATGTTGGCCAGTCCAGTCTCCTACTCCTGACTTCAAGTCATCCGCCCGCCTCAGCCTCCCGAAGTGCTGGGATTATAGGCATGAGCTCCCACTCCTGGCCCAAAGTTCATATTTTAACTACTAACCTAAATTATTTTAAAAACAAAAGCCTCCTTGGACTCAAACCAGGTCAGAGTGACATGATCATGTGCCTGTTTTGTGCAGGGTGAAGTGAGATTATTATCTAGGAAATAGCTGAAATGTCTTGTTGTGGGCATACATATTTCATATAAATTCTAAGCTTCATATTAGCACTTAGATTATAATTATCTAAAGAATAGAGAACAATTTCATATAATTTTCAGTGTATCAGGCGAATCAAAAGTATACATACAAGCATGCAGATGAATTTCAGTGAATATAGTGGTGACAATGCTCAACAGAATATGTGTCCCCCACCCAACCCTGCTTCTTGCTCTTTCACTGTCCTAAAGATAGAACAAAATGGTTCAGGCATCCAGCTTGTCCCCTCCACACTTCACACGTTTACTTAATAGCAGCTTATCTTTAACACTTTGTCATCTTTAAGATGTTGCTAATTCTTTCTGGTAGATCCCAGGACTGAGGATGAGGAAGAATGATTTTATTTAAATAAAGTTGCTTAATTAAAAAACCCTTTTTTTAGTTTTAAAATATTTTCATTATTTTATAAAATTTTTGTGGGTACATAGGAGGTTTATATATTTGTGGGGTACATGAGATGTTTTGATACAGGCATGCAGTGTGAAATAATCACGTCATGAGGAATGGGCTTTCCATCCCCTCAAGCATTTATCCTCTGAGTTAAAAACTATTCAATTTGCTGGGCACGGTGGCTCACGCCTGTAGTCCCAGCTCTTTGGGAGGCCGAGGTTGGCGGATCGCCTGAGGTCAGGAGTTTGAGACCAGCCTGGCCAACATGATGAAACCCCATCTCTACTAAAAATACAAAAATTAGCCGGGTGTGGTGGCGAGTGCCTGTCATCCCAGCTACTCGGGAGGCTGAGACAGAAGAATCATTTGAACCTGGGAGGTGGAGGTTACAGTGAGCCGAGATCATGCCATTGTACTCCAGCCTGAGTGACAAGAGTGAAACTCCATGTCAAAAACAAACAAAAATCAATTACATTCTTTAAGTTATTAAAATTAAACATTGTAAATGATTTTTTTTCCCAAAGCTTTTTCAAAGAAAAAAAAGTAGAAACAAAGACACTTTCTACTGATTTCCAATATGGTGACTCTGTATTTCTAGCATGTGTTAAGGTGAAAAATTGATTTTATGTTTAATACAAAACATAGCATAATGTAATGAAAAGCAAGATTGTAATGATAAAGGAAAATAACACTAGTGCTAATTTTTTTCAATTTGAAGCATTGGATTAAAATGAATTAGGTTATATTCCAACATGTTTATATTGAATTTCTTTTTTCTCCAATTGGTTTCTTTTTATTAATGGGTGAGTGTTGCATTTGTATAAGGTTTCCCTATTATATTCAATTGTTTTGAGATGCTTTTAACTTGAAGTTTTTATGTTTTCTTTTTGATGTATACATGTTATGCTTTTATGCTGAATTTGATAATTGGTGCTGTATATGCAAAGCAAATGTAATTTCCCAGCTTTTATTTTTTAAAGCCCTGGGAAGCAACATAATAAAGTAGAAATAGTATCAAGACAGGAGTTAGAATACCTGGATTCTAAAATTTAAATTAAATTAGGATCTAGTGACATTATAGGTGTTCCTTGATCTTCTGATGACCTGATTCCTCAAAAGAAAAATAAAATAATCTATAAATTGTTTCTAATTCTAAAACTCTATAAATCCTATTTTTAAAATTATAATTAGTTGAACTCTATAAGGTCACAAAAATCCCTATTAAGAAACTAAAATAAAATTTTATCATATCTTAAAAATACTCTGATCTTTTTTTATATGCTGACATGAATTCTAATTATTTTTGAGCCCCTAAAAAACATTTAAGATCACAGTTTATGTTTTATTATTGACTTTCAGATAATTAACATTTTACTGATAGATATGAACAAATCTACTCTAACAGAGATAGTCATTAGTTTATTTCTCTCTTTTCAGTATCAATAAAAAGTATCGATTTACCAATAACAATGAATTAATTGCCTGAAATAAATGAAACGTAAGCAGCAAAAGTGAACTTTTTAGTATAACTCTTCTTGTAAACATTGACTTAGTTCAAAGGGAGCTTATCTTTAAAACAAAAAGCGCTAATTCATGTCTATTGGTATAGATATAATCTTTTTTTCCTTGAAAATAGATCCTACTATACTCCAGACACTATGCCACTAGGTGCAGATATTAACACAAATAGCAGGTGATCATTGTCCTCGTGGAGTTTATTTTAAAGAGAACAAAGTGAGACAAAGGCACACAAGCAAAGAACTACAATACAAAGGGGATGGCATCTGACTCAGCATGGAGGTGTCACGGAAGGTGTTGTTTTGCTTAGGTTTTGAAGTGTGGGTAGGAGATGGCCCATGTTGAGAGTGGGAACTGGGAATTAAAAAGATGAGGAGGTCTCTGCAAATCTACATGGATGGGAAGTAGCATGCTGATGTGGGAAACAACTAAAAAGTTCCAGAATGCATGGTTTATAAAGCGTGAGTCAGAGAGGGCTAGACCAGTAGCCAGATCAAGGATATCTCAGATGTTATAGTCATGAATTAGTGCATTGACCTGCAGGCCATGGGAGTCACTGAAGGTTTCAGTCAGGTAAGTGAGCTGATCAGAACAGTCCTTTAGATAGGCCGCTCTTTTGGCTGTAATGGGGACACGTTTGAAGTAGGGCTATAGCTAAAAATATACAGACACTTCCTCTTGTCTACAGCCCTGCTGGCATCTGTTGTATTTTGACTTTTTAATAATAGCCATTCCAACCGGTATGAAATGGTATCTCATTGTGTTTTGATTTGCATTTTTCTGATGATTAGTGATTCTAAGCATTTTTTTTTCGTGTATTTGTTGGCCATTTGTATGTGTTCTTTTGAGAAGTGTTTGTTCATGTCCTTTGCCCATTTTTTAATTGGGTTATTTTTTTTTCTAATTGATTTAAGTTCCCTGTAGATTCTGGATACTAAAAAACAAACAAAAACCAGAAGTAAATAAATTCTCAGGACACACACACCCACACCCACACCCACAGAGAGAGAGAGAGAGAGAGAGAGAGAGCGCCTAGGTAAGAGGCCACCAACCACCAGGGTCTAAACTGGGGACACTTTCTAGTACAGAATGAATGGAAAGGATTCATGAAATATCTAGAAAGTAACGTTAATGAGATTTACATGTATGGAGTGAATGAGGAGAAACAGGGATCATTCAGGATTCTGGTGGGAATAACAGGGGGAGCCATTAGTTGAAATTTTGAAGTGGGAGAAGGAGAGGGAGTTTTAGGGAGAAAGATGAGTTGTTTTTTTAGGTATTTCAAACCCTTGAAGCTTCTATGGGACATCGAAGTGGAAATAACAGTCTGTGGGTTGGGACAATAAAGAAAGAAATTGGTTGAAGACTAGGGGAAGAGTATAGAGCAAAGAAATATTTCAGATAATAAACATATAGAGATAGCTGAAAATGTGGGACTGGATTACAAAGGAAGAATGATTTAGTTATGAAGCCCAAGGGCTGACAGGAATGGGTGACTAGTCGAGGAGTTCATATGCATCTGTTATTGTATGAATAAAAAAAATTATCTGTTCCTTCCTAAAGATATCTTCAACCTGTTTTTGGATACATATGGGCACTGCTTTTCACTCTCTTAGCCCCATTTCTTGTTTTAGCCTCTGCTGTAGCGATCAGTTCTGCACAGGCTTTGACCCAGGCTTTGACTAGTTGGTGCAGGTGTGATATGACACTTACCTGGAATGGCCCACAGTTTGTGGCTGCTCTTACTTAAGCAGGTGGGATGCTCATGTAGGTGTCCCTTTCCTCCTCCCAGATTGAGGAGTCTTGCATTATGTAATAAAACTCCTTAGAAGGCCTATTAGGTTCCAATACAGCATTAGGCAACTTGATAAGGTATCCCATCATCAGCCTTCCTTTCTTCCCTCATTCCTCTGCCTCTCACTCTTTCTTCCTAAGTTAACTTCTTAGATAAAATGCCAACTTTCTATATTTTGTCTCACATCAGGGAAAATAATTGTATACCCCATTTCAAAAGCACATAAAAAGGTTACTGTACAGAAAATTTGTCTTTAAGAGATTAAGCTGTAATTTTCCAAATACTTTAAAATTTTATTTCAGATACGTTTTTCATTTTTATAAGCTTCATCTAAAAGCAGAGTTCACCTAAGAATATACCTAAGAGCATATTACATAGAATATATTTTATATTTCAGTAGTTTAGCTAGGATTCTTTCAAAATTGAGAGGATCTACAAATATTTCTAACACATTAGTTTTCAGTCTTAAGGCTGAGTCAAGAACAAAGCTCCTAAACTTTGCATTGGTGATTGAGAACATTTTAAAATTGTTATTTAATTCATTAATTTATTTTTAAAAAATTTTCACATTGTAATTATATAGATTTATAGGATACAATTTGATGTTTCAATGAATATGTATGTTGTCTAATGATCCAATAAGGATAGTTAGTGTATTAATTACCTCATGCATTCATCATTTCTTTTTAATAAGAAATTTCAAAATCCTTTCTTCTAGATACTTTGTAATATACAATACTTTACTTTTAACTATAGTCACCCTGCTTTGCAAAGAACACTACAACTTATTCTTCCTATATAATTGTGATTTCATAACTGTTAACCAATCTATCTCCATTTTGCCCTCCCCGCTTCTTCCTCACTGTTTGGTAACCACTATTCTACTCTACTTCTCTATTAACATTTTTTTTTTTAAGATTCCACATATGAGCGAGATCATGCGGTATTTGCTTTCTGTGTCTGGCTTATTTCACTTAACATTGTATCCTACAGGGTCATCCATGTTGTTGCAACTGGCAGAAATTCATTCTTTTTCTATGGCTGAATAGTATTTCATTGTGTGTCCATATATATATATATATATATACATATATAATTGTATGTATAATTATAATTACACATAAAATTACATATAATTATAATTAATTTCATGCATAATTATAATTACACATAAAATTATATATAATTATAATTATATATAATTATATATAATAATAATATATATTATATGTGATATATAATATACATAACATACATAATGTATATTATATATAATATACATAACGTATATTATATACATTATACATTATATATATTATAATATACATAATATATATTATGTATATAATATACATAATATGTATTATATATAAAATATACATAATATATAATGTATATTATACATATAATATATATTATATATTAATAATATATTAATATTAATATTAATTATTATTAATTATTATTAATTATTAAATAATACTTATTATTTATTATTAATATTATTAATATTAATATATAATACATTAATATTAATAATATATTAATATATAATATATTATATATTATACATAATATATTATATATAATATACATAATATGTATTATATATAATATACATAATATATATTATATATATATAATTCACTTGTTTGTTTTTATACACATAGGTTGATTCCATATCTAATTATTAGAAATAGTGCTACAGTAAACATAAGAGTGCAGATATTTTTCAAACACAATGATTTCATTTCCTATGGATATATACCCAGTAGTGGGATTGCTGGGTTATGTGATCGAATGATTGTTTTTTTTTTATTTTTTATTTTTTAGCGAACTTCCATAAAGTTTTGCTTAATGGTTGTACTAGTTTACAACCCCATCAACAGTGCGTAAGTGTTCCGTTTTCTCCACTTCCTTGCCAACTCTTGTTATCTTTTACCTTTTTGCTAATAGCCATTCTAATGGGTGAACTGGTATCTCATTGCGGTTTTGATTTGCATTTCCCTGATGGTTAGTGATGTTGAACATGATTTTATTATATATTCGTCTTGACCCTTTCTATATTTTCTCTTGTGGCATTTCTTTTAGTTTATTTTGTCCTTTTTTTTTTTTTTTTTTTGCGAAGGCGTCTTGCTCTGTTGCCCAAGCTGGAGTGCAGTGGTGCAATCGGGGCTCACGGCAACCTCCATCTCCCTGGTTCAAGCAATTCCCCTGCCTCAGCCTGCTGAGTAGCTGGGGTTACAGGCACACACCATCATGTTTGGCTAAATTTTTATATTTTTAGTAGAGAAATGATTTCACCATATTGGTCAGGCTGGTCTCAAACTCCTGACCTCAGGCAATCCGCCTGCCTCAGCCTCCCAGTTTTGCCCATTTTTAAATAAGTTATTTATGTTTTTGCTGTTGAGTTGTTTAAGTTTGTTATATAATCTGGGCATTAACTCCTTAGCAGATGTATAGTTTGCAAATATTGTATCCTATTCTGTAAGTTGTTTTTTCACTCTGTTAAGTTTCCTTTGCTGTGCAAAAGCATTTTAGTTTGATGAAACCCCATTTATCTCTTTTTGCTTTTGTTGCCTGTGCTTTTGACGTCTCATTTAAAAAATCCTTGTAGAACCCAAAGTTATAGAGAATTTCCCACATGTTATCTTCTAGTAGTTTTTCATAGTTTTCAATCTTACCTTTAGGTCTTTAATCGCATTTGAGTTGATTTTTGTATAAGGTAAAAGATAGGGGTCTAATTTCATTATCCCACATGTAGATATCCAATCTTCTCAGTACCATTTAATGAAGAGACTGTCTTTACCCCTGTGTGTGCTCTTGACTCCTTTTTTGAAAATCAGTTGACTTTAGGTATGAGAATTTATTTCTGAGCTGTATATTCTCTTCCATTGGTCTATGTGTTTGCTTTATGGCAGTGCCATGCTGTTTTGCTTACTATGGCTTTGTAGTATATTTTGAAGTCAGGTAGTGTGGTGCCTCCAGCTTTGTTATTTTTGCACAGGATTGCTTTGGTTATTTGGGGTCTTTTCTGGTTTCATACAAATTTTAGGGTATTTTTTTCTATTTCTGTGAAGAATTTCATTGGTATTTTGATAGGGATTGCATTGAATCTGTAGGACATTTTGTTAGTATGGTCATTTCAATAGTATCAATTCTTCCATTCCATGAGTATATAGTGTCCATTTTTTGTGTATCGTAAATTTTTCCATCAGTGTGTTATAGTTTTCATTGAAGAGATCTTTCACGACCTTGATTAAATTTATCTGCAGATTTCTTGGTAGCTATTGTAAATGGAATTCCTTTCTTGATGACTTTTTCAGATAGTTCACTATTAGTGTATAGAAACACCACTGAATTTTCTGTGTTGATTTTGTATACTACAACTTTACTGAATTTATTTATGATTTCTAGTAGTTTTTGGTCAAGTCTTTAGGGTTCTCACTCTATATAAGTATATATAGAAAGAACCCTAAAGAGAGAGAGATCATATATATCTATATGATCATATATATAGATGTATACATATGTATGTGAGATCACATTTTCTACAAACAGAAACAATCTGACTTCCTTCTTTCCAGTTTGGATCCCTCTTATTTATTTCTTTTGTCTAATTGCTCTGGCTCTGACCTCCAGTACTATGCTAAATAGAAGTGGTAGAAGTTGACATCCTTGTCTTCCTCCATATCAAAGAGGAAAAGCATTTAACTATTCACCATAAATAAGATGTTAGCTGTGGGTTTGTCACCTATGGCCTTTACTGCGTTGAGGTACACTCCTATACCTACTTTCTTGACAGTTTTTATCATAAAGGAATGTTGACTTTTGTCAAGTGTTCTTTTTGCATCTGTTGAAATGATCACATGGTTTTTGTTCTTCTTTCTATTGTGGTGGTGTATCATATTTACTGATTTGTGCATGTTAAGCCATCCTTTCATCCCTGGGATGAACCCCACTTGATTATAGTGAATACTCTTTTTAGTGTGCTGTCGAAGTCAGTTCACTTGTATCTTGTTGAGAATTTTTGTATCTATGTTCTTCAGGAATATTGGCCTGTTATTTTCATTTTGTGCGTGTCTTTGTCTGGTTTTAGAATCAGGATGTTGCGAGCCTCATAAGATGAGTATGGAAGTATTCCTTCCTCATTACTTTTGTGGAAAAGTTTGTGGAGAATTGGTAGATATTCTTTAACTGTTTGGTAGAATTCAGCAGTGAAGACATCAGGTCCTGGGTGTTGGTTGTTGTTGTTGTTGTTTTGATGGAAGATGTTTTATTATTGATTCAATTTCCAAACTCATTCTTGATGTGTTCAGATGTTATATTTCCTCACAATTTAATCTGGGTAGTTGTATGTGTGCAGAAATTTATTCATTTTATTCTACACTATCAAATTTGTTGGCATATAGTTATGAGTAATGTCTTACAATCCCTTCTATTTCTGTGGTGTATCAGTTGTAATGTCTCCTTTTTCATCTTTTATTTATTTGAATTTTCTCTCCTTTTGTCTTAGTTTAGCTAAAGGTTTGTCAGTTTTACCTTTACACTTTGTCTTATTTATCTTTTGAAATATTTTTTAGTGTCTGTTTCATTTATATCTGCTGTGAGCTTTATTATTTCCTTCCTTCTACCAATTTTGGGTTTAGTTTGTTTTTGATGTTCTAGTTACTTGAAGTGTATAATTTTGCTTTGTGATTTGAAAATCTTTCTTCTTTTTTGGTGTAGGCTTTTATTGCTATAAATTTCCCTCTTAGAACTGCTTTTGCTACGTTCCATAGGTTTGGGTATGTTGGATTTTCATTCTTACTTGTCTCAGTGACTTTTGAAATTTTCCTATTAATGTCTTAATGAGACCTATTGATTTCTTGGGTGCGTGCTATTTAATTTCCATGTTTTTATAAAATTTCCAAGGGCTTTCCTGTTGTTGATTTCTGGCTTTATATCCCTGGAATCAGAAAAGATACTTCATATGATCTCTGTCTTCTTAAGTTTGTTAAGACTTATTATGTGTCATAATGTATGATTGGTCCTAGAGAATGTTTGGTGTACAGTTGAGAATAATTTGTATTCTGCAGCTGTTGGATGATGTATTAGTCTGTTTTCATACTGCTGATAAAGACATACCCGAGACTGGGTAATTTACAGAGAAAAAGAGGTTTAGTGGACTCATAGTTCCACGTGGCTGGGGAGGTCTCCCAATCATGATGGAAGGCGAAAGACACATCTTACATGGTAGCAAACAAAATAGAATTGAGAACCAAGTGAAAGGGTTCCCCCTTATAAAACCATCAGATCTTGTTAGACGTATTCACTACCACAAGAACAGTATGGGGGAACCACCCCCATGATTCAATTATCTCCCACTGGTTCCCTCCCACAACATGTATGAATTATGGGAGCTATAATCAAGATGAGATTTCGGTGGGGATATACAGCCAAACCATATCAGGTGAGATCTTCTTTACCTGCTAGGTCCATTTGTTCTATGGTATAGTTTGAGTCTGTCATTTTTTGGTTGATTTTCTCTTCATAGAATCTGTCCATTTTTAAAGTGGAGTGTTGAAATTTCCTACTAATATTGTATTGCAGTCTATCTCTACCTTTAAATCTAATATTTGCTTTATATATCTGGTTGTTCTGGTGTTGGGTACATATATAGTTACACCTAAGTAATATATATGTTATGTCCTCTTATTGAATTGGGCCTTTTATCATTTCATTATACAGTGACATTCTTTTTTTATATAGTTTTTTTATTTAAAGCCTTTTAAAATATGACATGACTGTGGCTACTCCTGCTTGCTTTTCATTTGTTTGCATAAAATATATTTTTCCATCTCTTCACTTTCAGTCTATTTGTCTTTAATAGTGAGGTAAGTATCATGTAGGCAGCATATAGGTGGGTTTTGCTATCTGAATCCATTCATCCACTTTATATCTTTTAAGTAGAGTTTAATCCACTTCTATTCAAGTTTATTATTGATAAATTAGGACTTCCTTCTATCATTTCATTAGTTGTTTTTTAGATTACTTGTTCACTTCTTCCTTTCTTATTGTTTATCCCTCTAGTTTGGTGGTTTTCTGTGGTGCTAAGCTTTGTTTCTTTTCCTTTTTTTGGTGTGTGTGTGTGTATCTGCTGTAATTTCTTTCTTTCTGGTTAGTGAAACTAACATACAGAGTCCTGTATTTGTAACAGACTATTTTACACTGATAACAACTTAACTTCTGTCACATAAAAATACTCTTGACTTCTCCCCCCCCACACACACAATTTATATTTTTGTTACCTTACATTGCATCTTTATGAATGGTAGACTCCATGGAACATAGGATCTATGTCACAACTAAATCAATTATTTAATGGCAGCATTAAAGCAGCCCAAAGAATGTGAAAAACTGGTGTGGGTGTATTTAACTTTTTAAAAACTATGTTTCATAATGGTTTCATTAAAAAGTCTTTATCAGTTTGCTAATGCCTAGTTTTTACAACCAGCCACCATAGATTTTACAGGATAAATATATTATTTCAGTGGTAATTGAAGCAGAATTTTTGTTGCTCTTCTTACCCTTAGAGATTGTGTATTATCCTCAGACGTAATTCTTTGATTTTTTTTTCTTTTCATGTTGTTACACATAGTTACCAACAATCAACGTGAGAATAACCTTTGAATATTTTCAAGCATTAAGATTTGTTTATACAGCTGCAGAATTAGACAACCAACACTCTTGGGTCCTTACCTCTCAGCATACACCTGATTATTAACTTAAAGGTATGATGGGAAAAGTATCAATTTTTGTTGGTCACCTAGATTTGGAAATATGTAATAACTATAAGCTTGGGTCTGCTTCTTCAGAAGCCTAGGAATTGGAGTGATGGTTCTCTGAAGAGGCTGGAAACAAAGTATGTGTTTCCAGAAGGCTTAATAGAATATGTTGAGACATAGGCCATTAACACAAAAGTGAAAGAAATGCAAAAAATGTATGAAAGTAAGGATTTGAGAAGGGAAATTTTATTTTTAAGTCTAAGATTCCTATGAATTATATGAAAGTAAATGTCCTATCCTTAAAATTAGCCAAAGGAAGCACTTTACTTATCAATATGATATGACTTTTCATACTCTTATCTAAAGATATCCTAAACTAAGATCCAGTTTTCTAAGTAAAGACCTTTTACTCATGCTTTAAAGCATGTTAGATGATTCCTACCACATCACATCATGTTGTTTACATGTATGATTTAAACTGCATTTATTCTTCAACTCACTGGTTCCTTAGGCTTCTTATCTTTCCTTGCACGCTTAGATAATTTTATGTTAAATTGATTTTTAGAAGTTTAGTTGCTGGGCGTAATGGCTGTCACCTGTAAACCCAGTACTTTGGGAATTCAAGGCAGGTGTATTGCTTGAGTCTTGGAGTTTGAGGCCTGCCTGGGAAAGATGACAAACCCCATTTGTACAAAAATAAAAATATTAGCTGGGTATGGTGGCACATGCCTGTGGTCCCAGCTACTCCAAGGCTGAGGTGGGAGGATGGCTTGAGTCCGAGAGGCAGAGGTGTGAGCCAAGATCATGCCCTGCTCTTCAGCCTGGGCAACGAAGCCAGACCCTGTTTCAAAAAAAAATATAGTGAGATTTGATTTCTATTTCTATGTGATTCAAAAGTAGGAGAGCTTCAAGGCTAATGACTATTAAAAAATGGCCATTGCTACTTGCATTTTCTATGAAGCCAGCATACACAGCAACGTGCAACCTAAAAACCAAGCTTTTAATATGTAGCTTAGATTTCAGGTTTGATTGTCTTTGAGGTTTGATTATTGCAGAGATCAATTGCCAGACCAAATATAGTCTATTTCTGTATTTGGTCTTTTTATCATATGAAACATCCCAGCCTTGGGTATAAATTAAGAGCAAATACAGACATTTATACCGATAGCGGTGTAGATATTTCCATGTTTATACAGTTACCGGTGTAGATACTTCCATGTCTATACAGATAGCGGTGTGGATATTTCCATGTTCATACAGACAGTGGTGTAGATATTTCCATGTTAATAGAGATAGCGGTGTAGATATATCCATGTTTATAGAGATAGCAGTGTAGATATTTCCATGTTTATACAGATAGCGGTGTAGATATTTCCATGTTTATACAGATAGCATTGTAGATATTTCCATGTTTATAGAGACAGAGGTGTATATATTTCAATATTTATAGAGATAGCGGCGCACATATTTCCATGTTTATAGAGACAGCGGTGTAGATATTTCCATGTTTATACAGATAGCGGTGTAGATATTTCCATGTTAATACAGGTAGCGGTGTACATATTGCCATGTTCATACAGATAGCGGTGTAGATATTTCCACATTTATACAGATGGCGGTGTACATATTTCCATGTTCATACAGATGGCGGTGTAGATATTTCTATGTTTATAGAGATGGCGGTGAAGATATTTAAATGTTTATACAGATAGCTGTGAAGATATTTCCATGTTTATAGAGATGGCGGTGTAGATATTTCCATGTTTCTACAGATGGCGGTGTAGATATTTCCATGTTTATACAGATGGAGGTGTAGATATTTCCATGTTTTTACAGATAGCGTTGTAGATATATCCATGTTCACACAGATAGCGGTGTAGATATTTCCACCTTTATACAGATGGTGGTGTAGATTTTTCCATTTCCATACAGACGGCAGTTTAGATATTTCCATTGTTATAGAGATGGCGGTGCAGATATTTCCATTGTGATACAGATGGCGGTGTAGGTATTTTCATGTTGATACAGATGGTGGTGTACATAGTTCCCTGTTCATACAGATGGCGGTGTAGATATTTTCATTTTCCTACCGATGGCGGTGTAGACATTTCCATGTTTATACAGATAGCGGTGCAGATGTATCCATGTTCATACAGATGGCAGTGTAGATAATTCCATGTTCATACAGATGGAGTTGAAGATATTTCCATGTTTATAGATATGGCGGTGTAGATATTTCCATGTTTACACAGAAGGCGGTGTAGATATTTCCATGTTTACACAGATAGCGGTGTAGATATTTCCATGTTTATACAGATAGCGGTGTAGGTATTTCAATGTATATAGAGTTGGCGGTGTAGATATTTTCATGTTCCTACAGTTGGTGGTGTAGATATTTCCATGTGTACACAGATAGCGGTGTAGGTATTTCCAAGTTTATGCAGATAGCGGTGTAGATATTTCCACTTTTCGGCAGATAGCAGTGTAGATATTTCAATGTTTAAACAGATAGCGTTGTAGATATTTCCATGTTCCTACAGAGGGCGGTGTAGATATTTACATGTTTATACAGTTGGCGGTTTAGACATTTCCACGTTCATACAGATGGCGGAGTAGATATTTCCATGTTTATACAGATAGCGGTGTAGATATTTCCGTCTTTATACACATAATGGTGTAGATCTTTCCATGTTTTTAGAGATAGCGGTGTAGATATTTCCATGTTTACACAGATAGCGGTGTAGATATTTCCATGTTTATACAGATGACTCTGTAGATATTTCCATGTTTACAGAGATAGCGGTGTAGATATTTCCATGTTTACAGAGATATCGGTGTAGATATTACCATGTTTACACAGATAGCGGTGTAGATATTTGCATGTATATAGAGATAGCGGTGTAGATATTTCCACGTTTACGCAGATAGCATTGTAGATATTTCCAAGTTTATACCGATAGCGGTGTAGATAATTCCATGTGTACACAGATAACGGTGTAGATATTTCCATGTTTATACAGATGGCGGTGTAGATATTTCCATGTTTATAGATATAGCGGTGTAGGTATTTCCATGTTTAAACAGAAAGCGGTGTAGATATTTCCATGTTTACACAGATAGCGGTGTAGATATTTCCATGTTTATAGAGATAGCGGTGTAGATGTTTCCATGTTTATAGAGATATCAGTGTAGATATTTCCAGGTTTGTACAGAGCGTAGTGTAGATATTTCCATGTTTATATGGATGGCTGTGTGGATATTTTCATGTTTATAGAGATAGCGGTGTAGATATCTCCATGTTTACACAGATAGCGGTGTAGATATTTCCATGTTTACACAGATAGCGGTGTAGATATTTCCATGTTCATACAGATAGCGGTGTAGATAATTCCATGTGTATGGAGATAACGGTGTAGATATTTACATATTCCTACAGATGGCTGTGAAGATATTTCCATGTTTGTACAGATAGCGGTGTAGATATTTCCATGTTTACACAGATAGTGGCGTAGATATTTCCATGTTTACACAGATAGCGGTGAAGATATTTCCATGTTTATACAGATAGCGCTGTAGATATTTCCATGTTTATAGAGATAGCGGTGTAGATATTTCCATGTTTATACAGATAGCGGTGTAGATATTTCCATGTTTATACAGATAGCGTTGTTGATATTTCCATGTTTATAGAGACAGCAGTGTAGATATTTCCATGTTTATACAGATGGCGATGTAGATATTTCCATGTTCATACAGATGGCGGTGAAGATATTTCCATGTTTATAGAGATAGCGGTGTAGATACTTCCATGTTTACACAGATAGCGGTGTAGATATTTCCATGTTTACACAGATAGCGGTGTAGATATTTCCATGTTTATACAGATAGCGGTGTAGATATTTCAATGTTTATAGAGTTGGCGGTGTAGATATTTTCATGTTCAAACAGATGGCGGTGTAGATATTTCCATGTTTATATCGATGGCAGTGTAGATATTTCCATGTTCATACAGATGACGGTGAAGATATTTCCATGTTTATACACATAACGGTGAAGATATTTCCAAGTTTTAAGAGATGGCGGTGTCGATATTTCCATGTTTACACAGATAGCGGTGTAGATATTTCCATGTTTACACAGATAGCGGGGTAGATATTTCCATGTTTATGCAGAGAGCGGTGTAGATATTTCCATGTGTATACAGATAACTGTGTAGGTATTTACATGTTCCTACAGATGGCTGCGTAGATATTTCCATGTTTAGACAGATAGCGGTGTAGATATTTACGTCTTTATACACATAATGGTGTAGATCTTTCCATGTTTTCAGAGATAGCGGTGTAGATCTTTCCATGTTTACACAGTTAGCGGTGTAGATATTCACATGTTTATACAGATAGCAGTGTAGATATTTCCATGTTTATAGAGATAGTGGTGTAGATATTTACATGTTCCTACAGATGGCTGTGTAGATATTTCCATGTTTATACAGATAGCGGTGTAGATATGTCAATGTTTGTGGATATAGTGGTGTAGATATTTCCATGTTCCTACAGTTGGTGGTTTAGATATTTCCATGTATACACAGATAGCGGTGTAGGTATTTCCAAGTTTATGCAGATAGCGGTGTAGATATTTCCACTTTTAGGCAGATAGCGGTGTAGATATTTCAATGTTTAAACAGATAGCGTTGTAGATACTTCCATGTTCCTACAGAGGGCGGTGTAGATATTTACATGTTTATAGAGATGGCGGTTTAGACATTTCCACGTTCATACAGATGGCGGTGTAGATATTTCCATGTTTATACAGATAGCGGTGTAGATATTTCCATCTTTATACACATAATGGTGTAGATCTTTCCATGTTTTTAGAGATAGCAGTGTAGATATTTCCATGTTTACACAGATAGCGGTGTAGATATTTCCAAGTTTACACAGATAGTGGTGTAGATATTTCCATGTTTACACAGATAGCGGTGTAGATATTTCCATGTTTATACAGATAGCGCTGTAGATATTTCCATGTTTATAGAGATAGCGGTGTAGATATTTCCATGTTTATACAGATAGCGTTGTAGGTATTTCCATGTTTATACAGATAGCGTTGTTGATATTTCCATGTTTATAGAGACAGCAGTGTAGATATTTCCATGTTTATACAGATGGCGATGTAGATATTTCCATGTTCATACAGATGGCGGTGAAGATATTTCCACGTTTATAGAGATAGCCGTGTAGATACTTCCATGTTTACACAGATAGCGGTGTAGATATTCCCATATTTACACAGATAGCGGTGTAGATATTTCCATGTTTATACAGATAGCGGTGTAGATATTTCAATGTTTATAGAGTTGGCGGTGTAGATATTTTCATGTTCAAACAGATGGCGGTGTAGCTATTTCCATGTTTATATCGATGGCAGTGTAGACATTTCCATGTTCATGCAGATGACGGTGAACATATTTCCATGTTTATACACATAATGGTGAAGATATTTCCAAGTTTTAAGAGATGGCGGTGTAGATATTTCCATGTTTACACAGATAGCGGTTTAGATATTTCCATGTTTACACAGATAGCGGTGTAGATATTTCCATGTTTATACAGATAGCGGTGTAGATATTTCCATGTGTATACAGATAACTGTGTAGATATTTACATGTTCCTACAGATGGCTGTGTAGATATTTCCAAGTTTATACAGATAGCGGTGTAGATATTTCCATGTTTATAGAGATAGCGGTGTAGATATTTCCATGTTCCCACAGTTGTTTTTTTAGATATTTCCATGTTTACAAGATAGTGGTGTAGATATTTCCAAGTTTATGCAGATAGCGGTGAAGATATTTCCACTTTTATGCAGATAGCGGTGTAGATATTTCCATGTTTATACAGAAAGCGGTGTAGATATTTCTATTTTCCAACACATAGCGCTGTAGATATTTCCATGTTTATAGAGTTGGCGGTTTAGACATTTCCATGTTCATACAGATGGCGGTGTAGATATTTCCATGTTTTTACAGATAGCAGTGCACATATTTCCTTCTTTAAACACATAACGGTGTAGATATTTCCATGTTTATACAGATGGCGGTGTAGATATTTCCATACCCATACAGATGGCGATGTAGATATTTCCATGTTTATAGAAATAGCGGTGTAGGTATTTCCATGTTTACACAGACAGCGGTGTAGATATATCCATGTTTACACAGATAGCGGTGTAGATATTTCCATGTTTATAGAGATAGCGGTGTAGTTATTTCCATGTTTATAGAGATATCAGTGTAGATATTTCCAGGTTTATACAGAGCGTAGTGTAGATATTTCCATGTTTATATAGATGGCTGTGTGGATATTTCCATGTTTATAGAGATAGCGGTGTAGATATCTCCATGTTTACACAGATAGCGGTGTAGATATTTCCATGTTTACACAGATAGAGGTGTAGACATTTCCATGTTCATACAGATAGCGGTGTAGATAATTCCATGTGTATACAGATAACGGTGTAGATATTTACATATTCCTACAGATGGCTGTGTAGATATTTCCATGTTTGTACAGATAGCGGTGTAGATATTTCCATGTTTACACAGATAGCGGTGTAGATATTTCCATGTTTACACAGGTAGTGGTGTAGATATTTCCATGTTTATACAGATATCGGTGTAGATATTTCCATGTCTATACAGATTGCAGTGTGGATATTTCCATGTTCATACAGATCGTGGTGTAGATATTTCCATGTTCATACAGATAGTGGTGTAGATATTTCCATGTTCATACAGATAAAGGGGCTGATATTTCCATGTTCATACAGAAAGCGGTGCTGATATTTCCATGTTTATACAGGTAGCGGTGTAGATATTTCCATGTTTATACAGATAGCGGTGTAGATATTTCCATGTTTATACAGATAGCGGTGTAGATATCTCCATCTTAATACAGATGGCAGTGTAGATATTTAAATGTTCATACAGATGGCCATGCAGATATTTCCATGTTCATACAGATGGCGGTGTAGATATTTCCATGTTCATACAGATAGCGGTGTAGTTATTTCCATGTGCAAAGAGATAGCTGTGTATATATTTACATGTATATGCAGATAGCTGTGTAGATATTTCCATTTTCATGCAGATAGCGGTTTAGATATTTCCATGTTCAAACAGATAGCGGTGTAGATATTTCCATGTTCATACAGATAGCGGTGTAGGTATTTCCATGTTTATACAGATAGCGGTGAAGATATATGCATGTTTACACAGATAGCGGTGTAGATATTTCCATGTTTATACATATAGCGGTGTGGATATTTCCATGTTCATCTAGATGGCTGTGTAGATATATCCATGTTCATACAGATAGCGGTGTAGATATTTCCATGTTCATACAGATAGTGGTGTAGATATTTCCATGTTCATACAGATAGCGGTGTAGCTATTTCCATGTTCATATAGATAGCGGTGTAGATATTTCCATGTTCGTACAGATAGCGGTGTAGATATTTCCATGATCATACAGATAGCGGTGCTGATATTTCCATGTTTATACAGGTAGCGGTGTGGATATTTCCATGTTTATACAGATAGCGGTGTGGATATTTCCATGTTTATACAGATAGCGGTGTAGATATTTCCAGGTTTATACAGATAGCGGTGTAGATATCTCCATCTTAATACGGATGGCGGAGTAGATATTTATATGTTCATACAGATGGCGTTGCAGATATTTCCATGTTCATACAGATGGTGGTGTAGCTATTTCCATGTTCATACAGATAGCGGTGTAGCTATTTCCATCTTCATGCAGACAGCGGTGTAGATAATTCCATGTTCATCCATATGGCTGTGTAGATATATCCATGTTCATACAGATGGCGGTGAAGATATTTCCATGTTCATACAGATAGCGGTGTAGATATTTTCATGTTCCTACAGTGGGTGGTGTAGATATTTCCATGTGTACACAGATAGCGGTGTAGGTATTTCCAAGTTTATGCAGATAGCGGTGTAGATATTTCCACTTTTAGGCATATAGCCGTGTAGACATTTCAATGTTTAAACAGATAGCATTGTAGATATTTCCATGTTCCTACAGAGGGCGGTGTAGATATTTACATGTTTATAGAGATGGCGGTTTAGACATTTCCACGTTCATACAGATGGCGGTGTAGATATTTCCATGTTTATACAGATAGCGGTGTAGATATTTCCGTCTTTATACACATAATGGTGTAGATCTTTCCATGTTTTTAGAGATAGCGGTGTAGATATTTCCATGTTTACACAGATAGCGGTGTAGATATTTCCATGTTCATACAGATGACTCTGTAGATATTTCCATGTTTACAGAGATAGCGGTGTAGATATTTCCATGTTTACAGAGATATCGGTGTAGATATTGCCATGTTTACACAGATAGCGGTGTAGATATTTGCATGTATATAGAGATAGCGGTGTAGATATTTCCATGTTTACACAGATAGCATTGTAGATATTTCCAAGTTTATACAGATAGCGGTGTAGATAATTCCATGTGTACACAGATAACGGTGTAGATATTTCCATGTTTATACAGATGGCGGTGTAGATATTTCCATACCCATACAGATGGCGGTGTAGATATTTCCATGTTTATAGATATAGCGGTGTAGGTATTTCCATGTTTACACAGAAAGCGGTGTAGATATTTCCATGTTTACACAGATAGCGGTGTAGATATTTCCATGTTTACAGAGATAGCGGTGTAGATGTTTCCAAGTTTATAGAGATATCAGTGTAGATATTTCCAGGTTTATACAGAGCGTAGTGTAGATATTTCCATGTTTATGTGGATGGCTGTGTGGATATTTCCATGTTTATAGAGATAGCGGTGCAGATATCTCCATGTTTACTCAGATAGCGGTGTAGATATTTCCATGTTTTCACAGATAGCGGTGTAGATATTTCCATGTTCATACAGATAGCGGTGTTGATAATTCCATGTGTATAGAGATAACGGTGTAGATATTTACATATTCCTACGGGTGGCTGTGTAGATATTTCCATGTTTGTACAGATAGCGGTGTAGATATTTCCATGTTTACACAGATAGTGGTGTAGATATTTCCATGTTTACACAGATAGCGGTGTAGATATTTCCATGATTATACAGATGGCGGTGTAGATATTTCCATGTTTATAGAGATAGCGGTGTAGATATTTCCATGTTTATACAGATAGCGGTGTAGATATTTCCATGTTTATACAGATAGCGTTTTTGTTATTTCCATGTTTATAGAAACAGCAGTGTAGATATTTCCTTGTTTATACAGATGGCGATGTAGATATTTCCATGTTCATACAGATGGCGGTGAAGATATTTCCATGTTTATAGAGATAGCGGTGTAGATACTTCCATGTTTACACAGATAGCGGTGTAGATATTTCCATGTTTACACAGATAGCGGTGTGGATATTTCCATGTTTATACAGATAGCGGTGTAGGTATTTCAATGTTTATAGAGTTGGCGGTGTAGATATTTTCATGTTCATACAGATGACGGTGAAGATATTTCCATGTTTTTACACATAACGGTGAAGTTATTTCCAAGTTTTAAGAGATGGCGGTGTAGATATTTCCATGTTTACACAGATAGCGGTGTAGATATTTCCATGTTTACACAGATAGCGGTGTAGATATTTCCATGTTTATACAGATAGCGGTGTAGATATTTCCATGTGTTTACAGATAACTGTGTAGATATTTACATGTTCCTACAGATGGCTGCGTAGATATTTCCATGTTTATACAGATACCGGTGTAGATATTTACGTCTTTATACACATAATGGTGTAGATCTTTCCATGTTTTCAGAGATAGCGGTGTAGATCTTTCCATGTTTACACAGATAGCGGTGTAGATATTTCCATGTTTATACAGATAGCAGTGTAGATATTTCCATGTTTATAGAGATAGTGGTGTAGATATTTACATGTTCCTACAGATGGCTGTGTAGATATTTCCATGTTTATACAGATAGCGGTGTAGATATGTCTATGTTTGTGGAGATAGTGGTGTAGATATTTCCATGTTCCTACAGTTGGTGGTTTAGATATTTCCATGTTAACACAGATAGCGGTGTAGGTATTTCCAAGTTTATGCAGATAGCGGTGTAGATATTTCCACTTTTAGGCAGATAGCGGTGTAGATATTTCAATGTTTAAACAGATAGCGTTGTAGATATTTCCATGTTCCTACAGAGGGCGGTGTAGATATTTACATGTTTATAGAGATGGCGGTTTAGACATTTCCACGTTCATACAGATGGCGGTGTAGATATTTCCATGTTTATACAGATAGCGGTGTAGATATTTCCATCTTTATACACATAATGGTGTAGATCTTTCCATGTTTTTAGAGATAGCGGTGTAGATATTTCCATGTTTACACAGATAGCGGTGTAGATATTTCCAAGTTTACACAGATAGCGGTGTAGATATTTCCATGTTTATACAGATGGCGGTGTAGATATTTCCATACCCGTACAGATGGCGGTGTAGATATTTCCATGTGTATAGATATAGCGGTGTAGGTATTTCCATGTTTACACAGACAGCGGTGTAGATATTTCCATGTTTACACAGATAGCGGTGTAGATATTTCCATGTTTATAGAGATAGCGGTCTAGTTATTTCCATGTTTATAGAGATATCAGTGTAGATATTTCCAGGTTTATACAGAGCGTAGTGCAGATATTTCCATGTTTATATAGATGGCTGTGTGGATATTTCCATGTTTATAGAGATAGCGGTGTAGATATCTCCATGTTTACACAGATAGCCGTGTAGATATTTCCATGTTTACACAGATAGAGGTGTAGACATTTCCATGTTCATACAGATAGCGGTGTAGATAATTCCATGTGTATACAGATAACGGTGTAGATATTTACATATTCCTACAGAGGGCTGTGTAGATATTTCCATGTTTGTACAGATAGCGGTGTATATATTTCCATGTTTACACAGATAGCGGTGTAGATATTTCCATGTTTACACAGAGAGCGGTGTAGATATTTCCATGTTTATACAGATAGCGGTGTAGATATTTCCATGTCTACACAGATAGCAGTGTGGATATTTCCATGTTCATGCAGATAGCGGTGTAGATATTTCCATGTTCATACAGATAGTGGTATAGATATTTCCATGTTCATACAGATAGAGGGGCTGATATTTCCATGTTCACAGAAAGTGGTGCTGATATTTCCATGTTTATACAGGTAGCGGTGTAGATATTTCCATGTTTATACAGATAGCGGTGTAGATATTTCCATGTTCGTACAGATAGCGGTGTAGATATTTCCATGTTTATACAGATAGCGGTGAAGATGTATGCATGTTTACACAGATAGCGGTGTAGATATTTCCATGTTCATACAGATAGCGGTGTAGATATTTCCATGTTCATCCAAATGGCTGTGTAGATATATCCATGTTCATACAGATAGCGGTGTAGATATTTCCATGTTCATACAGATAGCGGTGTAGATATTTCCATACCCATACAGATGGCGGTGTAGATATTTCCATGTTTATAGATATAGCGGTGTAGGTATTTCCATGTTTACACAGAAAGTTGTGTAGATATTTCCATGTTTACACAGATAGCGGTGTAGATATTTCCATGTTTATAGAGATAGCGGTGTAGATGTTTCCATGTTTATAGAGATATCAGTGTAGATATTTCCAGGTTTATACAGAGCGTAGTGTAGATATTTCCATGTTTATGTGGAAGGCTGTGTGGATATTTCCATGTTTATAGAGATAGCGGTGCAGATATCTCCATGTTTACTCAGATAGCGGTGTAGATATTTCCATGTTTTCACAGATAACGGTGTAGATATTTCCATGTTCATACAGATAGCGGTGTTGATAATTCCATGTGTATAGAGATAACGGTGTAGATATTTACATATTCTTACGGATGGCTGTGTAGATATTTCCATGTTTATACAGATGGCGGTGTAGATATTTCCATGTTTATAGAGATAGCGGTGTAGATATTTCCATGTTTATACAGATAGCAGTGTAGATATTTCCTGGTTTATACAGATAGCGTTGTTGATATTTCCATGTTTATAGAAACAGCAGTGTAGATATTTCCTTGTTTATACAGATGGCGATGTAGATATTTCCATGTTCATACAGATGGCGGTGAAGATATTTCCATGTTTATAGAGATAGCGGTGTAGATACTTCCATGTTTACCCTCATAGCGGTGTAGATATTTCCAAGTTTACACAGATAGCGGTGTAGATATTTCCATGTTTATACAGATAGCGGTGTAGATATTTCCATGTGTATACAGATAACTGTGTAGATATTTACATGTTCCTACAGATGGCTGTGTAGATATTTCCAAGTTTATACAGATAGCGGTGTAGATATTTCCATGTTTATAGAGATAGCGTTGTAGATATTTGCATGTTCCCACAGTTGTTTTTTTAGATATTTCCATGTTTACAAGATAGTGGTGTAGATATTTCCTAGTTTATGCAGATAGCGGTGAAGATATTTCCACTTTTATGCAGATAGCGTTGTAGATATTTCCATGTTTATACAGAAAGCGGTGTAGATATTTCTATGTTCCAACACATAGCGCTGTAGATATTTCCATGTTTATAGAGTTGGCGGTTTAGACATTTCCATGTTCATACGGATGGCGGTGTAGACATTTCCATCTTTTTACAGATAGCAGTGTAGATATTTCCATCTTTATACACATAACGGTGTAGATATTTCCATGTTTATACAGATGGCGGTGTAGATATTTCCATACCCATACAGATGGCGGTGTAGATATTTCCATGTTTATAGATATAGCGGTGTAGGTATTTCCATGTTTACACAGACAGCGGTGTAGATATTTCCATGTTTACACAGATAGCGGTGTAGATATTTCCATGTTTATAGAGATAGCGGTGTAGTTATTTCCATGTTTATAGAGATATCAGTGTAGATATTTCCTGGTTTATACAGAGCGTAGTGTAGATATTTCCATGTTTATATAGATGGCTGTGTGGATATTTCCATGTTTATAGAGATAGCGGTGTAGATATCTCCATGTTTACACAGATAGCGGTGTAGATATTTCCATGTTTACACAGATAGAGGTGTAGACATTTCCATGTTCATACAGATAGCGGTGTAGATAATTCCATGTTTACACAGATAGCGGTTTAGATATTTCCATGTTTAAACAGATAGCGGTGTAGATATTTCCATTTTTATACAGATAGCGGTGTAGATATTTCCATGTGTATACAGATAACTGTGTAGATATTTACATGTTCCTACAGATGGCTGTGAAGATATTTCCATGTTTATACAGATAGCAGTGTAGATATTTACGTCTTTATTCACATAATGGTGTAGATCTTTCCATGTTTTCAGAGATAGCGGTGTAGATCTTTCCATGTTTACACAGATAGCGGTGTAGATATTTCCATGTTTATACAGATAGCAGTGTAGATATTTCCATGTTTATAGAGATAGTGGTGTAGATATTTACATGTTCCTACAGATGGCTGTGTAGATATTTCCATGTTTATACAGATAGCGGTGTAGATATGTCAATGTTTGTGGAGATAGTGGTGTAGATATTTCCATGTTCCTACAGTTGGTGGTTTAGATATTTCCATGTTTACACAGATAGCGGTGTAGGTATTTCCAAGTTTATGCAGATAGCGGTGTAGATATTTCCACTTTTAGGCAGATAGCGGTGTAGATATTTCAATGTTTAAACAGATAGCGTTGTAGATATTTCCATTTTCCTACAGAGGGCGGTGTAGATATTTACATGTTTATAGAGATGGCGGTTTAGAGATTTCCACGTTCATACAGATGGCGGTGTAGATATTTCCATGTTTATACAGATAGCGGTGTAGATATTTCCATCTTTATACACATAATGGTGTAGATCTTTCCATGTTTTTAGAGATAGCGGTGTAGATATTTCCATGTTTACACAGATAGCGGTGTAGATATTTCCAAGTTTACACAGATAGCGGTGTAGATATTTCCATGTTTATACAGATAGCGGTGTAGATATTTCCATGTGTATACAGATAACTGTGTAGATATTCACATGTTCCTACAGATGGCTGTGTAGATATTTCCAAGTTTATACAGATAGCGGTGTAGATATTTCCATGTTTATAGAGATAGCGGTGTAGATATTTCCATGTTCCCACAGTTGTTTTTTTAGATATTTCCATGTTTACAAGATAGTGGTGTAGATATTTCCAAGTTTATGCAGATAGCGGTGAAGATATTTCCACTTTTATGCAGAGAGCGGTGTAGATATTTCCATGTTTATACAGAAAGCGGTGTAGATATTTCTATGTTCCAACACATAGCGCTGTAGATATTTCCATGTTTATAGAGTTGGCGTTTTAGACATTTCCATGTTCATACAGATGGCGGTGTAGATATTTCCATGTTTTTACAGATAGCGGTGTAGATATTTCCATCTTTATACACATAACGGTGTAGATATTTCCATGTTTATACAGATGGCGGTGTAGATATTTCCATACCCGTACAGATGGCGGTGTAGATATTTCCATGTTTATAGATATAGCGGTGTAGGTATTTCCATGTTTACACAGACAGCGGTGTAGATATTTCCATGTTTACACAGATAGCGGTGTAGAAATTTCCATGTTTATAGAGATAGTGGTGTAGTTATTTCCATGTTTATAGAGATATCAGTGTAGATATTTCCAGGTTTATACAGAGCGTAGTGCAGATATTTCCATGTTTATATAGATGGCTGTGTGGATATTTCCATGTTTATAGAGATAGCGGTTAAGATATCTCCATGTTTACACAGATAGCGGTGTAGATATTTCCATGTTTACACAGATAGAGGTGTAGACATTTCCATGTTCATACAGATAGCGGTGTAGATAATTCCATGTGTATACAGATAACGGTGTAGATATTTACATATTCCTACAGAGGGCTGTGTAGATATTTCCATGTTTGTACAGATAGCGGTGTAGATATTTCCATGTTTACACAGATAGCGGTGTAGATATTTCCATGTTTACACAGAGAGAGGTGTAGATATTTCCGTGTTTATACAGATAGCGGTGTAGATATTTCCATGTCTGCACAGATAGCAGTGTGGATATTTCCATGTTCATGCAGATAGCGGTGTAGATATTTCCATGTTCATACAGATAGTGGTATAGATATTTCAATGTTCATACAGATAGAGGGGCTGATATTTCCATGTTCACAGAAAGCGGTGCTGATATTTCCATGTTTATACAGGTAGCGGTGTAGATATTTCCATGTTCGTACAGATAGCGGTGTAGATATTTCCATGTTTATACAGATAGCGGTGAAGATGTATGCATGTTTACACAGATAGCGGTGTAGATATTTCCATGTTCATACAGATAGCGGTGTAGATATTTCCAGGTTCATCCAAATGGCTGTGTAGATATATCCATGTTCATACAGATAGCGGTGTAGATATTTCCATGTTCATACAGATAGCGGTGTAGTTATTTCCATACCCATACAGATGGTGGTGTAGATATTTCCATGTTTATAGATATAGCGGTGTAGGTATTTCCATGTTTACACAGAAAGCGGTGTAGATATTTCCATGTTTACACAGATAGCGGTGTAGATCTTTCCATGTTTATAGAGATAGCGGTGTAGATGTTTCCATGTTTATAGAGATATCAGTGTAGATATTTCCAGGTTTATACAGAGCGTAGTGTAGATATTTCCATGTTTATGTGGATGGCTGTGTGGATATCTCCATGTTTATAGAGATAGCGGTGCAGATATCTCCATGTTTACTCAGATAGCGGTGTAGATATTTCCATGTTTTCACAGATAGCGGTGTAGATATTTCCATGTTCATACAGATAGCGGTGTTGATAATTCCATGTGTATAGAGATAACGGTGTAGATATTTACATATTCCTATTGATGGCTGTGTAGATATTTCCATGTTTGTACAGATAGCGGTGTAGATATTTCCATGTTTACACAGATAGTGGTGTAGATATTTCCATGTTTACACAGATAGCGGGGTAGATATTTCCATGTTGATTCAGATAGCGTTGTTGATATTTCCATGTTTATAGAAACAGCAGTGTAGATATTTCCTTGTTTATACAGATGGCGATGTAGATATTTCCATGTTCATACAGATGGCGGTGAAGATATTTCCATGTTTATAGAGATAGCGGTGTAGATACTTCCGTGTTTACCCTGATAGCGGTGTAGATATTTCCATGTTTACACAGATAGTGGTGTAGATATCTCCATGTTTATACAGATAGCGGTGTAGGTATTTCAATGTTTATAGAGTTGGCGGTGTAGATATTTTCATGTTCATACAGATGACGGTGAAGATATTTCCATGTTTATACACATAACGGTGAAGTTATTTCCAAGTTTTAAGAGATGGCGGTGTAGATATTTCCATGTTTACACAGATAGCGGTGTAGATATTTCCATGTTTATACAGGTAGCGGAGAAGATGTATGCATGTTTACACAGATAGCGGTGTAGATATTTCCATGTTTATACAGATTGCGGTGAAGATGTATGCATGTTTACACAGATAGCGGTGTAGGTATTTCCATGTTCATACAGATAGCGGTGTAGATATTTCCATGTTCATCCAAATGGCTGTGTAGATATATCCATGTTCATACAGATAGCGGTGTAGATATTTCCATGTTCATACAGATAGCGGTGTAGATATTTCCATGTTCATATAGATAGCGGTGTAGCTATTTCCATGTTCATACAGATAGCGGTGTAGATATTTCCGTGTTCGTACAGATAGCGGTGTAGATATTTCCATGTTCATACAGATAGCGGTGCTGATATTTCCATGTTTATACAGGTAGCGGTGTGGATATTTCCATGTTTATACAGATAGCGGTGTAGATATTTCCAGGTTTATACAGATAGCGGTGTAGATATCTCCATCTTAATACTGATGGCGGTGTAGATATTTATATGTTCATACAGATGGCGGTGCAGATATTTCCATGTTCATACAGATGGCGGTGTAGCTATTTCCATGTTCATACAGATAGCGGTGTAGCTATTTCCATGTTCATGCAGATAGTGGTGTAGATATTTCCATGTTCATCCATATGGCTGTGTAGATATATCCATGTTCATACAGGTGGCGGTGAAGATATTTCCATGTTCATACAGATAGCGGTGTAGATATTTTCATGTTCCTACTGTTGGTGGTGTAGATATTTCCATGTGTACACAGATAGCGGTGTAGGTATTTACAAGTTTATGCAGATAGCGGTGTAGATATTTCCACTTTTAGGCAGATAGCAGTGTAGATATTTCAATGTTTAAACAGATAACGTTGTAGATATTTCCATGTTCCTACAGAGGGCGGTGTAGATATTTACATGTTTATAGAGATGGCGGTTTAGACATTTCCACGTTCATACAGATGGCGGTGTAGATATTTCCATGTTTATACAGAGAGCGATGTAGATATTTCCGTCTTTATACACATAATGGTGTAGATCTTTCCATGTTTTTAGAGATAGCGGTGTAGATATTTCCATGTTTACACAGATAGCGGTGTAGATATTTCCATGTTTATACAGATGACTCTGTAGATATTTCCATGTTTACAGAGATAGCGGTGTAGATATTTCCATGTTTACAGAGATATCGGTGTAGATATTTCCATGTTTACACAGATAGCGGTGTAGATATTTGCATGTATATAGAGATAGCGGTGTAGATATTTCCATGTTTACGCAGATAGCATTGTAGATATTTCCAAGTTTATACAGATAGCGGTGTAGATATTTCCACGTGTACACAGATAACGGTGTAGATATTTCCATGTTTATACAGATGGCGGTGTAGATATTTCCATAACCATACAGATGGCGGTGTAGATATTTCCATGTTTATACAGATAGCGGTGTAGATATTTCCATCTTTATACACATAATGGTGTAGATCTTTCCATGTTTTTAGAGATAGCGGTGTAGATATTTCCATGTTTACACAGATAGCGGTGTAGATATTTCCAAGTTTACACAGATAGCGGTGTAGATATTTCCATGTTTATACAGATAGCGGTGTAGATATCTCCATGTGTATACAGATAACTGTGTAGATATTTACATGTTCCTACAGATGGCTGTGTAGATATTTCAAAGTTTATACAGATAGCGGTGTAGATATTTCCATGTTTATAGAGATAGCGGTGTAGATATTTCCATGTTCCCACAGTTGTTTTTTTGATATTTCCATGTTTACAAGATAGTGGCATAGATATTTCCAAGTTTATGCAGATAGCGGTGAAGATATTTCCACTTTTATGCAGATAGCGGTGTTGATATTTCCATGTTTATACAGAAAGCGGTGTAGATATTTCTATGTTCCAACACATAGCGCTGTAGATATTTCCATGTTTATAGAGTTGGCGGTTTAGACATTTCCATGTTCATACAGATGGCGGTGTAGATATTTCCATGTTTTTACAGATAGCGGTGTAGATATTTCCATCTTTATACACATAACGGTGTAGATATTTCCATGTTTATACAGATGGCGGTGTAGATATTTCCATACCCATACAGATGGCGGTGTAGATATTTCCATGTTTATAGATATAGCGGTGTAGGTATTTCCATGTTTACACAGACAGCGGTGTAGATATTTCCATGTTTACACAGATAGCGGTGTAGATATTTCCATGTTTATAGAGATAGCGGTGTAGTTATTTCCATGTTTATAGAGATATCAGTGTAGATATTTCCAGGTTTATACAGAGCGTAGTGCAGATATTTCCATGTTTATATAGATTTACAGTGTGGATATTTCCATGTTTATAGAGATAGCGGTGTAGATATCTCCATGTTTACACAGATAGCGGTGTAGATATTTCCATGTTTACACAGATAGAGGTGTAGACATTTCCATGTTCATACAGATAGCGGTGTAGATAATTCCATATGTATACAGATAACGGTGTAGATATTTACATATTCCTACAGAGGGCTGTGTAGATATTTCCATGTTTGTACAGATAGTGGTGTAGATATTTCCATGTTTACACAGATAGCGGGGTAGATATTTCCATGTTTATACAGATGACTCTGTAGATATTTCCATGTTTACAGAGATAGCGGTGTAGATATTTCCATGTTTACAGAGATATCGGTGTAGATATTTCCATGTTTACACAGATAGCGGTGTAGATATTTGCATGTATATAGAGATAGCGGTGTAGATATTTCCATGTTTATGCAGATAGCATTGTAGATATTTCCAAGTTTATACAGATAGCGGTGTAGATATTTCCACGTGTACACAGATAACGGTGTAGATATTTCCATGTTTATACAGATGGCGGTGTAGATATTTCCATACCCATACAGATGGCGGTGTAGATATTTCCATGTTTATACAGATAGCGGTGTAGATATTTCCATCTTTATACACATAATGGTGTAGATCTTTCCATGTTTTTAGAGATAGCGGTGTAGATATTTCCATGTTTACACAGATAGCGGTGTAGATATTTCCAAGTTTACACAGATAGCGGTGTAGATATTTCCATGTTTATACAGATAGCGGTGTAGATATCTCCATGTGTATACAGATAACTGTGTAGATATTTACATGTTCCTACAGATGGCTGTGTAGATATTTCAAAGTTTATACAGATAGCGGTGTAGATATTTCCATGTTTATAGAGATAGCGGTGTAGATATTTCCATGTTCCCACAGTTGTTTTTTTAGATATTTCCATGTTTACAAGATAGTGGTGTAGATATTTCCAAGTTTATGCAGATAGCGGTGAAGATATTTCCACTTTTATGCAGATAGCGGTGTAGATATTTCCATGTTTATACAGAAAGCGGTGTAGATATTTCTATGTTCCAACACATAGCGCTGTAGATATTTCCATGTTTATAGAGTTGGCGTTTTAGACATTTCCATGTTCATACAGATGGCGGTGTAGATATTTCCATGTTTTTACAGATAGCGGTGTAGATATTTCCATCTTTATACACATAACGGTGTAGATATTTCCATGTTTATACAGATGGCGGTGTAGATATTTCCATACCCGTACAGATGGCGGTGTAGATATTTCCATGTTTATAGATATAGCGGTGTAGGTATTTCCATGTTTACACAGACAGCGGTGTAGATATTTCCATGTTTACACAGATAGCGGTGTAGATATTTCCATGTTTATAGAGATAGCGGTGTAGTTATTTCCATGTTTATAGAGATATCAGTGTAGATATTTCCAGGTTTATACAGAGCGTAGTGCAGATATTTCCATGTTTATATAGATGGCTGTGTGGATATTTCCATGTTTATAGAGATAGCGGTTTAGATATCTCCATGTTTACACAGATAGCGGTGTAGATATTTCCATGTTTACACAGATAGAGGTGTAGACATTTCCATGTTCATACAGATAGCGGTGTAGATAATTCCATGTGTATACAGATAACGGTGTAGATATTTACATATTCCTACAGAGGGCTGTGTAGATATTTCCATGTTTGTACAGATAGCGGTGTAGATATTTCCATGTTTACACAGATAGCGGTGTAGATATTTCCATGTTTACACAGAGAGCGGTGTAGATATTTCCATGTTTATACAGATAGCGGTGTAGATATTTCCATGTCTACACAGATAGCAGTGTGGATATTTCCATGTTCATGCAGATAGCGGTGTAGATATTTCCATGTTCATATAGATAGTGGTATAGATATTTCCATGTTCATACAGATAGAGGGGCTGATATTTCCATGTTCACAGAAAGCGGTGCTGATATTTCCATGTTTATACAGGTAGCGGTGTAGATATTTCCATGTTTATACAGATAGCGGTGTAGATATTTCCATGCTCGTACAGATAGCGGTGTAGATATTTCCATGTTTATACAGATAGCGGTGAAGATGTATGCATGTTTACACAGATAGCGGTGTAGATATTTCCATGTTCATACAGATAGCGGTGTAGATATTTCCATGTTCATCCAAATGGCTGTGTAGATATATCCATGTTCATACAGATAGCGGTGTAGATATTTCCATGTTCATACAGATAGCGGTGTAGATATTTCCATGTTCATATAGATAGCGGTGTAGCTATTTCCATGTTCATACAGATTGCGGTGTAGATATTTCCGTGTTCGTACAGATAGCGGTGTAGAGATTTCCATGTTCATACAGATAGCGGTGCTGATATTTCCATGTTTATACAGGTAGCGGTGTGGATATTTCCATGTTTATACAGATAGCGGTGTAGATATTTCCAGGTTTATACAGATAGCGGTGTAGATATCTCCATCTTAATACTGATGGCGGTGTAGATATTTATATGTTCATACAGATGGCGGTGCAGATATTTCCATGTTCATACAGATGGCGGTGTAGCTATTTCCAAGTTCATACAGATAGCGGTGTAGCTATTTCCATGTTCATGCAGATAGTGGTGTAGATATTTCCATGTTCATCCATATGGCTGTGTAGATATATCCATGTTCATACACATGGCGGTGAAGATATTTCCATGTTCATACAGATAGCGGTGTAGATATTTTCATGTTCCTACTGTTGGTGGTGTAGATATTTCCATGTGTACACAGATAGCGGTGTAGGTATTTACAAGTTTATGCAGATAGCGGTGTAGATATTTCCACTTTTAGGCAGATAGCAGTGTAGATATTTCAATGTTTAAACAGATAGCGTTGTAGATATTTCCATGTTCCTACAGAGGGCGGTGTAGATATTTACATGTTTATAGAGATGGCGGTTTAGACATTTCCACGTTCATACAGATGGCGGTGTAGATATTTCCATGTTTATACAGAGAGCGATGTAGATATTTCCGTCTTTATACACATAATGGTGTAGATCTTTCCATGTTTTTAGAGATAGCGGTGTAGATATTTCCATGTTTACACAGATAGCGGTGTAGATATTTCCATGTTTATACAGATGACTCTGTAGATATTTCCATGTTTACAGAGATAGCGGTGTAGATATTTCCATGTTTACAGAGATATCGGTGTAGATATTTCCATGTTCATACAGATAGCGGTGTAGATATTTCCATGTTTACGCAGATAGCATTGTAGATATTTCCAAGTTTATACAGATAGCGGTGTAGATATTTCCACGTGTACACAGATAACGGTGTAGATATTTCCATGTTTATACAGATGGCGGTGTAGATATTTCCATACCCATACAGATGGCGGTGTAGATATTTCCATGTTTATACAGATAGCGGTGTAGATATTTCCATCTTTATACACATAATGGTGTAGATCTTTCCATGTTTTTAGAGATAGCGGTGTAGATATTTCCATGTTTACACAGATAGCGGTGTAGATATTTCCAAGTTTACACAGATAGCAGTGTAGATATTTCCATGTTTATACAGATAGCGGTGTAGATATCTCCATGTGTATACAGATAACTGTGTAGATATTTACATGTTCCTACAGATGGCTGTGTAGATATTTCAAAGTTTATACAGATAGCGGTGTAGATATTTCCATGTTTATAGAGATAGCGGTGTAGATATTTCCATGTTCCCACAGTTGTTATTTTGATATTTCCATGTTTACAAGATAGTGGCGTAGATATTTCCAAGTTTATGCAGATAGCGGTGAAGATATTTCCACTTTTATGCAGATAGCGGTGTTGATATTTCCATGTTTATACAGAAAGCGGTGTAGATATTTCTATGTTCCAACACATAGCGCTGTAGATATTTCCATGTTTATAGAGTTGGCGGTTTAGACATTTCCATGTTCATACAGATGGCGGTGTAGATATTTCCATGTTTTTACAGATAGCGGTGTAGATATTTCCATCTTTATACACATAACGGTGTAGATATTTCCATGTTTATACAGATGGCGGTGTAGATATTTCCATACCCATACAGATGGCGGTGTAGATATTTCCATGTTTATAGATATAGCGGTGTAGGTATTTCCATGTTTACACAGACAGCGGTGTAGATATTTCCATGTTTACACAGATAGCGGTGTAGTTATTTCCATGTTTATAGAGATATCAGTGTAGATATTTCCAGGTTTATACAGAGCGTAGTGCAGATATTTCCATGTTTATATAGATTTACAGTGTGGATATTTCCATGTTTATAGAGATAGCGGTGTAGATATCTCCATGTTTACACAGATAGCGGTGTAGATATTTCCATGTTTACACAGATAGAGGTGTAGACATTTCCATGTTCATACAGATAGCGGTGTAGATAATTCCATGTGTATACAGATAACGGTGTAGATATTTACATATTCCTACAGAGGGCTGTGTAGATATTTCCATGTTTGTACAGATAGTGGTGTAGATATTTCCATGTTTACACAGATAGCGGGGTAGATATTTCCATGTTTATACAGATGACTCTGTAGATATTTCCATGTTTACAGAGATAGCGGTGTAGATATTTCCATGTTTACAGAGATATCGGTGTAGATATTTCCATGTTTACACAGATAGCGGTGTAGATATTTGCATGTATATAGAGATAGCGGTGTAGATATTTCCATGTTTATGCAGATAGCATTGTAGATATTTCCAAGTTTATACAGATAGCGGTGTAGATATTTCCACGTGTACACAGATAACGGTGTAGATATTTCCATGTTTATACAGATGGCGGTGTAGATATTTCCATACCCATACAGATGGCGGTGTAGATATTTCCATGTTTATACAGATAGCGGTGTAGATATTTCCATCTTTATACACATAATGGTGTAGATCTTTCCATGTTTTTAGAGATAGCGGTGTAGATATTTCCATGTTTACACAGATAGCGGTGTAGATATTTCCAAGTTTACACAGATAGCGGTGTAGATATTTCCATGTTTATACAGATAGCGGTGTAGATATCTCCATGTGTATACAGATAACTGTGTAGATATTTACATGTTCCTACAGATGGCTGTGTAGATATTTCAAAGTTTATACAGATAGCGGTGTAGATATTTCCATGTTTATAGAGATAGCGGTGTAGATATTTCCATGTTCCCACAGTTGTTTTTTTAGATATTTCCATGTTTACAAGATAGTGGTGTAGATATTTCCAAGTTTATGCAGATAGCGGTGAAGATATTTCCACTTTTATGCAGATAGCGGTGTAGATATTTCCATGTTTATACAGAAAGCGGTGTAGATATTTCTATGTTCCAACACATAGCGCTGTAGATATTTCCATGTTTATAGAGTTGGCGGTTTAGACATTTCCATGTTCATACAGATGGCGGTGTAGATATTTCCATGTTCATACAGATAGCGGTGTAGTTATTTCCATGGGTAAAGAGATAGCTGTGTAGATATTTACATGTATATGCAGATAGCTGTGTAGGTATTTCCATTTTCATGCAGATAGCGGTTTAGAGATTTCCATGTTCAAACAGATAGCGGTGTAGATATTTCCATGTTAGTACAGATAGCGGTGTAGATATATCCATGTTTATACAGATAGCGGTGAAGATGTATGCATGTTTACACAGATAGCGGTGTAGATATTTCCATGTTCATACAGATAGCGGTGTAGATATTTCCATGTTCATCCAGATGGCTGTGTAGATATATCCATGTTCATACAGATACCGGTGTAGATATTTCCATGTTCATACAGATAGCGGTGTAGATATTTCCATGTTCATACAGATAGCTGTGCAGCTATTTCCATGTTCATACAGATAGCGGTGTAGATATTTCCATGTTCGTACAGATAGCGGTGTAGATATTTCCGTGTTCATGCAGATAGCGGTGCTGATATTTCCATGTTTATACAGATAGCGGTGTGGATATTTCCATGTTTATACAGATAGCGGTGTAGATATTTCCAGGTTTATACAGATAGCGCTGTAGATATCTCCATCTTAATACTGATGGCGGTGTAGATATTTATATGTTCATACAGATGGCGGTGCAGATATTTCCATGTTCATACAGATGGCGGTGTAGCTATTTCCATGTTCATACAGACAGCGGTGTAGCTATTTCCATATTCATGCAGATAGTGGTGTAGATATTTCCATGTTCATCCATATGGCTGTGTAGATATATCCATGTTCATACAGATGGCGGTGAAGATATTTCCATGTTCATACAGATAGCGGTGTAGATATTTTCATGTTCCTACAGTTGGTGGTGTAGATATTTCCATGTGTACACAGATAGCGGTGTAGGTATTTACAAGTTTATGCAGATAGCGGTGTAGATATTTCCACTTTTAGGCAGATAGCAGTGTAGATATTTCAATGTTTAAACAGATAGCGTTGTAGATATTTCCATGTTCCTACAGAGGGCGGTGTAGATATTTACATGTTTATAGAGATGGCGGTTTAGACATTTCCACGTTCATACAGATGGCGGTGTAGATATTTCCATGTTTATACAGATAGCGATGTAGATATTTCCGTCTTTATACACATAATGGTGTAGATCTTTCCATGTTTTTAGAGATAGCGGTGTAGTTATTTCCATGTTTACACACATAGCGGTGTAGATATTTCCATGTTTATACAGATGACTCTGTAGATAGTTCCATGTTTACAGAGATAGCGGTGTAGATATTTCCATGTTTACAGAGATATCGGTGTAGATATTTCCATGTTTACACAGATAGCGGTGTAGATATTTGCATGTATATAGAGATAGCGGTGTAGATATTTCCATGTTTACGCAGATAGCATTGTAGATATTTCCAAGTTTATACAGATATCGGTGTAGATAATTCCACGTGTACACAGATAACGGTGTAGATATTTCCATGTTTATACAGATGGTGTAGATATTTCCATACCCATACAGATGGCGGTGTAGATATTTCCATGTTTATAGATATAGCGGTGTAGGTATTTCCATGTTTACACAGAAAGCGGTGTAGATATTTCCATGTTTAAACAGATAGCGGTGTAGATATTTCCATGTTTATAGAGATAGCGGTGTGGATGTTTCCATGTTTATAGAGATATCAGTGTAGATATTTCCAGGTTTATACAGAGCTTAGTGGAGATATTTCCATGTTTATATGGATGGCTGTGTGGATATTTCCATGTTTATAGAGATAGCAGTGTAGATATCTCCATGTTTATACAGATAGCGGTGTAGATATTTCCATGTTTACACAGATAGCGGTGTAGATATTTCCATGTTCATACAGATAGCGGTGTAGATAATTCCATGTATATAGAGATAACGGTGTAGATATTTACATATTCCTACAGATGGCTGTGTAGATATTTCCATGTTTGTACAGATAGCGGTGTAGATATTTCCATGTTTACACAGATAGTGGTGTAGATATTTCCATGTTTATACAGATAGCGGTGTAGATATTTCCATGTTTATACAGATAGCGTTGTTGATATTTCCATGTTTATAGAGACAGCAGTGTAGATATTTCCATGTTTATACAGATGGCGATGTAGATATTTCCATGTTCATACAGATGGCGGTGAAGATATTTCCATGTTTATAGAGATAGCGGTGTAGATACTTCCATGTTTACACAGATAGCGGTGTAGATATTCCCATGTTTACACAGATAGCGGTGTAGATATTTCCATGTTTATACAGATATCGGTGTAGATATTTCAATGTTTATAGAGTTGGCATTGTAGATATTTTCATGTTCAAACAGATGGCGGTGTAGATATTTCCATGTTTATATCGATGGCAGTGTAGACATTTCCATGTTCATACAGATGACGGTGAACATATTTCCATGTTTATACACATAACGGTGAAGATATTTCCAAGTTTTAAGAGATGGTTGTGTAGATATTTCCATGTTTACACAGATAGCGGTTTAGATATTTCCATGTTTACACAGATAGCGGTGTAGATATTTCCATGTTTATACAGATAGCGGTGTAGATATTTCCATGTGTATACAGATAACTGTGTAGATATTTACATGTTCCTACATATGGCTGCGTAGATATTTCCATGTTTATACAGATAGCGGTGTAGATATTTACATCTTTATACACATAATGGTGTAGATCTTTCCATGTTTTCAGAGATAGCGGTGTAGATCTTTCCATGTTTACACAGATAGCGGTGTAGATATTTCTAAGTTTATACAGATAGCAGTGTAGATATTTCCATGTTTATAGAGATAGTGGTGTAGATATTCACATGTTCCTACAGATGGCTGTGTAGATATGTCCATGTTTATGCAGATAGCGGTGTAGATATGTCAATGTTTGTGGAGATAGTGGTGTAGATATTTCCATGTTCCTACAGTTGGTGGTTTAGATATTTGCATGTTTACACAGATAGCGGTGTAAGTATTTCCAAGTTTATGCAGATAGCGGTGTAGATATTTCCACTTTTAGGCACATAGCGGTGTAGATATTTCCATGTTTAAACAGATAGCGGTGTAGATATTTGCATGTATATAGAGATAGCGGTGTAGATATTTCCATGTTTACGCAGATAGCATTGTAGATATTTCGAAGTTTATACAGATAGCGGTGTAGATAATTCCACGTGTACACAGATAACGTTGTAGGTATTTCCATGTTTATACAGATGGCGGTGTAGATATTTCCATAACCATACAGATGGCGGTGTAGATATTTCCATGTTTATAGATATAGCGGTGTAGGTATTTCCATGTTTACACAGAAAGCGGTGTAGATATTTCCATGTTTACACAGATAGCGGTGTAGATATTTCCATGTTTATAGAGATAGTGGTGTAGATGTTTCCATGTTTATAGAGATATCAGTGTAGATATTTCCAGGTTTATACAGAGCGTAGTGTAGATATTTCCATGTTTATATGGATGGCTGTGTGGATATTTTCATGTTTATAGAGATAGCTTTGTAGATATCTCCATGTTTACACAGATAGCGGTGTAGATATTTCCATGTTTACACAGATAGCGGTGTAGATATTTCCATGTTCATACAGATAGCGGTGTAGATAATTCCATGTGTATAGAAATAACGGTGTAGATATTTACATATTCCTACAGATGGCTGTGTAGATATTTCCATGTTTGTACAGATAGCGGTGTAGATATTTCCATGTTTACACAGATAGCGGTGTAGATATTTCCATGTTTACACAGATAGCGGTGTAGATATTTCCATGTTTATACAGATAGCGGTGTAGATATTTCCATGTTTATAGAGATAGCGGTGTAGATATTTCCATGTTTATACAGATAGCGGTGTAGATATTTCCATGTTTATACAGATAGCGTTGTTGGTATTTCCATGTTTATAGAGACAGCAGTGTAGATATTTCCATGTTTTACAGATGGCGATGTAGATATTTCCATGTTCATACAGACGGCGGTGAAGATATTTCCATGTTTATAGAGATAGCGGTGTAGATACTTCCATGTTTACACAGATAGCGGTGTAGATATTCCCATGTTTACACAGATAGCGGTGTAGATATTTCCATGTTTATACAGATATCGGTGTAGATATTTCAATGTTTATAGAGTTGGCGGTGTAGATATTTTCATGTTCAAACAGATGGTGGTGTAGATATTTCCATGTTTATATCGATGGCAGTGTAGACATTTCCATGTTCATACTGATGACGGTGAACATATTTCCATGTTTATACACATAACGGTGAAGATATTTCCAAGTTTTAAGAGATGGCGGTGTAGATATTTCCATGTTTACACAGATAGCGGTGTAGATATTTCCATGTTTATACAGATAGCGGTGTAGATATTTCCATGTGTATACAGATAACTGTGTAGATATTTACATATTCCTACAGATGGCTGCGTAGATATTTCCATGTTTATACAGATAGCGATGTAGATATTTACGTCTTTATACACATAATGGTGTAGATCTTTCCATGTTTTCAGAGATAGCGGTGATCTTTCCATGTTTACACAGATAGCGGTGTAGATATTTCTATGTTTATACAGATAGCAGTGTAGATATTTCCATGTGTATACAGATAACTATGTAGATATTTACATGTTCCTACAGATGGCTGCGTAGATATTTCCATGTTTATACAGATAGCGGTGTAGATATTTACTTCTTTAGACACATAATGGTGTAGATCTTTCCATGTTTTCAGAGATAGCGGTGTAGATCTTTCCATGTTTACACAGATAGCGGTGTAGATATTTCCATGTTTATACAGATAGCAGTGTAGATATTTCCATGTTTATAGAGATAGCGGTGTAGATATTTACATGTTCCTACAGATGGCTGTGTAGATATTTCCATGTTTATACAGATAGCGGTGTAGATATGTCAATGTTTGTGGAGATAGTGGTGTAGATATTTCCATGTTCCTACAGTTGGTGGTTTAGATATTTCCATGTTTACACAGATAGCGGTGTAGGTATTTCCAAGTTTATGCAGATAGCAGTGTAGATATTTCCACTTTTAGGCACATAGCGGTGTAGATATTTCAATGTTTAAACAGATAGCGTTGTAGATATTTCCATGTTCCTACAGAGGGCGGTGTAGATATTTACATGTTTATAGAGATGGCGGTTTTGGACATTTCCACGTTCATACAGATGGCGGTGTAGATATTTCCATGTTTATACAGATAGCGGTGTAGATATTTCCATGTTTATACACATAATGGTGTAGATCTTTCCATGTTTTTAGAGATAGCGGTGTAGATATTTCCATGTTTACACAGATAGCGGTGTAGATATTTCCAAGTTTACACAGATAGCGGTGTAGATATTTACATGTTTATACAGATAGCGGTGTAGATATTTCCATGTGTATACAGATAATTGTGTAGATATTTACATGTTCCTACAGATGGCTGTGTAGATATTTCCAAGTTAATTCAGATAGCGGTGTAGATATTTCCATGTTTATAGAGATAGCGGTGTAGATATTTCCATGTTCTCACAGTTGTTTTTTTAGATATTTCCATGTTTACAAGATAGTGGTGTAGATATTTCCAAGTTTATGCAGATAGCGGTGAAGATATTTCCACTTTTATGCAGATAGCGGTGTAGATATTTCCATGTATATACAGATAGCAGTGTAGATATTTCCATGTGTATACAGATAACTGTGTAGATATTTACATGTTCCTACAGATGGCTGCGTAGATATTTCCATGTTTATACAGATAGCGGTGTAGATATTTACTTCTTTATACACATAATGGTGTAGATCTTTCCATGTTTTCAGAGATAGCGGTGTAGATCTTTCCATGTTTACACAGATAGCGGTGTAGATATTTCCATGTTTATACAGATAGCAGTGTAGATATTTCCATGTTTATAGAGATAGCGGTGTAGATATTTACATGTTCCTACAGATGGCTGTGTAGATATTTCCATGTTTATACAGATAGCGGTGTAGATATGTCAATGTTTGTGGAGATAGTGATGTAGATATTTCCATGTTCCTACAGTTGGTGGTTTAGATATTTCCATGTTTACACAGATAGCGGTGTAGGTATTTCCAAGTTTATGCAGATAGCAGTGTAGATATTTCCACTTTTAGGCAGATAGCGGTGTAGATATTTCAATGTTTAAACAGATAGCGTTGTAGATATTTCCATGTTCCTACAGAGGGCGGTGTAGATATTTACATGTTTATAGAGATGGCGGTTTAGACATTTCCACGTTCATACAGATGGCGGTGTAGATATTTCCATGTTTATACAGATAGCGGTGTAGATATTTCCATGTTTATACACATAATGGTGTAGATCTTTCCATGTTTTTAGAGATAGCGGTGTAGATATTTCCATGTTTACACAGATAGCGGTGTAGATATTTCCAAGTTTACACAGATAGCGGTGTAGATATTTCCATGTTTATACAGATAGCGGTGTAGATATTTCCATGTGTATACAGATAACTGTGTAGATATTTACATGTTCCTTCAGATGGCTGTGTAGATATTTCCAAGTTAATTCAGATAGCGGTGTAGATATTTCCATGTTTATAGAGATAGCGGTGTAGATATTTCCATGTTCTCACAGTTGTTTTTTTAGATATTTCCATGTTTACAAGATAGTGGTGTAGATATTTCCAAGTTTATGCAGATAGCGGTGAAGATATTTCCACTTTTATGCAGATAGCGGTGTAGATATTTCCATGTTTATACAGAAAGCGGTGTAGATATTTCTATGTTCCAACACATAGCGCTGTAGATATTTCCATGTTTATAGAGTTGGCGGTTTAGACATTTCCATGTTCATACAGATGGCGGTGTAGATATTTCCATGTTTTTACAGATAGCAGTGTAGATATTTCCATCTTTATTCACATAACGGTGTAGATATTTCCATGTTTATACAGATGGCTGTGTAGAAATATCCATGTTCATACAGATGGCGGTGAAGATAATTCCATGTTCATACAGATAGCGGTGTAGATATTTCCATGTTCATACACATAGTGGTGTAGATATTTCCATGTTCATACAGATAGAGGGGCTGATATTTCCTTGTTCATACAGATAGCTGTGCTGATATTTCCATGTTTATACAGGTAGCGGTTTAGATATTTCCATGTTTATACAGATAGCGGTGTAGTTATTTCCAAGTTTATACAGATAGCGGTGTAGATATCTCCATCTTAATACAGATGGCGGTGTAGATATTTATATGTTCATACAGATGACGGTGCAGATATTTCCATGCTCATACAGATGGTGGTGTAGATATTTCCATGTTTATAGAGATAGTGGTGTCGTTATTTCCATGTGTAAAGACATAGCTTTGTAGATATTTCCATGTATATGGAAATAGCTGTGTAGATATTTCCATTTTCATGCAGATAGCGGTGTAGATATTTCCATGTTCAAACAGATAGCGGTGTAGATATTTCCATGTTCATACAGATAGCGGTGTAGATATTTCCATGTTCATCCAGATGGCTGTGTAGTTATATCCATGTTCATACAGATGGCGGTGAAGATATTTCCATGTTCGTACAGATAGCGGTGTAGATATTTCCATGTTCATACAGATATTGGTGTAGATATTTCCATGTTCATACAGATAGCGGTGTAGCTATTTCCATGTTCATACAGATATCGGTGTAGATATTTCCATGTTCATCCAGATGGCTGTGTAGATATTTCCATGTTCATCCAGATGGCTGTGTAGATATATCCATGTACATACTGATGACTGTGAAGATATTTCCATGTTCATACAGATAGCGGTGTAGATATTTCCATGTTCATTCAGATAGCGGTGTAGATATTTCCATGTTCATACAGAGGGCGGTGTAGATAGCGGTGTAGATATTTCCATGTTCCTACAGATGTCGGTGTAGATATTTCCACGTTCATACAGATGACGGTGTAGATATTTCCATGTTCATACAGATGGTGGTGTACGTATTTCCATGTTTATGGAGATAGCGGTGTACATATTTCCATGTTTACACAGATAGCAGTGTAGATAATTCCATGTTTACACAGATAGCGGAGTAGATATTTCCATCTTTATACAGATAGCGTTGTAGATATTTCCATGTGTATACAGATAACGGTGTAGATATTTACATGTTCCTACAGATGGCTGTGTAGATATTTCCATCTTTACACAGATAGCTTTGTAGATATTTCCATGCTTATAGAGATAGCTGTGTAGATATTTCCATGTTCCTATAATTGGTGGTGTAGCCATTTCAATGTTTACACAGATAGTGGTGTAGATATTTCCAAGTTTATGCAGATAGCGGTGGAGATATTTCCACTTTTATGCAGATAGCATTGTAGATATTTCCATGTTTATACAGCTGGCGGTTTAGACATTTCCATGTTCATACAGATGGCTGTGTAGATATTTCCATGTTCATAGACATTGCGGTGTAGATATTTCCATATTTAAACAGATAGGGGTGTCGATATTTCCATGTTTTTAGAGATAGCTGTGTAGATATTTCCATGTTTACACAGATAGCGGTGTAGATATTTCCATGTTTAGACAGATAGCAGTGTAGATATTTCGATTCTTATACAGAGAACGGTGTAGATATTTACATGTTCCTACAGATGGCTGTGTAGATATTTCCATCTTTACACAGATAGCTTTGTAGATATTTCCATGCTTATAGAGATAGCTGTGTAGATATTTCCATGTTCCTATAATTGGTGGTGTAGCCATTTCAATGTTTACACAGATAGAGGTTTAGATATTTCCAAGTTTATGCAGATAGCGGTGGAGATATTTCCACTTTTATGCAGATAGCATTGTAGATATTTCCATGTTTATACAGCTGGCGGTTTAGACATTTCCATGTTCATACAGATGGGTGTGTAGATATTTCCATGTTCATAGACATTGCGGTGTAGATATTTCCATATTTAAACAGATAGGGGTGTAGATATTTCCATGTTTTTAGAGATAGCTGTGTAGATATTTCCATGTTTACACAGATAGCGGTGTAGATATTTCCATGTTTAGACAGATAGCAGTGTAGATATTTCGATGGTTATACAGAGAACGGTGTAGATATTTCCATGTTTATAGAGATGGCAGTGTAGATATTTCCATGTTTATTAAGATGGCGGTGTAGATATTTCCATGTTTATGAAGATAGCGGTGTAGATATTTACTTCGTTATACAGATAGCGGTGTAGATATTTCCATGTTTATACAGATAGCAGTGTAGATATTTCCGTGTTTATAGAGATAGCGGTGTGGATATTTCCCAGTTTCACGGATAGCAGTGTAGATATTTCCATGTTTATACAGATAATGGTGTAGATATATTCATGTTTATAGATATAGCCGTGTAGTTATTTCCATGCTTATTCAGATAACGCTGTAGATATGTCCATGTTTATAGAGATAGCGGTGTAGATATTTCCAAGTTCATTCAGATATCAGTGTAGAAATTTCCATGTTCATACAGATGGCGTTGTTGATATTTCCATCTTCATACAGGTGGCAGTGAAGATATTTGCATGTTCATACAGATGGCGGTGTAGATATTTCCGTGTTCATACAGATGGCTGTGTAGATATTTCCATGTTCATACAGATGGCGCAGTAGATATTCCAATGTTTATGAAGATAGCGGTGTAGATATTTACATCTTTATACAGATAGCGGTGTAGATATTTCCATGTTTATACAGATAGCGGTGTAGATATTTCCATGTTCATACAGATAGCGGTGTAGATATTTCCATGTTTAAACAGATAGCGGTGTAGATATTTTCATGTGTATAGAGATGGCAGTATAAATATTTCTGTGTTTATACAGATGGCGGGTAGATATTTCCATGTTCATACAGATGGCGGTGTAGATATTTCCATGTTTATAGAGATAGCGGTGTACATATTTCCATGTTCATACACATTGCTCTCTAGATATTTCCATGTTTATAGAGGTAGTGTTGTAGGTATTTCCATGATTGTAGAGATAGTGGTGTAGATATTTGCGTGTTTATAGAGATAGCGGTGTGGATATTTCCCAGTTTCACGGATAGCGGTGTAGATATTTCCATGTTTATACAGATAGCGGTTTAGATATATTCATGTTTATAGTGATAGCTGTGTGGTTATTTCCATGTTTATACAGATAACGCTGTAGATATTTCCATGTTTATAGAGATGGCGGTGTAGATATTTCCATGTTCATACAGTTGGCTTTGTACATATTTCCATGTTCAAACAGATGGCGTTGTAGATATTTCCATGTTTATACAGATGGCGGTGTAGATATTTCCATATTTATACAGATGGTGGTGTAGATATTACCATGATTATAGAGATGGCGGTCCGCATATTTCCATGTCTATAGAGATAGTATTGTAGTTATTTCCAAGTTTATAGAGAGCATTGTAGATATTTCCATGTTTATAGAGATAGCGGTGTAGATATTGCCAAGTTTATAGAGATAGCGGTGTAGATATTTCCATGTTTATACAGATAGCGGTGTAGATATTTCCATGTTCAAACAGATAGCAGTGTGGATATTTCCATGTTTATAGAGGTGGCGGTGTAGATATTTCCATGTTCATACATATGGCGGTTTAGATATTTCCATGTTTATAAAGATGGCGTTCTAGATATTTCCATGTTTACACATTGCGCTTTACTTATTTCCATGTTTAAAGAGATTGCGGTGTAGATATTTCCAAGTTTATTCAGATAGCGGTGTAGATATTTCCATGTTTATACAGATAGCGTGTAGATATTTCCATGTTCATACAGATAGTTGAGTAGATATTTCCATCTTTATACAGATGGCTGTGTAGATATTTCCATTTTCATACAGATGGCGGAGTAGATATGTCCATGATTATAGAGATGGCGGTGTAGATATTTCCATGTTTATACAGATGGCGGTGTAGATAATTCCATCTTTATAGAGATGGCAGTGTAGGTATTTCCATGTTCATACAGATGGCGGTGTAGATATTTCCATGTTCCTAAAGAGTGTAGTGTAGATATTTCCATGTTCATACAGAGGGCGGTGTAGATAGCGGTTTAGATATTTCCATGTTCCTACAGATGACGGTGTAGATATTTCCATGTTCATACAGATGGCGGTGTACGTATTTCCATGTTTATAGAGATAGCGGTGTACATATTTCCATGTTTACACAGATAGCAGTGTAGATATTTCCATGTTTACACAGATAGCGGAGTAGATATTTCCATCTTTATACAGATAGCGGTGTAGATATTTCCATGTGTATACAGATAGCGGAGTAGATATTTCCATCTTTATACAGATAGTGGTGTAGATATTTCCATGTGTATACAGATAACGGTGTAGATATTTACATGTTCCTACAGATGGCTGTGTAGATATCTCCATCTTTATACAGATAGCGATGTAGATATTTCCATGTTTATACAGATAGCAGTGTAGATATTTCCGTGTTTATAGAGATAGCAGTGTGGATATTTCCCAGTTTCACGGATAGCGGTGTAGATATTTCCATGTTCATACAGATGGCGGTGAAGATATTTGCATGTTCATACAGATGGCGGTGTAGATATTTCCATGTTCATACAGATGGCGTTGAAGATATTTGCATGTTCATACAGATGGCGGTGTAGATATTTCCATGTTCATACAGATGGCGGTGTAGGTATTTCCTAGTTCATACAGATGGCGGTGTAGATATTTCCATGTTCATACACATGGTGGTGTAGATATTTCCACGTTTATTCAGATGACGGTGTAGAAATTTCCATCTTTGTACAGATGGCGGTGTAGATATTTCCATGTTTATACAGATGGCAGTGTAGATATTTCCATCTGTATAAAGATGGCGGTGTACATATTTCCATGTTCATACTGATGGCGGTTTAGATATTTCCATGTTTATGCAGATGGTGGTGTAGATATTTCCATGTTTATACAGATGGCGGTGTAGACATTTCCATCTTTATGGAGATGGCAGTGTAGATATTTCCATGTTCATACCGATGGCAGTGTAGATATTTCTATGTTTATAGAGAGGGCGGTGTAGATATTTCCATGTTTATAAAGATGGCGGTGTAGATATTTCCATGTTTATTCAGATGGCGATGTAGATGTTTCCATCTTTATACAGATAGTGGTGTAGATATTTCTATGTTTATACAGATAGCAGTGTAGATATTTCCAGGTTTATACAGATAGCGGTGTAGATATTTCCATGTGTATACAGATGGCGGTATAGATATTTCTTTGTTTATACAGATGGCGGTGTAGATATTTCCATGTTCATAAAGATAGCGGTGTAGATATTTCCATCTTTATACACATGGCGGTGTAGCTATTTCCATCTTCATACATATGGCGGTGTATGTATTTCCATGTTTATACAGATGGCTGTGTAGATATTTCCATGTTCATACAGATAGCGGTGTAGATATATCCATGTTTATACAGAAAGCGGTGAAGATGTATGCATGTTTACACAGATAGCGGTGTAGATATTTCCATGTTCAAACAGATAGCGGTGTAGGTATTTCCATGTTCATCCAGATGGCTGTGTAGATATATCCATGTTCATACAGATAGCGGTGTAGATATTTCCATGTTCATACAGATAGTGCTGTAGATATTTCCATGTTCATACAGATAGCGGTGCAGATATTTCCATGTTCATAGAGATAGCGGTGTAGATATTTCCATGTTCGTACAGATAGCGGTGTAGATATTTCCATGTTGATACAGATTGCGGTGCTTATATTTCCATGTTTATTCAGGTAGCGGTGTAGATATTTCCATGTTTATACAGATAGCGATGTAGATATTTCCATTTTTATGCAGATAGCGTTGTAGATATTTCCAAGGTTATACAGATAGCGGTGTAGATATTTATATCTTAATACAGATGGCGGTGCAGATATTTCCATGTTCATACAGATGGCAGTGTAGATATTTCCATGTTTATAGAGATAGTGGTGTAGTTATTTCCATGTGTAAAGAGATAGCTTTGTAGATATATCCATGTATATGCAGATAGCTCTGTAGATATTTCCATTTTCATGCAGATAGCGGTGTAGATATTTCCATGTTCAAACAGATAGCGGGGTAGATATTTCCATGTTCATACAGATAGCGGAGTAGATACTTCCATGTTTGTACAGATAGCAGTGAAGTTGTAAGCATGTTTACACTGATAGCGGTGTAGATATTTCCAAGTTCATACAGATAGCGGTGTAGATATTTGCATGTTCATCTAGATGGCTGTGTAGATATATCCATGTTCATAGAGATGGCGGTGAAGATATTTCCATGTTCATACAGATAGCGGTGTAGATATTTCCATGTTCATACAGATATTGAAGTAGATATTTCCATGTTCATACAGATAGCGGTGTAGCTATTTCCATGTTCATGGAGATAGCGGTGTAGATATTTCCATGTTCATCCAGATGGCTGTGCAGATATATCAATGTTCATACAGATAGCGGTGTAGATATTTCCGTGTTCATACACATAGCTTTGTAGATATTTCCATGTTCATACTGATAGCGGTGCTGATATTTCCGTGTTTATACAGGTAGCGGTGTGGATATTTCCATGTTTATACAGATAGCGGTGTGGATACTTCCATGTTTATACAGATAGCGGTGTAGATATTTCCAGGTTTATACAGATAGCGGTGTAGATATCTCGATCTTAATACAGATGGCGGTGTAGATATTTATATGTTCATAGAGTTGGTGGTGCAGATATTTCCATGTTCATACAGATGGCGGTGTAGCTATTTCCAAGTTCATACAGATAGCGTTGTAGCTATTTCCATGTACATGCAGATAGCGGTGTAGATATTTCCATGTTCCTCCATATGGCAGTGTAGATATATCCATGTTCATACAGATGGCGGTGAAGATATTTCCATGTTCATACAGACAGCGGTGTAGATATTTCCATGTTCATACAGATAGTGGTGTAGATATTTCCATATTCATACACATAGCGGTTTAGCTATTTCCATGTTCATACAGATAGCGGTGTAGATATTTCCATGTTCATCCAGATGGCTGTGTAGACATATCCTTGTTCATACAGATGGCGGTGAAGATATTTCCATGTTCATATGGATAGCGGTGTAGATATTTCCATGTTCATACAGTTAGTGGTGTAGATATTTCCATGGTCATACAGATAGAGGGGCTGATATTTCCATGTTCATACAGAGAGCGGTGCTGATATTTCCATGTTTATACAGGTAGCGGTGTAGATATTTCCATGTTTATACAGATAGCGGTGTAGATATTTCCATGTTTATACAGATAGCGGAGTAGATATATCCATGTTTATACAGATAGCGGTGTAGATATCTCCATCTTAATACAGATGGCGGTGTAGATATTTATATGTTCATACAGATGGCCGTGCAGATATTTCCTTGTTCATACAGATGGCGGTGTAGATATTTCCATGTTCATACAGATAGCGGTGTAGTTATTTCCATGTGTAAAGAGATAGCTGTGTAGATATTTCCATGTATATGCAGATAGCTGTGAAGATATTTCCATTTTCATGCAGATAGCGGTTTTGATGTTTCCATGTTCAAACAGATAGCGGTGTAGATATTTCCATGTTCATACAGATAGCGGTGTAGATAATTCCATGTTTATACAGATAGCGGTGAAGATGTATGCAAGTTTACACAGATAGCGGTGTAGATATTTCCATGTTCATACAGATAGCGGTGTAGATATTTAAATGTTCATCCAGATGGCTGTGTAGATATATCCATGTTCATACAGATAGCGGTGTAGATATTTCCATGTTCATACAGATAGCGGTGTAGCTATTTCCATGTTCATACAGATAGCGGTGTAGCTATTTCCATGTTCATACAGATGGCGGTATAGATATTTCCATGTTCGTACAGATAGCGGTGTAGTTATTTCCATGTTCATACTAATAGCGGTGCTGGTATTTCCATGTGTATACAGGTAGCGGTGTGGATATTTCCATGTTTATACAGATAGCGGTGTGGATATTTCCATGTTTATACAGATAGCGGCGTAGATATTTCCAGGTTTATACAGATAGCAGTGTAGATATCTCCATCTTAATACAGATGGAGGTGTAGATATTTATATGTTCATACAGATGGCGGTGCAGATATTTCCATGTTCATACAGATGGCGGTGTAGCTATTTCCATGTTCATACAGATAGCGGTGTAGATTTTTCCATGTTCATGCAGATAGCGGTGTAGATATTTCCATGTTCACCCATATGGCTGTGTAGATATATCCATGTTCAAACAGATAGCGGTGTAGATATTTCCATGTTCATACAGATAGCGGTGTAGGTATTTCCATGTTCATACAGATAGCGGTGTAGATATTTCCATGTTCATCCAGATGGCTGTGTAGATATATCCATGTTCATACAGATGGCGGTGAAGATATTTCCATGCTCATACAGATAGCGGTGTAGATATTTCCATGTTCATCCAGATGGCTGTGTAGATATATCTATGTTCATACAGATGGCGGTTAAGATATTTCCATGCTCATACAGATGGCGGTGTAGATATTTCCATGTTCATACAGATAGTGGTGTAGATATTTCCATGTTCATACAGATAGAGGGGCTGATATTTTCATGTTCATACAGATAGCGGTGCTGATATTTCCATGTTTATACAGGTAGCGGTGTAGATATTTCCATGTTTATTGAGATAGCGGTGTAGATATTTCCATATTTATACAGATAGCGGTGTAGATTTCTCCATCTTAATACAGATGGCGGTGTAGATATTTATATGTTCATACAGATGGCGGTGCAGATATTTCCATGTTCATAGAGATAGCGGTGTAGTTATTTCCATGTGTAAAGGGATAGCTGTGTAGATATTTCCCGGTATATGCAGATAGCTGTGAAGATATCTCCATTTTCATGCAGATTGCGGTTTAGATATTTCCATGTTCAAACAGATAGCGGTGTAGATATTTCCATGTTCATACAGATAGCGGTGTAGATATTTCCAAGTTTATGTAGATAGCGGTGAAGATGTATGCATGTTTACACAGATAGCGGTGTAGATATTTCCAAGTTCATACAGATAGCTGTGCAGATATTTCCATGTTTATTCAGATAGCGGTGTAGATATTTCCATTTTCATACAGATAGCGGTTTAGATATTTCCATGTTCATACAGATAGCGGTGTAGATATTTCCATGTTTATATAGATAGCGGTGAAGATGTACGCATGTTTACACAGATAGTGGTGTAGATATTTCCATGTTCATCCAGATGGCTGTGTAGGTATATCCATGTTCATACAGATAGCGGTGTAGATATTTCCATGTTCATACAGATAGTGGTGTAGATATTTCCATGTTCATACAGATAGCGGTGTAGCTATTTCCATGTTCATACAGATAGCGATGTAGATATTTCCATGTTCGTACAGATAGCGGTGTAGATATTTCCATGTTCATACAGATAGTGGTGCTATTTCCATGTTTATACAGGTAGCGGTGTGGATATTTCCATGTTTATACAGATAGCGGTGTAGATATTTCCAGGTTTATACAGATAGTGGTGTAGATATCTCCATCTTAATACGGATGGCGGTGTAGATATTTATATGTTCATACAGATGGCGGTGTAGCTATTTCCATGTTCATACAGATAGCGGTGTAGCTATTTCCATGTTCATGCAGATAGCGGTGTAGATATTTCCATGTTCATCCATATGGCTGTGTAGATATATCCATGTTCATACAGATGGCGGTGAAGGTATTTCCATGTTCATACAGATAGCGGTGTAGATATTTCCATGTTGATACAGATAGTGGTGTAGTTATTTCCATGTTCATACAGATAGCGGTGTAGCTATTTCCATGTTCATACAGATAGCGGTGTAGATATTTCCATGTTCATCCAGATGGCTTTGTAGATATATCCATGTTCATACAGATGGCGGTGAAGATATTTCCATGCTCATACAGATAGCGGTGTAGATATTTCCATGTTCATACAGATAGTGGTGTAGATATTTCCATGTTCATACAGATAGGGGGGCTGATATTTCCATGTTCATTCAGATAGCGGTGCTGATATTTCCCTGTTTATACAGGTAGCGGTGTAGATATTTCGATGTCTATACAGATAGCAGTGTGGATATTTCCATGTTTATACAGATAGCGGTGTAGATATTTCCATGGTTATAGAGATAGCGGTGTAGATATTTCCATGTTTATACAGATAGCGGTGTAGATATTTCCATGTTTATACAGATAGCGTTGTAGACATTTCCATGTTTATAGAGACAGCAGTGTAGATATTTCCATGTTTATACAGATCGCGATGTAGATATTTCCATGTTCATACAGATGGCAGTGAAGATATTTCCATGTTTATAGAGATAGCCCTGTAGATACTTCCATTTTTACACAGATAGTGGTGTAGATATTTCCATGTTTACACAGATAGCGGTGTAGATATTTCCATGTTTATACAGATAGCGGTGTAGGTATTTCAATGTTTATAGAGTTGGCGGTGTAGATATTTTCATGTTCAAACAGATGGCGGTGTAGATATTTCCATGTTTATATAGGCGGCAGTGCAGATATTTCCATTTCATACGGATGACTGTGAAGATATTTCCATGTTTATCCACATAACGGTGAAGATATTTCCAAGTTTTAAGAGATGGCGTTGTAGATATTTCCATGTTTACACAGACAGCGGTGTAGATATTTCCATGTTTACACAGATAGCGGTGTAGATATTTCCATGTTTATACAGATAGCGGTGTAGTTATTTCCATGTGTATACAGATAACTGTGTAGATATTTACATGTTCCTACAGATGGCTGCGTAGATATTTCCATGTTTATACAGATAGCGGTGTAGATATTTACGTCTTTATGCACATAATGGTGTAGATCTTTCCATGTTTTCAGAGATAGCGGCGTAGATCTTTCCATGTTTACACAGATAGCGGTGTAGATATTTCCATGTTTATACAGATAGCAGTGTAGATATTTCCATGTTTACAGCGATAGCGGTGTAGATATTTCCATGTTCCTACAATTGGTGGTGTAGATATTTCCATGTTTACTCAGATAGCGGTGTAGACATTTCCATGTTTACACAGATAGCGGTGTATATATTTCCATGTTTACACAGATAGCTGTGTAGAAGTTTCCATGTTTATACAGATAGTGGTGTAGATATTTCCATGTTTATATAGTTGGCGGTGTAGAAATTTCCATGTTTATATAGTTGGCAAAGGAGATATTTCCATGTTCATACAGATGGCGGTGAAGATATTTCCATGTTTATACACATAACCGTGTAGATATTTCCAAGGTTTAAGAGATAGTGGTGTAGATATTTCCATGCGTATACAGATAGCGGTGTAGATATTTACATGTGTATACAGATAATGGTGTAGATATTCACATGTTCCTACAGATGGCTGTTTAGGTATTTCCATGTTTATACAGATAGCGGTGTAGATATTCCCATGATTATGGAGATAGCGGTGCAGGTATTTCCATGTTCTTACTGTTGGTGGGGTAGATATTTCCATGTTTACACAGATAGCGGTGTAGATATTTCCAAGTTTATGCTGATAGCGGTGTAGATATTTCCACTTTTATGCAGATAGCGGTGTAGATATTTCCATGTTTAAACAGAAAGCGGTGTAGATATTTCCATGTTCCTACACAAGGCGCTGTAGATATTTCCATGTTTATAGAGTTGGCGGTTTGGGTATTTCCATGTTCATACAGATGGCGGTGTAGATATTTCCATGTTTATACAGATGGCGGTGTAGATATTTCCATGTATATACAGATAGCGTTGTAGATATTTCCATGTTTATAGAGACAGCAGTGTAGATAGTTCCATGTTTATACAGATGGCGATGTAGATGTTTCCATGTTCATACAGATGGCGGTGAAGATATTTCCATGTTTATGGAGATAGCCGTGTAGATACTTCCATGTTTACACAGATAGCGGTGTACATATTTCCTTGTTTACACAAATAGCGGTATAGATATTTCCATGTTTATACAGATAGCGGTGTAGATATTTCAATGTTTATAGAGTTGGCGGTGTAGATATTTTCATGTTCAAACAGATGGCGGTGTAGATGTTTCCATGTTTATATAGATGGCAGTGTAGATATTTCCATGTTCATACAGATGACGGTGAAGATATTTCCATGTTTATTCACATAACGGTGAAGATATTTCCAAGTTTTAAGAGATGGCGGTGTAGATATTTCCATGTTTACACAGATAGCGGTGTAGCTATTTCCATGTTCATGGAGATAGCGGTGTAGATATTTCCATTTTCATCCAGATGGCTGTGTAGATATATCCATGTTCATACAGATGGCGGTGAAGATATTTCCATGTTCATACAGGTAGCGGTGAAGATATTTCCATGTTCATACAGATAGTGGTGTAGATATTTCCATGTTCATACAGATAGCTGTGCAGCTACTTCCATGTTCATACAGATAGCGGTGTAGATATTCCCATGTTCATCCAGATGGCTGTGTAGATATACCCATGTTCATACAGATGGCGGTGAAGATATTTCCGTGTTCATACAGATAGCGGTGTAGATATTTCCATGTTCATACAGATAGTGGTGTAGATACTTCCGTGTTCATACAGATGGAGGGGCTCATATTTCCATGTTCATACTGATAGCGGTGCTGATATTTCCATGTTTATACAGGTAGCGGTGTAGATATTTCCAAGTTTATACAGATAGCGGTGTAGATATCTCCATCTTAATACAGATGGCGGTGTAGATATTTATATGTTCATACAGATGTCCGTGCAGATATTTCCATGTTAATACAGATAGCGGTGTAGTTATTTCCATGTGTAAAGAGATAGCTGTGTAGATATTTCCATGTATATGCAGATTTCTGTGTAGATATTTCCATTTTCATGCAGATAGCGGTTTAGATATTTCCTTGTTCAAACAGATAGTGGTGTAGATATTTCCATGTTCATTCAGATAGCGGTGTAGATATATCCATGTTTATACAGATAACGGTGAAGATGTATGCATGTTTACACAGATAGCGGTGTAAATATTTCCATGTTCAAACAGATAGCGGTGTAGATATTTCCATGTTGATACAGATAGCGGTGCTTATATTTCCATGTTTATTCAGGTAGCGGTGTAGATATTTCCATGTTTATACAGATAGCGATGTAGATATTTCCATTTTTATGCAGATAGCGGTGTAGATATTTCCAAGTTTATACAGAAAGCGGTGTAGATATTTATATCTTAATACAGATGGCGGTGCAGATATTTCCATGTTCATACAGATGGCGGTGTAGATATTTCCATGTTTATAGAGATAGTGGTGTAGTTATTTCCATGTGTACAGAGATAGCTTTGTAGATATATCCATGTATATGCAGATAGCTGTGTAGATATTTCCATTTTCATGCAGATAGCGGTGTAGATATTTCCATGTTCAAACAGATAGCGGTGTAGATATTTCCATGTTCATACAGATAGTGGTGTAGATATTTCCATGTTTATACAGATAGCAGTGAAGATGTAAGCATGTTTACACTGATAGCGGTGTAGATATTTCCATGTTCATACAGATAGCGGTGTAGATATTTGCAAGTTCATCTAGACGGCTGTGTAGATATATCCATGTTCATACAGATGGCAGTGAAGATATTTCCATGTTCATACAGATAGCGGTGTAGATATTTCCATGTTCATACAGATATTGGTGTAGATATTTCCATGTTCATACAGATAGCGGTGTAGCTATTTCCATGTTCATGGAGATAGCGTTGTAGATATTTCCATGTTCATCCAGATGGCTGTGCAGATATATCCATGTTCATACAGATGGCTGTGCAGATATATCCATGTTCATACAGATGGCGGTGAAGATATTTCCATGTTCATACAGATAGCGGTGTAGATATTTCCATGTTCACACATGTAGCTTTGTAAATATTTCCATGTTTATACTGATAGCGGTGCTGATATTTCCATGTTTATACAGGTAGCGGTGTGGATATTTCCATGTTTATACAGATAGCGGTGTGGATATTTCCATGTTTATACAGATAGCGGTGTAGATATTTCCAGGTTTATACAGATAGCGGTGTAGATATCTCGATCTTAATACAGATGGCGGTGTAGATATTTATATGTTCATAGAGATGGTGGTGCAGATATTTCCATGTTCATACAGATGGCGGTGTAGCTTTTTCCAAGTTCATACAGATAGCGGTGTAGCTATTTCCATGTTCATGCAGATAGCGGTGTAGATATTTCCATGTTCATCCATATGGCTGTGTAGATATATCCATGTTCATACAGATGGCGGTGAAGATATTTCCATGTTCATACAGATAGCGGTGTAGATATTTCCATGTTCATACAGATAGTGGTGTAGATATTTCCATATTCATACAGATAGCGGTGTAGCTATTTCCATGTTCATACAGATAGCCGTGTAGATATTTCCATGTTCATCCAGATGGCTGTGTAGACATATCCATGTTCATACAGATGGCGGTGAAGATATTTCCATGTTCATACAGATAGCGTTGTAGATATTTCCATGTTCATACAGATAGCGGTGCAGCTATTTCCATGTTCATACAGATAGCGGTGTAGATATTTCCATGTTCGTACAGATAGCGGTGTAGATATTTCCATGTTTATACAGATAGCGGTGTAGATATTTCCAAGTTTATACAGATAGCGGTGTGGATATCTCCATCTTAAAACAGATGGCGGTGTAGATATTTATATGTTCATACAGATGGCGGTGTAGATATTTCCATGTTTATAGAGATAGTCGTGTAGTTATTTCCATGTATAAAGAGATAGCTTTGTAGATATTTCCATGTATATGCAGATAGCTGTGTAGATATTTCCATTTTCATGCAGATAGCGGTGTAGATATTTCCATGTTCAAACAGATAGCGGTGTAGATATTTCCATGTTCATACAGATAGTGGTGTAGATATTTCCATGTTCATTCAGATATCGGTGTTGCTATTTCCATGTTCATACAGATAGCGGTGTAGATATTTCCATGTTTATAAATATAGCGGTGTAGATATTTCCATGTTTATACAGATAGCGTTGTAGAAATTTCCATGTTTATACAGATAGCGGTGTAGATATCTCCTTCATAATACAGATGGCGGTGTAGATATTTATATGTTCATAAAGATGGCCGTGCAGATATTTCCATGTTCATACAGATGCCGGTGTAGATATTTCCATGTTCATACAGATAGCGGTGTAGTTATTTCCATGTGTAAAGAGATACCTGTGTAGATATTTCCACGTATATGCAGATAGTTGTGTAGATATTTCCATTTTCATGCATATAGCGGTTTAGTTATTTCCATGTTCAAACAGATAGCGGTGTAGGTGTTTCCATGTTCATACAGATAGCGGTTTAGTTATTTCCATGTTTATACAGATAGTGGCGAAGATGTATGCATGTTTACACAGATAGCGGTGTAGATATTTCCATGTTCATATAAATAGCGGTGTAGATATTTCCATGTTCATCCAGATGGCTGTGTAGATATATCCATGTTCATTCAGATAGCGGTGTAGATATTTCCATGTTCATACAGATAGTGCTGTAGATATTTCCATGTTCAAACAGATAGCGGTGTAGCTATTTCCATGTTCATACAGATAGCGGTGTAGATATTTCCATGTTCGTACAGATAGCGGTGTAGACATTTCCATGTTCATACAGAAAGCGGTGATTATATTTCCATGTTTATACAGGTAGCGGTGTAAATATTTCCATGTTTATACAGATTGCAGTGTAGATATTTCCATGTCTATACAGATAGCGGTGTAGATATTTCCATGTTCATCCAGATGGTTGTGTAGATATATCCATGTTCATACAGATGGCGGTGAAGATATTTCCATGTTCAGATAGCTTTGTAGATATTTTCATGTTCATGCAGATAGTGGTGTAGATATTTCCATCTTCATACAGATAGTGGTGTAGCTATTTCCATGTTAATACAGATAGCGGTGTAGATATTTCCATGTTCATCCAGATGGCTGTGTAGACATATCCATGTTCATACAGATGGTGGTGAAGATAATTCCATGTTCATACAGATAGCGGTGCAGTTATTTCCATGTTCATACAGATAGTGGTGTAGATATTTCCATGTTCATTCAGATAGAGGGGCTGATATTTCCATGTTCATACAGATAGTGGTGCGTTTATTTCCATGTTTATACAGGTAGCGGTGTAGATATATCCATGTTCATACAGATAGCAGTGTAGATATTTCCATGTTTATACAGATAGCGGTGTAGATATCTCCATCTTAATACAGATGGCGGTGTAGGTATTTATATGTTCATACAGATGGCCGTGCAGATATTTCCATGTTCATACAGATGCCGGTGTAGGTATTTCCATGTTCATTCAGATAGCGTTGTAGCTATTTCCATGTGTAAAGAGATAGTTGTGTAGACATTTCCATGTATATGCAGATAGCTGTGTAGATATTTCCATTTTCATGCAGATAGCGGTTTAGATATTTCCATGTTCAAACAGATAGCGGTGTAGATATTTCCATGTTCATACAGATAGCTTTGTAGATATATCCATGTTTATACAGATAGCGGTGAAGATGTATGAATGTTTACACAGATAGCGGTGTAGATATTTCCATGTTCATACAGATAGCGGTGTAGGTATTTCCATGTTCATACGGATGGCTGTGTAGATATATCCATGTTAATACAGATAGCGGTGTAGATATTTCCATGTTCATACAGATAGTGGTGTAGATATTTCCATGTTCATACAGATAGCGGTGCAGCTATTTCCATGTTCATACAGATAGCGGTGTAGATATTTCCATGTTCGTACAGATAGCGGTGTAGATATTTCCATGTTCATACAGATAGCGGTGCTTATATTTCCATGTTTATATAGGTAGCGGTGTAGATATTTCCATGTTTATACAGATTGCGGTGTAGATATTTCCATGTTTATACAGATAGCAGTGTAGATATTTCCAAGTTTATACAGATAGCGGTGTAGATATCTCCATCTTAATACAGATGGCGCTGTAGATATTTATATGTTCATTCAGATGGCGGTGCAGATATTTCCATGTTCATACAGATGGCGGTTTAGATATTTCCATGTTTATAGAGATAGTGGTGTAGTTATTTCCTTGTGTAAACAGATAACTTTGTAGATATTTCCATGTACATGCAGATAGCTGTGTAGATATTTCCTTTTTCATGCATATACCGGTTTAGTTATTTCCATGTTCAAACAGATAGCGGTGTAGGTGTTTCCATGTTCATACAGATAGCGGTTTAGTTATTTCCATGTTTATACAGATAGTGGTGAAGATGTATGCATGTTTACACAGATAGCGGTGTAGATATTTCCATGTTCATATAAATAGCGGTGTAGATATTTCCATGTTCATCCAGATGGCTGTGTAGATATATCCATGTTCATTCAGATAGCGGTGTAGATATTTCCATGTTCATACAGATAGTGCTGTAGATATTTCCATGTTCATACAGATAGCGGTGTAGATATTTAAATGTTCATCCAGATGGCTGTGTAGATATATCCATGTTCATACAGATAGCGGTGTAGATATTTCCATGTTCATACAGATAGCGGTGTAGCTATTTCCATGTTCATACAGATAGCGGTGTAGCTATTTCCATGTTCATACAGATGGCGGTATAGATATTTCCATGTTCGTACAGATAGCGGTGTAGATATTTCCATGTTCATACTAATAGCGGTGCTGGTATTTCCATGTGTATACAGGTAGCGGTGTGGATATTTCCATGTTTATACAGATAGCGGTGTGGATATTTCCATGTTTATACAGATAGCGGCGTAGATATTTCCAGGTTTATACAGATAGCAGTGTAGATATCTCCATCTTAATACAGATGGAGGTGTAGATATTTATATGTTCATACAGATGGCGGTGCAGATATTTCCATGTTCATACAGATGGCGGTGTAGCTATTTCCATGTTCATACAGATAGCGGTGTAGATTTTTCCATGTTCATGCAGATAGCGGTGTAGATATTTCCATGTTCACCCATATGGCTGTGTAGATATATCCATGTTCAAACAGATAGCGGTGTAGATATTTCCATGTTCATACAGATAGCGGTGTAGGTATTTCCATGTTCATACAGATAGCGGTGTAGATATTTCCATGTTCATCCAGATGGCTGTGTAGATATATCCATGTTCATACAGATGGCGGTGAAGATATTTCCATGCTCATACAGATAGCGGTGTAGATATTTCCATGTTCATCCAGATGGCTGTGTAGATATATCTATGTTCATACAGATGGCGGTTAAGATATTTCCATGCTCATACAGATGGCGGTGTAGATATTTCCATGTTCATACAGATAGTGGTGTAGATATTTCCATGTTCATACAGATAGAGGGGCTGATATTTTCATGTTCATACAGATAGCGGTGCTGATATTTCCATGTTTATACAGGTAGCGGTGTAGATATTTCCATGTTTATTGAGATAGCGGTGTAGATATTTCCATATTTATACAGATAGCGGTGTAGATTTCTCCATCTTAATACAGATGGCGGTGTAGATATTTATATGTTCATACAGATGGCGGTGCAGATATTTCCATGTTCATAGAGATAGCGGTGTAGTTATTTCCATGTGTAAAGGGATTGCTGTGTAGATATTTCCATGTATATGCAGATAGCTGTGAAGATATCTCCATTTTCATGCAGATTGCGGTTTAGATATTTCCATGTTCAAACAGATAGCGGTGTAGATATTTCCATGTTCATACAGATAGCGGTGTAGATATTTCCAAGTTTATGTAGATAGCGGTGAAGATGTATGCATGTTTACACAGATAGCGGTGTAGATATTTCCATGTTCATACAGATAGCTGTGCAGATATTTCCATGTTTATTCAGATAGCGGTGTAGATATTTCCATTTTCATACAGATAGCGGTTTAGATATTTCCATGTTCATACAGATAGCGGTGTAGATATTTCCATGTTTATATAGATAGCGGTGAAGATGTACGCATGTTTACACAGATAGTGGTGTAGATATTTCCATGTTCATCCAGATGGCTGTGTAGGTATATCCATGTTCATACAGATAGCGGTGTAGATATTTCCATGTTCATACAGATAGTGGTGTAGATATTTCCATGTTCATACAGATAGCGGTGTAGCTATTTCCATGTTCATACAGATAGCGATGTAGATATTTCCATGTTCGTACAGATAGCGGTGTAGATATTTCCATGTTCATACAGATAGTGGTGCTATTTCCATGTTTATACAGGTAGCGGTGTGGATATTTCCATGTTTATACAGATAGCGGTGTAGATATTTCCAGGTTTACACAGATAGTGGTGTAGATATCTCCATCTTAATACGGATGGCGGTGTAGATATTTATATGTTCATACAGATGGCGGTGTAGCTATTTCCATGTTCATGCAGATAGCGGTGTAGCTATTTCCATGTTCATGCAGATAGCGGTGTAGATATTTCCATGTTCATCCATATGGCTGTGTAGATATATCCATGTTCATACAGATGGCGGTGAAGGTATTTCCATGTTCATACAGATAGCGGTGTAGATATTTCCATGTTGATACAGATAGTGGTGTAGTTATTTCCATGTTCATACAGATAGCGGTGTAGCTATTTCCATGTTCATACAGATAGCGGTGTAGATATTTCCATGTTCATCCAGATGGCTTTGTAGATATATCCATGTTCATACAGATGGCGGTGAAGATATTTCCATGCTCATACAGATAGCGGTGTAGATATTTCCATGTTCATACAGATAGTGGTGTAGATATTTCCATGTTCATACAGATAGGGGGGCTGATATTTCCATGTTCATTCAGATAGCGGTGCTGATATTTCCCTGTTTATACAGGTAGCGGTGTAGATATTTCGATGTCTATACAGATAGCAGTGTGGATATTTCCATGTTTATACAGATAGCGGTGTAGATATTTCCATGGTTATAGAGATAGCGGTGTAGATATTTCCATGTTTATACAGATAGCGGTGTAGATATTTCCATGTTTATACAGATAGCGTTGTAGACATTTCCATGTTTATAGAGACAGCAGTGTAGATATTTCCATGTTTATACAGATCGCGATGTAGATATTTCCATGTTCATACAGATGGCAGTGAAGATATTTCCATGTTTATAGAGATAGCCCTGTAGATACTTCCATTTTTACACAGATAGTGGTGTAGATATTTCCATGTTTACACAGATAGCGGTGTAGATATTTCCATGTTTATACAGATAGCGGTGTAGGTATTTCAATGTTTATAGGGTTGGCGGTGTAGATATTTTCATGTTCAAACAGATGGCGGTGTAGATATTTCCATGTTTATATAGGCGGCAGTGCAGATATTTCCATTTCATACGGATGACTGTGAAGATATTTCCATGTTTATCCACATAACGGTGAAGATATTTCCAAGTTTTAAGAGATGGCGTTGTAGATATTTCCATGTTTACACAGACAGCGGTGTAGATATTTCCATGTTTACACAGATAGCGGTGTAGATATTTCCATGTTTATACAGATAGCGGTGTAGTTATTTCCATGTGTATACAGATAACTGTGTAGATATTTACATGTTCCTACAGATGGCTGCGTAGATATTTCCATGTTTATACAGATAGCGGTGTAGATATTTACGTCTTTATGCACATAATGGTGTAGATCTTTCCATGTTTTCAGAGATAGCGGCGTAGATCTTTCCATGTTTACACAGATAGCGGTGTAGATATTTCCATGTTTATACAGATAGCAGTGTAGATATTTCCATGTTTACAGCGATAGCGGTGTAGATATTTCCATGTTCCTACAATTGGTGGTGTAGATATTTCCATGTTTACTCAGATAGCGGTGTAGACATTTCCATGTTTACACAGATAGCGGTGTATATATTTCCATGTTTACACAGATAGCTGTGTAGAAGTTTCCATGTTTATACAGATAGTGGTGTAGATATTTCCATGTTTATATAGTTGGCGGTGTAGAAATTTCCATGTTTATATAGTTGGCAGAGGAGATATTTCCATGTTCATACAGATGGCGGTGAAGATATTTCCATGTTTATACACATAACCGTGTAGATATTTCCAAGGTTTAAGAGATAGCGGTGTAGATATTTCCATGCGTATACAGATAGCGGTGTAGATATTTACATGTGTATACAGATAATGGTGTAGATATTCACATGTTCCTACAGATGGCTGTTTAGGTATTTCCATGTTTATACAGATAGCGGTGTAGATATTCCCATGATTATGGAGATAGCGGTGCAGGTATTTCCATGTTCTTACTGTTGGTGGGGTAGATATTTCCATGTTTACACAGATAGCGGTGTAGATATTTCCAAGTTTATGCTGATAGCGGTGTAGATATTTCCACTTTTATGCAGATAGCGGTGTAGATATTTCCATGTTTAAACAGAAAGCGGTGTAGATATTTCCATGTTCCTACACAAGGCGCTGTAGATATTTCCATGTTTATAGAGTTGGCGGTTTGGGTATTTCCATGTTCATACAGATGGCGGTGTAGATATTTCCATGTTTATACAGATGGCGGTGTAGATATTTCCATGTATATACAGATAGCGTTGTAGATATTTCCATGTTTATAGAGACAGCAGTGTAGATAGTTCCATGTTTATACAGATGGCGATGTAGATGTTTCCATGTTCATACAGATGGCGGTGAAGATATTTCCATGTTTATGGAGATAGCCGTGTAGATACTTCCATGTTTACACAGATAGCGGTGTAGATATTTCCATGTTTACACAAATAGCGGTATAGATATTTCCATGTTTATACAGATAGCGGTGTAGATATTTCAATGTTTATAGAGTTGGCGGTGTAGATATTTTCATGTTCAAACAGATGGCGGTGTAGATGTTTCCATGTTTATATAGATGGCAGTGTAGATATTTCCATGTTCATACAGATGACGGTGAAGATATTTCCATGTTTATTCACATAACAGTGAAGATATTTCCAAGTTTTAAGAGATGGCGGTGTAGATATTTCCATGTTTACACAGATAGCGGTGTAGCTATTTCCATGTTCATGGAGATAGCGGTGTAGATATTTCCATTTTCATCCAGATGGCTGTGTAGATATATCCATGTTCATGCAGATGGCGGTGAAGATATTTCCATGTTCATACAGGTAGCGGTGAAGATATTTCCATGTTCATACAGATAGTGGTGTAGATATTTCCATGTTCATACAGATAGCTGTGCAGCTACTTCCATGTTCATACAGATAGCGGTGTAGATATTCCCATGTTCATCCAGATGGCTGTGTAGATATACCCATGTTCATACAGATGGCGGTGAAGATATTTCCGTGTTCATACAGATAGCGGTGTAGATATTTCCATGTTCATACAGATAGTGGTGTAGATACTTCCGTGTTCATACAGATGGAGGGGCTCATATTTCCATGTTCATACTGATAGCGGTCCTGATATTTCCATGTTTATACAGGTAGCGGTGTAGATATTTCCAAGTTTATACAGATAGCGGTGTAGATATCTCCATCTTAATACAGATGGCGGTGTAGATATTTATATGTTCATACAGATGTCCGTGCAGATATTTCCATGTTAATACAGATAGCGGTGTAGTTATTTCCATGTGTAAAGAGATAGCTGTGTAGATATTTCCATGTATATGCAGATTTCTGTGTAGATATTTCCATTTTCATGCAGATAGCGGTTTAGATATTTCCTTGTTCAAACAGATAGTGGTGTAGATATTTCCATGTTCATTCAGATAGCGGTGTAGATATATCCATGTTTATACAGATAACGGTGAAGATGTATGCATGTTTACACAGATAGCGGTGTAAATATTTCCATGTTCAAACAGATAGCGGTGTAGATATTTCCATGTTGATACAGATAGCGGTGCTTATATTTCCATGTTTATTCAGGTAGCGGTGTAGATATTTCCATGTTTATACAGATAGCGATGTAGATATTTCCATTTTTATGCAGATAGCGGTGTAGATATTTCCAAGTATATACAGAAAGCGGTGTAGATATTTATATCTTAATACAGATGGCGGTGCAGATATTTCCATGTTCATACAGATGGCGGTGTAGATATTTCCATGTTTATAGAGATAGTGGTGTAGTTATTTCCATGTGTACAGAGATAGCTTTGTAGATATATCCATGTATATGCAGATAGCTGTGTAGATATTTCCATTTTCATGCAGATAGCGGTGTAGATATTTCCATGTTCAAACAGATAGCGGTGTAGATATTTCCATGTTCATACAGATAGTGGTGTAGATATTTCCATGTTTATACAGATAGCAGTGAAGATGTAAGCATGTTTACACTGATAGCGGTGTAGATATTTCCATGTTCATACAGATAGCGGTGTAGATATTTGCAAGTTCATCTAGACGGCTGTGTAGATATATCCATGTTCATACAGATGGCAGTGAAGATATTTCCATGTTCATACAGATAGCGGTGTAGATATTTCCATGTTCATACAGATATTGGTGTAGATATTTCCATGTTCATACAGATAGCGGTGTAGCTATTTCCATGTTCATGGAGATAGCGTTGTAGATATTTCCATGTTCATCCAGATGGCTGTGCAGATATATCCATGTTCATACAGATGGCTGTGCAGATATATCCATGTTCATACAGATGGCGGTGAAGATATTTCCATGTTCATACAGATAGCGGTGTAGATATTTCCATGTTCACACATGTAGCTTTGTAAATATTTCCATGTTTATACTGATAGCGGTGCTGATATTTCCATGTTTATACAGGTAGCGGTGTGGATATTTCCATGTTTATACAGATAGCGGTGTGGATATTTCCATGTTTATACAGATAGCGGTGTAGATATTTCCAGGTTTATACAGATAGCGGTGTAGATATCTCGAACTTAATACAGATGGCGGTGTAGATATTTATATGTTCATAGAGATGGTGGTGCAGATATTTCCATGTTCATACAGATGGCGGTGTAGCTTTTTCCAAGTTCATACAGATAGCGGTGTAGCTATTTCCATGTTCATGCCGATAGCGGTGTAGATATTTCCATGTTCATCCATATGGCTGTGTAGATATATCCATGTTCATACAGATGGCGGTGAAGATATTTCCATGTTCATACAGATAGCGGTGTAGATATTTCCATGTTCATACAGATAGTGGTGTAGATATTTCCATATTCATACAGATAGCGGTGTAGCTATTTCCATGTTCATACAGATAGCCGTGTAGATATTTCCATGTTCATCCAGATGGCTGTGTAGACATATCCATGTTCATACAGATGGCGGTGAAGATATTTCCATGTTCATACAGATAGCGTTGTAGATATTTCCATGTTCATACAGATAGCGGTGCAGCTATTTCCATGTTCATACAGATAGCGGTGTAGATATTTCCATGTTCGTACAGATAGCGGTGTAGATATTTCCATGTTTATACAGATAGCGGTGTAGATATTTCCAAGTTTATACAGATAGCCGTGTGGATATCTCCATCTTAAAACAGATGGCGGTGTAGATATTTATATGTTCATACAGATGGCGGTGTAGATATTTCCATGTTTATAGAGATAGTCGTGTAGTTATTTCCATGTATAAAGAGATAGCTTTGTAGATATTTCCATGTATATGCAGATAGCTGTGTAGATATTTCCATTTTCATGCAGATAGCGGTGTAGATATTTCCATGTTTAAACAGATAGCGGTGTAGATATTTCCATGTTCATACAGATAGTGGTGTAGATATTTCCATGTTCATTCAGATATCGGTGTTGCTATTTCCATGTTCATACGGATAGCGGTGTAGATATTTCCATGTTTATAAATATAGCGGTGTAGATATTTCCATGTTTATACAGATAGCGTTGTAGAAATTTCCATGTTTATACAGATAGCGGTGTAGATATCTCCTTCATAATACAGATGGCGGTGTAGATATTTATATGTTCATAAAGATGGCCGTGCAGATATTTCCATGTTCATACAGATGCCGGTGTAGATATTTCCATGTTCATACAGATAGCGGTGTAGTTATTTCCATGTGTAAAGAGATACCTGTGTAGATATTTCCACGTATATGCAGATAGCTGTGTAGATATTTCCATTTTCATGCATATAGCGGTTTAGTTATTTCCATGTTCAAACAGTTAGCGGTGTAGATATTTCCATGTTCATACAGATAGCTTTGTAGATATATCCATGTTTATACAGATAGCGGTGAAGATGTATGAATGTTTACACAGATAGCGGTGTAGATATTTCCATGTTCATACAGATAGCGGTGTAGGTATTTCCATGTTCATACGGATGGCTGTGTAGATATATCCATGTTAATACAGATAGCGGTGTAGATATTTCCATGTTCATACAGATAGTGGTGTAGATATTTCCATGTTCATACAGATAGCGGTGCAGCTATTTCCATGTTCATACAGATAGCGGTGTAGATATTTCCATGTTCGTACAGATAGCGGTGTAGATATTTCCATGTTCATACAGAGAGCGGTGCTTATATTTCCATGTTTATATAGGTAGCGGTGTAGATATGTCCATGTTTATACAGATTGCGGTGTAGATATTTCCATGTTTATACAGATAGCAGTGTAGATATTTCCAAGTTTATACAGATAGCGGTGTAGATATCTCCATCTTAATACAGATGGCGCTGTAGATATTTATATGTTCATTCAGATGGCGGTGCAGATATTTCCATGTTCATACAGATGGCGGTTTAGATATTTCCATGTTTATAGAGATAGTGGTGTAGTTATTTCCTTGTGTAAACAGATAACTTTGTAGATATTTCCATGTACATGCAGATAGCTGTGTAGATATTTCCATTTTCATGCATATACCGGTTTAGTTATTTCCATGTTCAAACAGATAGCGGTGTAGGTGTTTCCATGTTCATACAGATAGCGGTTTAGTTATTTCCATGTTTATACAGATAGTGGTGAAGATGTATGCATGTTTACACAGATAGCGGTGTAGATATTTCCATGTTCATATAAATAGCGGTGTAGATATTTCCATGTTCATCCAGATGGCTGTGTAGATATATCCATGTTCATTCAGATAGCGGTGTAGATATTTCCATGTTCATACAGATAGTGCTGTAGATATTTCCATGTTCAAACAGATAGCGGTGTAGCTATTTCCATGTTCATACAGATAGCGGTGTAGATATTTCCATGTTCGTACAGATAGCGGTGTAGACATTTCCATGTTCATACAGAAAGCGGTGATTATATTTCCATGTTTATACAGGTAGCGGTGTAAATATTTCCATGTTTATACAGATTGCAGTGTAGATATTTCCATGTCTATACAGATAGCGGTGTAGATATTTCCATGTTCATCCAGATGGTTGTGTAGATATATCCATGTTCATACAGATGGCGGTGAAGATATTTCCATGTTCAGATAGCTTTGTAGATATTTTCATGTTCATGCAGATAGTGGTGTAGATATTTCCATCTTCATACAGATAGTGGTGTAGCTATTTCCATGTTAATACAGATAGCGGTGTAGATATTTCCATGTTCATCCAGATGGCTGTGTAGACATATCCATGTTCATACAGATGGTGGTGAAGATAATTCCATGTTCATACAGATAGCGGTGCAGTTATTTCCATGTTCATACAGATAGTGGTGTAGATATTTCCATGTTCATTCAGATAGAGGGGCTGATATTTCCATGTTCATACAGATAGCGGTGCGTTTATTTCCATGTTTATACAGGTAGCGGTGTAGATATATCCATGTTCATACAGATAGCAGTGTAGATATTTCCATGTTTATACAGATAGCGGTGTAGATATCTCCATCTTAATACAGATGGCGGTGTAGATATTTATATGTTCATACAGATGGCCGTGCAGATATTTCCATGTTCATACAGATGCCGGTGTAGATATTTCCATGTTCATTCAGATAGCGTTGTAGCTATTTCCATGTGTAAAGAGATAGTTGTGTAGACATTTCCATGTATATGCAGATAGCTGTGTAGATATTTCCATTTTCATGCAGATAGCGGTTTAGATATTTCCATGTTCAAACAGATAGCGGTGTAGATATTTCCATGTTCATACAGATAGCTTTGTAGATATATCCATGTTTATACAGATAGCGGTGAAGATGTATGAATGTTTACACAGATAGCGGTGTAGATATTTCCATGTTCATACAGATAGCGGTGTAGGTATTTCCATGTTCATACGGATGGCTGTGTAGATATATCCATGTTAATACAGATAGCGGTGTAGATATTTCCATGTTCATACAGATAGCGGTGTAGATATTTCCATGTTCATACAGATAGCGGTGCAGCTATTTCCATGTTCATACAGATAGCGGTGTAGATATTTCCATGTTCGTACAGATAGCGGTGTAGATATTTCCATGTTCATACAGATAGCGGTGCTTATATTTCCATGTTTATATAGGTAGCGGTGTAGATATTTCCATGTTTATACAGATTGCGGTGTAGATATTTCCATGTTTATACAGATAGCAGTGTAGATATTTCCAAGTTTATACAGATAGCGGTGTAGATATCTCCATCTTAATACAGATGGCGCTGTAGATATTTATATGTTCATTCAGATGGCGGTGCAGATATTTCCATGTTCATACAGATGGCGGTTTAGATATTTCCATGTTTATAGAGATAGTGGTGTAGTTATTTCCTTGTGTAAACAGATAACTTTGTAGATATTTCCATGTACATGCAGATAGCTGTGTAGATATTTCCATTTTCATGCATATACCGGTTTAGTTATTTCCATGTTCAAACAGATAGCGGTGTAGGTGTTTCCATGTTCATACAGATAGCGGTTTAGTTATTTCCATGTTTATACAGATAGTGGTGAAGATGTATGCATGTTTACACAGATAGCGGTGTAGATATTTCCATGTTCATATAAATAGCGGTGTAGATATTTCCATGTTCATCCAGATGGCTGTGTAGATATATCCATGTTCATTCAGATAGCGGTGTAGATATTTCCATGTTCATACAGATAGTGCTGTAGATATTTCCATGTTCAAACAGATAGCGGTGTAGCTATTTCCATGTTCATACAGATAGCGGTGTAGACATTTCCATGTTCATACAGAAAGCGGTGATTATATTTCCATGTTTATACAGGTAGCGGTGTAAATATTTCCATGTTTATACAGATTGCAGTGTAGATATTTCCATGTCTATACAGATAGCGGTGTAGATATTTCCATGTTCATCCAGATGGTTGTGTAGATATATCCATGTTCATACAGATGGCGGTGAAGATATTTCCATGTTCAGATAGCTTTGTAGATATTTTCATGTTCATGCAGATAGTGGTGTAGATATTTCCATCTTCATACAGATAGCGGTGTAGCTATTTCCATGTTAATACAGATAGCGGTGTAGATATTTCCATGTTCATCCAGATGGCTGTGTAGACATATCCATGTTCATACAGATGGTGGTGAAGATAATTCCATGTTCATACAGATAGCGGTGCAGTTATTTCCATGTTCATACAGATAGTGGTGTAGATATTTCCATGTTCATTCAGATAGAGGGGCTGATATTTCCATGTTCATACAGATAGCGGTGCGTTTATTTCCATGTTTATACAGGTAGCGGTGTAGATATATCCATGTTCATACAGATAGCAGTGTAGATATTTCCATGTTTATACAGATAGCGGTGTAGATATCTCCATCTTAATACAGATGGCGGTGTAGATATTTATATGTTCATACAGATGGCCGTGCAGATTTTTCCATGTTCATACAGATGCCGGTGTAGATATTTCCATGTTCATTCAGATAGCGTTGTAGCTATTTCCATGTGTAAAGAGATAGTTGTGTAGACATTTCCATGTATATGCAGATAGCTGTGTAGATATTTCCATTTTCATGCAGATAGCGGTTTAGATATTTCCATGTTCAAACAGATAGCTGTGTAGATATTTCCATGTTCATACAGATAGCTTTGTAGATATATCCATGTTTATACAGATAGCGGTGAAGATGTATGAATGTTTACACAGATAGCGGTGTAGATATTTCCATGTTCATACAGATAGCGGTGTAGGTATTTCCATGTTCATACGGATGGCTGTGTAGATATATCCATGTTAATACAGATAGCGGTGTAGATATTTCCATGTTCATACAGATAGCGGTGTAGATATTTCCATGTTCATACAGATAGCGGTGCAGCTATTTCCATGTTCATACAGATAGCGGTGTAGATATTTCCATGTTCGTACAGATAGCGGTGTAGATATTTCCATGTTCATGCAGATAGCGGTGCTTATATTTCCATGTTTATATACGTAGCGGTGTAGATATTTCCATGTTTATACAGATTGCGGTGTAGATATTTCCATGTTTATACAGATAGCAGTGTAGATATTTCCAAGTTTATACAGATAGCGGTGTAGATATCTCCATCTTAATACAGATGGCGCTGTAGATATTTATATGTTCATTCAGATGGCGGTGCAGATATTTCCATGTTCATACAGATGGCGGTTTAGATATTTCCATGTTTATAGAGATAGTGGTGTAGTTATTTCCTTGTGTAAACAGATATCTTTGTAGATATTTCCATGTACATGCAGATAGCTGTGTAGATATTTCCATTTTCATGCAGATAGCGGTGTAGATATTTCCATGTTCAAACAGATAGCGGTGTAGATATTTCCATGTTCATACAGATAGTGGTGTAGATATTTCCATGTTCATACAGATATCGGTGTTGCTATTTCCATGTTCATACAGATAGCGGTGTAGTTATTTCCGTGTTTATAAATATAGCGGTGTAGATATTTCCATGTTTACACAGATAGCGGTGTAGATATTTCCATGTTTGTACAGATAGCGGTGTAGTTATCTCCATCTTAATACAGATGGCTCTGTAGATATTTATATGTTCATACAGATGGCCGTGCAGATATTTCCATGTTCATACAGATGCCGGTGTAGATATTTCCATGTTCATACAGATAGCGGTGTAGTTATTTCCATGTGTAAAGAGATAGCTGTGTAGATATTTCCATGTATATGCAGATAGCTGTGTAGATATTTCCATTTTCATGCAGATAGCGGTTTAGATATTTCCATGTTCAAACAGATAGCGGTGTAGATATTTCCATGTTCATACAGATAGCGGTGTAGTTATTTCCATGTTTATACAGATAGCGGTGAAGGTGTATGCATGTTTACAGAGATAGCGGTGTAGATATTTCCATGTTCATACAGATAGCGGTGTAGATATTTCCATGTTCATCCAGATGGCTTTGTAGATATATCCATGTTCATTCAGATAGCGGTGTAGATATTTCCATGTTCATACAGATAGTGCTGTAGATATTTCCATGTTCATACAGATAGCGGTGTAGCTATTTCCATGCTCATACAGATAGCGGTGTAGATATTTCCATGTTCATACAGATAGCGGTGTAGATATTTCTTTGTTCATACAGATAGCGGTACTTATATTTCCATGTTTATACAGGTAGCGGTGTAAATATTTCCATGTTTATACAGATAGCGGTGTAGATATTTCCATGTTTATACAGATAGTGGTGTAGATATTTCCATGTTCATCCAGATGGCTGTGTAGATATGTCCATGTTCATACAGATGGCGGTGAATATATTTCCATGTTCATACAGATAGCGGTGTAGATATTTCCATGTTCATACAGATAGTGGTGTAGATATTTCCATGTTCATACAGATAGCGGTGTACCTATTTCCATGTTCATACAGATAGCGGTGTAGGTATTTCCATGTTCATCCAGATGGCTGTGTAGACATATCCATGTTCATACAGATGGCGGTGAAGATAATTCCATGTTCATACAGATAGCGGTGTAGATATTTCCATGTTCATACAGATAGTGGTGTAGATATTTCCATGTTCATACAGATAGAGGGGCTGATATTTCCTTGTTCATACAGATAGCTGTGCTGATATTTCCATGTTTATACAGGTAGCGGTTTAGATATTTCCATGTTTATACAGATAGCGGTGTAGATATTTCCAAGTTTATACAGATAGCGGTGTAGATATATCCATCTTAATACAGATGGCGGTGTAGATATTTATATGTTCATACAGATTACGGTGCAGATATTTCCATGCTCATACAGATGGCGGTGTAGATATTTCCATGTTTATAGAGATAGTGGTGTCGTTATTTCCATGTGTAAAGACATAGCTTTGTAGATATTTCCATGTATATGGAAATAGCTGTGTAGATATTTCCATTTTCATGCAGATAGCGGTGTAGATATTTCCATGTTCAAACAGATAGCGGTGTAGATATTTCCATGTTCATACAGATAGCGGTGTAGATATTTCCATGTTCATCCAGATGGCTGTGTAGATATATCCATGTTCATACAGATGGCGGTGAAGATATTTCCATGTTCGTACAGATAGCGGTGTAGATATTTCCATGTTCATACAGATATTGGTGTAGATATTTCCATGTTCATACAGATAGCGGTGTAGCTATTTCCATGTTCATACAGATATCGGTGTAGATATTTCCATGTTCATCCAGATGGCTGTGTAGATATTTCCATGTTCATCCAGATGGCTGTGTAGATATATCCATGTTCATACTGATGACGGTGAAGATATTTCCATGTTCATACAGATAGCGGTGTAGATATTTCCATGTTCATTCAGATAGCGGTGTAGATATTTCCATGTTCATACAGAGGGCGGTGTAGATAGCGGTGTAGATATTTCCATGTTCCTACAGATGTCGGTGTAGATATTTCCATGTTCATACAGATGACGGTGTAGATATTTCCATGTTCATACAGATGGTGGTGTACGTATTTCCATGTTTATGGAGATAGCGGTGTACATATTTCCATGTTTACACAGATAGCAGTGTAGATAATTCCATGTTTACACAGATAGCGGAGTAGATATTTCCATCTTTATACAGATAGCGGTGTAGATATTTCCATGTGTATACAGATAACGGTGTAGATATTTACATGTTCCTACAGATGGCTGTGTAGATATTTCCATCTTTATACAGATAGCTTTGTAGATATTTCCATGCTTATAGAGATAGCTGTGTAGATATTTCCGTGTTCCTATAATTGGTGGTGTAGCCATTTCAATGTTTACACAGATAGTGGTGTAGATATTTCCAAGTTTATGCAGATAGCGGTGGAGATATTTCGACTTTTATGCAGATAGCATTGTAGATATTTCCATGTTTATACAGCTGGCGGTTTAGACATTTCCATGTTCATACAGATGGCTGTGTAGATATTTCCATGTTCATAGACATTGCGGTGTAGATATTTCCATATTTAAACAGATAGGGGTGTATATATTTCCATGTTTTTAGAGATAGCTGTGTAGATATTTCCATGTTTACACAGATAGCAGTGTAGATATTTCCATGTTTAGACAGATAGCAGTGTAGATATTTCGATGGTTATACAGAGAACGGTGTAGATATTTCCATGTTTATAGAGATGGCAGTGTAGATATTTCCATGTTCATACAGATTGCAGTGTAGATATTTCCATGTTTATTAAGATGGCGGTGTAGATATTTCCATGTTTATGAAGATAGCGGTGTAGATATTTACTTCGTTATACAGATAGCGGTGTAGATATTTCCATGTTTATACAGATAGCAGTGTAGATATTTCCGTGTTTATAGAGATAGCGGTGTGGATATTTCCCAGTTTCACGGATAGCAGTGTAGATATTTCCATGTTTATACAGATAACGGTGTTGATATATTCATGTTTATAGAGATAGCCGTGTAGTTATTTCCATGCTTATTCAGATAACGCTGTAGATATGTCCATGTTTATAGAGATAGCGGTGTAGATATTTCGAAGTTCATTCAGATATCAGTGTAGAAATTTCCATGTTCATACAGATGGCGTTGTTGATATTTCCATCTTCATACAGGTGGCAGTGAAGATATTTGCATGTTCATACAGATGGCGGTGTAGATATTTCCATGTTCATACAGATGGCTGTGTAGATATTTCCATGTTCATACAGATGGCGGTGTAGATATTCCAATGTTTATGAAGATAGCGGTGTAGATATTTACATCTTTATACAGAAAGCGGTGTAGATATTTCCATGTTTATACAGATAGCGTTGTAGATATTTCCATGTTCATACAGATAGCGGTGTAGATATTTCCATGTTTAAACAGATAGCGGTGTAGATATTTTCATGTGTATAGAGATGGCGGTATAAATATTTCTGTGTTTATACAGATGGCGGGTAGATATTTCCATGTTCATACAGATGGCGGTGTAGATATTTCCATGTTTATAGAGATAGCGGTGTACATATTTCCATGTTCATACACATTGCTCTCTAGATATTTCCATGTTTATAGAGGTAGTGTTGTAGGTATTTCCATGATTGTAGAGATAGTGGTGTAGATATTTCCGTGTTTATAGAGATAGCGGTGTGGATATTTCCCAGTTTCACGGTTAGCGGTGTAGATATTTCCATGTTTATACAGATAGCGGTTTAGATATATTCATGTTTATAGTGATAGCTGTGTGGTTATTTCCATGTTTATACAGATAACGCTGTAGATATTTCCATGTTTATAGAGATGGCGGTGTAGATATTTCCATGTTCATACAGATGGCTTTGTACATATTTCCATGTTCAAACAGATGGCGTTGTAGATATTTCCATGTTTATACAGATGGCGGTGTAGATATTTCCATGTTTATACCGATGGTGGTGTAGATATTACCATGATTATAGAGATGGCGGTCCGCATATTTCCACGTTTATAGAGATAGTATTGTAGTTATTTCCAAGTTTATAGAGAGCATTGTAGATATTTCCATGTTTATAGAGATAGCGGTGTAGATATTGCCAAGTTTATAGAGATAGCGGTGTAGATATTTCCATGTTTATACAGATAGCGGTGTAGATATTTCCATGTTCAAACAGATAGCAGTGTGGATATTTCCATGTTTATAGAGGTGGCGGTGTAGATATTTCCATGTTCATACATATGGCGGTTTAGATATTTCCATGTTTATAAAGATGGCGTTCTAGATATTTCCATGTTTACACATTGCGCTTTACTTATTTCCATGTTTAAAGAGATTGCGGTGTAGATATTTCCAAGTTTATTCAGATAGCGGTGTAGATATTTCCATGTTTATACAGATAGCGTGTAGATATTTCCATGTTCATACAGATAGTTGAGTAGATATTTCCATCTTTATACAAATGGCTGTGTAGATATTTCCATTTTCATACAGATGGCGGAGTAGATATTTCCATGTTTATAGAGATGGCGGTGTAGATATTTCCATGTTTATATAGAGAGCGGTGTAGATAATTCCATCTTTATAGAGATGGCAGTGTAGGTATTTCCATGTTCATACAGATGGCGGTGTAGATATTTCCATGTTCCTAAAGAGTGTAGTGTAGATATTTCCATGTTCATACAGAGGGCGGTGTAGATAGCGGTGTAGATATTTCCATGTTCATACAGATGACGGTGTAGATATTTCCATGTTCATACAGATGGCGGTGTACGTATTTCCATGTTTATGGAGATAGCGGTGTACATATTTCCATGTTTACACAGATAGCAGTGTAGATATTTCCATGTTTACACAGATAGCAGAGTAGATATTTCCATCTTTATACAGATAGCGGTGTAGATATTTCCATGTGTATACAGATAGCGGAGTAGATATTTCCATCTTTATACAGATAGCGGTGTAGATATTTTCATGTGTATACAGATAACGGTGTAGATATTTACATGTTCCTACAGATGGCTGTGTAGATATCTCCATCTTTATACAGATAGCGATGTAGATATTTCCATGTTTATACAGATAGCAGTGTAGATATTTCCGTGTTTATAGAGATAGCGGTGTGGATATTTCCCAGTTTCACGGATAGCGGTGTAGATATTTCCATGTTTATACAGATAACGGTGTAGATGTATTCATGTTTATAGGGATAGCGGTGAAGTTATTTCCATGCTTATACAGATAATGCTGTAGATATGTCCATGTATGTAGAGATAGCGGTGTAGATATTTCCAAGTTTATACAGATATCAGTGTAGATATTTCCATGTTCATTCAGATGGCGTTGTTGATATTTCCATCTTCATACAGGTGGCAGTGAAGATATTTGCATGTTCATACAGATGGCGGTGTAGATATTTCCATGTTCATACAGATGGCTGTGTAGATATTTCCATGTTCATACAGATGGCGGTGTAGATATTTCCATGTTTATACTGATGGCGTTGTAGATATTTCCATCTTTATGCAGATGGCTGTGTAGATATTTCCACGTTTATAGAGATGGCAGTGAAGATATTTCCATGTTTGTGGAGATAGCGGTGTAGATATTTCCATGTTTACACAGATAGCGGTGTAGATATTTCCATGTTTACACAGACAGCGGTGTAGATATTTCCATCTTTATACACATAGTGGTGTAGATATTTCCATGTTTATAGGGATATCGGTGTAGATATTTCCATGTTTATAGAGATAGCAGTGTAGATATTTCCATCTTTATACACATAGCGGTGTAGGTATTTCCATCTTTATAGGGATATCAGTGTAGATATTTCCATGTTTATACAGATAGTGGTGTAGATATTGCCATGTATATAGAGATAGCGGAGTAGATATTTCCACGTTTATACACATAGCAGTGTAGATATTTCTAAGTTCATACTGATGGCGGTGTACATATTTAAATCTTTATAGAGATGGCGGTGTACATATTTAAATGTTCATAGAGGTGGCGGTTTAGATATTGCCATGTATATTGAGTTGGCGGTGTAGATATTGCCATGTTTATAATGATGTCGGGCTAGATATTTCCATGTTTATACACAGAGCACTGTAGTTATTTCCATGTTTATATAGATAGCGGTGTAGATATTTCCATGTTTATACACATAACGTTGCAGATATTTCCATGTTTATACAGATAGCGGTGAAGATATTTCCATGTTTATAGAGATATCGGTGTAGATATTTCCAGGTTTATACAGATCGCAGTGTAGATATTTCCATGTTTATATGGATGGCTGTGTAGATATTTCCATGTTTATAGAGAAAGCGGTGTAGATATTTCCATGTATACACGGATAGCGGTGTAGATATTTCCATGTTTACACAGATAGCGGTGTAGATATTTCCATGTTCATACAGATAGCGATGTAGATAATTCCATGTGTATATAGATAACGGTGTAGATATTTACATATTCCTACAGATGGCTGTGTAGATATTTCCATCTTCATACAGATAGCAGTGTAGATAATTCCATGTTTACACAGATAGCGGTGTAGATATTTCCATGTTTACACAGATAGCGCTGTAGATATTTCATGTTTATACAGATAGCGGTGTACATATTTCCATGTGTATACAGATCACGGGGTAGATATTTACATGTTCCTACAGATGGCTGTGTAGATATTTCCATGTTTATACGGATAGCGTTGTAGACATTTCCAAGTTTATGGAGATAGCGGTGTAGATATTTCCATGTGTGCACATATAGCGGTGTAGATATTTCCATGTTCATACAGATAGCATTGTAGATAATTCCATGTGTATACAGATAAAGGTGTAGATATTTACATATTCCTACAGATGGCTGTGTAGATTTTTATATGTTTATACAAATAGCGGTGTAGATATCACCATGTTTAGAGAGATAGCAGTGTAGATATTTCCATGTTCATACAGATGGCAGTGTAGATATTTCCATGTTCTTACCGATGGAGGTGAGGATATTTCCATGTTTATAGAGATAGCGGTGTAGATATTTCCATGTTCACACAGATAACGGTGTAGATATTTCCATGTTCACACAGATAGTGGTGTAGATATTTTCATGTTTATACAGAAATCGGTGTAGATATTTCCATGGTTACAGAGATATCGGTGTAGATATTTCCATGTTTACACAGAGAGCGGTGTAGATATTTCCATGTTTATACAGATGGCTGTGTAGATATTTCCATGTTTATACAGAAAGCGGTGTAGATATTTCCATCTTTTTAGAGATATCGGTGTAGATATTTCAATTTTTATACAGATAGCGGTGTAGATATTTCCATGTTCATACACATGGCGATGTAGATGTTTCCATGTTCATACAAATGGCGGTGAAGATATTTCCATGTTTATAGAGATGGCAGTGTAGATATTTCCTTCTTTATACAGATAGCGGTGTAGATATTTCCATGTTCATAGAGATAGCGGTGCAGATATTTCCATGTTCATACAGTTAGCGGTGTAGATATTTCCAAATTCATACAGATGGTGGTATAGATATTTCCATGTTCATACAGATGGCGGTGAAGATATTTGCATGTTCATTCAGATGGTGGTGTAGATATTTCCATGTTCCTACAAATGGCGGTGTAGAAATTTCCATGTTTATATAGATGGCAGTGTAGATAATTCCATGTTCATACAGATGGCGGTGAAGATATTTCCATGTTTACACACATAACGGTGTAGATATTTTCAAGTTTTAACAGACAGCGATGTAGATATTTCCATGTTTACACAGATAGCAGTGTAGATACTTCCACGTTTATACAGATAGTGGTGTAGATATTTCCATGTTCATACTGATAGCGTTGTAGATATTTCCATGTTCATACGGTTGCCGGTGTAGATATTTCCATGTTCATACAGATGGCGGTGTAGATATTTCCATGTTTATAGAGATGGCGGTGTAGATATTTCCATGTTTATACAGAGGCTGTGTAGATATTTCCATGTTTATTCAGAAAGCGGTGTAGATATGTCCATGTTCATACAGATAGCGGTGTAGATATTTCCATGTTTATACACATGGCGGTGTAGATATTTCCATGTTTATAGAGATGGCGGTGTAGATATTTCCATGTTTATAAAGAAGGCGTTCTAGATATTTCCATGTTTATACACATAGCGGTGTAGGTATTTCCATGTTTATATAGATGGCTGTGTAGATATTTCCATGTTAATAAAGATGGTGGTGAAGATATTTCCATGCTTATTCAGATAGCGGTGTAGGTATTTCTCTGTTTCGCAGATAGCAGTGTAGATATTTCCATGTTTATACAGATAGCGGTGTAGATATATCCATGTTTATAGAGATAGCGTTGTAGTTATTTCCATGTTTATATAGATAACGCTGTAGATATTTCCATGTTTATACGGATAGCGGAGTAAATATTTCCATGTATGTACACATGGCTGTGTAGATATTTCCTTGTTTATACAGATGGAAGTGTAGATATTTCCATGTTTATAGAGATGGCAGTGTAGATATTTCCTTGTTTACACAGATAGCGGTGTAGACATTTCCATGTTTATAGAGATAGCGTAGTAGATATTTCCATGTTCATACAGATAGCAGTGTGGATATTTCCATGTTCATACAGATGACAGTGTAGATATTTCCATGTTCATACAGATGGCGGTGAAGATATTTGCATGTTCATACAGATGGCGGTGTAGATATTTCCATGTTCATACAGATGGCGGTGAAGATATTTGCATGTTCATACAGATGGCGGTGTAGATATTTCCATGTTCATACAGATGGCGGTGTAGGTATTTCCTAGTTCATACAGATGGCGGTGTAGATATTTCCATGTTCATACACATGGTGGTGTAGATATTTCCACGTTTATTCAGATGACGGTGTAGAAATTTCCATCTTTGTACAGATGGCGGTGTAGATATTTTCATGTTTATACAGATGGCAGTGTAGATATTTCCATCTGTATAAAGATGGCGGTGTACATATTTCCATGTTCATACTGATGGCGGTTTAGATATTTCCATGTTTATGCAGATGGTGGTGTAGATATTTCCATGTTTATACAGATGGCGGTGTAGACATTTCCATCTATATGGAGATGGCAGTGTAGATATTTCCATGTTCATACCGATGGCAGTGTAGATATTTCTATGTTTATAGAGAGGGCGGTGTAGATATTTCCATGTTTATAAAGATGGCGGTGTAGATATTTCCATGTTTATTCAGATAGCGATGTAGATGTTTCCATCTTTATACAGATAGTGGTGTAGATATTTCTATGTTTATACAGATAGCAGTGTAGATATTTCCAGGTTTATACAGATAGCGGTGTAGATATTTCCATGTGTATACAGATGGCGGTATAGATATTTCTTTGTTTATGCAGATGGCGGTGTAGATATTTCCATGTTCATAAAGATAGCGGTGTAGATATTTCCATCTTTATACACATGGCGGTGTAGCTATTTCCATCTTCATACATATGGCGGTGTATGTATTTCCATGTTTATACAGATGGCTGTGTAGATATTTCCATGTTCATACAGATAGCGGTGTAGATATATCCATGTTTATACAGAAAGCGGTGAAGATGTATGCATGTTTACACAGATAGCAGTGTAGATATTTCCATGTTCAAACAGATAGCGGTGTAGGTATTTCCATGTTCATCCAGATGGCTGTGTAGATATATCCATGTTCATACAGATAGCGGTGTAGATATTTCCATGTTCATACTGATAGTGCTGTAGATATTTCCATGTTCATACAGATACCGGTGCAGATATTTCCATGTTCATACAGATAGCGGTGTAGATATTTCCATGTTCGTACAGATAGCGGTGTAGATATTTCCATGTTGATACAGATTGCGGTGCTTATATTTCCATGTTTATTCAGGTAGCGGTGTAGATATTTCCATGTTTATACAGATAGCGATGTAGATATTTCCATTTTTATGCAGATAGCGTTGTAGATATTTCCAAGGTTATACAGATAGCGGTGTAGATATTTATATCTTAATACAGATGGCGGTGCAGATATTTCCATGTTCATACAGATGGCAGTGTACATATTTCCATGTTTATAGAGATAGTGGTGTAGTTATTTCCATGTGTAAAGAGATAGCTTTGTAGATATATCCATGTATATGCAGATAGCTCTGTAGATATTTCCATTTTCATGCAGATAGCGGTGTAGATATTTCCATGTTCAAACAGATAGCGGTGTAGATATTTCCATGTTCATACAGATAGCGGAGTAGATACTTCCATGTTTGTACAGATAGCAGTGAAGATGTAAGCATGTTTACACTGATAGCGGTGTAGATATTTCCAAGTTCATACAGATAGCGGTGTAGATATTTGCATGTTCATCTAGATGGCTGTGTAGATATATCCATGTTCATAGAGATGGCGGTGAAGATATTTCCATGTTCATACAGATAGCGGTGTAGATATTTCCATGTTCATACAGATATTGAAGTAGATATTTCCATGTTCATACAGATAGCGGTGTAGCTATTTCCATGTTCATGGAGATAGCGGTGTAGATATTTCCATGTTCATCCAGATGACTGTGCAGATATATCAATGTTCATACAGATGGCGGTGAAGATATTTCCATGTTCATACAGATAGCGGTGTAGATCTTTCCGTGTTCATACACATAGCTTTGTAGATATTTCCATGTTCATACTGATAGCGGTGCTGATATTTCCGTGTTTATACAGGTAGCGGTGTGGATATTTCCATGTTTATACAGATAGCGGTGTGGATATTTCCATGTTTATACAGATAGCGGTGTAGATATTTCCAGGTTTATACAGATAGTGGTGTAGATATATCGATCTTAATACAGATGGCGGTGTAGATATTTATAGGTTCATAGAGATGGTGGTGCAGATATTTCCATGTTCATACAGATGGCGGTGTAGCTATTTCCAAGTTCATACAGATAGCGTTGTAGCTATTTCCATGTACATGCAGATAGCGGTGTAGATATTTCCATGTTCATCCATATGGCAGTGTAGATATATCCATGTTCATACAGATGGCGGTGAAGATATTTCCATGTTCATACAGACAGCGGTGTAGATATTTCCATGTTCATACAGATAGTGGTGTAGATATTTCCATATTCATACACATAGCGGTTTAGCTATTTCCATGTTCATACAGATAGCGGTGTAGATATTTCCATGTTCATCCAGATGGCTGTGTAGACATATCCTTGTTCATACAGATGGCGGTGAAGATATTTCCATGTTCATATGGATAGCGGTGTAGATATTTCCATGTTCATACAGTTAGTGGTGTAGATATTTCCATGGTCATACAGATAGAGGGGCTGATATTTCCATGTTCATACAGAGAGCGGTGCTGATATTTCCATGTTTATACAGGTAGCGGTGTAGATATTTCCATGTTTATACAGATAGCGGTGTAGATATTTCCATGTTTATACAGATAGCGGAGTAGATATTTCCATGTTTATACAGATAGCGGTGTAGATATCTCCATCTTAATACAGATGGCGGTGTAGATATTTATATGTTCATACAGATGGCCGTGCAGATATTTCCTTGTTCATACAGATGGCGGTGTAGATATTTCCATGTTCATACAGATAGCGGTGTAGTTATTTCCATGTGTAAAGAGATAGCTGTGTAGATATTTCCATGTATATGCAGATAGCTGTGAAGATATTTCCATTTTCATGCAGATAGCGGTTTTGATGTTTCCATGTTCAAACAGATAGCGGTGTAGATATTTCCATGTTCATACAGATAGCGGTGTAGATAATTCCATGTTTATACAGATAGCGGTGAAGATGTATGCAAGTTTACACAGATAGCGGTGTAGATATTTCCATGTTCATACAGATAGCGGTGTAGATATTTAAATGTTCATACAGATGGCTGTGTAGATATATCCATGTTCATACAGATAGCGGTGTAGATATTTCCATGTTCATACAGATAGCGGTGTAGCTATTTCCATGTTCATACAGATAGCGGTGTAGCTATTTCCATGTTCATACAGATGGCGGTATAGATATTTCCATGTTCGTACAGATAGCGGTGTAGATATTTCCATGTTCATACTAATAGCGGTGCTGATATTTCCATGTGTATACAGGTAGCGGTGTGGATATTTCCATGTTTATACAGATAGCGGTGTGGATATTTCCATGTTTATACAGATAGCGGCGTAGATATTTCCAGGTTTATACAGATAGCAGTGTAGATATCTCCATCTTAATACAGATGGAGGTGTAGATATTTATATGTTCATACAGATGGCGGTGCAGATATTTCCATGTTCATACAGATGGCGGTGTAGCTATTTCCATGTTCATACAGATAGCGGTGTAGATTTTTCCATGTTCATGCAGATAGCGGTGTAGATATTTCCATGTTCACCCATATGGCTGTGTAGATATATCCATGTTCAAACAGATAGCGGTGTAGATATTTCCATGTTCATACAGATAGCGGTGTTGGTATTTCCATGTTCATACAGATAGCGGTGTAGATATTTCCATGTTCATCCAGATGGCTGTGTAGATATATCCATGTACATACAGATGGCGGTGAAGATATTTCCATGCTCATACAGATAGCGGTGTAGATATTTCCATGTTCATCCAGATGGCTGTGTAGATATATCTATGTTCATACAGATGGCGGTTAAGATATTTCCATGCTCATACAGATAGCGGTGTAGATATTTCCATGTTCATACAGATAGTGGTGTAGATATTTCCATGTTCATACAGATAGAGGGGCTGATATTTTCATGTTCATACAGATAGCGGTGCTGATATTTCCATGTTTATACAGGTAGCGGTGTAGATATTTCCATGTTTATTGAGATAACGGTGTAGATATTTCCATATTTATACAGATAGCGGTGTAGATTTCTCCATCTTAATACAGATGGCGGTGTAGATATTTATATGTTCATACAGATGGCGGTGCAGATATTTCCATGTTCATAGAGATAGCGGTGTAGTTATTTCCATGTGTAAAGGGATAGCTGTGTAGATATTTCCATGTATATGCAGATAGCTGTGAAGATATCTCCATTTTCATGCAGATTGCGGTTTAGATATTTCCATGTTCAAACAGATAGCGGTGTAGATATTTCCATGTTCATACAGATAGCGGTGTAGATATTTCCAAGTTTATGTAGATAGCGGTGAAGATGTATGCATGTTTACACAGATAGCGGTGTAGATATTTCCATGTTCATACAGATAGCTGTGCAGATATTTCCATGTTTATTCAGATAGCGGTGTAGATATTTCCATTTTCATACAGATAGCGGTTTAGATATTTCCATGTTCATACAGATAGCGGTGTAGATATTTACATGTTTATATAGATAGCGGTGAAGATGTACGCATGTTTACACAGATAGTGGTGTAGATATTTCCATGTTCATCCAGATGGCTGTGTAGGTATATCCATGTTCATACAGATAGCGGTGTAGATATTTCCATGTTCATACAGATAGTGGTGTAGATATTTCCATGTTCATAAAGATAGCGGTGTAGCTATTTCCATGTTCATACAGATAGCGATGTAGATATTTCCATGTTCATACAGATAGCGGTGTAGATATTTCCATGTTCATACAGATAGTGGTGCTATTTCCATGTTTATACAGGTAGCGGTGTGGATATTTCCATGTTTATACAGATAGCGGTGTAGATATTTCCAGGTTTATACAGATAGTGGTGTAGATATCTCCATCTTAATACGGATGGCGGTGTAGATATTTATATGTTCATACAGATGGCGGTATAGCTATTTCCATGTTCATACAGATAGCGGTGTAGCTATTTCCATGTTCATGCAGATAGCGGTGTAGATATTTCCATGTTCATCCATATGGCTGTGTAGATATATCCATGTTCATACAGATGGCGGTGAAGGTATTTCCATGTTCATACAGATAGCGGTGTAGATATTTCCATGTTGATACAGATAGTGGTGTAGTTATTTCCATGTTCATACAGATAGCGGTGTAGCTATTTCCATGTTCATACAGATAGCGGTGTAGATATTTCCATGTTCATCCAGATGGCTTTGTAGATATATCCATGTTCATACAGATGGCGGTGAAGATATTTCCATGCTCATACAGATAGCGGTGTAGATATTTCCATGTTCATACAGATAGTGGTGTAGATATTTCCATGTTCATACAGATAGGGGGGCTGATATTTCCATGTTCATTCAGATAGCGGTGCTGATATTTCCCTGTTTATACAGGTAGCGGTGTAGATATTTCGATGTCTATACAGATAGCAGTGTGGATATTTCCATGTTTATACAGATAGCGGTGTAGATATTTCCATGGTTATAGAGATAGCGGTGTAGATATTTCCATGTTTATACAGATAGCGGTGTAGATATTTCCATGTTTATACAGATAGCGTTGTAGACATTTCCATGTTTATAGAGACAGCAGTGTAGATATTTCCATGTTTATACAGATCGCGATGTAGATATTTCCATGTTCATACAGATGGCAGTGAAGATATTTCCATGTTTATAGAGATAGCCCTGTAGATACTTCCATTTTTACACAGATAGTGGTGTAGATATTTCCATGTTTACACAGATAGCGGTGTAGATATTTCCATGTTTATACAGATAGCGGTGTAGGTATTTCAATGTTTATAGAGTTGGCGGTGTAGATATTTTCATGTTCAAACAGATGGCGGTGTAGATATTTCCATGTTTATATAGGCGGCAGTGCAGATATTTCCATTTCATACGGATGACTGTGAAGATATTTCCATGTTTATCCACATAACGGTGAAGATATTTCCAAGTTTTAAGAGATGGCGTTGTAGATATTTCCATGTTTACACAGACAGCGGTGTAGATATTTCCATGTTTACACAGATAGCGGTGTAGATATTTCCATGTTTATACAGATAGCGGTGTAGTTATTTCCATGTGTATACAGATAACTGTGTAGATATTTACATGTTCCTACAGATGGCTGCGTAGATATTTCCATGTTTATACAGATAGCGGTGTAGATATTTACGTCTTTATACACATAATGGTGTAGATCTTTCCATGTTTTCAGAGATAGCGGCGTAGATCTTTCCATGTTTACACAGATAGCGGTGTAGATATTTCCATGTTTATACAGATAGCAGTGTAGATATTTCCATGTTTACAGCGATAGCGGTGTAGATATTTCCATGTTCCTACAATTGGTGGTGTAGATATTTCCATGTTTACTCAGATAGCGGTGTAGACATTTCCATGTTTACACAGATAGCGGTGTATATATTTCCATGTTTACACAGATAGCTGTGTAGAAGTTTCCATGTTTATACAGATAGTGGTGTAGATATTTCCATGTTTATATAGTTGGCGGTGTAGAAATTTCCATGTTTATATAGTTGGCAGCGGAGATATTTCCATGTTCATACAGATGGCGGTGAAGATATTTCCATGTTTATACACATAACCGTGTAGATATTTCCAAGGTTTAAGAGATAGCGGTGTAGATATTTCCATGCGTATACAGATAGTGGTGTAGATATTTACATGTGTATACAGATAATGGTGTAGATATTCACATGTTCCTATAGATGGCTGTTTAGGTATTTCCATGTTTATACTGATAGCGGTGTAGATATTCCCATGATTATGGAGATAGCGGTGCAGGTATTTCCATGTTCTTACTGTTGGTGGGGTAGATATTTCCATGTTTACACAGATAGCGGTGTAGATATTTCCAAGTTTATGCTGATAGCGGTGTAGATATTTCCACTTTTATGCAGATAGCGGTGTAGATATTTCCATGTTTAAACAGAAAGCGGTGTAGATATTTCCATGTTCCTACACAAGGCGCTGTAGATATTTCCATGTTTATAGAGTTGGCGGTTTGGGTATTTCCATGTTCATACAGATGGCGGTGTAGATATTTCCATGTTTATACAGATGGCGGTGTAGATATTTCCATGTATATACAGATAGCGTTGTAGATATTTCCATGTTTATAGAGACAGCAGTGTAGATAGTTCCATGTTTATACAGATGGCGATGTAGATGTTTCCATGTTCATACAGATGGCGGTGAAGATATTTCCATGTTTATGGAGATAGCCGTGTAGATACTTCCATGTTTACACAGATAGCGGTGTAGATATTTCCATGTTTACACAAATAGCGGTATAGATATTTCCATGTTTATACAGATAGCGGTGTAGATATTTCAATGTTTATAGAGTTGGCGGTGTAGATATTTTCATGTTCAAACAGACGGCGGTGTAGATGTTTCCATGTTTATATAGATGGCAGTGTAGATATTTCCATGTTCATACAGATGACGGTGAAGATATTTCCATGTTTATTCACATAACGGTGAAGATATTTCCAAGTTTTAAGAGATGGCGGTGTAGATATTTCCATGTTTACACAGATAGCGGTGTAGCTATTTCCATGTTCATGGAGATAGCGGTGTAGATATTTCCATTTTCATCCAGATGGCTGTGTAGATATATCCATGTTCATACAGATGGCGGTGAAGATATTTCCATGTTCATACAGGTAGCGGTGAAGATATTTCCATGTTCATACAGATAGTGGTGTAGATATTTCCATGTTCATACAGAGAGCCGTGCAGCTACTTCCATGTTCATACAGATAGCGGTGTAGATATTCCCATGTTCATCCAGATGGCTGTGTAGATATACCCATGTTCATACAGATGGCGGTGAAGATATTTCCGTGTTCATACAGATAGCGGTGTAGATATTTCCATGTTCATACAGATAGCGGTGTAGCTATTTCAATGTTCATACAGATAGCGGTGTAGAAATTTCCATGTTCATAGAGATAGCAGGTAGATATTTCCATGTTCATACAGATAGCGGTGTACATATTTCCATGTTTATACAGATAGCGTTGTAGACATTTCCATGTTTATAGAGACAGCAGTGTAGATATTTCCATGTTTATACAGATCGCGATGTAGATATTTCCATGTTCATACAGATGGCAGTGAAGATATTTCCATGTTTATAGAGATAGCCCTGTAGATACTTCCATTTTTACACAGATAGTGGTGTAGATATTTCCATGTTTACACAGATAGCGGTGTAGATATTTCCATGTTTATACAGATAGCGGTGTAGGTATTTCAATGTTTATAGAGTTGGCGGTGTAGATATTTTCATGTTCAAACAGATGGCGGTGTAGATATTTCCATGTTTATATAGGCGGCAGTGCAGATATTTCCATTTCATACGGATGACTGTGAAGATATTTCCATGTTTATCCACATAACGGTGAAGATATTTCCAAGTTTTAAGAGATGGCGTTGTAGATATTTCCATGTTTACACAGACAGCGGTGTAGATATTTCCATGTTTACACAGATAGCGGTGTAGATATTTCCATGTTTATACAGATAGCGGTGTAGTTATTTCCATGTGTATACAGATAACTGTGTAGATATTTACATGTTCCTACAGATGGCTGCGTAGATATTTCCATGTTTATACAGATAGCGGTGTAGATATTTACGTCTTTATACACATAATGGTGTAGATCTTTCCATGTTTTCAGAGATAGCGGCGTAGATCTTTCCATGTTTACACAGATAGCGGTGTAGATATTTCCATGTTTATACAGATAGCAGTGTAGATATTTCCATGTTTACAGCGATAGCGGTGTAGATATTTCCATGTTCCTACAATTGGTGGTGTAGATATTTCCATGTTTACTCAGATAGCGGTGTAGACATTTCCATGTTTACACAGATAGCGGTGTATATATTTCCATGTTTACACAGATAGCTGTGTAGAAGTTTCCATGTTTATACAGATAGTGGTGTAGATATTTCCATGTTTATATAGTTGGCGGTGTAGAAATTTCCATGTTTATATAGTTGGCAGCGGAGATATTTCCATGTTCATACAGATGGCGGTGAAGATATTTCCATGTTTATACACATAACCGTGTAGATATTTCCAAGGTTTAAGAGATAGCGGTGTAGATATTTCCATGCGTATACAGATAGTGGTGTAGATATTTACATGTGTATACAGATAATGGTGTAGATATTCACATGTTCCTACAGATGGCTGTTTAGGTATTTCCATGTTTATACTGATAGCGGTGTAGATATTCCCATGATTATGGAGATAGCGGTGCAGGTATTTCCATGTTCTTACTGTTGGTGGGGTAGATATTTCCATGTTTACACAGATAGCAGTGTAGATATTTCCAAGTTTATGCTGATAGCGGTGTAGATATTTCCACTTTTATGCAGATAGCGGTGTAGATATTTCCATGTTTAAACAGAAAGCGGTGTAGATATTTCCATGTTCCTACACAAGGCGCTGTAGATATTTCCATGTTTATAGAGTTGGCGGTTTGGGTATTTCCATGTTCATACAGATGGCGGTGTAGATATTTCCATGTTTATACAGATGGCGGTGTAGATATTTCCATGTATATACAGATAGCGTTGTAGATATTTCCATGTTTATAGAGACAGCAGTGTAGATAGTTCCATGTTTATACAGATGGCGATGTAGATGTTTCCATGTTCATACAGATGGCGGTGAAGATATTTCCATGTTTATGGAGATAGCCGTGTAGATACTTCCATGTTTACACAGATAGCGGTGTAGATATTTCCATGTTTACACAAATAGCGGTATAGATATTTCCATGTTTATACAGATAGCGGTGTAGATATTTCAATGTTTATAGAGTTGGCGGTGTAGATATTTTCATGTTCAAACAGATGGCGGTGTAGATGTTTCCATGTTTATATAGATGGCAGTGTAGATATTTCCATGTTCATACAGATGACGGTGAAGATATTTCCATGTTTATTCACATAACGGTGAAGATATTTCCAAGTTTTAAGAGATGGCGGTGTAGATATTTCCATGTTTACACAGATAGCGGTGTAGCTATTTCCATGTTCATGGAGATAGCGGTGTAGATATTTCCATTTTCATCCAGATGGCTGTGTAGATATATCCATGTTCATACAGATGGCGGTGAAGATATTTCCATGTTCATACAGGTAGCGGTGAAGATATTTCCATGTTCATACAGATAGTGGTGTAGATATTTCCATGTTCATACAGATAGCTGTGCAGCTACTTCCATGTTCATACAGATAGCGGTGTAGATATTCCCATGTTCATCCAGATGGCTGTGTAGATATACCCATGTTCATACAGATGGCGGTGAAGATATTTCCGTGTTCATACAGATAGCGGTGTAGATATTTCCATGTTCATACAGATAGTGGTGTAGATACTTCCGTGTTCATACAGATGGAGGGGCTCATATTTCCATGTTCATACTGATAGCGGTGCTGATATTTCCATGTTTATACAGGTAGCGGTGTAGATATTTCCAAGTTTATACAGATAGCGGTGTAGATATCTCCATCTTAATACAGATGGCGGTGTAGATATTTATATGTTCATACAGATGTCCGTGCAGATATTTCCATGTTAATACAGATAGCGGTGTAGTTATTTCCATGTGTAAAGAGATAGCTGTGTAGATATTTCCATGTATATGCAGATTTCTGTGTAGATATTTCCATTTTCATGCAGATAGCGGTTTAGATATTTCCTTGTTCAAACAGATAGTGGTGTAGATATTTCCATGTTCATTCAGATAGCGGTGTAGATATATCCATGTTTATACAGGTAACGGTGAAGATGTATGCATGTTTACACAGATAGCGGTGTAAATATTTCCATGTTCAAACAGATAGCGGTGTAGATATTTCCATGTTGATACAGATAGCGGTGCTTATATTTCCATGTTTATTCAGGTAGCGGTGTAGATATTTCCATGTTTATACAGATAGCGATGTAGATATTTCCATTTTTATGCAGATAGCGGTGTAGATATTTCCAAGTTTATACCGAAAGCGGTGTAGATATTTATATCTTAATACAGATGGCGGTGCAGATATTTCCATGTTCATACAGATGGCGGTGTAGATATTTCCATGTTTATAGAGATAGTGGTGTAGTTATTTCCATGTGTACAGAGATAGCTTTGTAGATATATCCATGTATATGCAGATAGCTGTGTAGATATTTCCATTTTCATGCAGATAGCGGTGTAGATATTTCCATGTTCAAACAGATAGCGGTGTAGATATTTCCATGTTCATACAGATAGTGGTGTAGATATTTCCATGTTTATACAGATAGCAGTGAAGATGTAAGCATGTTTACACTGATAGCGGTGTAGATATTTCCATGTTCATACAGATAGCGGTGTAGATATTTGCAAGTTCATCTAGACGGCTGTGTAGATATATCCATGTTCATACAGATGGCAGTGAAGATATTTCCATGTTCATACAGATAGCGGTGTAGATATTTCCATGTTCATACAGATATTGGTGTAGATATTTCCATGTTCATACAGATAGCGGAGTAGCTATTTCCATGTTCATGGAGATAGCGGTGTAGATATTTCCATGTTCATCCAGATGGCTGTGCAGATATATCCATGTTCATACAGATGGCTGTGCAGATATATCCATGTTCATACAGATGGCGGTGAAGATATTTCCATGTTCATACAGATAGCAGTGTAGATATTTCCATGTTCACACATGTAGCTTTGTAAATATTTCCATGTTTATACTGATAGCGGTGCTGATATTTCCATGTTTATACAGGTAGCGGTGTGGATATTTCCATGTTTATACAGATAGCGGTGTGGATATTTCCATGTTTATACAGATAGCGGTGTAAATATTTCCAGGTTTATACAGATAGCGGTGTAGATATCTCGATCTTAATACAGATGGCGGTGTAGATATTTATATGTTCATAGAGATGGTGGTGCAGATATTTCCATGTTCATACAGATGGCGGTGTAGCTTTTTCCAAGTTCATACAGATAGCGGTGTAGCTATTTCCATGTTCATGCAGATAGCGGTGTAGATATTTCCATGTTCATCCATATGGCTGTGTAGATATATCCATGTTCATACAGATGGCGGTGAAGATATTTCCATGTTCATACAGATAGCGGTGTAGATATTTCCATGTTCATACAGATAGTGGTGTAGATATTTCCATATTCATACAGATAGCGGTGTAGCTATTTCCATGTTCATACAGATAGCGGTGTAGATATTTCCATGTTCATCCAGATGGCTGTGTAGACATATCCATGTTCATACAGATGGCGGTGAAGATATTTCCATGTTCATACGGATAGCGTTGTAGATATTTCCATGTTCATACAGATAGCGGTGCAGCTATTTCCATGTTCATACAGATAGCGGTGTAGATATTTCCATGTTCGTACAGATAGCGGTGTAGATATTTCCATGTTTATACAGATAGCGGTGTAGATATTTCCAAGTTTATACAGATAGCGGTGTGGATATCTCCATCTTAAAACAGATGGCGGTGTAGATATTTATATGTTCATACAGATGGCGGTGTAGATATTTCCATGTTTATAGAGATAGTCGTGTAGTTATTTCCATGTATAAAGAGATAGCTTTGTAGATATTTCCATGTATATGCAGATAGCTGTGTAGATATTTCCATTTTCATGCAGATAGCGCTGTAGATATTTCCATGTTCAAACAGATAGCGGTGTAGATATTTCCATGTTCATACAGATAGTGGTGTAGATATTTCCATGTTCATACAGATATCGGTGTTGCTATTTCCATGTTCATACAGATAGCGGTGTAGATATTTCCATGTTTATAAATATAGCGGTGTAGATATTTCCATGTTTATACAGATAGCGTTGTAGAAATTTCCATGTTTATACAGATAGCGGTGTAGATATCTCCTTCTTAATACAGATGGCGGTGTAGGTATTTATATGTTCATAAAGATGGCCGTGCAGATATTTCCATGTTCATACAGATGCCGGTGTAGATATTTCCATGTTCATACAGATAGCGGTGTAGATATTTCCATGTGTAAAGAGATACCTGTGTAGATATTTCCACGTATATGCAGATAGCTGTGTAGATATTTCCATTTTCATGCATATAGCGGTTTAGTTATTTCCATGTTCAAACAGATAGCGGTGTAGGTGTTTCCATGTTCATACAGATAGCGGTTTAGTTATTTCCATGTTTATACAGATAGTGGTGAAGATGTATGCATGTTTACACAGATAGCGGTGTAGATATTTCCATGTTCATATAAATAGCGGTGTAGATATTTCCATGTTCATCCAGATGGCTGTGTAGATATATCCATGTTCATTCAGATAGCGGTGTAGATATTTCCATGTTCATACAGATGGCTGTGTAGATATTTCCATGTTCATACAGATAGTGCTGTAGATATTTCCATGTTCAAACAGATAGCGGTGTAGCTATTTCCATGTTCATACAGATAGCGGTGTAGATATTTCCATGTTCGTACAGATAGCGGTGTAGACATTTCCATGTTCATACAGAAAGCGGTGATTATATTTCCATGTTTATACAGGTAGCGGTGTAAATATTTCCATGTTTATACAGATTGCAGTGTAGATATTTCCATGTCTATACAGATAGCGGTGTAGATATTTCCATGTTCATCCAGATGGTTGTGTAGATATATCCATGTTCATACAGATGGCGGTGAAGATATTTCCATGTTCAGATAGCTTTGTAGATATTTTCATGTTCATGCAGATAGTGGTGTAGATATTTCCATCTTCATACAGATAGTGGTGTAGCTATTTCCATGTTAATACAGATAGCGGTGTAGATATTTCCATGTTCATCCAGATGGCTGTGTAGACATATCCATGTTCATACAGATGGTGGTGAAGATAATTCCATGTTCATACAGATAGCGGTGCAGTTATTTCCATGTTCATACAGATAGTGGTGTAGATATTTCCATGTTCATTCAGATAGAGGGGCAGATATTTCCATGTTCATACAGATAGCGGTGCGTTTATTTCCATGTTTATACAGGTAGCGGTGTAGATATATCCATGTTCATACAGATAGCAGTGTAGATATTTCCATGTTTATACAGATAGCGGTGTAGATATCTCCATCTTAATACAGATGGCGGTGTAGATATTTATATGTTCATACAGATGGCCGTGCAGATATTTCCATGTTCATACAGATGCCGGTGTAGATATTTCCATGTGCATTCAGATAGCGTTGTAGCTATTTCCATGTGTAAAGAGATAGTTGTGTAGACATTTCCATGTATATGCAGATAGCTGTGTAGATATTTCCATTTTCATGCAGATAGCGGTTTAGATATTTCCATGTTCAAACAGATAGCGGTGTAGATATTTCCATGTTCATACAGATAGCGGTGTAGTTATTTCCATGTTTATACAGATAGCGGTGAAGGTGTATGCATGTATACACAGATAGCGGTGTAGATATTTCCATGTTCATACAGATAGCGGTGTAGATATTTCCATGTTCATCCAGATGGCTTTGTAGATATATCCATGTTCATTCAGATAGCGGTGTAGATATTTCCATGTTCATACAGATAGTGCTGTAGATATTTCCATGTTCATACAGATAGCGGTGTGGATATTTCCATGTTTATACAGATAGCGGTGTAGATATTTCCAGGTTTATACAGATAGCGGTGTAGATATCTCGATCTTAATACAGATGGCGGTGTAGATATTTATATGTTCATAGAGATGGTGGTGCAGATATTTCCATGTTCATACAGATGGCGGTGTAGCTTTTTCCAAGTTCATACAGATAGCGGTGTAGCTATTTCCATGTTCATGCAGATAGCGGTGTAGATATTTCCATGTTCATCCATATGGCTGTGTAGATATATCCATGTTCATACAGATGGCGGTGAAGATATTTCCATGTTCATACAGATAGCGGTGTAGATATTTCCATGTTCATACAGATAGTGGTGTAGATATTTCCATATTCATACAGATAGCGGTGTAGCTATTTCCATGTTCATACAGATAGCGGTGTAGATATTTCCATGTTCATCCAGATGGCTGTGTAGACATATCCATGTTCATACAGATGGCGGTGTAGATATTTCCATGTTCATACGGATAGCGTTGTAGATATTTCCATGTTCATACAGATAGCGGTGCAGCTATTTCCATGTTCATACAGATAGCGGTGTAGATATTTCCATGTTCGTACAGATAGCGGTGTAGATATTTCCATGTTTATACAGATAGCGGTGTAGATATTTCCAAGTTTATACAGATAGCGGTGTGGATATCTCCATCTTAAAACAGATGGCGGTGTAGATATTTATATGTTCATACAGATGGCGGTGTAGATATTTCCATGTTTATAGAGATAGTCGTGTAGTTATTTCCATGTATAAAGAGATAGCTTTGTAGATATTTCCATGTATATGCAGATAGCTGTGTAGATATTTCCATTTTCATGCAGATAGCGCTGTAGATATTTCCATGTTCAAACAGATAGCGGTGTAGATATTTCCATGTTCATACAGATAGTGGTGTAGATATTTCCATGTTCATACAGATATCGGTGTTGCTATTTCCATGTTCATACAGATAGCGGTGTAGATATTTCCATGTTTATAAATATAGCGGTGTAGATATTTCCATGTTTATACAGATAGCGTTGTAGAAATTTCCATGTTTATACAGATAGCGGTGTAGATATCTCCTTCTTAATACAGATGGCGGTGTAGATATTTATATGTTCATAAAGATGGCCGTGCAGATATTTCCATGTTCATACAGATGCCGGTGTAGATATTTCCATGTTCATACAGATAGCGGTGTAGATATTTCCATGTGTAAAGAGATACCTGTGTAGATATTTCCACGTATATGCAGATAGCTGTGTAGATATTTCCATTTTCATGCATATAGCGGTTTAGTTATTTCCATGTTCAAACAGATAGCGGTGTAGGTGTTTCCATGTTCATACAGATAGCGGTTTAGTTATTTCCATGTTTATACAGATAGTGGTGAAGATGTATGCATGTTTACACAGATAGCGGTGTAGATATTTCCATGTTCATATAAATAGCGGTGTAGATATTTCCATGTTCATCCAGATGGCTGTGTAGATATATCCATGTTCATTCAGATAGCGGTGTAGATATTTCCATGTTCATACAGATGGCTGTGTAGATATTTCCATGTTCATACAGATAGTGCTGTAGATATTTCCATGTTCAAACAGATAGCGGTGTAGCTATTTCCATGTTCATACAGATAGCGGTGTAGATATTTCCATGTTCGTACAGATAGCGGTGTAGACATTTCCATGTTCATACAGAAAGCGGTGATTATATTTCCATGTTTATACAGGTAGCGGTGTAAATATTTCCATGTTTATACAGATTGCAGTGTAGATATTTCCATGTCTATACAGATAGCGGTGTAGATATTTCCATGTTCATCCAGATGGTTGTGTAGATATATCCATGTTCATACAGATGGCGGTGAAGATATTTCCATGTTCAGATAGCTTTGTAGATATTTTCATGTTCATGCAGATAGTGGTGTAGATATTTCCATCTTCATACAGATAGTGGTGTAGCTATTTCCATGTTAATACAGATAGCGGTGTAGATATTTCCATGTTCATCCAGATGGCTGTGTAGACATATCCATGTTCATACAGATGGTGGTGAAGATAATTCCATGTTCATACAGATAGCGGTGCAGTTATTTCCATGTTCATACAGATAGTGGTGTAGATATTTCCATGTTCATTCAGATAGAGGGGCAGATATTTCCATGTTCATACAGATAGCGGTGCGTTTATTTCCATGTTTATACAGGTAGCGGTGTAGATATATCCATGTTCATACAGATAGCAGTGTAGATATTTCCATGTTTATACAGATAGCGGTGTAGATATCTCCATCTTAATACAGATGGCGGTGTAGATATTTATATGTTCATACAGATGGCCGTGCAGATATTTCCATGTTCATACAGATGCCGGTGTAGATATTTCCATGTGCATTCAGATAGCGTTGTAGCTATTTCCATGTGTAAAGAGATAGTTGTGTAGACATTTCCATGTATATGCAGATAGCTGTGTAGATATTTCCATTTTCATGCAGATAGCGGTTTAGATATTTCCATGTTCAAACAGATAGCGGTGTAGATATTTCCATGTTCATACAGATAGCTTTGTAGATATATCCATGTTTATACAGATAGCGGTGAAGATGTATGAATGTTTACACAGATAGCGGTGTAGATATTTCCATGTTCATACAGATAGCGGTGTAGGTATTTCCATGTGCATACGGATGGCTGTGTAGATATATCCATGTTAATACAGATAGCGGTGTAGATATTTCCATGTTCATACAGATAGTGGTGTAGATATTTCCATGTTCATACAGATAGCGGTGCAGCTATTTCCATGTTCATACAGATAGCGGTGTAGATATTTCCATGTTCGTACAGATAGCGGTGTAGATATTTCCATGTTCATACATATAGCGGTGCTTATATTTCCATGTTTATATAGGTAGCGGTGTAGATATTTCCATGTTTATACAGATTGCGGTGTAGATATTTCCATGTTTATACAGATAGCAGTGTAGATATTTCCAAGTTTATACAGATAGCGGTGTAGATATCTCCATCTTAATACAGATGGCGCTGTAGATATTTATATGTTCATTCAGATGTCGGTGCAGATAATTCCATGTTCATACAGATGGCGGTTTAGATATTTCCATGTTTATAGAGATAGTGGTGTAGTTATTTCCTTGTGTAAACAGATAACTTTGTAGATATTTCCATGTACATGCAGATAGCTGTGTAGATATTTCCATTTTCATGCAGATAGCGGTGTAGATATTTCCATGTTCAAACAGATAGCGGTGTAGATATTTCCATGTTCATACAGATAGTGGTGTAGATATTTCCATGTTCATACAGATAGCGGTGTAGCTATTTCCATGTTCATACAGATAGCGGTGTTGTTATTTCCGTGTTTATAAATATAGCGGTGTAGATATTTCCATTTTTACACAGATAGCGGTGTAGATATTTCCATGTTCGTACAGATAGCGGTGTAGATATCTCCATCTTAATACAGATGGCTCTGTAGATATTTATATGTTCATACAGATGGCCGTGCAGATATTTCCATGTTCATACAGATGCCGGTGTAGATATTTCCATGTTCATACAGATAGCGGTGTAGTTATTTCCATGTGTAAAGAGATAGCTGTGTAGATATTTCCATGTATATGCAGATAGCTGTGTAGATATTTCCATTTTCATGCAGATAGCGGTTTAGATATTTCCATGTTCAAACAGATAGCGGTGTAGATATTTCCATGTTCATACAGATAGCGGTGTAGTTATTTCCATGTTTATACAGATAGCGGTGAAGGTGTATGCATGTATACACAGATAGCGGTGTAGATATTTCCATGTTCATACAGATAGCGGTGTAGATATTTCCATGTTCATCCAGATGGCTTTGTAGATATATCCATGTTCATTCAGATAGCGGTGTAGATATTTCCATGTTCATACAGATAGTGCTGTAGATATTTCCATGTTCATACAGATAGCGGTGTAGCTATTTCCATGCTCATACAGATAGCGGTGTAGATATTTCCATGTTCATACAGATAGCGGTGTAGATATTTCTTTGTTCATACAGATAGCGGTACTTATATTTCCATGTTTATACAGGTAGCGGTGTAAATATTTCCATGTTTATACAGATAGCGGTGTAGATATTTCCATGTTTATACAGATAGTGGTGTAGATATTTCCATGTTCATCCAGATGGCTGTGTAGATATGTCCATGTTCATACAGATGGCGGTGAATATATTTCCATGTTCATTCAGATAGCGGTGTAGATATTTCCATGTTCATACAGATAGTGGTGTAGATATTTCCATGTTCATACAGATAGCGGTGTACCTATTTCCATGTTCATACAGATAGCGGTGTAGATATTTCCATGTTCATCCAGATGGCTGTGTAGACATATCCATGTTCATACAGATGGCGCTGAAGATAATTCCATGTTCATATAGATAGCGGTGTAGATATTTCCATGTTCATACAGATAGTGGTGTAGATATTTCCATGTTCATACAGATAGAGGGGCTGATATTTCCTTGTTCATACAGATAGCTGTGCTGATATTTCCATGTTTATACAGGTAGCGGTTTAGACATTTCCATGTTTATACAGATAGCGGTGTAGATATTTCCAAGTTTATACAGAAAGCGGTGTAGATATCTCCATCTTAATACAGATGGCGGTGTAGATATTTATATGTTCATACAGATTACGGTGCAGATATTTCCATGCTCATACAGATGGCGGTGTAGATATTTCCATGTTTATAGAGATAGTGGTGTCGTTATTTCCATGTGTAAAGACATAGCTTTGTAGATATTTCCATGTATATGGAAATAGCTGTGTAGATATTTCCATTTTCATGCAGATAGCGGTGTAGATATTTCCATGTTCAGATAGCGGTGTAGATATTTCCATGTTCATACAGATAGCGGTGTAGATATTTCCATGTTCATCCAGATGGCTGTGTAGATATATCCATGTTCATACAGATGGCGGTGAAGATATTTCCATGTTCATACAGATAGCGGTGTAGATATTTCCATGTTCATACAGATATTGGTGTAGATATTTCCTTGTTCATACAGATAGCGGTGTAGCTATTTCCATGTTCATACAGATATCGGTGTAGATATTTCCATGTTCATCCAGATGGCTGTGTAGATATTTCCATGTTCATCCAGATGGCTGTGTAGATATATCCATGTTCATACTGATGACGGTGAAGATATTTCCATGTTCATACAGATAGCGGTGTAGATATTTCCATGTTCATTCAGATAGCGGTGTAGATATTTCCATGTTCATACAGAGGGCGGTGTAGATAGCGGTGTAGATATTTCCATGTTCCTACAGATGTCGGTGTAGATATTTCCATGTTCATACAGATGACGGTGTAGATATTTCCATGTTCATACAGATGGTGGTGTACGTATTTCCATGTTTATGGAGATAGCGGTGTACATATTTCCATGTTTACACAGATAGCAGTGTAGATAATTCCATGTTTACACAGATAGCGGAGTAGATATTTCCATCTTTATACAGATAGCGGTGTAGATATTTCCATGTGTTTACAGATAACGGTGTAGATATTTACATGTTCCTACAGATGGCTGTGTAGATATTTCCATCTTTATACAGATAGCTTTGTAGATATTTCCATGCTTATAGAGATAGCTGTGTAGATATTTCCGTGTTCCTATAATTGGTGGTGTAGCCATTTCAATGTTTACACAGATAGTGGTGTAGATATTTCCAAGTTTATGCAGATAGCGGTGGAGATATTTCGACTTTTATGCAGATAGCATTGTAGATATTTCCATGTTTATACAGCTGGCGGTTTAGACATTTCCTTGTTCATACAGATGGCTGTGTAGATATTTCCATGTTCATAGACATTGCGGTGTAGATATTTCCATATTTAAACAGATAGGGGTGTATATATTTCCATGTTTTTAGAGATAGCTGTGTAGATATTTCCATGTTTACACAGATAGCAGTGTAGATATTTCCAAGTTTAGACAGATAGCAGTGTAGATATTTCGATGGTTATACAGAGAACGGTGTAGATATTTCCATGTTTATAGAGATGGCAGTGTAGATATTTCCATGCTCATACAGATTGCAGTGTAGATATTTCCATGTTTATTAAGATGGCGGTGTAGATATTTCCATGTTTATGAAGATAGCGGTGTAGATATTTACTTCGTTATACAGATAGCGGTGTAGATATTTCCATGTTTATACAGATAGCAGTGTAGATATTTCCGTGTTTATAGAGATAGCGGTGTGGATATTTCCCAGTTTCACGGATAGCAGTGTAGATATTTCCATGTTTATACAGATAACGGTGTTGATATATTCATGTATATAGAGATAGCCGTGTAGTTATTTCCATGCTTATTCAGATAATGCTGTAGATATGTCCATGTTTATAGAGATAGCGGTGTAGATATTTTGAAGTTCATTCAGATATCAGTGTAGAAATTTCCATGTTCATACAGATGGCGTTGTTGATATTTCCATCTTCATACAGGTGGCAGTGAAGATATTTGCATGTTCATACAGATGGCGGTGTAGATATTTCCATGTTCATACAGATGGCTGTGTAGATATTTCCATGTTCATACAGATGGCGGTGTAGATATTTCCATGTTCGTACAGATAGCGGTGTAGACATTTCCATGTTCATACAGAAAGCGGTGATTATATTTCCATGTTTATACAGGTAGCGGTGTAAATATTTCCATGTTTATACAGATTGCAGTGTAGATATTTCCATGTCTATACAGATAGCGGTGTAGATATTTCCATGTTCATCCAGATGGTTGTGTAGATATATCCATGTTCATACAGATGGCGGTGAAGATATTTCCATGTTCAGATAGCTTTGTAGATATTTTCATGTTCATGCAGATAGTGGTGTAGATATTTCCATCTTCATACAGATAGTGGTGTAGCTATTTCCATGTTAATACAGATAGCGGTGTAGATATTTCCATGTTCATCCAGATGGCTGTGTAGACATATCCATGTTCATACAGATGGTGGTGAAGATAATTCCATGTTCATACAGATAGCGGTGCAGTTATTTCCATGTTCATACAGATAGTGGTGTAGATATTTCCATGTTCATTCAGATAGAGGGGCTGATATTTCCATGTTCATACAGATAGCGGTGCGTTTATTTCCATGTTTATACAGGTAGCGGTGTACATATATCCATGTTCATACAGATAGCAGTGTAGATATTTCCATGTTTATACAGATAGCGGTGTAGATATCTCCATCTTAATACAGATGGCGGTGTAGATATTTATATGTTCATACAGATGGCCGTGCAGATATTTCCATGTTCATACAGATGCAGGTGTAGATATTTCCATGTTCATTCAGATAGCGTTGTAGCTATTTCCATGTGTAAAGAGATAGTTGTGTAGACATTTCCATGTATATGCAGATAGCTGTGTAGATATTTCCATTTTCATGCAGATAGCGGTTTAGATATTTCCATGTTCAAACAGATAGCGGTGTAGATATTTCCATGTTCATACAGATAGCTTTGTAGATATATCCATGTTTATACAGATAGCGGTGAAGATGTATGAATGTTTACACAGATAGCGGTGTAGATATTTCCATGTTCATACAGATAGCGGTGTAGGTATTTCCATGTTCATACGGATGGCTGTGTAGATATATCCATGTTAATACAGATAGCGGTGTAGATATTTCCATGTTCATACAGATAGTGGTGTAGATATTTCCATGTTCATACAGATAGCGGTGCAGCTATTTCCATGTTCATACAGATAGCGGTGTAGATATTTCCATGTTCGTACAGATAGCGGTGTAGATATTTCCATGTTCATACAGATAGCGGTGCTTATATTTCCATGTTTATATAGGTAGCGGTGTAGATATTTCCATGTTTATACAGATTGCGGTGTAGATATTTCCATGTTTATACAGATAGCAGTGTAGATATTTCCAAGTTTATACAGACAGCGGTGTAGATATCTCCATCTTAATACAGATGGCGCTGCAGATATTTATATGTTCATTCAGATGGCGGTGCAGATATTTCCATGTCCATACAGATGGCGGTTTAGATATTTCCATGTTTATAGAGATAGTGGTGTAGTTATTTCCTTGTGTAAACAGATAACTTTGTAGATATTTCCATGTACATGCAGATAGCTTTGTAGATATTTCCATTTTCATGCAGATAGCGGTGTAGATATTTCCATGTTCAAACAGATAGCGGTGTAGATATTTCCATGTTCATACAGATAGTGGTGTAGATATTTCCATGTTCATACAGATAGCGGTGTAGCTATTTCCATGTTCATACAGATAGCGGTGTAGTTATTTCCGTGTTTATAAATATAGCGGTGTAGATATTTCCATGTTTACACAGATAGCGGTGTAGATATTTCCATGTTCGTACAGATAGCGGTGTAGATATCTCCATCTTAATACAGATGGCTCTGTAGATATTTATATGTTCATACAGATGGCCTTGCAGATATTTCCATGTTCATACAGATGCCGGTGTAGATATTTCCATGTTCATACAGATAGCGGTGTAGTTATTTCCATGTGTAAAGAGATAGCTGTGTAGATATTTCCATGTATATGCAGATAGCTGTGTAGATATTTCCATTTTCATGCAGATAGCGGTTTAGATATTTCCATGTTCAAACAGATAGCGGTGTAGATATTTCCATGTTCATACAGATAGCGGTGTAGTTATTTCCATGTTTATACAGATAGCGGTGAAGGTGTATGCATGTTTACACAGATAGCGGTGTAGATATTTCCATGTTCATACAGATAGCGGTGTAGATATTTCCATGTTCATCCAGATGGCTTTGTAGATATATCCATGTTCATTCAGATAGCGGTGTAGATATTTCCATGTTCATACAGATAGTGCTGTAGATATTTCCATGTTCATACAGATAGCGGTGTAGCTATTTCCATGCTCATACAGATAGCGGTGTAGATATTTCTATGTTCATACAGATAGCGGTGTAGATATTTCTTTGTTCATACAGATAGCGGTACTTATATTTCCATGTTTATACAGGTAGCGGTGTAAATATTTCCATGTTTATACAGATAGCGGTGTAGATATTTCCATGTTTATACAGATAGTGGTGTAGATATTTCAATGTTCATCCAGATGGCTGTGTAGATATGTCCATGTTCATACAGATGGCGGTGAATATATTTCCATGTTCCTACAGATAGCGGTGTAGATATTTCCATGTTCATACAGATAGTGGTGTAGATATTTCCATGTTCATACAGATAGCGGTGTACCTATTTCCATGTTCATACAGATAGCGGTGTAGATATTTCCATGTTCATCCAGATGGCTGTGTAGACATATCCATGTTCATACAGATGGCGGTGAAGATAATTCCATGTTCATACAGATAGCGGTGTAGATATTTCCATGTTCATACAGATAGTGGTGTAGATATTTCCATGTTCATACAGATAGAGGGGCTGATATTTCCTTGTTCATACAGATAGCTGTGCTGATATTTCCATGTTTATACAGGTAGCGGTTTAGATATTTCCATGTTTATACAGATAGCGGTGTAGATATTTCCAAGTTTATACAGATAGCGGTGTAGATATCTCCATCTTAATACAGATGGCGGTGTAGATATTTATATGTTCATACAGATTACGGTGCAGATATTTCCATGCTCATACAGATGGCGGTGTAGATATTTCCATGTTTATAGAGATAGTGGTGTCGTTATTTCCATGTGTAAAGACATAGCTTTGTAGATATTTCCATGTATATGGAAATAGCTGTGTAGATATTTCCATTTTCATGCAGATAGCGGTGTAGATATTTCCATGTTCAAACAGATAGCGGTGTAGATATTTCCATGTTCATACAGATAGCGGTGTAGATATTTCCATGTTCATCCAGATGGCTGTGTAGATATATCCATGTTCATACAGATGGCGGTGAAGATATTTCCATGTTCGTACAGATAGCGGTGTAGATATTTCCATGTTCATACAGATATTGGTGTAGATATTTCCATGTTCATACAGATAGCGGTGTAGCTATTTCCATGTTCATACAGATATCGGTGTAGATATTTCCATGTTCATCCAGATGGCTGTGTAGATATTTCCATGTTCATCCAGATGGCTGTGTAGATATATCCATGTTCATACTGATGACGGTGAAGATATTTCCATGTTCATACAGATAGCGGTGTAGATATTTCCATGTTCATTCAGATAGCGGTGTAGATATTTCCATGTTCATACAGATATTGGTGTAGATATTTCCATGTTCATACAGATAGCGGTGTAGCTATTTCCATGTTCATACAGATATCGGTGTAGATATTTCCATGTTCATCCAGATGGCTGTGTAGATATTTCCATGTTCATCCAGATGGCTGTGTAGATATATCCATGTTCATACTGATGACGGTGAAGATATTTCCATGTTCATACAGATAGCGGTGTAGATATTTCCATGTTCATTCAGATAGCGGTGTAGATATTTCCATGTTCCTACAGATGTCGGTGTAGATATTTCCATGTTCATACAGATTACGGTGTAGATATTTCCATGTTCATACAGATGGTGGTGTACGTATTTCCATGTTTATGGAGATAGCGGTGTACATATTTCCATGTTTACACAGATAGCAGTGTAGATAATTCCATGTTTACACATATAGCGGAGTAGATATTTCCATCTTTATACAGATAGCGGTGTAGATATTTCCATGTGTATACAGATAACGGTGTAGATATTTACATGTTCCTACAGATGGCTGTGTAGATATTTCCATCTTTATACAGATAGCTTTGTAGATATTTCCATGCTTATAGAGATAGCTGTGTAGATATTTCCGTGTTCCTATAATTGGTGGTGTAGCCATTTCAATGTTTACACAGATAGTGGTGTAGATATTTCCAAGTTTATGCAGATAGCGGTGGAGATATTTCGACTTTTATGCAGATAGCATTGTAGATATTTCCATGTTTATACAGCTGGCGGTTTAGACATTTCCATGTTCATACAGTTGGCTGTGTAGATATTTCCATGTTCATAGACATTGCGGTGTAGATATTTCCATATTTAAACAGATAGGGGTGTATATATTTCCATGTTTTTAGAGATAGCTGTGTAGATATTTCCATGTTTACACAGATAGCAGTGTAGATATTTCCATGTTTAGACAGATAGCAGTGTAGATATTTCGATGGTTATACAGAGAACGGTGTAGATATTTCCATGTTTATAGAGATGGCAGTGTAGATATTTCCATGTTCATACAGATTGCAGTGTAGATATTTCCATGTTTATTAAGATGGCGGTGTAGATATTTCCATGTTTATGAAGATAGCGGTGTAGATATTTACTTCGTTATACAGATAGCGGTGTAGATATTTCCATGTTTATACAGATAGCAGTGTAGATATTTCCGTGTTTATAGAGATAGCGGTGTGGATATTTCCCAGTTTCACGGATAGCAGTGTAGATATTTCCATGTTTATACAGATAACGGTGTTGATATATTCATGTTTATAGAGATAGCCGTGTAGTTATTTCCATGCTTATTCAGATAACGCTGTAGATATGTCCATGTTTATAGAGATAGCGGTGTAGATATTTCGAAGTTCATTCAGATATCAGTGTAGAAATTTCCATGTTCATACAGATGGCGTTGTTGATATTTCCATCTTCATACAGGTGGCAGTGAAGATATTTGCATGTTCATACAGATGGCGGTGTAGATATTTCCATGTTCATACAGATGGCTGTGTAGATATTTCCATGTTCATACAGATGGCGGTGTAGATATTCCAATGTTTATGAAGATAGCGGTGTAGATATTTACATCTTTATACAGATAGCGGTGTAGATATTTCCATGTTTATACAGATAGCGTTGTAGATATTTCCATGTTCATACAGATAGCGGTGTAGATATTTCCATGTTTAAACAGATAGCGGTGTAGATATTTTCATGTGTATAGAGATGGCGGTATAAATATTTCTGTGTTTATACAGATGGCGGGTAGATATTTCCATGTTCATACAGATGGCGGTGTAGATATTTCCATGTTTATAGAGATAGCGGTGTACATATTTCCATGTTCATACACATTGCTCTCTAGATATTTCCATGTTTATAGAGGTAGTGTTGTAGGTATTTCCATGATTGTAGAGATAGTGGTGTAGATATTTCCGTGTTTATAGAGATAGCGGTGTGGATATTTCCCAGTTTCACGGATAGCGGTGTAGATATTTCCATGTTTATACAGATAGCGGTTTAGATATATTCATGTTTATAGTGATAGCTGTGTGGTTATTTCCATGTTTATACAGATAACGCTGTAGATATTTCCATGTTTATAGAGATGGCGGTGTAGATATTTCCATGTTCATACAGATGGCTTTGTACATATTTCCATGTTCAAACAGATGGCGTTGTAGATATTTCCATGTTTATACAGATGGCGGTGTAGATATTTCCATGTTTATACCGATGGTGGTGTAGATATTACCATGATTATAGAGATGGCGGTCCGCATATTTCCACGTTTATAGAGATAGTATTGTAGTTATTTCCAAGTTTATAGAGAGCATTGTAGATATTTCCATGTTTATAGAGATAGCGGTGTAGATATTGCCAAGTTTATAGAGATAGCCGTGTAGATATTTCCATGTTTATACAGATAGCGGTGTAGATATTTCCATGTTCAAACAGATAGCAGTGTGGATATTTCCATGTTTATAGAGGTGGCGGTGTAGATATTTCCATGTTCATACATATGGCGGTTTAGATATTTCCATGTTTATAAAGATGGCGTTCTAGATATTTCCATGTTTACACATTGCGCTTTACTTATTTCCATGTTTAAAGAGATTGCGGTGTAGATATTTCCAAGTTTATTCAGATAGCGGTGTAGATATTTCCATGTTTATACAGATAGCGTGTAGATATTTCCATGTTCATACAGATAGTTGAGTAGATATTTCCATCTTTATACAAATGGCTGTGTAGATATTTCCATTTTCATACAGATGGCGGAGTAGATATTTCCATGTTTATAGAGATGGCGGTGAAGATATTTCCATGTTTATATAGAGAGCGGTGTAGATAATTCCATCTTTATAGAGATGGCAGTGTAGGTATTTCCATGTTCATACAGATGGCGGTGTAGATATTTCCATGTTCCTAAAGAGTGTAGTGTAGATATTTCCATGTTCATACAGAGGGCGGTGTAGATAGCGGTGTAGATATTTCCATGTTCCTACAGATGACGGTGTAGATATTTCCATGTTCATACAGATGGCGGTGTACGTATTTGCATGTTTATAGAGATAGCGGTGTACATATTTCCATGTTTTCACAGATATCATTGTAGATATTTCCATGTTTACACAGATAGCGGAGTAGATATTTCCATCTTTATACAGATAGCGGTGTAGATATTTCCATGTGTATACAGATAGCGGAGTAGATATTTCCATCTTTATACAGATAGCGGTGTAGATATTTTCATGTGTATACAGATAACGGTGTAGATATTTACATGTTCCTACAGATGGCTGTGTAGATATCTCCATCTTTATACAGATAGCGATGTAGATATTTCCATGTTTATACAGATAGCAGTGTAGATATTTCCGTGTTTATAGAGATAGCGGTGTGGATATTTCCCAGTTTCACGGATAGCGGTGTAGATATTTCCATGTTTATACAGATAACGGTGTAGATGTATTCATGTTTATAGGGATAGCGGTGAAGTTATTTCCATGCTTATACAGATAATGCTGTAGATATGTCCATGTATGTAGAGATAGCGGTGTAGATATTTCCAAGTTTATACAGATATCAGTGTAGATATTTCCATGTTCATTCAGATGGCGTTGTTGATATTTCCATCTTCATACAGGTGGCAGTGAAGATATTTGCATGTTCATACAGATGGCGGTGTAGATATTTCCATGTTCATACAGATGGCTGTGTAGATATTTCCATGTTCATACAGATGGCGGTGTAGATATTTCCATGTTTATACTGATGGCGTTGTAGATATTTCCATCTTTATGCAGATGGCTGTGTAGATATTTCCACGTTTATAGAGATGGCAGTGAAGATATTTCCATGTTTGTGGAGATAGCGGTGTAGATATTTCCATGTTTACACAGATAGCGGTGTAGATATTTCCATGTTTACACAGACAGCGGTGTAGATATTTCCATCTTTATACACATAGTGGTGTAGATATTTCCATGTTTATAGGGATATCGGTGTAGATATTTCCATGTTTATAGAGATAGCAGTGTAGATATTTCCATCTTTATACACATAGCGGTGTAGGTATTTCCATCTTTATAGGGATATCAGTGTAGATATTTCCATGTTTATACAGATAGTGGTGTAGATATTGCCATGTATATAGAGATAGCGGAGTAGATATTTCCACGTTTATACACATAGCAGTGTAGATATTTCTAAGTTCATACTGATGGCGGTGTACATATTTAAATCTTTATAGAGATGGCGGTGTACATATTTAAATGTTCATAGAGGTGGCGGTTTAGATATTGCCATGTATATTGAGTTGGCGGTGTAGATATTGCCATGTTTATAAAGATGTCGGGCTAGATATTTCCATGTTTATACACAGAGCACTGTAGTTATTTCCATGTTTATATAGATAGCGGTGTAGATATTTCCATGTTTATACACATAACGTTGCAGATATTTCCATGTTTATACAGATAGCGGTGAAGATATTTCCATGTTTATAGAGATATCGGTGTAGATATTTCCAGGTTTATACAGATCGCAGTGTAGATATTTCCATGTTTATATGGATGGCTGTGTAGATATTTCCATGTTTATAGAGAAAGCGGTGTAGATATTTCCATGTATACACGGATAGCGGTGTAGATATTTCCATGTTTACACAGATAGCGGTGTAGATATTTCCATGTTCATACAGATAGCGATGTAGATAATTCCATGTGTATATAGATAACGGTGTAGATATTTACATATTCCTACAGATGGCTGTGTAGATATTTCCATCTTCATACAGATAGCAGTGTAGATAATTCCATGTTTACACAGATAGCGGTGTAGATATTTCCATGTTTACACAGATAGCGCTGTAGATATTTCATGTTTATACAGATAGCGGTGTACATATTTCCATGTGTATACAGATCACGGGGTAGATATTTACATGTTCCTACAGATGGCTGTGTAGATATTTCCATGTTTATACGGATAGCGTTGTAGACATTTCCAAGTTTATGGAGATAGCGGTGTAGATATTTCCATGTGTGCACATATAGCGGTGTAGATATTTCCATGTTCATACAGATAGCATTGTAGATAATTCCATGTGTATACAGATAAAGGTGTAGATATTTACATATTCCTACAGATGGCTGTGTAGATTTTTATATGTTTATACATATAGCGGTGTAGATATCTCCATGTTTAGAGAGATAGCAGTGTAGATATTTCCATGTTCATACAGATGGCAGTGTAGATATTTCCATGTTCTTACCGATGGAGGTGAGGATATTTCCATGTTTATAGAGATAGCGGTGTAGATATTTCCATGTTCACACAGATAACGGTGTAGATATTTCCATGTTCACACAGATAGTGGTGTAGATATTTTCATGTTTATACAGAAATCGGTGTAGATGTTTCCATGGTTACAGAGATATCGGTGTAGATATTTCCATGTTTACACAGAGAGCGGTGTAGATATTTCCATGTTTATACAGATGGCTGTGTAGATATTTCCATGTTTATACAGAAAGCGGTGTAGATATTTCCATCTTTTTAGAGATATCAGTGTAGATATTTCAATTTTTATGCAGATAGCGGTGTAGATATTTCCATGTTCATACACATGGCGATGTAGATGTTTCCATGTTCATACAAATGGCGGTGAAGATATTTCCATGTTTATAGAGATGGCAGTGTAGATATTTCCTTCTTTATACAGATAGCGGTGTAGATATTTCCATGTTCATAGAGATAGCGGTGCAGATATTTCCATGTTCATACAGTTAGCGGTGTAGATATTTCCAAATTCATACAGATGGTGGTATAGATATTTCCATGTTCATACAGATGGCGGTGAAGATATTTGCATGTTCATTCAGATGGTGGTGTAGATATTTCCATGTTCCTACAGATGGCGGTGTAGAAATTTCCATGTCTATATAGATGGCAGTGTAGATAACTCCATGTTCATACAGATGGCGGTGAAGATATTTCCATGTTTACACACATAACGGTGTAGATATTTTCAAGTTTTAACAGACAGCGATGTAGATATTTCCATGTTTACACAGATAGCAGTGTAGATACTTCCACGTTTATACAGATAGTGGTGTAGATATTTCCATGTTCATACTGATAGCGTTGTAGATATTTCCATGTTCATACAGTTGCCGGTGTAGATATTTCCATGTTCATACAGATGGCGGTGTAGATATTTCCATGTTTATAGAGATGGCGGTGTAGATATTTCCATGTTTATACAGAGGCTGTGTAGATATATCCATGTTTATTCAGAAAGCGGTGTAGATATGTCCATGTTCATACAGATAGCGGTGTAGATATTTCCATGTTTATACACATGGCGGTGTAGATATTTCCATGTTTATAGAGATGGCGGTGTAGATATTTCCATGTTTATAAAGAAGGCGTTCTAGATATTTCCATGTTTATACACATAGCGGTGTAGGTATTTCCATGTTTATACAGATGGCTGTGTAGATATTTCCATGTTAATAAAGATGGTGGTGAAGATATTTCCATGCTTATTCAGATAGCGGTGTAGGTATTTCTCTGTTTTGCAGATAGCAGTGTAGATATTTCCATGTTTATACAGATAGCGGTGTAGATATATCCATGTTTATAGAGATAGCGTTGTAGTTATTTCCATGTTTATATAGATAACGCTGTAGATATTTCCATGTTTATACGGATAGCGGAGTAAATATTTCCATGTATGTACACATGGCTGTGTAGATATTTCCTTGTTTATACAGATGGAAGTGTAGATATTTCCATGTTTTTAGAGATGGCAGTGTAGATATTTCCTTGTTTACACAGATAGCGGTGTAGACATTTCCATGTTTATAGAGATAGCGTACTAGATATTTCTATGTTCATACAGATAGCAGTGTGGATATTTCCATGTTCATACAGATGACAGTGTAGATATTTCCATGTTCTTACAGATGGCGGTGAAGATATTTGCATGTTCATACAGATGGCGGTGTAGATATTTCCATGTTCATACAGATGGCGGTGAAGATATTTGCATGTTCATACAGATGGCGGTGTAGATATTTCCATGTTCATACAGATGGCGGTGTAGGTATTTCCTAGTTCATACAGATGGCGGTGTAGATATTTCCATGTTCATACACATGGTGGTGTAGATATTTCCACGTTTATTCAGATGACGGTGTAGAAATTTCCATCTTTGTACAGATGGCGGTGTAGATATTTCCATGTTTATACAGATGGCAGTGTAGATATTTCCATCTGTATAAAGATGGCGGTGTACATATTTCCATGTTCATACTGATGGCGGTTTAGATATTTCCATGTTTATGCAGATGGTGGTGTAGATAATTCCATGTTTATACAGATGGCTGTGTAGACATTTCCATCTTTATGGAGATGGCAGTGTAGATATTTCCATGTTCATACCGATGGCAGTGTAGATATTTCTATGTTTATAGAGAGGGCGGTGTAGATATTTCCATGTTTATAAAGATGGCGGTGTAGATATTTCCATGTTTATTCAGATAGCGATGTAGATGTTTCCATCTTTATACAGATAGTGGTGTAGATATTTCTATGTTTATACAGATAGCAGTGTAGATATTTCCATGTTTATACAGATAGCGGTGTAGATATTTCCATGTGTATACAGATGGCGGTATAGATATTTCTTTGTTTATACAGATGGCGGTGTAGATATTTCCATGTTCATAAAGATAGCGGTGTAGATATTTCCATCTTTATACACATGGCGGTGTAGCTATTTCCATCTTCATACATATGGCGGTGTATGTATTTCCATGTTTATACAGATGGCTGTGTAGATATTTCCATGTTCATACAGATGGCGTTGTAGGTATTTCTATGTTTATAGAGATGGCAGTGTAGATATTTCCATGTTTATAAAGATGGCTTTGTAGATATTTCCATGTTTATTCAGATAGTGATGTAGATGTTTCTATCTTTATACAGATAGCGGTGTAGATATTTCTATGTTTATACAGATAGCGGTGTAGATATTTCCATGTTTATAGAGATAGCGGTGTAGATATTTCCCTGTTTTACAGGTAGCGGTTTAGATACTTCCGTGTTTATGCAGATAGCAGTGTAGATATTTCCATGTTTATAGAGATAGCGGTGTAGTGATTTCCATGTTTATACAGATAACGGTGTAGATATATCCATGTTTATAGAGATAGCGGTGTAGACATTTCCATGTATATACCGATAGCAGTGTAGTTATTTCCATGTTTATACAGATGGCCCTGTAGATATTTCCTTGTTTATACAGATAGCGGTGTAGATATTTCCTTGTTTATACACAAGGCTGTGTAGATATTTGCATGTTTATACGGATAGCGGTGTAGATATTTCCATGTTTATACAGATAGCGGTGTAGATATTTCCATGTTTATACAGATAGTGGTGTAGATATTTCCATGTTTACACAGATGGCGGTGTAGATATTTCCAAGTTTATACAGATAGCGGTGTATTTATTTCCATGTTTATACACATAGTTCTGTAGATATTTCAACGTTTATAGAGATAGCGGTGTAGATATTTCCATGTTCCTACAGTTGGAGGTGTAGATATTTCCATGTTTACACAGAAAGCGGTGTAGATATTTCCATGTTTATAGAGATAGCGGTGTAGATATTTCCATCTTCCTACAGATGGCGGTGTAGATATTTCCATGTTTATAGAGTTGGCGGTGTAGATATTTCCATATTCATACAGATGGCGGTGTAGATATTTCCATGTTTATACAGATAGCAGTGTAGATATTTCCATCTTTATACACATAACGGTGTAGATATTTCCAAGTTTTAAGAAATAGCAGTGTAGATATTTCCATGTTTACACAGAGAGCGGTGTAGATATTTCCATGTTTACACAGATAGCGGTGTAGATATTTCCATGTTTATACAGATAGCTTTGTAGATATTTCCATATTTATAGAGATATCAGTGTAAATATTTCCATGTTTATACAGATCGCGATGTAGATATTTCCATGTTTCTACAGATGGCTGGGTAGATATTTGCATGTTTATAGAGAGAACGGTGTAGATATTTCCATTTTCCCCCAGTTGGTGGTGTAGATATTTCCATGATTACACAGACAGCGGTGTAGATATTTCGAAGTTTATGCGGATAGCGGTGTAGATATTTCCACTTTTATGCAGATAGCAGTGTAGATATTTCGATGTTTATAAAGGTAGCGGTTTAGATATTTCCATGTTTTAAAAGATAGCGGTGTAGATATTTCCATGTTTACACAGATAGCGTTGTAGATATTTCCATGTTTATTCAGATATCGGTGTAGATATTTCCATGTTCATACTGATGGCGGTGTAGATATTTCCATGTTTATAGATATAGCAGTGTAGATATTTCCATGTTTATCCAGATAGCAGTGTACATATTTCCATATTTATACAGATGGCGGTGAAGATATTTCCTTGTTTATAGAGAAAGCGGTGTAGATATTTCCATATTCCTACAGATGGCGGTGTAGATATTTCCATGTTTATACAGTTGGCGGTTTATATATGTACATGTTCCTACAGATGGCGGTGTAGATATTTCCATGTTTATACAGACAGCGGTGTAGGTATTTCCATGTTTGTACACATTACGTTGTAGATATTTCCATGTTTTAAGAGATAGCGGTGTAGATATTTCCATGTTTACACAGACAGCGGTGTAGATATTTCCATGTTTATACAGGTAGCATTGTAGATATTTCCATGTTTATACTGATAGCGGTGTAGATATTTCCATGTTTACACAGATAGCGGAGTAGATATTTCCATGTTTATACAAATAGCTTTGTATGTATTTCCTTGTTTATACAGATATCGGTGTAGACATTTCCACGTTTATAGAGATTGTGGTGTAGATATTTCCATGTTTATACAGATAGCGGTGTAGGTATTTCCAAGTTTATAGAGATAGCGGTTTAGACATTTCTATGTTCCTACAGATGGTGCTGTAGATATTTCCATGTGCATACAAATTGCGGTGTAGATATTTCCGTGTTTATAAATATAGCGGTGTAGATATTTCCATGTTTATCCAGATAGCGGTGTACGTATTTCCATGTATATACAGATGGCGTTGTAGACATTTCCATGTTTATAGAGATAGCGTTGTAGATATTTCCATGTTCCTACAGATGGCGGTGTAGATATTTCCATGTTTACAGAGTTGGCGGTGTAGATATTTCCACGTTCACACAGATGGCGGTGTAGATATTTCCATGTTAATACACATAGCGGGTCAGGTTTTTCCATGTTTATACAAATTACGCTCTAGATATTTCCATGTTTTTACAGATAGCTGTGTAGATATTTCCATGTTTATACAGATGGCGGTGTAGATATTTCCATGTTCATAGGGATGGCGTTGTAGATATTTCCATCTTTATAGAGGTGGCAGTGTAGATATTTCCATCTTAATACAGATAGAGGTGTAGATATTTCCATGTTTAAACAGATGGCGGTGTAGATATTTCCATCTTTATAGAGATTGCGCTGTAGATATTTCCATATTAATACAGATGGCGGTGTAGATATTTCCATGTTTATATAGATGGCGGTGTAGATATTTCCATCTTAATACAGATAGCGGTGTAGATATTTCTATGTTTATGCAGATGGCGGTGTAGATATTTTCATGTCGATACAGATGGCGGTGTAGGTATTTCCATGTTTATAGAGAGAGCGGTGTAGATATTTCCAAGTTGATGGAGATAGCGGTGTAGATATTTCCATGTATATACAGATAGCGGTGTAGATATTTCCATGTTTATACAGATAGCGGTGTAGATATTTCAATGTTCATACAGATGGCGTTGTAGATATTTCCATGTTCATACAGTTGGCGGTGTAGATATTTCCACGTTTATAGAGATAGCGGTGTAGTTATTTCCCTGTTTATAGAGATAGCGTTGTAGATATTTCCATGTTTATACAAATAGCATTGTAGGTATTTCAATGTTTATAAAGATTGCAGTGTAGATATTTCAATGTTTATAGAGATAGCGGTGTAGATATTTCCCTGTTTTACAGGTAGCTGTTTAGATATTTCCATGTTTATAGAGATAGCGGTGTAGATATTTCCATGTATATTCAGATAGCGGTGTAGATATTTCCATGTTCATACAGATGGCGGTGTAGATATTTCCATCTTTATAGAGATGGCAGTGTAGATATTTCCATCTTAATACAGATAGAGGTGTAGATATTTCCATGTTTAAACAGATTGCGGTGTAGAAATTTCCATCTTTATAGAAATTGCCCTGTAGATATTTCCATGTTCATACAGATGGCGGTGTAGATATTTCCATGTTTATATCGATGGCGGTGTAGTTATTTCCATCTTAATACAGATAGCAGTGTAGATATTTCCATGTTTATACAGATGGCGGTGTAGATATTTTCATGTCGATACAGATGGCGGTGTAGGTATTTCCATGTTTATAGAGATAGCGGTGTAGATATTTCCATGTTGATAGAGATAGCGGTGTTGATATTTCCATGTATATACAGATAGCGGTGTAGATATTTCCATGTTTATACAGATAGCGGTGAAGATATTTCAATGTTCATACAGATGACGTTGTAGATAATTCCATGTTCATACAGATGGTGGTGTAGATATTTCCACGTTTATAGAGATAGCGGTGTAGTTATTTCCATGTTTATAGAGATAGCGTTGTAGATATTTCCATGTTTATACAAATAGCGGTGTAGGTATTTCAATGTTTATAAAGATAGCAGTGTAGATGTTTCTATGTTTATAGAGATAGCGGTGTAGATATTTCCCTGTTTTACAGGTAGCGGTTTAGATATTTCCATGTTTATGCAGATAGCAGTGTAGATATTTCCATGTTTATAGAGATAGAGGTGTAGTTATTTCCATGTTTATATAGATAACGGTGTAGATATTTCCATGTTTATAGAGATAGCGGTGTATATATTTCCATGTATATACAGATAGCGGTGTAGTTATTTCCATGTTTATACAGATGGCCCTGTAGATATATCCATGTTTATAGAGATGGTGGTGTAGTTATTTCCTTGTTTATACAGATAGCGGTGTAGATATTTCCATGTTCATACGGATAGCGCTGTAGATATTTCCATGTTTAGAGATAGCGGTGTAGATATTTCCATGTTTATACAGATAGCGGTGTAGATATTTCCATGTTTATACAGGTAGCGCTGTAGATATTTCCATACTTGTACAGGTAGCAGTGAAGATATTTCCATATTTATACAGCTAGCGGTGCAGATATGTGAATTCATTAAACCTCTTTTTCTTTATAAATGACCCAGTCTTGGGTATGTCTTTATCAGCAGCATGAAAATTGACTAATACACTCGCTGTCCATGAATGATACTCTGTTAGCCCATTTGCATTGTTATAAAGAAATACCTGAGGTTGGGTAATTAATAAAGAAATGAGGTTTATTTGGCTCCTTGTTCTGAAGGCTGTACGTGAAGCATAGTACTGGCACCTGCTTCCAGGGAGGGCCTCAGGAACCTTCCAATCATGGTGGAAGGTGAAGGGAAACCAGCATATCACATGGTGAGAGAGGAAGCAAGAGAGACAGGGAGGAGGTGTCAGTCTCTTTTAAACAACCAGATATCGCATGAACTCACAGGGTAAGAACTCATTCATTACCAAGAGGACAGCACCAAGCCATTCAAGAGGCATCTATCTCCAACATTGGGGATCACATTTTAACGTGAGATTTGAAGGGGACAAACATCCAAACTATGTCAGATACCAAAGCTGACAATGCTTAGGATCTTTAGCTGTTCCAGGTTCTGGGAAAAGGGAGAGAGTTAGCTTCCCTCGTCTATGCTGTGCTACTCCATATTATATTAGTAATTATTGTTCTCTAAAGGTTCTTGAAAGCAAATAAACAAATGCAAGGCAAAACATATGAAATGAAAGGCAAAACATATGAAATGCAAGGGAAATGCATTAAAAACTTTTGAGTGTTAATATATAGGTTTTATTTTATCTTTTTAATTTCTTTTGCTTAACCAAATAGATTATGTAGTTTTGATTAACTGGCCATGAAATAGCTCTGCCTACATAGAATTTCCCATGAATAATTGGTTGTGGAGACTTTTGTGTGTGACCCAAATCCTCCCTCAAAACTGAAGTTTGCCCAGTTATTGGGAGTGTTGGCAAATCATGCCTCTCAGCTGATTCTCTCTAGAATTTATTCTCAGGAGATCTAATTAATAACTTGTCTAGCTGATGTCCATCCTTGGGGACAACTCGTATCTGAAGAATGGCCAGTGAAAGGTATTAAAACTCCATACTCCTGCCTCAATTTAGGGCAACTCTGAAGGGTCACCCCTGCTTCTCAGCTCCCCCTTGAGATTAGCTGAGGTATTTGTTGTGACTGCCTCACATCTCAACTCCCTTTGTCCAATTCAGCTTTTTCGCCACAGTTGTTGGCTCCTAGGATTTTACCCAGTTAAATGTTCTCTACACAAATCTCTATCTCAAATCTGCTTTACAGGGAATGTGGCCTCAGACAGGTTTTCATTAGGTTCTGGACATAACTCTCATTAGTCATTGATATGATTCGGCTGTGTCTCCACCCGAATCTCACCTTGATTGTAATTATCCCCGCATGTCAAGGATGGAGTCAGGTGGAGATCATTGAATCATAGGGGCGGGTTCCCCCTACTGTTCTCCTGGTAGCGAATAAGTCTCACGAGATCTGATGCTTTTAAAATGGGAGTTTCCCTACACAAGCTTTCTTCTCTGCTACCATTTAAGATGTGCCTTTGCTTCTTTTTTGCCTTCTGCCGTGACTATGAGGCCTCCCCAGCCATGTGGAATTGTGAGTTCCTTAAACCTCTTTCCTTTCTAAATTACCCGGTCTTGGGTATGACTTTATTAGCAGCATGAGAACAAACTAGTGCAGTCTGTTCTATAAGCCCAAGTCAGATCACAGAGTCCCGCTTTCTGTTTTTTTTTTCTAGCCCATATTTCTACTAAAACTTGACTCATATAGACTTAAAACAAAATAATTAAGCATGGCTAGTATTTATTTAATATTTTATACGTGTCAGGTACTGTATTTTGTAACTTACCTTTTAATAATCTTTCCAAATCTCTAAAAGGAGAATTCTGCTCTTTTATAGAGAAAATAAGGATGGCTCAATCTTTTGATTTTTATTACAAGCTTTATTTTGTATAACATATAATAAACTAAAAATATTGAAAGTTTAGAAACCATCAGCACACAATCGAGGTGATGGAAATATACTTCACCTCCAGTTTCCTGATGCCTCTTTATAATACATTTCTCTGGCCCCTCATTCCTGGCCCTTAAAAACCACCAAACTGCTTTCTGTCACTGGACAGTAATTTATACAGTCAAAAAATGTATATAAATAAAATTTTACACTATGCACTTTTTTGTCTGACATTTTATGTTTTTTTCTCTGCATGTTTTACCTCTAGAGTCTGCCTTGTTTCACTTAGTATAGTTATTTTGAGATTCATTCATGTTATAGTATGTATCCATAATTAATTCGGATAAAGCAAGTTAATTCATTAATGTATTGATTGATATTTAGACTGTTTCTAGTTTGGGCTATTATGAATACATGTGCTATGAACATTTGTGTTGATATCATTATATGAACACCTACTTTTATCTCTCTTGGGTAAATACCCAGGAGTGCAATGGCTGAGTCTTACGGCAGAAGTATGTTTAACTTTTTAAGGGACTCTTAAACTGTTTTTCAAAGGTTACACTTTTTTGTATTCCCATCAGCAGTGTATGAGAGTTTCAGCTTCTCCACATCCAAGCCAGTGCTTGGCTGTTATCAGTCATGCTAATCTTAGCTATTTAAAAATAGATAGTGGCGTCTCATTTTGGTTTTAATTTGCATTGCCCTAAGCATTAATTATGTTGAGCATATGTGCTTATTTACCAAACAAATGTCTACTTTGAAATGTGTGTTCCAGTCTTTCACCCAAGTTTTAAATGGGGTTGTTTGTTTTTCATTATTAAATTTTGAGCTTTTAAAATATATTTTTGATGCAAGCCTTTCATCAGATTTATGAATTGCAAATATTTTCTCCCAGCCTGCAGCTTGTCTTTTCAGTCTCTTAATAGATTCTTTTGAAGAGCAGATTCTTTTTTTTAAATTGGATGAGTTCTTCTTATCAATATATTATTATATAAATCATGCTGTGGGGTCATATCAAAGAAAGCTTTGCCTGACTCAAAGTCCCAAATGTTTTCACATCTTCCCTCTCCTCTCCTTTGGGAACTGAGATTACACGTAAATTCAGTTACTTGAAATTTACTGTCTACTATTGCTCTGTTCATGTTTTTTAAAAATTTATTTTCTCTCTCTATTTTATTTTGAGAGGTGTCTATCTTTTCTTCTTTAATGACTAATGTGCTATCAGCCTACCATGTAGCTGGGACTACAGCCGCATGCTACTATGCCCCGCTAATTTTTGTATTTTTAGTAGAGATGGGATTTCACCATATTGGTCAGGCTGGTCCTGAACTCCTGACTTCGTGATCCACCTGCCTCGGCCTCGCAAAATGCTGAGATTACAGGCGTGAGCCACTGCACCCAGCCTCCTTTAGTGTATCTTGCATGTCTCTATTTTAGAACATATAGAATACTGTTTCAATAAGCATTTGAATGTTCTTAACTGATAACTCTGGCACCTTGATTTACTCTGGATCAGTTCTGACTCAGTGATTTTTCTCCTTATTATGAGCCACGTTCTTCTGTCTTTTGTTGTTACTGTTGTGTCTCTGCTAAACTGTGTCTGGATGTCAGATATGGTGACTTTTATCTTATTGAGTGCTGGAAGTATATATAAATATTCTTGATCTTTGTATTGGTATGTATTTAAGTTTAGTTGGAAAGAGTTTGACTCTTTTTGGTCTTGCTTTAAAAATTCATTAGGTGGGATCAGACCAGTTCTCATTTTAGAGCTAATCACTCCCAACTAGTGAGGCAAGATCCTTCTGGGTATCCCTGGGAATCTTGAGGTGTTTCTGGTTTGGCTGATAAAATAAGCACTATTACTGGACCTTGGTGAGCATGTGTACTGTTACTTTTCATCTTATCTGGGTGTTGTTTCCCCAACCGTAGGTACTTTTCTCTAGGCCTGTCCTAACAATTACTTAGCTATGTACTTTAGGGGGACCCTTTGCAGAGCTCTGGAGTTCTCTTTCTGTGCAGCCCCTTCTTCTCGGAAACCTTGTCCTGAGAGCTCATGTCAACATGGTTTCTGTGGACTCTCAGCTCTGTCCCCTCAGCTCAGGGAGAACGATGGGCTCCTCTTGGGCTTTTCTCCTGCAGTAGTGGGCTGGAAAACTTTCTCCAGGCATAAATTAGGGCAGTTGATAGGCTCACCTTGTTTGAGACTGACTTTACAGGGTCTTGCAAACTTTTGTGGCATACATTTTGGCCATTTTTTTGGTTGTTTCAGGAGGGAGAGAAAGTCTAGTTCTTGTTACTCCATCATGGTCATTGCAGAAGTCAACCTAACTGATATTTATCAATACAGTCTGTTGCTACACATTGAACTTGCTTAAGATAATTTTTAGATGGCACAGAACTTTCTGTCCATTGAATGAGACTCTCTGCTTATTTTGCAAGTGCTCATTTGTATGGAGACATTTGTATGGAGAAACTTCAAAAAGTTTGTGGAAAAATGAAGTTAAAAGATAAACATTGAAAATGTGATCTTCGGTTTTCATCCCTAAAGAACTGATGGTCCTGGGAACTTAACAATGTCAATGCAGTCTCTTATACATTATTAACTTAAGAAAAATGGGTGCCCTTTCCACATTTGTTGAGATTGGGAAACAAAAAGAAGTCAGAAGGAGCCAAATCAGAGCTGTAAGGTGTATGCCTGACAATTTCCCATTGAGACTCTCACAAAATTGCCTTTGCTTGATGACAGGAATGAGCAGAAACATTGTGGTGTTAGAGGACTGTCTGCTAAAGCTTTCCCAGGTATTTTGCCCTAAAACTTTGGCTAACTTATTCAAAACACTCTCATGATATGCAGATATTATTGTTCTTTGACCTTCCACAAAGTCAACAAGCAAAATGCCTGGAATGTCCCCAAAAAACTGTTGCCGTGACCTTTGCTCTTGAGTGATCCCCTTTAGCTTTGACTGGACCACTTCCACCTTTGGTAGCCATTGCTTTGATTGTGTTTTGCCCTCAGGATCATACTGGGAAAGCCATGTTTTATCTTCTGTTACAATTCTTCAAAGAAATCCTTCAGGATCTTGACCCTAGTTCTTTAAAATTTCCATTGAGAGCTCTCCTCTTGTCTGCAGCTGATCTGAGCACAACACTTTTGGCACCCATGCAGTGGAAAGTTGGTTCAACTTTAATTTTTTAGTCAGAACTGTGTAAGCTGAACCAATTAAGATGTCTATGATGTTGGCTATTGTTTGTGCTGTTGATTATCAGTCCTCTTCAATTAGGGCACAAACAAGATTAATTTTTTTCCTTGCAAATTGATATGGATGATCTGTCCCTGTGGACTTCATCTTCCACATCATCTCGTTTCTTCTTTAAAAAAGCTGTCCGCTTGTGAACTACTGATTTCTTTGGTGCATTGTCCCCTCAAGCTTCTTGTAAAGCATCAGTGATTTCACCATTCTTTCACTCAAGCTTCATCATAATCTAATGTTTGTTCTTGCTTCAATTTTAGCAGAATTTACATTGCTCTGCTAGGGGCTCTTTTCAAACTAATGTCTACTCCTTCTTACTGTCTCAAACTAGATCCTGTTCAAACATGCTATAATAAATTAGTATGAGTTTATTTTGCTGCCAAAATTGAAACCTTTGCATAGTTTTTTTCATAATATACATTTTCCATGAACTTTTTAAGGCCTCTCATGTATCCACAGGTAGAGTGCCTTACCTATTCTGACTTCAGTCAATTATTCAAGACCTTTCCTTGTCAGTGATACATTAGAAAGGTAGAGTATTGAAAAATAAGAGTAGCTTCTGCTGATTAAGAAATACTATATCTTTTTCTACTTCTTTCTTTTTTTTTTTCTTTCTTTTTTTTTTTTTTGAGACAGCATCTTTCTCTGTCACCCAGGCTGGAGTGCAGTGGTGTGATCTCAGCTCACTGCAACCTCTGCCTCCCAGGGTCAAGTGATTCTCCTGCCTCAGCCTCCCGAGTAGCTGGGACTATAGGTGCCTGCCACCACACCCAGCTAATTTTTGTATTTTTAGTGGAGACAAGGTTTCACCATATTGGCCAGGCTGGTCTTGAACTCCTGACCTTGTGATCTGCCTGACTCGGCCTCCCAAAGCGCTGGGATTACAGTCATGAGCCACCGTACCTAGCTTTCTACTTCTTTCTTATTATTTTCCTCCTCTCTCATTCCTATATTCTCTCCTTTCTCCTACTTTCCTCCCCACTCCCTGTTTCCTTCCTTTCATCTTTCCTATTTTCAAGACTTAATATTTCTTGAACCTCCGATGTTATCATAGTATGTTATTTGTTTAATTTTCACATAACAATAATAGTTTAAATACAAATAATATTTATTTTCATCCCCATGTTATCAGTATAACAGTAAAGATGTGGAGAGGCCAGCTGGGCATGGTGGCTCAAGCCTGTAATCCCAGCACATTGGGAGGCCGAGGTGGGTGGATCACGAGGTCAGGAGATCGAGACCATCCTGGCTAACAAGGTGAAACCCCATCTCTACTAAAAAATAGAAAAAATTAGCTGGGCGTGGTGGCGCGTGCCTGTAGTCCCAGCTACTCGGGAGGCTGAGGCAGGAGAATAGTGTGAACCCGGGAGGCAGAACTTGCAGTGAGCCAAGATCACGCCACTGCACTCCAGCCTGGGTGACAGAGCGAGACTCTGTCTCAAAAAATAAATAAATAAATAAATGAAAATAAAATTAGAAAAATGATGTGGAGAGGCCAAACCAATGGCTCTTATATCCACGTTCTTTCTTCTAAATGATTTCACCTTAGTTTTGGTCTGCATCTCTAACCATAGCTAGTTGCAGCAGGACTTCTATCTGGCCTTGCTGCTCTCATTTTTGGACCTCCTCACTGAAATCAAATTGATCTTTCTAAAATGCAAACCTGGTCTTAGTATTTTATTACTTAAAACCCATTGGTGGCTTTCCATGATTTATGGAATAAAGTCAAAATTCCTGTTTTTGCCCATGTTTCTGTGTGCCTCTCATCCCTACATTTACTGATTCCTGTGTGCCATAAATTGCCAGTTGTCCAGAGTTCATTCTCTTTTTGTACTTGGGAGGACTTCTGCATCCTGCAACTTTTCCCCTGAAACGTGCTTGGAAAATACCTACTCATTTTTTTCAGATTCAGGTTAGCTTTTTACTTCAGTTTCTTTTCCTGAAGCTTATACTGACTGCTCCATATGGCTTTGGGGATTAGCTACTCATTCCTTTGTGCCCTTTGTAGATACACATTTATCATGGAGTCTTTTTTTTTTTTTTTTTTTTGAGACAGAGTCTCACTCTGTCACCAGGCTGGAGTGCAGTGGTGTGATCTCAGCTCACTGCAACCTTTGCCTTCCAGGTTCAACTGATTCTCTTGCCTCAGCCTCCCAAGTAACTACAGGCGTGCACCACCGTGCCCAGCTAATTTTTGTATTTTTAGTAGAGACGGGGTTTCACTATGTTGGCCAGGATGGTCTCGATCTCTTGACCTCGTGATCTGCCCATGATGGCCTCCCAAAGTGCTGGGATTACAGGCATGAACCACCACTCCCAATCAGTCATGCAGTCTTTATACTTACTTGTTTACTTGCCTGTGAGCTCACTGAATGCAGGGACTATTTCCTTGTTGCTCTAGCACCTACACCAGTACCTGGTATCCAGAAGCTGTATGCTAAATGTTTGTTGAGTGGCTGTTTGACTGAATGATTGTACTCCTAATTAGTAGATAGAAAGCCATGAACTTCCCAGTTCATCATTCTTTGTGCTCAATTCTGGTTTCTTTATTGTGTTCAAAAGAGTTCCTTAGTGACATAAAACTATGGAGCTAGTATGTCAGCTCATTTAAGCAATGATTGGTTTATGTATATAAGAGGCTTCAATAATTATATATTTTTATTTCAGTTTCAATAAATGATCAATTGATTAATTTTCTCTGTTTTGGCTTATTGTTCACATTTAATATCAAATAAAAGTGTTTTACTTAAAATTATTCATGCCAATTATGACAGTTAGGTGAATATTACTTTGACTTACATTCCAGTAGTAGTTTTGGTTGAACCCTGAATATGCTAAGACGTCCCTTTTCTTTTTTCTTATGAACAGGCTACTGTGTTTACATATATTATTAAAATCTTCTTTGAAAATACGAAGAGTGTTACATTTCTTATATTTAGTTCTCTGTGCTTCAGAATTCCTGTGATACTTGCACTTAAGTCCTTCTGAGCAGTTGATGTTGATATTTATGTGGTTAATTTCATGAAACGTGGTGGTTTTCATTTCTATCATTAATTTATACAGGAGATAGACTGTTTTCCAGGTGTAAGCTCAGTCATATAATTAGAAAATTTATAAGCAGAAAGGAGTTATTTGGTCTAACCCATTTATTCTACAGATAGAGAAATTAGAGTCCAGAAACTCTGTCTTCTTTAAAGTCTTACAGGTATTTAAGAAAAAAGAATAGACTTGAGGTTTCTGTGCTCTGAACCCAGTGATCTTGACACTGTAATGATCTTCATCCATATTATTCACAGAAGTAAATATAATCACATATTAAATAAGAAACAGAAATACTAAGGAGATATTATACTGAAAAATGAAATAATATTATCTTAATTATTTTGATCAGATTCAATCTATAGCAGCTTGAAGGCTAATAATTCCAATGATTCTCTGAATAAACCATTTTTCTAATAAGATTACAGGTTTTAGTAATCTAATTATTTTGACTGATGCAAATGTTACCCCGCCAGTCTGAAAAATGTGTTTATTTATATGTCATAAAGAATAATTTATTCCAAAAAGGCTAATTTTCAAAATATATGTATCTTCTGAAACTGTATCTATTTTTTCCCCACGTTTTCTAAATATATTTTAGAGGGCATTTGTAGATTTTCATGGTGCTGAAAAATTAAGGTATAATGGTCTCATGAAGGAGAATAATGTCATTTAGACATTGTAATTTTGGAGGATCACAATACTTTTTGGAATGTGGTTGTTGCAGCACTGGTCACTTATACTAATTATATAATAACATACTATACTAATGCAATAATATACCATATGAAATTATTCAGTGGTAAATTTGTCTTAAATCCTCTAGAATACTGCAAAGAAATAGTTTATATAAGAAAGAGTACCATAGCATATGTGAACACAATATTTCCTATTTTTTTCTTCTTTTTTATTTTTTTGAAGACAAGTTCTCACTCTGTTGCCCAGACTGGAGTTCAGTGCCATGTTCATAGTTCACTGCAACCTCAAACTCCCAAGCTCAAGTGATCCTCTTGATTCAGCCTCTGAAGTAGCTGTGCCTATAGGTGTGCACCACCACACCGGCTAAGTTTTAAAATTTTTTATAGATATGTTGCCCAAGCTGGTCTCAAATTCTTGAGCTCAAGAGATCTTCTCACCTTGGCCTCCCAGAGTGTTGGGATTACAGGCATGAGCCACCATACTCAGCCAATATTTCTTTTGTAAAAGACATTTTCTAACATACTTCTCATTTTAACTAACATAATATTCAAAGTGTAGATCTGAGAAAGAGATAGTGCCTGCAGATCTGGGATCCTACATGCTAATATTATGGGATGCATTCAGATTTGATCAGCAGATATTCCATTTATTCTAGAACACCACCAGCAGAAGAATGTAATTACGTCTATCACTAAAACTTTGTGTCAATACAGACTACTGTATTTGTTATCATAGGTGGTCCTTGGATGGCAGCCTTAAGCAATTTTAAACCTAGACAGGTGATGTACTTTTTCTTCTTGGATAATTTTCATGGTTTTATCTAATTTGGTTGTAACTAATGTGTTTAATATGGCTTGCTTGTTTTTTAAAAAGTTGTTCAGTATCCTTAGAACTCAGTGCTGATTTCTTTTTCTAGCAGGCCTTTTATATAGGACATCTCACTTTCTCCTGGCTCTCTACTACTAGCATGAGGTCTCTGAAAAATCAAGACAGCAAAATAATTTGTTATAGAACAGCCTATGTAGAGGGACAGGGGAGGAGTCATATTCCAAGAGGGAAAGACCTTTGAGCCAGGCTCAATTTGTAGAGGCCGTTGAATGAAAATGAGAGAGAGAGAATGCACACTTTACTGCACTATTAAAGCAAAATTCTGACAATAACTTCTAAAAATGATTCAACTCTTATACACTGAGAATATGACAGACCTTCCAAAAGTATAATTTCTTACATGAACGTCCAGGTATATAAGGAAAAATAACTATTTCATACCAATATCTCCAGCCGCCTTTATTGTTGGTTCACCACATAGGTTTTTATCAGAATCGCAGAACATTAATTTTTTAAATTAGCTACCATTACAACTAGCTTGAGAAGAACTTTCTTTTTAATAATTCGACCCAGATGCATTCTAGATACTCCAGTGTTACGAATCGATGGCTTCATGAGGAGCCGCTGTTGACTCATGCTATCTCTGGACACACTGACAGGAAATGTTTTCTTACACCTGTTTTCCTCCTGCTTTTCCTTGGTAGGACTTAGTTCCTTGGCATAGTTCAGTATCAATGGCAGTCATAGAGAAGTGTTACAGAAACCCAGCTTATTCCAACTTGTGAATTATTTGGCACCCAGGAACCAGGTCTTACAATCTTCAACCCACTTTTTCTTAACATGGCCCCTTTTCTGAAATGTTTATTTATATATGATGTAGGCCTGGGGAAAGGACATGGACTTTCAAAGAAAATATTCTCCAATAGATCTGTCAACTCCAGAGAACCTTCTGACTAAATCTGAAAGAATTCCACTGTGCTCTGATAACATCCTTTAATAATGAAGGAAAAGATATTTTTCCCCCAGGAGGATTTTGTAGTGAAAAGATGGCATAATTTTTTTAAAAATGTTGTTTATAATCTCATTTGTTTTTTCATTTGTGGGGTGTGTCTTAAATCCTAAATGGTACATCCTTTTTAAAATACTTCTAGTAATAAAATGTTTCTGAAGTTATGTTGTAAATATCATTGGACTATGTTTAATAATGTTAAGTTGATCCCACTTCCCCTGAAATTATATACATAAATGCTGAAAGTATAAATTTACATATACAACTTCATGGAACATTTTTCTTCCAAGTGTGCATTTGCTAGAATTTGCATGGAAAGGTTTTGGAAGGAGCCTGTTGGTATGAATCCTGTGTGAGCAACACTCAGATTTGTTGCATACTGAACAGCATGCTAAATCTCACTTCACAATCTTAGATTTCTCATCTACCATCTTGAGCTGAATTTAAAATGTAACTGCAGTTTATTATGTCACCTGTTCATCAAACACTGATGCAAAGCTTAGTTTTCAGTGTGAAGAACCCATGACTAGAGAAGGGAAGAAGAAAGGGTCAAGCAGACCTCATTAAAGAGTGTATGGGCAAGAAAACACATCAGATGTCTTGATAGGTTTTTTAAAGTCCTGTTAGACTTGTCATGATTTCCAAAACACTAAATGCCATCTAGTATTTTGGACCCTCCAAAATTACAGTAGAATATTATTATGGGTCATCTTAATTGGAAATATACAGGAAAATCCTGATGATTAATGTAGACTAGTGATAGCTCTCACACATTTATATAACCTATGTTGAAAAGAAAGAAGAAAGGCAGGAAGGAAAGAAGGAAAAAGAGCGGAGAGAGAGGAACAAGAAAACACGTGGATTTGTGGAAATGAAAATTTTTAAATTACTAATTTGCAAGAATGGGTAAGAAAAATACCGAGTATGAACATAAATGCTTTCAATTCCGTTTGTCTCTTAATCCTTCTCAGTCCGTGGCCAGTTTTGAAACTTGGTGTAACTTCCTTCCTTTATTCCTCCCTCCCTTGCTCCCTCCATCCCTTCTTGCCAGCCTCCTTCCCTTCCTCTCTCCTTGAGTTTCCTTCTTCTTTCTTGTTCCCTCCCTCCCTCCCTCTCTCTTTTTTCCCCTTAGTTTCCCCGGAAGCACATATACCAGCCATTTGAATGCTTTCTGCTCATAGATACTGCCAAGCCCCCTCACCCAGACTGCTGAATAGATTTGGTAGAATGGAATGAGAAACATAGACTTTGTGTCTGTGGCGGCCACCTCTGATGTTGCAGACTTTTGCCGTGATTATGCACTCCAGCCGAGGGACGCTAGAGAGGTTGAAATTTCAACTGTGGGATTTGCCATTTTGGAATTTGCAGAAATGTACTGGATATGCTAACAGCAGCCTGGCTAGCCTCCACTTCACAAGGAAGTATTTAAATATACACGTGTAATATGAAGAAAATTGCATTAGATCATAAGGGATGAATTATTTTGTAAATGACTATACCATCAAATACCATACCTGATATCAATCATCTTCATCAGACAGTATCTGTGTATGTAAGTAGATAAACAAAAAAGCAGGAGTTTATTTCTCTCTAATGTATCCTCGACTCTCTAGCAGTGACCTCTGAAATGTCTCTTCTGATCCAGACTTGTTTGAATCATGTGCAACATTTTAGATTTGTCTTCTCTCTGCAAGTTTTTTTTGTTAAGTACCATAACATATTGAACCAAATAGTTTTGCTTGCTTTCTATTGATGACACATGATTTTGGCTTTTATCTTCAGTGGAAAATCAATGTGTCACATGGAGTTCACTAAGAAAAAGGTATGGGGCCTCTTTGTAATTCTTTGTCAGATGATTGCTTTATCTTGATTTATGCCTTCAAACTTTTTCCCATTCAGCAGAAAATATCGTGTCGCTATCTGTGAGAGCAAAGCGATCTATACCAATTTATGCTCTAAGTGTAGCCTCCTTCCAGAACTGCTTATGGAACATATCAACTCACTATAGATTAGGGACATAATGGATTCTTCTTTCTTAAAAGTGGCAGATTGACAATTTTAGTTCATATACAAGCTTTTATATTAACATTAAAACAATATTTCTATGTAAAGTAAAATATTGTAGTTGATTATTATTCGAGGGCCTCCCAGAATTTCAAGGTCTGAAAATAAATTCAGTGTTCCTGGTGGTAACAAAATTGCCCCTACTTCCTTGTATCAGGACTGCCATTTGGAACTGCTGGGGAAGCTCTTTTCAGAAATTATTTTCAAAACAGCATTGTTGCCTTTTGCCAAACTGAAATCTGGTTGTAAACTTTTGAAAACTAGTTCCTTGGAATGGAATTCAAGTTGTCTTCTAAGCAATTTTTTTTAACTCAAACATACATTCTATCTTGCTTTATTATGTCACTATTTGTGTAGGAAACATATTTCTATTTTTACCATTTTCAATTTATTTACATTTACATTTACATTTGTGTGTATATATATATACACACATACATACACTTTAAGTTCTGGGATACATTTGCAGAACTTGCAGTTTTGTGAAATAGGTATACATGTGCTGTCGTGGTTTGCTGCACCCATCAACTCGTCATCTACATTAAGTATTTCTCCTAATGCTATCCCTCCTCTTTCCTTCCTACCCACTGACAGGCCCCAGTGTGTGATGTTCCCCTCCCTGTGTCTATGTGTTCTCATTGTTCAACTCCCACTTATGAGTGAGAACATGTGGTGTTTGGTTTTCTGTTCTTGTGATAGTTTGCTGAGAATGATGGTTTCCAGCTTCATCCATGTCTCTGCAAAAGACATTAATCCATCCTTTTTTATAGCTGCATGGTATTCCATGGTGTATATGTGCCACATATTCTTTATCCAGTCTATCATTGATGGGCATTTGGGTTGGTTCCTAGTCTTTGCTCTTGTGAATAGTGCTGCAATAAACATATGTGTGAATGTGTCTTTATAGTAGAATGATTTATAATCCTTTGGATGTGTACCTAGTAATGAGACTGTTAGGTCAAATGATATTTCTAGTTCTGGATCCTTGAGGAATTGCTACACTGTCTTCCACAATGGTTGAACTAATTTACACTCCCACCAACAGTGTAAAAGCATTCCTATTTCTCCACATCCTCTCTAGCACCTGTTGTTTCCTGACTTTTTAATGATTGCCATTCTAACTGGCGCGAGATGGTATCTCATTGGACCAGGGGTGATGAGCTTTTTTTTTTTTTTTTTTCTTCGAGACAGCCTCACTCTGTCACCCAGGGTGGAGTGCAGTGGCACAATTTCGGCTCACTGCAACCTCCACCTAATGGGTTCAAGCAATTCTCCTGCCTTAGCCTCTTGAGTAGCTGGGATTACAGATATATACCACCACGCCTGGCTAAAGTTTTTTTGTGTGTTTTTGGTAGAGACAGAGTTTCACCATAGTGGCCAGGCAAGTCTCAAACTCCTGACCTTGTGATCCACTCGCCTTGGCCTCCCAAAGTGATGGGATTACAGGCGTGAGCCACCACGCCCAGCCTATGATGAGCTTTTTCTCATGTGTTTATTGGCCGCATAAATGTCTTCTTTTGAGAAGTGTCTGTTCATATCCTTTTCCCACTTTTTGATGGGGTTGTTTTTTTCTTGTAAATTTGTTTAAGTTCCTTGTAGATTCTGGATATTAGCCCTTTGTTAGATGGATAGATTGCAAAAATTTTCTCCCACTCTGTAGGTTGTGTGTTCACTCCGATGATAGTGTCTTTTGCTGTGCAGAAGCTATCTTTAGTTTAATTAGATCCCATTTCTCAATTTTGGCTTTTGTTGCCACTGCTTTTGGTGTTTTAGTCGTGAAGTCTTTGCCTATGCCTATGTTCTGAATGGTATTGGCTAGGTTGTCTTCTAGAGTTTTTATGGTTTTAGATCTTATGTTTAAGTCTTTAATCCATCTTGAGTTAATTATTTTATAAGGTGTAAGGAAGGGGTCCACTTTCAGCTTTCTTCATTTGGCTAGCCAGTTTTCCCATCACCATTTATTAAATAGTCAATCTTTCCCCATTGTTTGTTTTCGTCAGGTGTGTCAGAGATATGTTGTATATTTCATGGTACAATGCCTTCTGTCAATGGGGAAAAATAACAAGCATATATGGGATGAATGAAGTCTGCTATGGTTAAGGTTGAGAATATTTACTGATCCTTGAGTTCAGTCTCCAGGAATGTTGGAAATAGAGAATGGAGATAATGGAGATAAAGAAAAGTTCTGAAAATGACACTTCCCATAGTGTCAAAATTGTGATCTATTGCAGAATTCTGTGATACATCAAAATCTCTGTTTATACTGAGGTTTGTTATTGTGTATGAGCATATCTTTATCAGGTGTAGGCTATTTCTATACTTTCATGTCTTTAAATCAATGTTTCTATTCACATATGTATATGTGCAAATAGAAGCATGTTAATATTATATATATATATTTTCTGTCATTACCATGATTGCTATGATTATCATTAGCATGTATTATTAGTGTGACCGAAGTATCATCAGTATCAGTTTCTTTCTCACTGCAGTGCTCCTGTAATGCTTCATTTCTACAGAGCCAACCTACACCCACCGTTTCCCTGACTATAACTTTACCTAAAGTATAAGCCCTTATAAAGCCATGAAAGCCTACCAAGAATTGTCAAAGAAGCTAGGCAGCAGCCAGGCTCTGCCTTAGGAAAAGATTTTACTTTTTATTATCATGTGCAGTACTTAACTACTTGTTTTGACCTCTAAGATTTTGCTCTCCTATATTTCTATCCCCTGGCTTTCTGATATTTCATGTGATTATATTTGAAATTTTAACCCTGCTTTTCTTTTTGGAATCTCTGATATCTCTGCTGCCACAGGTAATGACAGGTTCCTCTCTAACTGTTGGTGTTATCCCTGGTCAGATTATTACTGATGACAGAAGTAGATGTTTTACGTGGATTCTCTCGATATCAGAAACAAATACAGATATCACAACTCAAAAATGACAGACTGATAACCATTATGAACTTAGATGCAACATTCTTAATACAATATTAGCAAATTGAGTCTAGGAATATTTAAAAATGATAATGTGTTTTAACCAAGTGGGGTTTATCTCAAGTTGGTTTCAACAACTGAAAATCTACCATGCTGACAGAAAAAAGAAAAATCACGTGACACCCTCAATAGATGCAAAAAAGGAATTTACAAAATGTAACACATTTTTTAAATTAAAAACTCCCAGCAAACTGAGGATAGAAAAGTACATTTTCAAACTGATTATGTGTTTACAAAAAATCTATAGCAAACATCTTACTTAAAATGGTGAAAGCCTTAATACTTTCTACATAAGATTATGAAAAATGCAATGATGTCCTCTCTCCCTAGTTCTTTAAAGTATTGCATTCAATATTAAATAAGTGGAAATATATACCAAGTTCATTGATAAATATTTAATACTTATGAGATGATAATTCTCCTGAAATTGATCTCTAGATTCAGTGGAATTCCCATGAAACCTTATAGGTCCTTTTGGATAAATTACAAAACTGATTCTAAAACAGGGAGAAAGAAAGAAGGGAAGGAAGGAGGAATGGACAGAAAGAAGAAAGAAATAAAGAGAAAAGAAAAGAAAATAAGAAATAAGTGACACCCAAGTTGGGAAGAAAGAAAAATACTATTCTCACGTGATGTCAACATATACATAGAAAATCCTTAGGCATCTGCAGAAGTGTGCTAGAGGTATGAAGTGAATTTAACAAAGTTGTAGGATGAAAGATCAATAAATAAAATCAATTGTGTTTCTATACACAATCAACACCAATTAGAAAATAAAATTATGTAAGCAATTTAACTTATAATAGCCTCAAAAATAATAAAATAATTCAGAATAAATTTAATAAAAGGTATGCTGATCCAAAATTTCTAAATCACTAATACGAGAGATTGAATAGGTAGAAATATGTATCAAGTTCATTGGTAAATATACATGTCATACTTATTAGATGATAATTCTTCTGAAACTGATCTCCAGATTTGGCACAATCCCAGTCAAACCTATAGGCCTTTTTGGAGAAATTACAAAGCTGATTCTAATTTTTTTTTTTAAATGCAGAAGTCCTAGAATAGCCAGAGCATGTTTTAGAAAGAAGAATAAAGTTGGAAAACTTTCCAAATTTCAAGACATATTGTAAAGCTACACTAAACAGTACAGTAAACTTACTGGCATGAAGAAGACATATATATCAGTGAAACAGAATAAATAATTTGGAAATATATCCTGCCTTACATGGCCAAAGTTGCCAAAATATTTCAATAAGGAAATCAATGTCTTTATAAAGATGGTACTATTAAAATTGGATATTAAATGGAGAATATGAACTTCAGAATTACCTCACACCATATCCTCAAATTAACTCAACATGTATTTTATACATAATGTAAATATAAAATGTATAAAGCTTACTGAATAGGAAAAATTTTTAATAATCTTACAATAGCTAAAAATTTTTTAGATAAGAAAAGGATGGATGAAAATGGAAAAAAATAGTAAGTTGGACTTCATGAAATTAAGACTTTTGCAACTTAAAACATAGCATCAAAAAATGAAAAGGCAAACCACAGATTGGGACAGAATAATTTTAAATATGTCTGATAAAGAACTTTCATCTAGAATGTACACATAACTAAAAAACTAAATAACAAAACACAAATAACTCATTTAACGTAATATTTTGACCTAAATGGGCCAAATATTTGTACAGATATTTTAATTTAAAAAGAGATGATGTCCAATACACAAATGAAAAGATACTTAACGTTACCCGTCATCAGGGAAATGCAAGTTAAAACCACATTGAGGTACCACTGTACACCCACTGGAGTGGCTGACACGAGCAGAACTGACCATACCACATGATGTGAAGAATTGCTATTCACACCTGGCTAGTGGGACTTCAAAATGGTACAGACATTTTGGAAAGCAGTTTGGCAGTTTCTTTTAATGTTAAACTTAGTACTGATCATATAGCCAAATAATTCCACTGCGACTCAAAATAAATAAAAACATATCCGTACCAAGCCTCATCCTTGAAGTTCATAGCAGATGTGTCCATCAACTTGTAAATGGATAAACCAGTTGTAGATGGAGTACCACTCAACAATAAAAAGGAGCAAACTGATACAACAGCAATATAAATGAATATCAAAAGCATTATGCTCAGTGAAAGAAGCTAGACATGAAAGACACCAATGTATCATTCCACTAATAGGATACTCTAGAAAATGCAAACTGTAGAAACAGAAGCAGATTAGTGGTTGCCTGTGTTCAGGAATGGAGAAAAGATCAAATGCAAAACAGCAAAAGAAAACGTTTTGTGATGATGCAGATTTTCTGTATCTTGATCATGATTGTGGTCAAATGATGATATTCATCTGCCATAACCCATTAAATTGCACATTGAAAAGGGTGAATTTTACTGTGTGTACATTATACTTAAGTGGAGCTGTAAATATGTTTGGAGCTTATCTGTGAACATTAGTTGCAGAGCAGGAGTTACTTTTATAGAGTGGAAATCTGCTGAGTGCCAACTTGAGAAGGGTTGAAAAAAATTAGAACCTTCTTCCAACACATTTCAGTTAGAACACTCTTAGGATGTCGTTACAGCTGCGCTCTATATTGGAGTCTCTGATGAAGTCACATGTCTGACGATCTCAGCATGCCTTTAATCAACAGAATATACACGTGTTTTCTTTTATTACTATAAAGGATATACCAAACAACTTTTTCAAGACTTTACTTCAAAAAGGCACGTAGTTTTGCAACATTTTTGGTAAGTCTTTAATTATTTCAAAATGAAAAATTGAAAATAAAATGCAATTATTTACTCAGGCCCCCCAAAAAAAGGTCTGTACGGGGAATGCATGTGGTGTGTGTGTGTGTGTGTGTGTAAGTGTGTGATTTGAAGAACTGAAAAAATTTTAGTGGGGTTTTGTAGCATCACTTTGATAGCATCCTGTAATTTTGTATTGTGTTTGAAATAAAAATAAAGTGAATACACTGATAAAAGAATTTGAAAAGAATTTGCATTATTGCCTAAATTATGTGAGGTTTCCACAGTGGCATGAATCGAGCATCTTTAACCTACATAACAATATATCAGAAGTATTAGGTAAAAAATAAGTAAACTAGTATAACAAAGTTAAATATTTCTAAAGGAAAATTATAGCTTTATTTTTTTTTCCTGAAATGTTTTGAGGAGATATTTACACCAAAAGATATTATCACTGATCAATGAAACTTTTTCAGAATTTGCTTGTGTCCCACCAATATTTGATTACATAGTGCTTCTGTGAGTTCCATTTCATTAATTTAGCTTTGACAGGAGAGAAGGCAATGGCTCTGCAGCCTCTCTCGGTGTGGCATGATCCTGGTTCCGCTGGCTGATCTCTATTAGAACCATGGCCTTAATCATGCCTTTCATGCTTCTAACTTGATTTGCATTTGTTGTGTGATCCAAATTTATTCTCTCGTTTAGTCGCTTCCACCCATAGAAAAGCAGGTCTTTTTCATTTCTCCTTCACCATTGCCCCCATTTTTTCTTCTTGTCCTCCCATGATGAAAAACAAGACAGAAAACAAACTATAACAACAACAGACACCTTTTGTCTGTGGTCACCAATGCATTGTAGCACTAAACTTTGTTCAAAATCTCTAGATCTGACCTCTATATCTGCTGTTCCCAGAGTTTTTCAATGTGTTCTCTAGACTGCTGTGACCCACTGACAGAAAGTCTAGCTATATTTAATTGAAAGTTATTACTGTCTGATATGGTTTGGCTGTGTCCCCACTGAAATCTCATCTTGCACTGTAGCTCCCATAATTCACATGTTGTGGGAGGGACCCAGTGAGAGGTAAGTGGATCATGGGGGCAGTTTTCCCCACACTGTTCTAGTGGTAGTGAATAAGTCTCATGAGATCTGATGGTTTTATAAGGGGAAACCCCTTTCGCCTTTCACTTGGTTCTCATTTGCTGTTTGCCTGCTGCCATGTAAGATGCGCCTTTCGCCTTCTGCCATAACTGTGAGGCCTCCTCAGCCATGTGGAACTGTGAATTCATTAAACCTCTTTTTCTTTATAAATGACCCAGTCTTGGGTATGTCTTTATCAGCAGCATGAAAATTGACTAATACACTCACTGTCCATGAATGATACTCTGTTAGCCCATTTGCATTGTTATAAAGAAATACCTGAGGCTGGGTAATTTATAAAGAAATGCGGTTTATTTGGCTCCTTGTTGTGAAGGCTGTACATGAAGCATAGTACTGGCACCTGCTTCCAGGGAGGGCCTCAGGAACCTTCCAATCATGGTGGAAGGTGAAGGGAAACCAGCATATCACATGGTGAGAGAGGAAGCAAGAGAGACAGGGAGGAGGTGTCAGTCTCTTTTGAACAACCAGATATCGCATGAACTCACAGGGTAAGAACTCATTCATTACCAAGAGGACAGCACCAAGCCATTCAGGAGGCATCTATCTCCAACATTGGGGATCACATTTTAACGTGAGATTTGAAGGGGACAAACATCCAAACTATGTCAGATACCAAAGCTGACAATGCTTAGGATCTTTAGCTGTTCCAGGTTCTGGGAAAAGGGAGAGAGTTAGCTTCCCTCGTCTATGCTGTGCTACTCCATATTATATTAGTAATTATTGTTCTCTAAAGGTTCTTAAAAGCAAATAAACAAATGCAAGGCAAAACATATAAAAGGCAAGGCAAAACATACGAAATGCAAGGCAAATGCATTAAAAAACTTTTGAGTGTTAATACATAGATTTTATTTTATCTTTTTAATTTCTTTTGCTTAACCAAATAGATTATGTAGTTTTGATTAACTGGCCATGAAATAGCTCTGCCTACATAGAATTTCCCATGAATAATTGGTTGTGGAGACTTTTGTGTGTGACCCAAATCCTCCCTCAAAACTGAAGTTTGCCCAGCTATTGGGAGTGTTGGCAAATCATGCCTCTCAGCTGATTCTCTCTAGAATTTATTCTCAGGAGATCTAATTAATAACTTGTCAAGCTGATGTCCATCCTTGGGGACAACTCGTATCTGAAGAATGGCCAGTGAAAGGTATTAAAACTCCATACTCCTGCCTCAATTTAGGGCAACTCTGAAGGGTCGCCCCAGCTTCTCAGCTCCCCCTTGAGATTAGCTGAGGTATTTGTTGTGACTGCCTCACATCTCAACTCCCTTTATCCAATTCAGCTTTTTCGCCACAGTTGTTGGTTCCTAGGATTTTACCCAGTTAAATATTCTCTACACAAATCTCTATCTCAAATCTGCTTTACAGGGAATGTGGCCTCAGACAGGTTTTCATTAGGTTCTGGACGTAACTCTCATTAGTCATTGATATGATTCGGCTGTGTCTCCACCCGAATCTCACCTTGATTGTAATTATCCCCGCATGTCAAGGATGGAGTCAGGTGGAGATCATTGAATCATAGGGGCGGGTTCCCCCTACTGTTCTCCTGGTAGCGAATAAGTCTCACGAGATCTGATGCTTTTAAAATGGGAGCTTCTCTACACAAGCTTTCTTCTCTGCTACCATTTAAGATGTGCCTTTGCTTCTTTTTTGCCTTCTGCCGTGACTATGAGGCCTCCCCAGCCATGTGGAATTGTGAGTTCCTTAAACCTCTTTCCTTTCTAAATTACCCGGTCTTGGGTATGACTTTATTAGCAGCATGAGAACAAACTAGTGCAGTCTGTTCTATAAGCCCAAGTCGGATCACAGAGTCCCGCTTTCTGTTTTTTTTTTCTAGCCCATATTTCTACTAAAACTTGACTCATATAGACTTAAAACAAAATAATTAAGCATGGCTAGTATTTATTTAATATTTTATACGTGTCAGGTACTGTATTTTGTAACTTATCTTTTAATAATCTTTCCAAATCTCTAAAAGGAGAACTCTGCTCTTTTATAGAGCACATAAGGATGGCTCTGAAAATGTTAGCATTAGGGGAAGTAGGGTGAGGGACATAGGGGGCACTTTGTGTTATTTGTGCATTTTGCTATCAATCTAAAATCAGGTCAAAATAAAAATTAAAAAATGGGTAGTAGAAGCAGGTTGTTAAGATTTTCAGTGTGACTCTAGAATTTTTTTGTTTGTTGTTTGTTTTGGAGTGTAGTGGTAAGATCTCTGCTCACTGCAACCTCCACTTCCCAGGCTCAAGCAATTCTCCTGCCTCAGTCTCCCAAGTAGCTGGGATTATAGGTGCCCGCCACCACACCCAGCTAAGTTTTCTATTTTTTTTTTTTTTTAGTAGAGATGGGGTTTCAGCATGTTGGCCAGTCCAGTCTCCTACTCCTGACTTCAAGTCATCCGCCCGCCTCAGCCTCCCGAAGTGCTGGGATTATAGGCATGAGCTCCCACTCCTGGCCCAAAGTTCATATTTTAACTACTAACCTAAATTATTTTAAAAACAAAAGCCTCCTTGGACTCAAACCAGGTCAGAGTGACATGATCATGTGCCTGTTTTGTGCAGGGTGAAGTGAGATTATTATCTAGGAAATAGCTGAAATGTCTTGTTGTGGGCATACATATTTCATATAATTTCTAAGCTTCATATTAGCACTTAGATTATAATTATCTAAAGAATAGAGAACAATTTCATATAATTTTCAGTGTATCAGGCGAATCAAAAGTATACATACAAGCATGCAGATGAATTTCAGTGAATATAGTGGTGACAATGCTCAACAGAATATGTGTCCCCCACCCAACCCTGCTTCTTGCTCTTTCACTGTCCTAAAGATAGAACAAAATGGTTCAGGCATCCAGCTTGTCCCCTCCACACTTCACACTTTTACTTAATAGCAGCTTATCTTTAACACTTTGTCATCTTTAAGATGTTGCTAATTCTTTCTGGTAGATCCCAGGACTGAGGATGAGGAAGAATGATTTTATTTAAATAAAGTTGCTTAATTAAAAAACCCTTTTTTTAGTTTTAAAATATTTTCATTATTTTATAAAATTTTTGTGGGTACATAGGAGGTTTATATATTTGTGGGGTACATGAGATGTTTTGATACAGGCATGCAGTGTGAAATAATCACGTCATGAGGAATGGGCTTTCCATCCCCTCAAGCATTTATCCTCTGAGTTAAAAACTATTCAATTTGCTGGGCACGGTGGCTCACGCCTGTAGTCCCAGCTCTTTGGGAGGCCGAGGTTGGCGGATCGCCTGAGGTCAGGAGTTTGAGACCAGCCTGGCCAACATGATGAAACCCCATCTCTACTAAAAATACAAAAATTAGCCGGGTGTGGTGGCGAGTGCCTGTCATCCCAGCTACTCGGGAGGCTGAGACAGAAGAATCATTTGAACCTGGGAGGTGGAGGTTACAGTGAGCCGAGATCATGCCATTGTACTCCAGCCTGAGTGACAAGAGTGAAACTCCATGTCAAAAACAAACAAAAATCAATTACATTCTTTGAGTTATTAAAATTAAACATTGTAAATGATTTTTTTTCCCAAAGCTTTTTCAAAGAAAAAAAAGTAGAAACAAAGACACTTTCTACTGATTTCCAATATGGTGACTCTGTATTTCTAGCATGTGTTAAGGTGAAAAATTGATTTTATGTTTAATACAAAACATAGCATAATGTAATGAAAAGCAAGATTGTAATGATAAAGGAAAATAACACTAGTGCTAATTTTTTTCAATTTGAAGCATTGGATTAAAATGAATTAGGTTATATTCCAACATGTTTATATTGAATTTCTTTTTTCTCCAATTGGTTTCTTTTTATTAATGGGTGAGTGTTGCATTTGTATAAGGTTTCCCTATTATATTCAATTGTTTTGAGATGCTTTTAATTTGAAGTTTTTATGTTTTCTTTTTGATGTATACATGTTATGCTTTTATGCTGAATTTGATAATTGGTGCTGTATATGCAAAGCAAATGTAATTTCCCAGCTTTTATTTTTTAAAGCCCTGGGAAGCAACATAATAAAGTAGAAATAGTATCAAGACAGGAGTTAGAATACCTGGATTCTGAAATTTAAATTAAATTAGGATCTAGTGACATTATAGGTGTTCCTTGATCTTCTGATGACCTGATTCCTCAAAAGAAAAATAAAATAATCTATAAATTGTTTCTAATTCTAAAACTCTATAAATCCTATTTTTAAAATTATAATTAGTTGAACTCTATAAGGTCACAAAAATCCCTATTAAGAAACTAAAATAAAATTTTATCATATCTTAAAAATACTCTGATCTTTTTTTATATGCTGACATGAATTCTAATTATTTTTGAGCCCCTAAAAAACATTTAAGATCACAGTTTATGTTTTATTATTGACTTTCAGATAATTAACATTTTACTGATAGATATGAACAAATCTACTCTAACAGAGATAGTCATTAGTTTATTTCTCTCTTTTCAGTATCAATAAAAAGTATCGATTTACCAATAACAATGAATTAATTGCCTGAAATAAATGAAACGTAAGCAGCAAAAGTGAACTTTTTAGTATAACTCTTCTTGTAAACATTGACTTAGTTCAAAGGGAGCTTATCTTTAAAAAAAAAGCGCTAATTCATGTCTATTGGTATAGATATAATCTTTTTTTCCTTGAAAATAGATCCTACTATACTCCAGACACTATGCCACTAGGTGCAGATATTAACACAAATAGCAGGTGATCATTGTCCTCGTGGAGTTTATTTTAAAGAGAACAAAGTGAGACAAAGGCACACAAGCAAAGAACTACAATACAAAGGGGATGGCATCTGACTCAGCATGGAGGTGTCACGGAAGGTGTTGTTTTGCTTAGGTTTTGAAGTGTGGGTAGGAGATGGCCCATGTTGAGAGTGGGAACTGGGAATTAAAAAGATGAGGAGGTCTCTGCAAATCTACATGGATGGGAAGTAGCATGCTGATGTGGGAAACAACTAAAAAGTTCCAGAATGCATGGTTTATAAAGCGTGAGTCAGAGGGCTAGACCAGTAGCCAGATCAAGGATATCTCAGATGTTATAGTCATGAATTAGTGCATTGACCTGCAGGCCATGGGAGTCACTGAAGGTTTCAGTCAGGTAAGTGAGCTGATCAGAACAGTCCTTTAGATAGGCCGCTCTTTTGGCTGTAATGGGGACACGTTTGAAGTAGGGCTATAGCTAAAAATATACAGACACTTCCTCTTGTCTACAGCCCTGCTGGCATCTGTTGTATTTTGACTTTTTAATAATAGCCATTCCAACCGGTATGAAATGGTATCTCATTGTGTTTTGATTTGCATTTTTCTGATGATTAGTGATTCTAAGCATTTTTTTTTTCGTGTATTTGTTGGCCATTTGTATGTGTTCTTTTGAGAAGTGTTTGTTCATGTCCTTTGCCCATTTTTTAATTGGGTTATTTTTTTTTCTAATTGATTTAAGTTCCCTGTAGATTCTGGATACTAAAAAACAAACAAAAACCAGAAGTAAATAAATTCTCAGGACACACACACCCACACCCACACCCACAGAGAGAGAGAGAGAGAGAGAGAGAGCGCGCCTAGGTAAGAGGCCACCAACCACCAGGGTCTAAACTGGGGACACTTTCTAGTACAGAATGAATGGAAAGGATTCATGAAATATCTAGAAAGTAACGTTAATGAGATTTACATGTATGGAGTGAATGAGGAGAAACAGGGATCATTCAGGATTCTGGTGGGAATAACAGGGGGAGCCATTAGTTGAAATTTTGAAGTGGGAGAAGGAGAGGGAGTTTTAGGGAGAAAGATGAGTTGTTTTTTTAGGTATTTCAAACCCTTGAAGCTTCTATGGGACATCGAAGTGGAAATAACAGTCTGTGGGTTGGGACAATAAAGAAAGAAATTGGTTGAAGACTAGGGGAAGAGTATAGAGCAAAGAAATATTTCAGATAATAAACATATAGAGATAGCTGAAAATGTGGGACTGGATTACAAAGGAAGAATGATTTAGTTATGAAGCCCAAGGGCTGACAGGAATGGGTGACTAGTCGAGGAGTTCATATGCATCTGTTATTGTATGAATAAAAAAAATTATCTGTTCCTTCCTAAAGATATCTTCAACCTGTTTTTGGATACATATGGGCACTGCTTTTCACTCTCTTAGCCCCATTTCTTGTTTTAGCCTCTGCTGTAGCAATCAGTTCTGCACAGGCTTTGACCCAGGCTTTGACTAGTTGGTGCAGGTGTGATATGACACTTACCTGGAATGGCCCACAGTTTGTGGCTGCTCTTACTTAAGCAGGTGGGATGCTCATGTAGGTGTCCCTTTCCTCCTCCCAGATTGAGGAGTCTTGCATTATGTAATAAAACTCCTTAGAAGGCCTATTAGGTTCCAATACAGCATTAGGCAACTTGATAAGGTATCCCATCATCAGCCTTCCTTTCTTCCCTCATTCCTCTGCCTCTCACTCTTTCTTCCTAAGTTAACTTCTTAGATAAAATGCCAACTTTCTATATTTTGTCTCACATCAGGGAAAATAATTGTATACCCCATTTCAAAAGCACATAAAAAGGTTACTGTATAGAAAATTTGTCTTTAAGAGATTAAGCTGTAATTTTCCAAATACTTTAAAATTTTATTTCAGATACGTTTTTCATTTTTATAAGCTTCATCTAAAAGCAGAGTTCACCTAAGAATATACCTAAGAGCATATTACATAGAATATATTTTATATTTCAGTAGTTTAGCTAGGATTCTTTCAAAATTGAGAGGATCTACAAATATTTCTAACACATTAGTTTTCAGTCTTAAGGCTGAGTCAAGAACAAAGCTCCTAAACTTTGCATTGGTGATTGAGAACATTTTAAAATTGTTATTTAATTCATTAATTTATTTTTAAAAAATTTTCACATTGTAATTATATAGATTTATAGGATACAATTTGATGTTTCAATGAATATGTATGTTGTCTAATGATCCAATAAGGATAGTTAGTGTATTAATTACCTCATCCATTCATCATTTCTTTTTAATAAGAAATTTCAAAATCCTTTCTTCTAGATACTTTGTAATATACAATACTTTACTTTTAACTATAGTCACCCTGCTTTGCAAAGAACACTACAACTTATTCTTCCTATATAATTGTGATTTCATAACTGTTAACCAATCTATCTCCATTTTGCCCTCCCCGCTTCTTCCTCACTGTTTGGTAACCACTATTCTACTCTACTTCTCTATTAACATTTTTTTTTTTAAGATTCCACATATGAGCGAGATCATGCGGTATTTGCTTTCTGTGTCTGGCTTATTTCACTTAACATTGTATCCTGCAGGGTCATCCATGTTGTTGCAACTGGCAGAAATTCATTCTTTTTCTATGGCTGAATAGTATTTCATTGTGTGTCCATATATATATATATATATATATACATATATAATTGTATGTATAATTATAATTACACATAAAATTACATATAATTATAATTAATTTCATGCATAATTATAATTACACATAAAATTATATATAATTATAATTATATATAATTATATATAATAATATATATTATATGTGATATATAATATACATAACATACATAATGTATATTATATATAATATACATAACGTATATTATATACATTATACATTATATATATTATAATATACATAATATATATTATGTATATAATATACATAATATGTATTATATATAAAATATACATAATATATAATGTATATTATACATATAATATATATTAATAATATATTAATATTAATATTAATTATTATTAATTATTATTAATTATTAAATAATACTTATTATTTATTATTAATATTATTATATTAATATATAATACATTAATATTAATAATATATTAATATATAATATATTATATATTATACATAATATATTATATATAATATACATAATATGTATTATATATAATATACATAATATATATTATATATATATAATTCACTTGTTTGTTTTTATACACATAGGTTGATTCCATATCTGATTATTAGAAATAGTGCTACAGTAAACATAAGAGTGCAGATATTTTTCAAACACAATGATTTCATTTCCTATGGATATATACCCAGTAGTGGGATTGCTGGGTTATGTGATCGAATGATTGTTTTTTTTTTTTATTTTTTATTTTTTAGCGAACTTCCATAAAGTTTTGCTTAATGGTTGTACTAGTTTACAACCCCATCAACAGTGCGTAAGTGTTCCGTTTTCTCCACTTCCTTGCCAACTCTTGTTATCTTTTACCTTTTTGCTAATAGCCATTCTAATGGGTGAACTGGTATCTCATTGCGGTTTTGATTTGCATTTCCCTGATGGTTAGTGATGTTGAACATGATTTTATTATATATTCGTCTTGACCCTTTCTATATTTTCTCTTGTGGCATTTCTTTTAGTTTATTTTGTCCTTTTTTTTTTTTTTTTTTTTGCCAAGGCGTCTTGCTCTGTTGCCCAAGCTGGAGTGCAGTGGTGCAATCGGGGCTCACGGCAACCTCCATCTCCCTGGTTCAAGCAATTCCCCTGCCTCAGCCTGCTGAGTAGCTGGGGTTACAGGCACACACCATCATGTTTGGCTAAATTTTTGTATTTTTAGTAGAGAAATGATTTCACCATATTGGTCAGGCTGGTCTCAAACTCCTGACCTCAGGCAATCCGCCTGCCTCAGCCTCCCAGTTTTGCCCATTTTTAAATAAGTTATTTATGTTTTTGCTGTTGAGTTGTTTAAGTTTGTTATATAATCTGGGCATTAACTCCTTAGCAGATGTATAGTTTGCAAATATTGTATCCCATTCTGTAAGTTGTTTTTTCACTCTGTTAAGTTTCCTTTGCTGTGCAAAAGCATTTTAGTTTGATGAAACCCCATTTATCTATTTTTGCTTTTGTTGCCTGTGCTTTTGACGTCTCATTTAAAAAATCCTTGTAGAACCCAAAGTTATAGAGAATTTCCCACATGTTATCTTCTAGTAGTTTTTCATAGTTTTAAATCTTACCTTTAGGTCTTTAATCGCATTTGAGTTGATTTTTGTATAAGGTAAAAGATAGGGGTCTAATTTCATTATCCCACATGTAGATATCCAATCTTCTCAGTACCATTTAATGAAGAGACTGTCTTTACCCCTGTGTGTGCTCTTGACTCCTTTTTTGAAAATCAGTTGACTTTAGGTATGAGAATTTATTTCTGAGCTGTATATTCTCTTCCATTGGTCTATGTGTTTGCTTTATGGCAGTGCCATGCTGTTTTGCTTACTATGGCTTTGTAGTATATTTTGAAGTCAGGTAGTGTGGTGCCTCCAGCTTTGTTATTTTTGCACAGGATTGCTTTGGTTATTTGGGGTCTTTTCTGGTTTCATACAAATTTTAGGGTATTTTTTTCTATTTCTGTGAAGAATTTCATTGGTATTTTGATAGGGATTGCATTGAATCTGTAGGACATTTTGTTAGTATGGTCATTTCAATAGTATCAATTCTTCCATTCCATGAGTATATAGTGTCCATTTTTTGTGTATCGTAAATTTTTCCATCAGTGTGTTATAGTTTTCATTGAAGAGATCTTTCACGACCTTGATTAAATTTATCTGCAGATTTCTTGGTAGCTATTGTAAATGGAATTCCTTTCTTGATGACTTTTTCAGATAGTTCACTATTAGTGTATAGAAACACCACTGAATTTTCTGTGTTGATTTTGTATACTACAACTTTACTGAATTTATTTATGATTTCTAGTAGTTTTTGGTCAAGTCTTTAGGGTTCTCACTCTATATAAGTATATATAGAAAGAACCCTAAAGAGAGAGAGATCATATATATCTATATGATCATATATATAGATGTATACATATGTATGTGAGATCACATTTTCTACAAACAGAAACAATCTGACTTCCTTCTTTCCAGTTTGGATCCCTCTTATTTATTTCTTTTGTCTAATTGCTCTGGCTCTGACCTCCAGTACTATGCTAAATAGAAGTGGTAGAAGTTGACATCCTTGTCTTCCTCCATATCAAAGAGGAAAAGCATTTAACTATTCACCATAAATAAGATGTTAGCTGTGGGTTTGTCACCTATGGCCTTTACTGCGTTGAGGTACACTCCTATACCTACTTTCTTGACAGTTTTTATCATAAAGGAATGTTGACTTTTGTCAAGTGTTCTTTTTGCATCTGTTGAAATGATCACATGGTTTTTGTTCTTCTTTCTATTGTGGTGGTGTATCATATTTACTGATTTGTGCATGTTAAGCCATCCTTTCATCCCTGGGATGAACCCCACTTGATTATAGTGAATACTCTTTTTAGTGTGCTGTCGAAGTCAGTTCACTTGTATCTTGTTGAGAATTTTTGTATCTATGTTCTTCAGGAATATTGGCCTGTTATTTTCATTTTGTGCGTGTCTTTGTCTGGTTTTAGAATCAGGATGTTGCGAGCCTCATAAGATGAGTATGGAAGTATTCCTTCCTCATTACTTTTGTGGAAAAGTTTGTGGAGAATTGGTAGTTATTCTTTAACTGTTTGGTAGAATTCAGCAGTGAAGACATCAGGTCCTGGGTGTTGGTTGTTGTTGTTGTTGTTTTGATGGAAGATGTTTTATTATTGATTCAATTTCCAAACTCATTCTTGATGTGTTCAGATGTTATATTTCCTCACAATTTAATCTGGGTAGTTGCATGTGTGCAGAAATTTATTCATTTTATTCTACACTATCAAATTTGTTGGCATATAGTTATGAGTAATGTCTTACAATCCCTTCTATTTCTGTGGTGTATCAGTTGTAATGTCTCCTTTTTCATCTTTTATTTATTTGAATTTTCTCTCCTTTTGTCTTAGTTTAGCTAAAGGTTTGTCAGTTTTACCTTTACACTTTGTCTTATTTATCTTTTGAAATATTTTTTAGTGTCTGTTTCATTTATATCTGCTGTGAGCTTTATTATTTCCTTCCTTCTACCAATTTTGGGTTTAGTTTGTTTATGATGTTCTAGTTACTTGAAGTGTATAATTTTGCTTTGTGATTTGAAAATCTTTCTTCTTTTTTGGTGTAGGCTTTTATTGCTATAAATTTCCCTCTTAGAACTGCTTTTGCTACGTTCCATAGGTTTGGGTATGTTGGATTTTCATTCTTACTTGTCTCAGTGACTTTTGAAATTTTCCTATTAATGTCTTAATGAGACCTATTGATTTCTTGGGTGCGTGCTATTTAATTTCCATGTTTTTATAAAATTTCCAAGGGCTTTCCTGTTGTTGATTTCTGGCTTTATATCCCTGGAATCAGAAAAGATACTTCATATGATCTCTGTCTTCTTAAGTTTGTTAAGACTTATTATGTGTCATAATGTATGATTGGTCCTAGAGAATGTTTGGTGTACAGTTGAGAATAATTTGTATTCTGCAGCTGTTGGATGATGTATTAGTCTGTTTTCATACTGCTGATAAAGACATACCCGAGACTGGGTAATTTACAGAGAAAAAGAGGTTTAGTGGACTCATAGTTCCACGTGGCTGGGGAGGTCTCCCAATCATGATGGAAGGCGAAAGACACATCTTACATGGTAGCAAACAAAATAGAATTGAGAACCAAGTGAAAGGGTTCCCCCTTATAAAACCATCAGATCTTGTTAGACGTATTCACTACCACAAGAACAGTATGGGGGAACCGCCCCCATGATTCAATTATCTCCCACTGGTTCCCTCCCACAACATGTATGAATTATGGGAGCTATAATCAAGATGAGATTTCGGTGGGGATATACAGCCAAACCATATCAGGTGAGATCTTCTTTACCTGCTAGGTCCATTTGTTCTATGGTATAGTTTGAGTCTGTCATTTTTTGGTTGATTTTCTCTTCATAGAATCTGTCCATTTTTAAAGTGGAGTGTTGAAATTTCCTACTAATATTGTATTGCAGTCTATCTCTACCTTTAAATCTAATATTTGCTTTATATATCTGGTTGTTCTGGTGTTGGGTACATATATAGTTACACCTAAGTAATATATATGTTATGTCCTCTTATTGAATTGGGCCTTTTATCATTTCATTATACAGTGACATTCTTTTTTTATATAGTTTTTTTATTTAAAGCCTTTTAAAATATGACATGACTGTGGCTACTCCTGCTTGCTTTTCATTTGTTTGCATAAAATATATTTTTCCATCTCTTCACTTTCAGTCTATTTGTCTTTAATAGTGAGGTAAGTATCATGTAGGCAGCATATAGGTGGGTTTTGCTATCTGAATCCATTCATCCACTTTATATCTTTTAAGTAGAGTTTAATCCACTTCTATTCAAGTTTATTATTGATAAATTAGGACTTCCTTCTATCATTTCATTAGTTGTTTTTTAGATTACTTGTTCACTTCTTCCTTTCTTATTGTTTATCCCTCTAGTTTGGTGGTTTTCTGTGGTGCTAAGCTTTGTTTCTTTTCCCTTTTTTGGTGTGTGTGTGTGTATCTGCTGTAATTTCTTTCTTTCTGGTTAGTGAAACTAACATACAGAGTCCTGTATTTGTAACAGACTATTTTACACTGATAACAACTTAACTTCTGTCACATAAAAATACTCTTGACTTCTCCCCCCCCCACACACAATTTATATTTTTGTTACCTTACATTGCATCTTTATGAATGGTAGACTCCATGGAACATAGGATCTATGTCACAACTAAATCAATTATTTAATGGCAGCATTAAAGCAGCCCAAAGAATGTGAAAAACTGGTGTGGGTGTATTTAACTTTTTAAAAACTATGTTTCATAATGGTTTCATTAAAAAGTCTTTATCAGTTTGCTAATGCCTAGTTTTTACAACCAGCCACCATAGATTTTACAGGATAAATATATTATTTCAGTGGTAATTGAAGCAGAATTTTTGTTGCTCTTCTTACCCTTAGAGATTGTGTATTATCCTCAGACGTAATTCTTTGATTTTTTTTTCTTTTCATGTTGTTACACATAGTTACCAACAATCAACGTGAGAATAACCTTTGAATATTTTCAAGCATTAAGATTTGTTTATACAGCTGCAGAATTAGACAACCAACACTCTTGGGTCCTTACCTCTCAGCATACACCTGATTATTAACTTAAAGGTATGATGGGAAAAGTATCAATTTTTGTTGGTCACCTAGATTTGGAAATATGTAATAACTATAAGCTTGGGTCTGCTTCTTCAGAAGCCTAGGAATTGGAGTGATGGTTCTCTGAAGAGGCTGGAAACAAAGTATGTGTTTCCAGAAGGCTTAATAGAATATGTTGAGACATAGACCATTAACACAAAAGTGAAAGAAATGCAAAAAATGTATGAAAGTAAGGATTTGAGAAGGGAAATTTTATTTTTAAGTCTAAGATTCCTATGAATTATATGAAAGTAAATGTCCTATCCTTAAAATTAGCCAAAGGAAGCACTTTACTTATCAATATGATATGACTTTTCATACTCTTATCTAAAGATATCCTAAACTAAGATCCAGTTTTCTAAGTAAAGACCTTTTACTCATGCTTTAAAGCATGTTAGATGATTCCTACCACATCACATCATGTTGTTTACATGTATGATTTAAACTGCATTTATTCTTCAACTCACTGGTTCCTTAGGCTTCTTATCTTTCCTTGCACGCTTAGATAATTTTATGTTAAATTGATTTTTAGAAGTTTAGTTGCTGGGCGTAGTGGCTGTCGCCTGTAAACCCAGTACTTTGGGAATTCAAGGCAGGTGTATTGCTTGAGTCTTGGAGTTTGAGGCCTGCCTGGGAAAGATGACAAACCCCATTTGTACAAAAATAAAAATATTAGCTGGGTATGGTGGCACATGCCTGTGGTCCCAGCTACTCCAAGGCTGAGGTGGGAGGATGGCTTGAGTCCGAGAGGCAGAGGTGTGAGCCAAGATCATGCCCTGCTCTTCAGCCTGGGCAACGAAGCCAGACCCTGTTTCAAAAAAAAAAATATAGTGAGATTTGATTTCTATTTCTATGTGATTCAAAAGTAGGAGAGCTTCAAGGCTAATGACTATTAAAAAATGGCCATTGCTACTTGCATTTTCTATGAAGCCAGCATACACAGCAACGTGCAACCTAAAAACCAAGCTATTTAATATGTAGCTTAGATTTCAGGTTTGATTGTCTTTGAGGTTTGATTATTGCAGAGATCAATTGCCAGACCAAATATAGTCTATTTCTGTATTTGGTCTTTTTATCATATGAAACATCCCAGCCTTGGGTATAAATTAAGAGCAAATACAGACATTTATACCGATAGCGGTGTAGATATTTCCATGTTTATACAGTTACCGGTGTAGATACTTCCATGTCTATACAGATAGCGGTGTGGATATTTCCATGTTCATACAGATAGTGGTGTAGATATTTCCATGTTAATAGAGATAGCGGTGTAGATATATCCATGTTTATAGAGATAGCAGTGTAGATATTTCCATGTTTATACAGATAGCGGTGTAGATATTTCCATGTTTATACAGATAGCATTGTAGATATTTCCATGTTTATAGAGACAGAGGTGTATATATTTCAATATTTATAGAGATAGCGGCGCACATATTTCCATGTTTATAGAGACAGCGGTGTAGATATTTCCATGTTTATACAGATAGCGGTGTAGATATTTCCATGTTAATACAGGTAGCGGTGTACATATTGCCATGTTCATACAGATAGCGGTGTAGATATTTCCACATTTATACAGATGGCGGTGTACATATTTCCATGTTCATACAGATGGCGGTGTAGATATTTCTATGTTTATAGAGATGGCGGTGAAGATATTTAAATGTTTATACAGATAGCTGTGAAGATATTTCCATGTTTTTAGAGATGGCGGTGTAGATATTTCCATGTTTCTACAGATGGCGGTGTAGATATTTCCATGTTTATACAGATGGAGGTGTAGATATTTCCATGTTTTTACAGATAGCGTTGTAGATATATCCATGTTCACACAGATAGCGGTGTAGATATTTCCACCTTTATACAGATGGTGGTGTAGATTTTTCCATTTCCATACAGACGGCAGTTTAGATATTTCCATTGTTATAGAGATGGCGGTGCAGATATTTCCATTGTGATACAGATGGCGGTGTAGGTATTTTCATGTTGATACAGATGGTGGTGTACATAGTTCCCTGTTCATACAGATGGTGGTGTAGATATTTTCATTTTCCTACCGATGGCGGTGTAGACATTTCCATGTTTATACAGATAGCGGTGTAGATGTATCCATGTTCATACAGATGGCAGTGTAGATAATTCCATGTTCATACAGATGGAGTTGAAGATATTTCCATGTTTATAGATATGGCGGTGTAGATATTTCCATGTTTACACAGAAGGCGGTGTAGATATTTCCATGTTTACACAGATAGCGGTGTAGATATTTCCATGTTTATACAGATAGCGGTGTAGGTATTTCAATGTATATAGAGTTGGCGGTGTAGATATTTTCATGTTCCTACAGTTGGTGGTGTAGATATTTCCATGTGTACACAGATAGCGGTGTAGGTATTTCCAAGTTTATGCAGATAGCGGTGTAGATATTTCCACTTTTAGGCAGATAGCAGTGAGGATATTTCAATGTTTAAACAGATAGCGTTGTAGATATTTCCATGTTCCTACAGAGGGCGGTGTAGATATTTACATGTTTATAGAGTTGGCGGTTTAGACATTTCCACGTTCATACAGATGGCGGAGTAGATATTTCCATGTTTATACAGATAGCGGTGTAGATATTTCCGTCTTTATACACATAATGGTGTAGATCTTTCCATGTTTTTAGAGATAGCGGTGTAGATATTTCCATGTTTACACAGATAGCGGTGTAGATATTTCCATGTTTATACAGATGACTCTGTAGATATTTCCATGTTTACAGAGATAGCGGTGTAGATATTTCCATGTTTACAGAGATATCGGTGTAGATATTACCATGTTTACACAGATAGCGGTGTAGATATTTGCATGTATATAGAGATAGCGGTGTAGATATTTCCATGTTTATGCAGATAGCATTGTAGATATTTCCAAGTTTATACAGATAGCGGTGTAGATAATTCCATGTGTACACAGATAACGGTGTAGATATTTCCATGTTTATACAGATGGCGGTGTAGATATTTCCATGTTTATAGATATAGCGGTGTAGGTATTTCCATGTTTAAACAGAAAGCAGTGTAGATATTTCCATGTTTACACAGATAGCGGTGTAGATATTTCCATGTTTATAGAGATAGCGGTGTAGATGTTTCCATGTTTATAGAGATATCAGTGTAGATATTTCCAGGTTTATACAGAGCGTAGTGTAGATATTTCCATGTTTATATGGATGGCTGTGTGGATATTTTCATGTTTATAGAGATAGCGGTGTAGATATCTCCATGTTTACACAGATAGCGGTGTAGATATTTCCATGTTTACACAGATAGCGGTGTAGATATTTCCATGTTCATACAGATAGCGGTGTAGATAATTCCATGTGTATAGAGATAACGGTGTAGATATTTACATATTCCTACAGATGGCTGTGTAGATATTTCCATGTTTGTACAGATAGCGGTGTAGATATTTCCATGTTTACACAGATAGTGGCGTAGATATTTCCATGTTTACACAGATAGTGGTGAAGATATTTCCATGTTTATACAGATAGCGGTGTAGATATTTCCATGTTTATAGAGATAGCGGTGTAGATATTTCCATGTTTATACAGATAGCGGTGTAGATATTTCCATGTTTATACAGATAGCGTTGTTGATATTTCCATGTTTATAGAGACAGCAGTGTAGATATTTCCATGTTTATACAGATGGCGATGTAGATATTTCCATGTTCATACAGATGGCGGTGAAGATATTTCCATGTTTATAGAGATAGCGGTGTAGATACTTCCATGTTTACACAGATAGCGGTGTAGATATTTCCATGTTTACACAGATAGCGGTGTAGATATTTCCATGTTTATACAGATATCGGTGTAGATATTTCAATGTTTATAGAGTTGGCGGTGTAGATATTTTCATGTTCAAACAGATGGCGGTGTAGATATTTCCATGTTTATATCGATGGCAGTGTAGATATTTCCATGTTCATGCAGATGACGGTGAAGATATTTCCATGTTTATACACATAACGGTGAAGATATTTCCAAGTTTTAAGAGATGGCGGTGTCGATATTTCCATGTTTACACAGATAGCGGTGTAGATATTTCCATGTTTACACAGATAGCGGGGTAGATATTTCCATGTTTATACAGATAGCGGTGTAGATATTTCCATGTGTATACAGATAACTGTGTAGGTATTTACATGTTCCTACAGATGGCTGCGTAGATATTTCCATGTTCGTACAGATAGCGGTGTAGATATTTACGTCTTTATACACATAATGGTGTAGATCTTTCCATGTTTTCAGAGATAGCGGTGTAGATCTTTCCATGTTTACACAGATAGCGGTGTAGATATTCACATGTTTATACAGATAGCAGTGTAGATATTTCCATGTTTATAGAGATAGTGGTGTAGATATTTACATGTTCCTACAGATGGCTGTGTAGATATTTCCATGTTTATACAGATAGCGGTGTAGATATGTCAATGTTTGTGGAGATAGTGGTGTAGATATTTCCATGTTCCTACAGTTGGTGGTTTAGATATTTCCATGTATACACAGATAGCGGTGTAGGTATTTCCAAGTTTATGCGGATAGCGGTGTAGATATTTCCACTTTTAGGCAGATAGCGGTGTAGATATTTCAATGTTTAAACAGATAGCGTTGTAGATATTTCCATGTTCCTACAGAGGGCGGTGTAGATATTTACATGTTTATAGAGATGGCGGTTTAGACATTTCCACGTTCATACAGATGGCGGAGTAGATATTTCCATGTTTATACAGATAGCGGTGTAGATATTTCCATCTTTATACACATAATGGTGTAGATCTTTCCATGTTTTTAGAGATAGCAGTGTAGATATTTCCATATTTACACAGATAGCGGTGTAGATATTTCCAAGTTTACACAGATAGCGGTGTAGATATGTCCATGTTTATACAGATAGCGTTGTAGATATTTCCATGTGTATACAGATAACTGTGTAGATATTTACATGTTCCTACAGATGGCTGTGTAGATATTTCCAAGTTTATACAGATAGCGGTGTAGATATTTCCATGTTTATAGAGATAGCGGTGTAGATATTTCCATGTTCCCACAGTTGTTTTTTTAGATATTTCCATGTTTACAAGATAGTGGTGTAGATATTTCCAAGTTTATGCAGATAGCGGTGAACATATTTCCACTTTTATGCAGATAGCGGTGTAGATATTTCCATGTTTATACAGAAAGCGGTGTAGATATTTCTATGTTCCAACACATAGCGCTGTAGATAATTCCATGTTTATAGAGTTGGCGGTTTAGACATTTCCATGTTCATACAGATGGCGGTGTAGATATTTCCATGTTTTTACAGATAGCTGTGTAGATATTTCCATCTTTATACACATAACGGTGTAGATATTTCCATGTTTATACAGATGGCGGTGTAGATATTTCCATACCCATACAGATGGCGATGTAGATATTTCCATGTTTATAGAAATAGCGGTGTAGGTATTTCCACGTTTACACAGACAGCGGTGTAGATATTTCCATGTTTACACAGATAGCGGTGTAGATATTTCCATGTTTATAGAGATAGCGGTGTAGTTATTTGCATGTTTATAGAGATATCAGTGTAGATATTTCCAGGTTTATACAGAGCGTAGTGTAGTTATTTCCATGTTTATATAGATGGCTGTGTGGATATTTCCATGTTTATAGAGATAGCGGTGTAGATATCTCCATGTTTACACAGATAGCGGTGTAGATATTTCCATGTTTACACAGATAGCGGTGTAGATATTTCCATGTTCATACAGATAGCGGTGTAGATAATTCCATGTGTATAGAGATAACGGTGTAGATATTTACATATTCCTACAGATGGCTGTGTAGATATTTCCATGTTTGTACAGATAGCGGTGTAGATATTTCCATGTTTACACAGATAGTGGCGTAGATATTTCCATGTTTACACAGATAGTGGTGAAGATATTTCCATGTTTATACAGATAGCGGTGTAGATATTTCCATGTTTATAGAGATAGCGGTGTAGATATTTCCATGTTTATACAGATAGCGGTGTAGATATTTCCATGTTTATACAGATAGCGTTGTTGATATTTCCATGTTTATAGAGACAGCAGTGTAGATATTTCCATGTTTATACAGATGGCGATGTAGATATTTCCATGTTCATACAGATGGCGGTGAAGATATTTCCATGTTTATAGAGATAGCGGTGTAGATACTTCCATGTTTACACAGATAGCGGTGTAGATATTTCCATGTTTACACAGATAGCGGTGTAGATATTTCCATGTTTATACAGATATCGGTGTAGATATTTCAATGTTTATAGAGTTGGCGGTGTAGATATTTTCATGTTCAAACAGATGGCGGTGTAGATATTTCCATGTTTATATCGATGGCAGTGTAGATATTTCCATGTTCATGCAGATGACGGTGAAGATATTTCCATGTTTATACACATAACGGTGAAGATATTTCCAAGTTTTAAGAGATGGCGGTGTCGATATTTCCATGTTTACACAGATAGCGGTGTAGATATTTCCATGTTTACACAGATAGCGGGGTAGATATTTCCATGTTTATACAGATAGCGGTGTAGATATTTCCATGTGTATACAGATAACTGTGTAGGTATTTACATGTTCCTACAGATGGCTGCGTAGATATTTCCATGTTCGTACAGATAGCGGTGTAGATATTTACGTCTTTATACACATAATGGTGTAGATCTTTCCATGTTTTCAGAGATAGCGGTGTAGATCTTTCCATGTTTACACAGATAGCGGTGTAGATATTCACATGTTTATACAGATAGCAGTGTAGATATTTCCATGTTTATAGAGATAGTGGTGTAGATATTTACATGTTCCTACAGATGGCTGTGTAGATATTTCCATGTTTATACAGATAGCGGTGTAGATATGTCAATGTTTGTGGAGATAGTGGTGTAGATATTTCCATGTTCCTACAGTTGGTGGTTTAGATATTTCCATGTATACACAGATAGCGGTGTAGGTATTTCCAAGTTTATGCGGATAGCGGTGTAGATATTTCCACTTTTAGGCAGATAGCGGTGTAGATATTTCAATGTTTAAACAGATAGCGTTGTAGATATTTCCATGTTCCTACAGAGGGCGGTGTAGATATTTACATGTTTATAGAGATGGCGGTTTAGACATTTCCACGTTCATACAGATGGCGGAGTAGATATTTCCATGTTTATACAGATAGCGGTGTAGATATTTCCATCTTTATACACATAATGGTGTAGATCTTTCCATGTTTTTAGAGATAGCAGTGTAGATATTTCCATATTTACACAGATAGCGGTGTAGATATTTCCAAGTTTACACAGATAGCGGTGTAGATATGTCCATGTTTATACAGATAGCGTTGTAGATATTTCCATGTGTATACAGATAACTGTGTAGATATTTACATGTTCCTACAGATGGCTGTGTAGATATTTCCAAGTTTATACAGATAGCGGTGTAGATATTTCCATGTTTATAGAGATAGCGGTGTAGATATTTCCATGTTCCCACAGTTGTTTTTTTAGATATTTCCATGTTTACAAGATAGTGGTGTAGATATTTCCAAGTTTATGCAGATAGCGGTGAACATATTTCCACTTTTATGCAGATAGCGGTGTAGATATTTCCATGTTTATACAGAAAGCGGTGTAGATATTTCTATGTTCCAACACATAGCGCTGTAGATAATTCCATGTTTATAGAGTTGGCGGTTTAGACATTTCCATGTTCATACAGATGGCGGTGTAGATATTTCCATGTTTTTACAGATAGCTGTGTAGATATTTCCATCTTTATACACATAACGGTGTAGATATTTCCATGTTTATACAGATGGCGGTGTAGATATTTCCATACCCATACAGATGGCGATGTAGATATTTCCATGTTTATAGAAATAGCGGTGTAGGTATTTCCACGTTTACACAGACAGCGGTGTAGATATTTCCATGTTTACACAGATAGCGGTGTAGATATTTCCATGTTTATAGAGATAGCGGTGTAGTTATTTGCATGTTTATAGAGATATCAGTGTAGATATTTCCAGGTTTATACAGAGCGTAGTGTAGTTATTTCCATGTTTATATAGATGGCTGTGTGGATATTTCCATGTTTATAGAGATAGCGGGGTAGATATTTCCATGTTTACACAGATAGCGGTGTAGATATTTCCATGTTTATACAGATAGCGGTGTAGATATTTCCATGTGTATACAGATAACTGTGTAGATATTTACATGTTCCTACATATGGCTGCGTAGATATTTCCATGTTTATACAGATAGCGGTGTAGATATTTACATCTTTATACACATAATGGTGTAGATCTTTCCATGTTTTCAGAGATAGCGGTGTAGATCTTTCCATGTTTACACAGATAGCGGTGTAGATATTTCTAAGTTTATACAGATAGCAGTGTAGATATTTCCATGTTTATAGAGATAGTGGTGTAGATATTCACATGTTCCTACAGATGGCTGTGTAGATATGTCCATGTTTATGCAGATAGCGGTGTAGATATTTCCATGTTCATACAGATAGTGGTGTAGATATTTCCATGTTCATACAGATAGAGGGGCTGATATTTCCATGTTCATACAGAAAGCGGTGCTGATATTTCCATGTTTATACAGGTAGCGGTGTAGATATTTCCATGTTTATACAGATAGCGGTGTAGATATTTCCATGTTTATACAGATAGCGGTGTAGATATCTCCATCTTAATACAGATGGCAGTGTAGATATTTATATGTTCATACAGATGGCCGTGCAGATATTTCCATGTTCATACAGATGGCGGTGTAGATATTTCCATGTTCATACAGATAGCGGTGTAGTTATTTCCATGTGCAAAGAGATAGCTGTGTAGATATTTACATGTATATGCAGATAGCTGTGTAGATATTTCCATTTTCATGCAGATAGCTGTTTAGATATTTCCATGTTCAAACAGATAGCGGTGTAGATATTTCCATGTTCATACAGATAGCGGTGTAGATATTTCCATGTTTATACAGATAGCGGTGAAGATGTATGCATGTTTACACAGATAGCGGTGTAGATATTTCCATGTTCATACAGATAGCGGTGTAGATATTTCCATGTTCATCCAGATGGCTGTGTAGATATATCCATGTTCATACAGTTAGCGGTGTAGATATTTCCATGTTCATACAGATAGCGGTGTAGATATTTCCATGTTCATACAGATAGCGGTGTAGCTATTTCCATGTTCATACAGTTAGCGGTGCAGATATTTCCATGTTCGTACAGATAGCGGTGTAGATATTTCCATGGTCGTACAGATAGCGGTGTAGATATTTCCATGATCATACAGATAGCGGTGCTGATATTTCCATGTTTATACAGGTAGCGGTGTCGATATTTCCATGTTTACACAGATAGAGGTGTAGACATTTCCATGTTCATACAGATAGCGGTGTAGATAATTCCATGTGTATACAGATAACGGTGTAGATATTTACATATTCCTACAGATGGCTGTGTAGATATTTCCATGTTTGTACAGATAGCGGTGTAGATATTTCCATGTTTACACAGATAGCGGTGTAGATATTTCCATGTTTACACAGATAGCGGTGTAGATATTTCCATGTTTATACAGATAGCGGTGTAGATATTTCCATGTCTATACAGATAGCAGTGTGGATATTTCCATGTTCATACAGATAGCGGTGTAGATATTTCCATGTTAATACAGATAGTGGTGTAGATATTTCCATATTCATACAGATAGAGGGGCTGATATTTCCATGTTCATACAGAAAGCGGTGCTGATATTTCCATGTTTATACAGGTAGCGGTGTAGATATTTCCATGTTTATACAGATAGCGGTGTAGATATTTCCATGTTTATACAGATAGCGGTGTAGATATCTCCATCTTAATACAGATGGCCGTGTAGATATTTATATGTTCATACAGATGGCCGTGCAGATATTTCCATGTTCATACAGATGGCGGTGTAGATATTGCCATGTTCATAAAGATAGCGGTGTAGTTATTTCCATGTGCAAAGAGATAGCTGTGTAGATATTTACATGTATATGCAGATAGCTGTGTAGATATTTCCATTTTCATGCAGATAGCGGTTTAGATATTTCCATGTTCAAACAGATAGCGGTGTAGATATTTCCATGTTCATACAGATAGCGGTGTAGATATTTCCATGTTTATACAGATAGCGGTGAAGATGTATGCATGTTTACACAGATTGCGGTGTAGATATTTCCATGTTCATACAGATCGCGGTGTAGATATTTCCATGTTCATCCAGTTGGCTGTGTAGATTTATGCATGTTCATACAGATAGCGGTGTAGATATTTCCATGTTCATACAGATAGTGGTGTAGATATTTCCATGTTCATACAGATAACGGTGTAGCTATTTCCATATTCATACAGATAGCGGTGTAGATATTTCCATGTTCGTACAGATAGCGGTGTAGATATTTCCATGATCATACAGATAGCGGTGCTGATATTTCCATGTTTATACAGGTAGCGCTGTGGATATTTCCATGTTTATACAGATAGCGGTGTGGATATTTCCATGTTTGTACAGATAGCGGTGTAGATATCTCCATCTTAATACAGATGGCGGTGTAGATATTTATATGTTCATACAGATGGCGTTGCAGATATTTCCATGTTCATACAGATGGTGGTGTAGCTATTTCCATGTTCATACAGATGGCGGTGTAGATATTTCCATGTGTAAAGAGATAGCTGTGAAAATATTTCCATGTATATGAAGATAGCTGTGTAGATATTTCCATTTTCATGCTGATAGCGGTTTAGATATTTCCATGTTCAAACAGATAGCGGTGTAGATATTTCCATGTTCATACAGATAGCGGTGTAGATATTTCCATGTTCACCCATATGGCTGTGTAGATATATCCATGTTCACACAGATGGCAGTGAAGATATGTCCATGTTCATACAGATAGCAGTGTAGATATTTCCATCTTTATACACATAATGGTGTAGATCTTTCCATGTTTTTAGAGATAGCGGTGTAGATATTTCCATGTTTACACAGATAGCGGTGTAGATATTTCCAAGTTTACACAGATAGCGGTGTAGATATTTCCATGTTTATACAGATAGCGGTGTAGATATTTCCATGTGTATACAGATAACTGTGTAGATATTTACATGTTCCTACAGATGGCTGTGTAGATATTTCAAAGTTTATACTGATAGCGGTGTAGATATTTCCATGTTTATAGAGATAGAGGTGTAGATATTTCCATGTTCCCACAGTTGTTTTTTTAGATATTTCCATGTTTACAAGATAGTGGTGTAGATATTTCCAAGTTTATGCAGATAGCGGTGAAGATATTTCCACTTTTATGCAGATAGCGGTGTAGATATTTCCATGTTTATACAGAAAGCGGTGTAGATATTTCTATGTTCCAACACATAGCGCTGTAGATATTTCCATGTTTATAGAGTTGGCGGTTTAGACATTTCCATGTTCATACAGATGGCGGTGTAGATATTTCCATGTTTTTACAGATAGCGGTGTAGATATTTCCATGTTGATACAGATAGCGGTGCTTATATTTCCATGTTTATTCAGGTAGCGGTGTAGATATTTCCATGTTTATACAGATAGCGATGTAGATATTTCCATTTTTATGCAGATAGCGGTGTAGATATTTCCAAGTTTATACAGATAGCGGTGTAGATATTTATATCTTAATACAGATGGCGGTGCAGATATTTCCATGTTCATACAGATGGCAGTGTACATATTTCCATGTTTATAGAGATAGTGGTGTAGTTATTTCCATGTGTAAAGAGATAGCTTTGTAGGTATATCCATGTATATGCAGATAGCTGTGTAGATATTTCCATTTTCATGCAGATAGCGGTGTAGATATTTCCATGTTCAAACAGATAGCGGAGGAGATATTTCCATGTTTATACAGATAGCAGTGAAGATGTAAGCATGTTTACACTGATAGCGGTGTAGATATTTCCATGTTCATACAGATAGCGGTGTAGATATTTGCATGTTCATCTAGATGGCTGTGTAGATATATCCATGTTCATAGAGATGGCGGTGAAGATATTTCCATTTTCATACAGATAGCGGTGTAGATATTTCCATGTTCATACAGATGGCTGTGTAGATATATCCATGTTCATACAGATGGCGGTGAAGATATTTCCATGTTCATACAGACATCGGTTTAGATATTTCCATGTTCGTACAGATAGCGGTGTAGATATTTCCATGTTCATACTGATAGCGGTGCTGATATTTCCATGTGTATACAGGTAGCGGTGTGGATATTTCCATGTTTATACAGATAGCGGTGTGGATATTTCCATGTTTATACAGATAGCGGCGTAGATATTTCCAGGTTTATACAGATAGCAGTGTAGATATCTCCATCTTAATACAGATGGAGGTGTAGATATTTATATGTTCATACAGATGGCGGTGCAGATATTTCCATGTTCATACAGATGGCGGTGTAGCTATTTCCATGTTCATACAGATAGCGGTGTAGATTTTTCCATGTTCATGCAGATAGCGGTGTAGATATTTCCATGTTCACCCATATGGCTGTGTAGATATATCCATGTTCACATAGATGGCGGTGAAGATATGTCCATGTTCATACAAATAGCGGTGTAGATATTTCCATGTTCATACAGATAGTGGTGTAGATATTTCCATGTTCATACAGATAGCGGTGTAGGTATTTCCATGTTCATACAGATAGCGGTGTAGATATTTCCATGTTCATCCAGATGGCTGTGTAGGTATATCCATGTTCATACAGATGGCGGTGAAGATATTTCCATGCTCATACAGATAGCGGTGTAGATATTTCCATGTTCATACAGATAGTGGTGTAGATATTTCCATGTTCATACAGATAGAGGGGCTATTTCCATGTTCATACAGATAGCGGTGCTGATATTTCCATGTTTATACAGGTAGCGGTGTAGATATTTCCATGTTTATTGAGATAGCGGTGTAGATATTTCCATGTTTATACAGATAGCGGTGTAGATTTCTCCATCTTAATACAGATGGCGGTGTAGATATTTATATGTTCATACAGATGGCGGTGTAGATATTTCCATGTTCATACAGATGGCGGTGTAGGTATTTCCATGTTCATAAAGATAACGGTGTAGTTATTTCCATGTGTAAAGAGATAGCTGTGTAGATATTTCCATGTATATGCAGATAGCTGTGAAGATATTTCCATTTTCATGCAGATTGCGGTTTAGATATTTCCATGTTCAAACAGATATCGGTGTAGATATTTCCATGTTCATACAGATAGCGGTGAAGATATTTCCAAGTTTATGTAGATAGCGTTGAAGATGTATGCATGTTTACACTGATAGCGGTGTAGATATTTCCATGTTCATACAGTTAGCGGTGTAGATATTTCCATGTTCATCCAGATGGCTGTGTAGATATTTCCATGTTCATACAGATAGCAGTGTAGATATTTCCATGTTTATACAGATAGCGGTGTAGATATTTCCATGTTCATCCAGATGGCTGTGTAGATATAACCATGTTCATACAGATGGCGGTGAAGATATTTCCATGTTCATACAGATAGCAGTGTAGATATTTCCATTTTCATACAGATAGCGGTTTAGATATTTCCATGTTCATTCAGATAGCGGTGTAGATATTTCCATGTTTATACAGATAGCGGTGAAGATGTTCGCATGTTTACATTGATAGCGGTGTAGATATTTCCATGTCCATCCAGATGGCTGTGCAGATTTATCCATGTTCATACAGATAGCGGTGTAGATATTTCCATGTTCATACAGATAGTGGTGTAGATATTTCCATGTTCATACAGATAGCGGTGTAGCTATTTCCATGTTCATACAGATAGCGGTGTAGATATTTCCATGTTCATCCAGATGGCTGTGTAGATATATCCATGTTCATACAGATGGCGGTGAAGATATTTCCATGCTCATACAGATAGCGGTGTAGATATTTCCAGGTTTATACAGATAGTGGTGTAGATATCTCCATCTTAATACGGATGGCGGTGTAGATATTTATATGTTCATACACATGGCGGTGCAGATATTTCCATGTTCATACAGATGGAGGTGTAGCTATTTCCATGTTCATACAGATAGCGGTGTAGCTATTTCCATGTTCATGCAGATAGCGGTGTAGATATTTCCATGTTCATCCATATGGCTGTGTAGATATATCCATGTTCATACAGATGGCGGTGTAGATATTTCCATGTTCATACAGATAGCTGTGTAGATATTTCCATGTTCATACAGATAGCGGTGTAGCTATTTCCATGTTCATACAGATAGCGGTGTAGATAGTTCCATGTTCATCCAGATGGCTGTGTAGATATATCCATGTTCATACAGATGGCGGTGAAGATATTTCCATGCTCATACAGATAGCGGTGTAGATATTTCCATGTTCATACAGATAGTGGTGTAGATATTTCCATGTTCATACAGATAGGGGGGCTGATATTTCCATGTTCCTACAGATAGCGGTGCTGATATTTCCATGTTTATACAGGTAGCGGTGTAGATATTTCCATGTCTATACAGATAGCAGTGTGGATATTTCCATGTTTATAGAGTTGGGGTTGTAGATATTTCCATGTTTATATAGTTGGCAGCGGAGATATTTCCATGTTCATACAGATGGCGGTGAAGATATTTCCATGTTTATACACATAACGGTGTAGATATTTCCAAGGTTTAAGAGATAGCGGTGTAGATATTTCCATGCGTATGCAGATAGCGGTGTAGATATTTACATGTGTATACAGATAATGGTGTAGATATTTACATGTTCCTACAGATGGCTGAGTAGGTATTTCCATGTTTATACAGATAGCGGTGTAGATATTCCCATGATTATGGAGATAGCGGTGCAGGTATTTCCATGTTCCTACAGTTGGTGGGGTAGATATTTCCATGTTTACACAGATAGCGGTGTAGATATTTCCAAGTTTATGCTGATAGCGGTGTAGATATTTCCACTTTTATGCAGATAGCGGTGTAGATATTTCCATGTTTAAACAGAAAGTGGTGTAGATATTTCCATGTTCCTACACAAGGCGCTGTAGATATTTCCATGTTTATAGAGTTGGCGTTTTGGGCATTTCCATGTTCATACAGATGGCGGTGTAGATATTTCCATGTTTATACAGATGGCGGTGTAGATATTTCCATGTATATACAGATAGCGTTGTAGATATTTCCATGTTTATAGAGACAGCAGTGTAGATAGTTCCATGTTTATACAGATGGCGATGTAGACATTTCCATGTTCATACAGATGGCGGTGAATATATTTCCATGTTTATGGAGATAGCCGTGTAGATACTTCCATATTTACACAGATAGCGGTGTAGATATTTCCATGTTTATACAGATAGCGGTGTAGATATTTCAATGTTTATAGAGTTGGCGGTGCAGATATTTTCATGTTCAAACTGATGGCGGTGTAGATATTTCCATCTTCATAAAGATAGCGGTGTAGATATTTCCATGCTTATACAGATAGCAGTGTAGATATTTCCATGTTCATACAGATAGCGGTGTAGATATCTCCATCTTAATACAGATGGCTGTGTAGATATTTATATGTTCATACAGATGGCCGTGCAGATATTTCCATGTTCATACAGATGGCGGTGTAGATATTTCCATGTTCATACAGATAGCGGTGTAGTTATTTCCATTTGTAAAGAGATAGCTGTGTAGATATTTCCATGTATATGCAGATAGCTGTGTAGATATTTCCATTTTCATGCAGATAGCGGTTTAGATATTTCCATGTTCAAACAGATAGCGGTGTAGATATTTCCATGTTCATACAGATAGCGGTGTAGATATTTCCATGTTTATACAGATAGCGGTGAAGATGTATGCAAGTTTACACATATAGCGGTGTAGATATTTCCATGTTCATACAGATAGCGGTGTAGATATTTAAATGTTCATCCAGATGGCTGTGTAGTTATATCCATGTTCATACAGATAGCGGTGTAGATATTTCCATGTTCATACAGATAGTGGTGTAGCTATTTCCATGTTCATACAGATAGCGGTGTAGCTATTTCCATGTTCATACAGATAGCGGTGTAGTTATTTCCATTTGTAAAGAGATAGCTGAGTAGATATTTCCATGTATATGCAGATTGCTGTGTAGATATTTCCATTTTCATGCAGATAGCGGTTTAGATATTTCCATGTTCAAACAGATATTGGTGTAGATATTTCCATGTTCATACAGATAGCGGTGTAGATATATCCATGTTTATACAGATAGCGGTGAAGATGTATGCATGTTTACACAGATAGCGGTGTAGATATTTCCATGTTCATACAGAAGGCGGTGTAGATATTTCCATGTTCATACAGATAGCGGTGTAGATATTTCCATGTTCATACAGATAGTGCTGTAGATATTTCCGTGTTCATACAGATAGCAGTGCAGCTATTTCCATGTTCATACAGATAGCGGTGTAGATATTTCCATGATCATACAGATAGCGGTGTAGATATTTCCATATTGATACAGATAGCGGTGCTTATATTTCCATGTTTATTCAGGTAGCGGTGTAGATATTTCCATGTTTATACAGATAGCGATGTAGATATTTCCATTTTTATGCAGATAGCGGTGTAGATATTTCCAAGTTTATACAGATAGCGGTGTAGATATTTATATCTTAATACAGATGGCGGTGCAGATATTTCCATGTTCATACAGATGGCAGTGTAGATATTTCCATGTTTATAGAGATAGTGGTGTAGTTATTTCCATGTGTAAAGAGATAGCTTTGTAGGTATATCCATGTATATGCAGATAGCTGTGTAGATATTTCCATTTTCATGCAGATAGCGGTGTAGATATTTCCATGTTCAAACAGATAGCGGAGGAGATATTTCCATGTTTATACAGATAGCATTGAAGATGTAAGCATGTTTACACTGATAGCGGTGTAGATATTTCCATGTTCATACAGATAGTGGTGTAGATATTTCCATGTTCATACAGATAGGGGGGCTGATATTTCCATGTTCATACAGATAGCGGTGCTGATATTTCCATGTTTATACAGGTAGCGGTGTAGATATTTCCATGTCTATACAGATAGCAGTGTGGATATTTCCATGTTTATAGAGTTGGGGTTGTAGATATTTCCATGTTTATATAGTTGGCAGCGGAGATATTTCCATGTTCATACAGATGGCGGTGAAGATATTTCCATGTTTATACACATAACGGTGTAGATATTTCCAAGGTTTAAGAGATAGCGGTGTAGATATTTCCATGCGTATGCAGATAGCGGTGTAGATATTTACATGTGTATACAGATAATGGTGTAGATATTTACATGTTCCTACAGATGGCTGTGTAGGTATTTCCATGTTTATACAGATAGCGGTGTAGATATTCCCATGATTATGGAGATAGCAGTGCAGGTATTTCCATGTTCCTACAGTTGGTGGGGTAGATATTTCCATGTTTACACAGATAGCGGTGTAGATATTTCCAAGTTTATGCTGATAGCGGTGTAGATATTTCCACTTTTATGCAGATAGCGGTGTAGATATTTCCATGTTTAAACAGAAAGTGGTGTAGATATTTCCATGTTCCTACACAAGGCGCTGTAGATATTTCCATGTTTATAGAGTTGGCGGTTTGGGCATTTCCATGTTCATACAGATGGCGGTGTAGATATTTCCATGTTTATACAGATGGCGGTGTAGATATTTCCATGTATATACAGATAGCGTTGTAGATATTTCCATGTTTATAGAGACAGCAGTGTAGATAGTTCCATGTTTATACAGATGGCGATGTAGACATTTCCATGTTCATACAGATGGCGGTGAATATATTTCCATGTTTATGGAGATAGCCGTGTAGATACTTCCATATTTACACAGATAGCGGTGTAGATATTTCCATGTTTATACAGATAGCGGTGTAGATATTTCAATGTTTATAGAGTTGGCGGTGCAGATATTTTCATGTTCAAACTGATGGCGGTGTAGATATTTCCATCTTCATAAAGATAGCGGTGTAGATATTTCCATGCTTATACAGATAGCAGTGTAGATATTTCCATGTTCATACAGATAGCGGTGTAGATATCTCCATCTTAATACAGATGGCTGTGTAGATATTTATATGTTCATACAGATGGCCGTGCAGATATTTCCATGTTCATACAGATGGCGGTGTAGATATTTCCATGTTCATACAGATAGCGGTGTAGTTATTTCCATTTGTAAAGAGATAGCTGTGTAGATATTTCCATGTATATGCAGATAGCTGTGTAGATATTTCCATTTTCATGCAGATAGCGGTTTAGATATTTCCATGTTCAAACAGATAGCGGTGTAGATATTTCCATGTTCATACAGATAGCGGTGTAGATATTTCCATGTTTATACAGATAGCGGTGAAGATGTATGCAAGTTTACACATATAGCGGTGTAGATATTTCCATGTTCATACAGATAGCGGTGTAGATATTTAAATGTTCATCCAGATGGCTGTGTAGTTATATCCATGTTCATACAGATAGCGGTGTAGATATTTCCATGTTCATACAGATAGTGGTGTAGCTATTTCCATGTTCATACAGATAGCGGTGTAGCTATTTCCATGTTCATACAGATAGCGGTGTAGTTATTTCCATTTGTAAAGAGATAGCTGAGTAGATATTTCCATGTATATGCAGATTGCTGTGTAGATATTTCCATTTTCATGCAGATAGCGGTTTAGATATTTCCATGTTCAAACAGATATTGGTGTAGATATTTCCATGTTCATACAGATAGCGGTGTAGATATATCCATGTTTATACAGATAGCGGTGAAGATGTATGCATGTTTACACAGATAGCGGTGTAGATATTTCCATGTTCATACAGAAGGCGGTGTAGATATTTCCATGTTCATACAGATAGCGGTGTAGATATTTCCATGTTCATACAGATAGTGCTGTAGATATTTCCGTGTTCATACAGATAGCAGTGCAGCTATTTCCATGTTCATACAGATAGCGGTGTAGATATTTCCATGATCATACAGATAGCGGTGTAGATATTTCCATATTGATACAGATAGCGGTGCTTATATTTCCATGTTTATTCAGGTAGCGGTGTAGATATTTCCATGTTTATACAGATAGCGATGTAGATATTTCCATTTTTATGCAGATAGCGGTGTAGATATTTCCAAGTTTATACAGATAGCGGTGTAGATATTTATATCTTAATACAGATGGCGGTGCAGATATTTCCATGTTCATACAGATGGCAGTGTAGATATTTCCATGTTTATAGAGATAGTGGTGTAGTTATTTCCATGTGTAAAGAGATAGCTTTGTAGGTATATCCATGTATATGCAGATAGCTGTGTAGATATTTCCATTTTCATGCAGATAGCGGTGTAGATATTTCCATGTTCAAACAGATAGCGGAGGAGATATTTCCATGTTTATACAGATAGCAGTGAAGATGTAAGCATGTTTACACTGATAGCGGTGTAGATATTTCCATGTTCATACAGATAGCGGTGTAGATATTTGCATGTTCATCTAGATGGCTGTGTAGATATATCCATGTTCATAGAGATGGCGGTGAAGATATTTCCATTTTCATACAGATAGCGGTGTAGATATTTCCATGTTCATACAGATGGCTGTGTAGATATATCCATGTTCATACAGATGGCGGTGAAGATATTTCCATGTTCATACAGACATCGGTTTAGATATTTCCATGTTCGTACAGATAGCGGTGTAGATATTTCCATGTTCATACTGATAGCGGTGCTGATATTTCCATGTGTATACAGGTAGCGGTGTGGATATTTCCATGTTTATACAGATAGCGGTGTGGATATTTCCATGTTTATACAGATAGCGGCGTAGATATTTCCAGGTTTATACAGATAGCAGTGTAGATATCTCCATCTTAATACAGATGGAGGTGTAGATATTTATATGTTCATACAGATGGCGGTGCAGATATTTCCATGTTCATACAGATGGCGGTGTAGCTATTTCCATGTTCATACAGATAGCGGTGTAGATTTTTCCATGTTCATGCAGATAGCGGTGTAGATATTTCCATGTTCACCCATATGGCTGTGTAGATATATCCATGTTCACACAGATGGCGGTGAAGATATGTCCATGTTCATACAAATAGCGGTGTAGATATTTCCATGTTCATACAGATAGTGGTGTAGATATTTCCATGTTCATACAGATAGCGGTGTAGGTATTTCCATGTTCATACAGATAGCGGTGTAGATATTTCCATGTTCATCCAGATGGCTGTGTAGGTATATCCATGTTCATACAGATGGCGGTGAAGATATTTCCATGCTCATACAGATAGCGGTGTAGATATTTCCATGTTCATACAGATAGTGGTGTAGATATTTCCATGTTCATACAGATAGAGGGGCTATTTCCATGTTCATACAGATAGCGGTGCTGATATTTCCATGTTTATACAGGTAGCGGTGTAGATATTTCCATGTTTATTGAGATAGCGGTGTAGATATTTCCATGTTTATACAGATAGCGGTGTAGATTTCTCCATCTTAATACAGATGGCGGTGTAGATATTTATATGTTCATACAGATGGCGGTGTAGATATTTCCATGTTCATACAGATGGCGGTGTAGGTATTTCCATGTTCATAAAGATAACGGTGTAGTTATTTCCATGTTCAAACAGATATCGGTGTAGATATTTCCATGTTCATACAGATAGCGGTGAAGATATTTCCAAGTTTATGTAGATAGCGTTGAAGATGTATGCATGTTTACACTGATAGCGGTGTAGATATTTCCATGTTCATACAGTTAGCGGTGTAGATATTTCCATGTTCATCCAGATGGCTGTGTAGATATTTCCATGTTCATACAGATAGCGGTGTAGATATTTCCATGTTTATACAGATAGCGGTGTAGATATTTCCATGTTCATCCAGATGGCTGTGTAGATATAACCATGTTCATACAGATGGCGGTGAAGATATTTCCATGTTCATACAGATAGCAGTGTAGATATTTCCATTTTCATACAGATAGCGGTTTAGATATTTCCATGTTCATTCAGATAGCGGTGTAGATATTTCCATGTTTATACAGATAGCGGTGAAGATGTTCGCATGTTTACATTGATAGCGGTGTAGATATTTCCATGTTCATCCAGATGGCTGTGTAGATTTATCCATGTTCATACAGATAGCGGTGTAGATATTTCCATGTTCATACAGATAGTGGTGTAGATATTTCCATGTTCATACAGATAGCGGTGTAGCTATTTCCATGTTCATAGAGATAGCGGTGTAGATATTTCCATGTTCATCCAGATGGCTGTGTAGATATATCCATGTTCATACAGATGGCGGTGAAGATATTTCCATGCTCATACAGATAGCGGTGTAGATATTTCCAGGTTTATACAGATAGTGGTGTAGATATCTCCATCTTAATACGGATGGCGGTGTAGATATTTATATGTTCATACACATGGCGGTGCAGATATTTCCATGTTCATACAGATGGAGGTGTAGCTATTTCCATGTTCATACAGATAGCGGTGTAGCTATTTCCATGTTCATGCAGATAGCGGTGTAGATATTTCCATGTTCATCCATATGGCTGTGTAGATATATCCATGTTCATACAGATGGCGGTGTAGATATTTCCATGTTCATACAGATAGCTGTGTAGATATTTCCATGTTCATACAGATAGCGGTGTAGCTATTTCCATGTTCATACAGATAGCGGTGTAGATATTTCCATGTTCATCCAGATGGCTGTGTAGATATATCCATGTTCATACAGATGGCGGTGAAGATATTTCCATGCTCATACAGATAGCGGTGTAGATATTTCCATGTTCATACAGATAGTGGTGTAGATATTTCCATGTTCATACAGATAGGGTGGCTGATATTTCCATGTTCATACTGATAGCGGTGCTGATATTTCCATGTTTATACAGGTAGCGGTGTAGATATTTCCATGTCTATACAGATAGCAGTGTGGATATTTCCATGTTTATGCAGATAGCGGTGTAGATATTTCCATGGTTATAGAGATAGCGGTGTAGATATTTCCATGTTTATACAGATAGCGTTGTAGATATTTCCATGTTTATACAGATTGCGTTGTAGATATTTCCATGTTTATAGAGACAGCAGTGTAGATATTTCCATGTTTATACAGATCGCGATGTAGATATATCCATGTTCATACAGATGGCAGTGAAGATATTTCCATGTTTATAGAGATAGCCCTGTAGATACTTCCATGTTTACACAGATAGCGGTGTAGATATTTCCATGCTTACACAGATAGCGGTGTAGATATTTCCATGTTCATACAGATAGCGGTGTAGATATTTCCATGTTCATCCAGATGGCTGTGTAGATATATCCATGTTCATACAGATAGCGGTGTAGATATTTCCGTGCTCATACAGATAGTGCTGTAGATATTTCCATGTTCATACAGATAGCGGTGTAGCTATTTCCATGTTCATACAGATAGCGGTGTAGATATTTCCAAGTTCAAACAGATAGCGGTGTAGATATTTCCATGTTCATACAGATAGCGGTGCTTATGTTTCCATGTTTATACTGGTAGCGGTATAGATATTTCCATGTTCATACAGATAGCGGAGCAGATATTTCCATGTTTATATAGATAGCGGTGTAGATATTTCCATGTTCATCCAGATGGCTGTGTAGATATAACCATGTTCATACAGATGGCGGTGAAGATATTTCCATGTTCATACAGATAGCAGTGTAGATATTTCCATTTTCATACAGATAGCGGTTTAGATATTTCCATGTTCATACAGATAGCGGTGTAGATATTTCCATGTTTATACAGATAGCGGTGTAGATGTTCGCATGTTTACATTGATAGCGGTGTAGATATTTCCATGTTCATCCAGATGGCTGTGTAGATATATCCATGTTCATACAGATAGCGGTGTAGATATTTCCATGTTCATACAGATAGTGGTGTAGATATTTCCATGTTCATACAGATAGCGGTGTAGCTATTTCCATGTTCATACAGATAGTGGTGTAGATATTTCCATGTTCGTACAGATAGCGGTGTAGATATTTCCATGTTCATACAGATAGCGGTGCTATTTCCATGTTTATACAGGTAGCGGTGTGGATATTTCCATGTTTATACAGATAGCGGTGTGGATATTTCCATGTTTATACAGATAGCGGTGTAGATATTTCCAGGTTTATACAGATAGTGGTGTAGATATCTCCATCTTAATACGGATGGCGGTGTAGATATTTATATGTTCATACACATGGCGGTGCAGATATTTCCATGTTCATACAGATGGCGGTGTAGCTATTTCCATGTTCATACAGATAGCGGTGTAGCAATTTCCATGTTCATGCAGATAGCGGTGTAGATATTTCCATGTTCATCCATATGGCTGTGTAGATATATCCATGTTCATTCAGATGGCGGTGAAGATATTTCCATGTTCATACAGATAGCGGTGTAGATATTTCCATGTTCATACAGATGGTGGTGTAGATATTTCCATGTTCATACAGATAGCCGTGTAGCTATTTCCATGTTCATACAGATAGCGGTGTAGATATTTCCATGTTCATCCAGATGGCTGTGTAGATATATCCATGTTCATACAGATGGCGGTGAAGATATTTCCATGCTCATACAGATAGCGGTGTAGATATTTCCATGTTCATACAGATAGTGGTGTAGATATTTCCATGTTCATACAGATAGGGGGGCTGATATTTCCATGTTCATACAGATAGCGGTGCTGATATTTCCATGTTTATACAGGTAGCGGTGTAGATATTTCCATGTCTATACAGATAGCAGTGTGGATATTTCCATGTTTATACAGATAGCGGTGTAGATATTTCCATGGTTATAGAGATAGCGGTGTAGATATTTCCATGTTTATACAGATAGCGGTGTAGATATTTCCATGTTTATACAGATAGCGTTGTAGATATTTCCATGTTTATAGAGACAGCAGTGTAGATATTTCCATGTTTAAACAGATCGCGATGTAGATATTTCCATGTTCATACAGATGGCAGTGAAGATATTTCCATGTTTTTAGAGATAGCCCTGTAGATACTTCCATGTTTACACAGATAGCGGTGTAGATATTTCCATGCTTACACAGATAGCGGTGTAGATATTTCCATGTTTATACAGATAGCGGTGTAGGTATTTCAATGTTTATAGAGTTGGCGGTGTAGATATTTTCATGTTCAAACAGATGGCGGTGTAGATATTTCCATGTTTATATAGACGGCAGTGCAGATATTTCCATTTCTTACGGATGACTGTAAAGATATTTCCATGTTTATACACATAACGATGAAGATATTTCCAAGTTTTAAGAGATGGCGTTGTAGATATTACCATGTTTACACAGATAGCGGTGTAGATATTTCCATGTTTACACAGATGGCCGTGTAGATATTTCCATGTTCATACAGATAGCGGTGTAGATATTTCCAAGTTTATGTAGATAGCGGTGAAGATGTATGCATGTTTACACAGATAGCGGTGTAGATATTTCCATGTTCATACAGATAGCGGTGTAGATATTTCCATGTTCATCCAGATGGCTGTGTAGATATATCCATGTTCATACAGATAGCGGTGTAGATATTTCCATGTTCATACAGATAGTGTTGTAGATATTTCCATGTTCATACAGATAGCGGTGTAGCTATTTCCATGTTCATACAGATAGCGGTGTAGATATTTCCATGTTCTTACAGATAGCGATGTAGATATTTCCATGTTCATATAGATAGCGGTGCTATTTCCATGTTTATACAGATAGCGGTGTAGATATTTCCATGTTCATCCAGATGGCTGTGTAGATATATCCATGTTCATACAGATGGCGGTGAAGATATTTCCATGTTCATACAGATAGCGGTGTAGATATTTCCATTTTCATACAGATAGCGGTTTAGATATTTCCATGTTCATACAGAGAGCGGTGTAGATATTTCCATGTTTATACAGATAGCGGTGAAGATGTACGCATGTTTACACAGATAGCGGTGTAGATATTTCCATGTTCATCCAGATGGCTGTGTAGATATATCCATGTTCATACAGATAGCGGTGTAGATATTTGCATGTTCATACAGATAGTGGTGTAGACATTTCCATGTTCATACAGATAGCGGTGTAGCTATTTCCATGTTCATACAGATAGCGGTGCGTATATTTCCATGTTTATACAGGTAGCGGTGTAGATATTTCCATGTTCATACAGATGGCGGTGTAGATGTTTCCATGTTCATACAGATAGCGGTGTAGTTATTTCCATGTGTAAAGAGATAGCTGTGTAGATATTTCCAAGTTTATGCAGATAGCGGTGTAGATATTTCCACTTTTAGGCAGATAGCGGTGTAGATATTTCAATGTTTAAACAGATAGCGTTGTAGATATTTCCATGTTCCTACAGAGGGGGGTGTAGATATTTACATGTTTATAGAGATGGCGGTTTAGACATTTCCACGTTCATACAGATGGCGGTGTAGATATTTCCATGTTTATACAGATAGCCGTGTAGATATTTCCGTCTTTATACACATAATGGTGTAGGTCTTTCCATGTTTTTAGAGATAGCGGTGTAGATATTTCCATGTTTACACAGATAACGGTGTAAATATTTCCATGTTTATACAGATGTATACAGATGACTCTGTAGATATTTCCATGTTTACAGAGATAGCGGTGTAGATATTTCCATGTTTACACAGATAGCTGTGTAGATATTTGCATGTATATATAGATAGCGGTGTAGATATTTCCATGTTTATATAGTTGGCAGTGGTGATATTTCCATGTTCATGCAGAAGGCGGTAAAGATATGTCCATCTTTATACACATAACGGTGTAGATATTTCCAAGTTTTAAGTGATAGCGGTGTAGATATTTCCATGTTTACACAGATAGCATTGTAGATATTTCCATGTTTATACAGATAGCAGTGTAGATAATTCCATGTGTACACAGATAACGGTGTAGATATTTACATATTCCTACAAGTGGCTGTGTAGATATTTCCATGTTTATACAGATAGCAGTGTAGATATTTCCATGTTTACAGAGATAGCGGTGTAGATATTTCCATGTTCCTACAATTGGTGGTGTAGATATTTCCATGTTTACACAGATAGCGGTGTAGACATTTCCATGTTTACACAGATAGCGGTGTAGATATTTTCATGTTTACACAGATAGCGGTGTAGATGTTTCCATGTTTATACAGATAGTGGTGTAGATATTTCCATGTTTATAGAGTTGGGGTTGTAGATATTTCCATGTTTATATAGTTGGCAGCGGAGATATTTCCATGTTCATACAGATGGCGGTGAAGATATTTCCATGTTTATACACATAACGGTGTAGATATTTCCAAGGTTTAAGAGATAGCGGTGTAGATATTTCCATGCGTATGCAGATAGCGGTGTAGATATTTACATGTGTATACAGATAATGGTGTAGATATTTACATGTTCCTACAGATGGCTGTGTAGGTATTTCCATGTTTATACAGATAGCGGTGTAGATATTCCCATGATTATGGAGATAGCGGTGCAGGTATTTCCATGTTCCTACAGTTGGTGGGGTAGATATTTCCATGTTTACTCAGATAGCGGTGTAGATATTTCCAAGTTTATGCTGATAGCGGTGTAGATATTTCCACTTTTATGCAGATAGCGGTGTAGATATTTCCATGTTTAAACAGAAAGTGGTGTAGATATTTCCATGTTCCTACACAAGGCGCTGTAGATATTTCCATGTTTATAGAGTTGGCGGTTTGGGCATTTCCATGTTCATACAGATGGCGGTGTAGATATTTCCATGTTTATACAGATGGCGGTGTAGATATTTCCATGTATATACAGATAGCGTTGTAGATATTTCCATGTTTATAGAGACAGCAGTGTAGATAGTTCCATGTTTATACAGATGGCGATGTAGACATTTCCATGTTCATACAGATGGCGGTGAATATATTTCCATGTTTATGGAGATAGCCGTGTAGATACTTCCATATTTACACAGATAGCGGTGTAGATATTTCCATGTTTACACAGATAGTGGTGTAGATATTTCCATGTTTATACAGATAGCGGTGTAGATATTTCAATGTTTATAGAGTTGGCGGTGTAGATATTTTCATGTTCAAACTGATGGCGGTGTAGATATTTCCATCTTCATAAAGATAGCGGTGTAGATATTTCCATGCTTATACAGATAGCAGTGTAGATATTTCCATGTTCATACAGATAGCGGTGTAGATATCTCCATCTTAATACAGATGGCTGTGTAGATATTTATATGTTCATACAGATGGCCGTGCAGATATTTCCATGTTCATACAGATTGCGGTGTAGATATTTCCATGTTCATACAGAGAGCGGTGTAGTTATTTCCATTTGTAAAGAGATAGCTGTGTAGATATTTCCATGTATATGCAGATAGCTGTGTAGATATTTCCATTTTCATGCAGATAGCGGTTTAGATATTTCCATGTTCAAACAGATAGCGGTGTAGATATTTCCATGTTCATACAGATAGCGGTGTAGATATTTCCATGTTTATACAGATAGCGGTGAAGATGTATGCAAGTTTACACATATAGCGGTGTAGATATTTCCATGTTCATACAGATAGCGGTGTAGATATTTAAATGTTCATCCAGATGGCTGTGTAGTTATATCCATGTTCATACAGATAGCGGTGTAGATATTTCCATGTTCATACAGATAGTGGTGTAGCTATTTCCATGTTCATTCAGATAGCGGTGTAGCTATTTCCATGTTCATACAGATAGCGGTGTAGTTATTTCCATTTGTAAAGAGATAGCTGAGTAGATATTTCCATGTATATGCAGATTGCTGTGTAGATATTTCCATTTTCATGCAGATAGCGGTTTAGATATTTCCATGTTCAAACAGATATTGGTGTAGATATTTCCATGTTCATACAGATAGCGGTGTAGATATATCCATGTTTATACAGATAGCGGTGAAGATGTATGCATGTTTACACAGATAGCGGTGTAGATATTTCCATGTTCAAACAGATAGCGGTGTAGATATTTCCATGTTCATCCAGATGGCTGTGTAGTTATATCCATGTTCATACAGATAGCGGTGTAGATATTTCCATGTTCATACAGATAGTGCTGTAGATATTTCCGTGTTCATACAGATAGCAGTGCAGCTATTTCCATGTTCATACAGATAGCGGTGTAGATATTTCCATGATCATACAGATAGCGGTGTAGATATTTCCATGTTGATACAGATAGCGGTGCTTATATTTCCATGTTTATTCAGGTAGCGGTGTAGATATTTCCATGTTTATACAGATAGCGATGTAGATATTTCCATTTTTATGCAGATAGCGGTGTAGATATTTCCAAGTTTATACAGATAGCGGTGTAGATATTTATATCTTAATACAGATGGCGGTGCAGATATTTCCATGTTCATACAGATGGCAGTGTAGATATTTCCATGTTTATAGAGATAGTGGTGTAGTTATTTCCATGTGTAAAGAGATAGCTTTGTAGGTATATCCATGTATATGCAGATAGCTGTGTAGATATTTCCATTTTCATGCAGATAGCGGTGTAGATATTTCCATGTTCAAACAGATAGCGGAGTAGATATTTCCATGTTTATACAGATAGCAGTGAAGATGTAAGCATGTTTACACTGATAGCGGTGTAGATATTTCCATGTTCATACAGATAGCGGTGTAGATATTTGCATGTTCATCTAGATGGCTGTGTAGATATATCCATGTTCATAGAGATGGCGGTGAAGATATTTCCATGTTCATACAGATAGCGGTGTAGATATTTCCATGTTCATACAGATGGCTGTGTAGATATATCCATGTTCATACAGATGGCGGTGAAGATATTTCCATGTTCATACAGACATCGGTGTAGATATTTCCATGTTCGTACAGATAGCGGTGTAGATATTTCCATGTTCATACTGATAGCGGTGCTGATATTTCCATGTGTATACAGGTATCGGTGTGGATATTTCCATGTTTATACAGATAGCGGTGTGGATATTTCCATGTTTATACAGATAGCGGCGTAGATATTTCCAGGTTTATACAGATAGCAGTGTAGATATCTCCATCTTAATACAGATGGAGGTGTAGATATTTATATGTTCATACAGATGGCGGTGCAGATATTTCCATGTTCATACAGATGGCGGTGTAGCTATTTCCATGTTCATACAGATAGCGGTGTAGATTTTTCCATGTTCATGCAGATACCGGTGTAGATATTTCCATGTTCACCCATATGGCTGTGTAGATATATCCATGTTCACACAGATGGCAGTGAAGATATGTCCATGTTCATACAGATAGCAGTGTAGATATTTCCAAGTTCATACAGATAGCGGTGTAGATATCTCCATCTTAATACAGATGGCTGGGTAGATATTTATATGTTCATACAGATGGCCGTGCAGATATTTCCATGTTCATACAGATGGCGGTGTAGATATTTCCATGTTCATACAGATAGCGGTGTAGTTATTTCCATTTGTAAAGAGATAGCTGTGTAGATATTTCCATGTATATGCAGATAGCTGTGTAGATATTTCCATTTTCATGCAGATAGCGGTTTAGATATTTCCATGTTCAAACAGATAGCGGTGTAGATATTTCCATGTTCATACAGATAGCGGTGTAGATATTTCCATGTTTATACAGATAGCGGTGAAGATGTATGCAAGTTTACACATATAGCGGTGTAGATATTTCCATGTTCATACAGATAGCGGTGTAGATATTTAAATGTTCATCCAGATGGCTGTGTAGTTATATCCATGTTCATACAGATAGCGGTGTAGATATTTCCATGTTCATACAGATAGTGGTGTAGCTATTTCCATGTTCATACAGATAGCGGTGTGGCTATTTCCATGTTCATACAGATAGCGGTGTAGTTATTTCCATGTGTAAAGAGATAGCTGAGTAGATATTTCCATGTATATGCAGATTGCTGTGTAGATATTTCCATTTTCATGCAGATAGCGGTTTAGATATTTCCATGTTCAAACAGATATTGGTGTAGATATTTCCATGTTCATACAGATAGCGGTGTAGATATATCCATGTTTATACAGATAGCGGTGAAGATGTATGCATGTTTACACAGATAGCGGTGTAGATATTTCCATGTTCAAACAGATAGCGGTGTAGATATTTCCATGTTCATCCAGATGGCTGTGTAGTTATATCCATGTTCATACAGATAGCGGTGTAGATATTTCCATGTTCATACAGATAGTGCTGTAGATATTTCCGTGTTCATACAGATAGCAGTGCAGCTATTTCCATGTTCATACAGATAACAGTGTAGATATTTCCATGATCATACAGATAGCGGTGTAGATATTTCCATGTTGATACAGATAGCGGTGCTTATATTTCCATGTTTATTCAGGTAGCGGTGTAGATATTTCCATGTTTATACAGATAGCGATGTAGATATTTCCATTTTTATGCAGATAGCGGTGTAGATATTTCCAAGTTTATACAGATAGCGGTGTAGATATTTATATCTTAATACAGATGGCTGTGCAGATATTTCCATGTTCATACAGATGGCAGTGTAGATATTTCCATGTTTATAGAGATAGTGGTGTAGTTATTTCCATGTGTAAAGAGATAGCTTTGTAGGTATATCCATGTATATGCAGATAGCTGTGTAGATATTTCCATTTTCATGCAGATAGCGGTGTAGATATTTCCATGTTCAAACAGATAGCGGAGTAGATATTCCCATGTTTATACAGATAGCAGTGAAGATGTAAGCATGTTTACACTGATAGCGGTGTAGATATTTCCATGTTCATACAGATAGCGGTGTAGATATTTGCATGTTCATCTAGATGGCTGTGTAGATATATCCATGTTCATAGAGATTGCGGTGAAGATATTTCCATGTTCATACAGATAGCGGTGTAGAAATTTCCATGTTCATACAGATGGCTGTGTAGATATATCCATGTTCATACAGATAGCGGTGTAGATATTTCCATGTTCATACAGACATCGGTGTAGATATTTCCATGTTCGTACAGATAGCGGTGTAGATATTTCCATGTTCATACAGATAGCGGTGTAGTTATTTCCATGTGTAAAGAGATAGCTGAGTAGATATTTCCATGTATATGCAGATTGCTGTGTAGATATTTCCATTTTCATGCAGATAGCGGTTTAGATATTTCCATGTTCAAACAGATATTGGTGTAGATATTTCCATGTTCATACAGATAGCGGTGTAGATATATCCATGTTTATACAGATAGCGGTGAAGATGTATGCATGTTTACACAGATAGCGGTGTAGATATTTCCATGTTCAAACAGATAGCGGTGTAGATATTTCCATGTTCATCCAGATGGCTGTGTAGTTATATCCATGTTCATACAGATAGCGGTGTAGATATTTCCATGTTCATACAGATAGTGCTGTAGATATTTCCGTGTTCATACAGATAGCAGTGCAGCTATTTCCATGTTCATACAGATAGCGGTGTAGATATTTCCATGATCATACAGATAGCGGTGTAGATATTTCCATGTTGATACAGATAGCGATGCTTATATTTCCATGTTTATTCAGGTAGCGGTGTAGATATTTCCATGTTTATACAGATAGCGATGTAGATATTTCCATTTTTATGCAGATAGCGGTGTAGATATTTCCAAGTTTATACAGATAGCGGTGTAGATATTTATATCTTAATACAGATGGCGGTGCAGATATTTCCATGTTCATACAGATGGCAGTGTAGATATTTCCATGTTTATAGAGATAGTGGTGTAGTTATTTCCATGTGTAAAGAGATAGCTTTTTAGGTATATCCATGTATATGCAGATAGCTGTGTAGATATTTCCATTTTCATGCAGATAGCGGTGTAGATATTTCCATGTTCAAACAGATAGCGGAGTAGATATTCCCATGTTTATACAGATAGCAGTGAAGATGTAAGCATGTTTACACTGATAGCGGTGTAGATATTTCCATGTTCGTACAGATAGCGATGTAGATATTTCCATGTTCATATAGATAGCGGTGCTATTTCCATGTTTATACAGATAGCGGTGTAGATATTTCCATGTTCATCCAGATAGCGGTGTGGATATCTCCATCTTAAAACAGATGGCGGTGTAGATATTTATATGTTCATACAAATGGCGGTGTAGATATTTCCATGTTTATAGAGATAGTGGTGTAGTTATTTCCATGTATAAAGAGATAGCTTTGTAGATATTTCCATGTATATGCAGATAGCTGTGTAGATATTTCCATTTTAATGCAGATAGCGGTGTAGGTATTTCATGTTCAAGCAGAGAGCGGTGTAGATATTTCCATATTCATACAGATAGCGGTTTAGATATTTCCATGTTCAAACAGATAGCGGTGTAGATATTTCCATGTTCATACAGATAGCGGTGTAGGTATATCCATGTTTTTACAGATAGAGGTGAAGATATATTCATGTTTACACAGATAGCGGTGAAGACATTTCCATGTTCATACAGATAGCGGTGTAGATATTTCCATGTTCATCCAGATGGCTGTGTAGATATATCCATGTTCATACAGATAGCGGTGTAGTTATTTCCATGTTTATACAGATAGCGGTGAAGATGTACGCATGTTTACACAGATAGCGGTGTAGATATTTCCATGTTCATACAGATAGCGGTGTAGATATTTCCATGTTCATCCAGATGTCTGTGTAGATATATCCATGTTCATTCAGATAGCGGTGTAGATATTTCCATGTTCCTACAGATAGTGCTGTAGATATTTCCATGTTCATACAGATAGCGGTGTAGCTATTTCCATGCTCATACAGATAGCGGTGTAGATATTTCCATGTTCATACAGATAGCGGTGTAGATATTTCTTTGTTCATACATATAGCGGTGCTTATATTTCCATGTTTATACAGGTAGCGGTGTAAATATTTCCATGTTTATACAGATAGCGGTGTAGATATTTCCATGTTTATACAGATAGTGTTGTAGATATTTCCATGTTCATCCAGATGGCTGTGTAGATATATCCATGTTCATACAGATGGCGGTGAATATATTTCCATGTTCATACTGATAGCGGTGTAGATATTTCCATGTTCATACAGATAGTGGTGTAGATATTTCCATGTTCATACAGATAGCGGTGTACCTATTTCCATGTTCATACAGATAGCGGTGTAGATATTTCCATGTTCATCCAGATGGCTGTGTAGACATATCCATGTTCATACAGATGGCGGTGAAGATAATTCCATGTTCATACAGATAGCGGTGTAGATATTTCCATGTTCATACAGATAGTGGTGTAGATATTTCCATGTTCATACAGATAGAGGGGCTGATATTTCCATGTTCATACAGATAGCTGTGCTGATATTTCCATGTTTATACAGGTAGTCGTGTAGATATTTCCATGTTTATACAGATAGCGGTGTAGATATTTCCAAGTTTATACAGATAGCAGTGTAGATATCTCCATCTTAATACAGATGGCGGTGTAGATATTTATATGTTCATACAGATGGCGGTGCAGATATTTCCATGTTCATACAGATGGTGGTGTAGATATTTCCATGTTTATAGAGATAGTGGTGTCGTTATTTCCATGTGTAAAGACATAGCTTTGTAGATATTTCCATGTATATGGAGATAGCTGTGTAGATATTTCCATTTTCATGCAGATAGCGGTGTAGATATTTCCATGTTCAAACAGATAGCGGTGTAGATATTTCCATGTTCATACTGATAGCGGTGTAGATATTTCCATGTTCATCCAGATGGCTGTGTAGATATATCCATGTTCATACAGATGGCGGTGAAGATATTTCCATGTTCGTACAGATAGCGGTGTAGATATTTCCATGTTCATACAGATATTGGTGTAGATATTTCCATGTTCATACAGATAGCGGTGTAGCTATTTCCATGTTCATACAGATATCGGTGTAGATATTTCCATGTTCATCCAGATGGCTGTGTAGATATTTCCATGTTCATCCAGATGGCTGTGTAGATATATCCATGTTCATACTGGTGACGGTGAAGATATTTCCATGTTCATACAGATAGCGGTTTAGATATTTCCATGTTCATTCAGATAGCGGTGTAGATATTTCCATGTTCATACAGAGGGCGGTGTAGATAGCGGTGTAGATATTTCCATGTTCCTACAGATGTCGGTGTAGATATTTCCGTGTTCATACAGATGACGGTGTAGATATTTCCATGTTCATACAGATGGTGGTGTACGTATTTCCATGTTTATGGAGATAGCGGTGTATATATTTCCATGTTTACACAGATAGCAATGTAGATATTTCCATGTTTACACAGATAGCGGAGTAGATATTTCCATCTTTATACAGATAGCGGTGTAGATATTTCCATGTGTACAGATAACGGTGTAGATATTTACATGTTCCTACAGATGGCTGTGTACATATTTCCATCTTTATACAGATAGCTTTGTAGATATTTCCATGCTTATAGAGATAGCTGTGTAGATATTTCCATGTTCCTATAATTGGTGGTGTAGCCATTTCAATGTTTACACAGATAGTGGTGTAGATATTTCCAAGTTTATGCAGATAGCGGTGGAGATATTTCCACTTTTATGCAGATAGCATTGTTGATATTTCCATGTTTATACAGCTGGCGGTTTAGACATTTCCATGTTCATACAGATGGCTGTGTAGATATTTCCATGTTCATAGACATTGCAGTGTAGATATTTCCATATTTAAACAGATAGGGGTGTAGATATTTCCATGTTTTTAGAGATAGCTGTGTAGATATTTCCATGTTTACACAGATAGCGGTGTAGATATTTCCATGTTTAGACAGATAGCAGTGTAGATATTTCGATGGTTATACAGAGAACGGTGTAGATATTTCCATGTTTATAGAGATGGCAGTGTAGATATTTCCATGTTCATACAGATTGCAGTGTAGATATTTCCATGTTTATTAAGATGGCGGTGTAGATATTTCCATGTTTATGAAGATAGCGGTGTAGATATTTACTTCGTTATACAGATAGCAGTGTAGATATTTCCATGTTTATACAGATAGCAGTGTAGATATTTCCGTGTTTATAGAGATAGCGGTGTGGATATTTCCCAGTTTAACGGATAGCAGTGTAGATATTTCCATGTTTATACAGATAACGGTGTAGATATATTCATGTTTATAGAGATAGCGGTGTAGTTATTTCCATGCTTATTCAGATAACGCTGTAGATATGTCCATGTTTATAGAGATAGCGGTGTAGATATTTCCAAGTTCAAACAGATATCAGTGTAGATATTTCCAAGTTCTTACAGATGGCGTTGTTGATATTTCCATCTTCATACAGGTGGCAGTGAAGATATTTGCATGTTCAAACAGATGGCGGTGTAGATATTTCCATGTTCATACAGATGGCTGTGTAGATATTTCCATGTTCATACAGATGGCCATGTAGATATTTCCATGTTTATGAAGATAGCGGTGTAGATATTTACATCTTTATACAGATAGCGGTGTAGATATTTCCATGTTTATACAGATAGCGGTGTAGATATTTCCATGTTCATACAGATATCGGTGTAGATATTTCCATGTTTACACAGATAGCGGTGTAGATATTTCCATGTGTATAGAGATGGTGGTATAAATATTTCTGTGTTTATACAGATGGCGGGTAGATATTTCCATGTTCATACAGAAGGCGGTGTAGATATTTCCATGTTTATAGAGATAGCGGTGTAGATATTTCCATTTCATTCACATTGCTCTCTATATATTTCCATGTTTATGGGGGTAGTGTTGTAGATATTTCCATGATTGTAGAGATAGTGGTGTAGATATTTCCATGTTTATAGAGATAGCGGTGTGGATATTTCCCAGTTTCACGGTTAGCGGTGTAGATATTTCCATGTTTATACAGATAACGGTGTAGATGTATTCATGTTTATAGAGATAGCGGTGAAGTTATTTCCATGCTTATACAGATAATGCTGTAGATATGTCCATGTATATAGAGATAGCGGTGTAGATATTTCCAAGTTCATACAGATATCAGTGTAGATATTTCCATGTTCATTCAGACGGCATTGTTGATATTTCCATCTTCATACAGGTGGCAGTGAAGATATTTGCATGTTCATACAGATGGCGGTGTAGATATTTCCATGTTCATACAGATGGCTGTGTAGATATTTCCATGTTCATACAGATGGCGGTGTAGATATTTCCATGTTAATACTGATGGCGTTGTAGATATTTCCATCTTTATGCAGATGGCTGTGAAGATATTTCCACGTTTATAGAGATGGCAGTGAAGATATTTCCATGTTTGTGGAGATAGCGGTGTAGATATTTCCATGTTTACACAGATAGCGGTGTAGATATTTCCATGTTTACACAGACAGCGGTGTAGATATTTCCATGTTTATACAGATAGCGGTGAAACGTATGCAAGTTTTCACAGATAGCGGTGCAGATATTTCCATGTTCATACAGATCGCGGTGTAGATATTTCCATGTTCATCCAGATGGCTGTGTAGACATATCCATGTTCATACAGATTGCGGTGAAGATATTTCCATGTTCATACAGATAGCGGTGTAGATATTTCCATGTTCATACAGATAGCGGTGTAGATATTTCCATGTTCATACAGATGGCTGTGTAGATATATCCATGTACATACAGATGGCGGTGAATATATTTCCATGTTCATACAGATAGCGGTGTAGATATTTCCATGTTCATACAGATAGCGGTGCAGATATTTCCATGTTCATACAGATAGCGGTGCTGATATTTCCATGTTTATACAGGTAGCGGTGTAGATATTTCCATGTTTATACAAATAGCGGTGTAGATATTTCCATGTTTATACAGATAGCGGTGTAGATATTTCCATGTTTATACAGATAGCGGTGTAGATATCTCCATCTTAATACAGATGGTGGAGTAGATATTTCTATGTACATACAGATGGCGGTGCAGATATTTCCATGTTCATACAGATAGCGGTGTAGTTATTTCCATGTGTAAAGGGATAGCTGTGTAGATATTTCCATGTATATGCAGGTAGCTGTGTTGATATTTCCATTATCATGCAGATAGCGGCTTAGATATTTCCAACTTCAAACAGATATCGGTGTAGATATTTCCATGTTCATACAGATAGCTGTGCTGATATTTCCATGTTTATACAGGTAGCGGTGTAGATATTTCCATGTTTATACAGATAGCGGTGTAGATATTTCCATGTTTATACAGATAGCGGTGTAGATATTTCCAGGTTTATACAGATAGAGGTGTAGATATCTGCTTCTTAATACAGATGGCGGTGTAGATATTTATATGTTCATTCAGATGGCGGTGCAGATATTTCCATGTTCATACAGATAGCGGTGTAGATATTTCCATGTTTATAGAGATAGCGGTGTAGATATATCCATGTGTAAAGAGATAGCTGTGTAGATATTTCCATGTATATGCAGATAGCTGTGTAGATATTTCCATTTTCATGCAGACAGCGGTGTAGATATTTCCATGTTCAAACAGATAGCGGTGTAGATATTTCCATGTTCATACATATAGCGGTGTAGATATTTCCATGTTCATACAGATAGAGGTGTAGATATTTCCAGGTTCATATAGATAGCGGTGTAGATATTTCCATGTTAATACAGATAGCGGTGCTGTTATTTCCGTGTTTATACAGGTAGCGGTGTAGATATATCCATGTTTATACAGATAGCGGTGTAGATATTTCCATGTTTATACAGATAGCGGTGTAGATATTTCCATGTTTATACAGATAGCGGTGTAGATATCTCCATGTTAATACAGATGGCGGTGTAGATATTTATATGTTCATACAGATGGCGGTGCAGATATTTCCATGTTCATACAGATAGCGGTGTAGCTATTTCCATGTTCATACAGATAGCGGTGTAGATATTTCCGTGTTCATACAGATGGCTGTGTAGACATATCCATGTTCATACAGACGGCAGTGAAGATAATTCCATGTTTATACATCTAGCGGTGTAGATATTTCCATGTTCATACAGATAGTTGTGTTGATATTTCCATTTTCATACAGATAGCGGTGCTGATATTTCCATGTTTATACAGGTAGCTGTGCTGATATTTCCATGTTTATACAGGTAGCGGTGTAGATATTTCCATGTTCATCCAGATGGCTGTGTAGATATATCCATGTTCATACAGATAGCGGTGTAGATATTTCCATGTTCATACAGATAGTGTTGTAGATATTTCCATGTTCATACAGATAGCGGTGTAGCTATTTCCATGTTCATACAGATAGCGGTGTAGATATTTCCATGTTCGTACAGATAGCGATGTAGATATTTCCATGTTCATATAGATAGCGGTGCTATTTCCATGTTTATACAGATAGCGGTGTAGATATTTCCATGTTCATCCAGATGGCTGTGTAGATATATCCATGTTCATACAGATGGCGGTGAAGGTATTTCCATGTTCATACAGATAGCGGTGTAGATATTTCCGTTTTCATACAGATAGCGGTTTAGATATTTCCATGTTCATACAGATAGCGGTGTAGATATTTCCATGTTTATACAGATAGCGGTGAAGATGTACGCATGTTTACACAGATAGCGGTGTAGATATTTCCATGTTCATCCAGATGGCTGTGTAGATATATCCATTTTCATACAGATAGCGGTGTAGATATTTGCATGTTCATACAAATAGTGGTGTAGATATTTCCATGTTCATACAGATTGCGGTGTAGCTATTTCCATGTTCATACAGATAGCGGTGTAGATATTTCCATGTTCGTACAGATAGCGGTGTAGATATTTCCATGTTCATACAGATAGCGGTGCTATTACCATGTTTATACAGGTAGCGGTGTGGATATTTCCATGCTTATACAGATAGCGGTGTGGATATTTCCATGTTTATAGAGATAGCGGCGTAGATATTTCCAGGTTTATACAGATAGCGGTGTAGATATCTCCATCTTAATACGGATGGCGGTGTAGATATTTATAAGTTCATACAGATGGCGGTGCAGATATTTCCATGTTCATTCAGATGTCGGTGTAGCTATTTCCATGTTCATACAGATAGCGGTGTAGCTATTTCCATGTTCATGCAGATAGCGGTGTAGATATTTCCATGTTCATCCATATGGCTGTGTAGATATATCCATGTTCATACAGATGGCGGTGAAGATATTTCCATGTTCATACAGATAGCGGTGTAGATATTTCCATGTTCATACAGATAGAGGTGTAGATATTTCCATGTTCATACAGGTAGCGGTGTAGCTATTTCCATGTTCATACAGATAGCGGTGTAGATATTTCCATGTTCATCCAGATGGCTGTGTAGATATATCCATGTTCATACAGATGGCGGTGAAGATATTTCCATGCTCATACAGATAGCGGTGTAGATATTTCCATGTTCATACAGATAGTGGTGTAGATATTTCCATGTTCATACAGATAGGGGGGCTGATATTTCCATGTTCATACAGATAGCGGTGCTGATATTTCCATGTTTATACAGGTAGCGGTGTAGATATTTCCATGTCTGTACAGATAGCAGTGTGGATATTTCCATGTTTATACAGATAGCGGTGTAGATATTTCCATGGTTATAGAGATAGCGGTGTAGATATTTCCATGTTTATACAGATAGCGGTGTAGATATATCCATGTTTATACAGATAGCGTTGTAGATATTTCCATGTTTATAGAGACAGCAGTGAAGATATTTCCATGTTTATACAGATCGCGATGTAGATATTTCCATGTTCATACAGATGGCAGTGAAGATATTTCCATGTTTATAGAGATAGCCCTGTAGATACTTCCATGTTTACATAGATAGCGGTGTAGATATTTCCATGTTTAAACAGATAGCGGTGTAGATATTTCCATGTTTATACAGATAGCGGTGTAGGTATTTCAATGTTTATAGAGTTGGCGGTGTAGATATTTTCATGTTCAAACAGATGGCGGTGTAGATATTTCCATGTTTATATAGACGGCAGTGCAGATATTTCCATTTCATACGGATGACTGTGAAGATATTTCCATGTTTATACACATAACGGTGAAGATATTTCCAAGATTTAAGAGATGGCGTTGTAGATATTTCCATGTTTACACAGATAGCAGTGTAGATATTTCCATGTTTACACAGATAGCGGTGTAGATATTTCCATGTCTATACAGATAGCAGTGTGGATATTTCCATGTTTATACAGATAGCGGTGTAGATATTTCCATGGTTATAGAGATAGCGGTGTAGATATTTCCATGTTTATACAGATAGCGGTGGAGATATTTACGTCTTTATACACATAATGGTGTAGATCTTTCCATGTTTTCAGAGATAGCGGCGTAGATCTTTCCATGTTTACACAGATAGCGGTGTAGATATTTCCATGTTTATACAGATAGCAGTGTAGATATTTCCATGTTTATAGAGATAGTGGTGTAGATATTTACATGTTCCTACAGATGGCTGTGTAGATATTTCCATGTTTATACAGATAGCGGTGTAGATATTTCCATGTTTATGGAGATAGTCGTGTAGATATTTCCATGTTCCTACAGTTGGTGGTTTAGATATTTCCATCTTTACACAGATAGCGGTGTAGATATTTCCAAGTTTATGCAGATAGCAGTGTAGATATTTCCACTTTTAGGCAGATAGCGGTGTAGATATTTCAATGTTTAAACCGATAGCGTTGTAGATATTTCCATGTTCCTACAGAGGGGGGTGTAGATATTTACATGTTTATAGAGATGGTGGTTTAGACATTTCCACGTTCATACAGATGGCGGTGTAGATATTTCCATGTTTATACAGATAGCGGTGTAGATATTTCCATGTTTATACAGGTAGCGTTGTAGATATCTCGATCTTAATACAGATGGCGGTGTAGATATTTATATGTTCATAGAGATGGTGGTGCAGATATTTCCATGTTCATACAGATGGCGGTGTAGCTATTTGCAAGTTCATACAGATAGCGGTGTAGCTATTTCCATGTTCATGAAGATAGCGGTGTAGATATTTCCATGTTCATCCATATGGCTGTGTAGATATATCCATGTTCATACAGATGGCGGTGAAGATATTTCCATGTTCATACAGATAGCGGTGTTGATATTTCCATGTTCATACAGATAGAGGTGTAGATATTTCCATATTCATACAGGTAGCGGTGTAGCTATTTCCATGTTCATACAAATAGCGGTGTAGATATTTCCATGTTCATCCAGATGGCTGTGTAGACATATCCATGTTCATACAGATGGCGGTGAAGATATTTCCATGTTCATACGGATAGCGGTGTAGATATTTCCATGTTCATACAGATACTGGTGTAGATGTTTCCATGTTCATACAGATAGAGGGGCTGATATTTCTATGTTCATACAGAGAGCGGTGCTGATATTTCCATGTTTATACAGGTAGCGGAGTAGATATTTCCATGTTTATACAGATAGCGGTGTAGATATTTCCATGTTTATACAGATAGCGGTGTAGATATTTCCATGTTTATACAGATAGCGGTGTAGATATATCCATCTTAATACAGATGGCGGTGTAGATATTTATATGTTCATACAGATGGCCGTGCAGGTATTTCCATGTTCATACAGATGGCGGTGTAGATATTTCTATGTTCGTACAGATAGCGGTGTAGTTATTTCCATGTGTAAAGACATAGCTGTGTAGATATTTCCATGTATATGCAGATAGCTGTGAATATATTTCCATTTTCATGCAGATAGCTGTGAAGATATTTCCATTTTCATGCAGATAGCGGTTTAGATATTTCCATGTTCAAACAGATAGCGGTGTAGATATTTCCATGTTCATACAGATAGCGGTGTAGATATTTCCATGTTTATACAGATAGCGGTGAAGATGTATGCAAGTTTACACAGATAGCGGTGTAGATATTTCCATGTTCATACAGATAGCGGTGTAGATATTTAAATGTTCATCCAAATGGCTGTGTAGATATATCCATGTTCATACAGATAGCGGTGTAGATATTTCCATGTTCATACAGATATTGGTGTAGATATTTCCATGTTCATACAGATAGCGGTGTAGCTATTTCCATGTTCATACAGATAGCGGTATAGATATTTCCATGTTCGTACAGATAGCGGTGTAGATATTTCCATGTTCATACTGATAGCGGTGCTGATATTTCCATTTGTATACAGGTAGCGGTGTGGATATTTCCATGTTTATACAGATAGCGGTGTGTATATTTCCATGTTTATACAGATAGCGGCGTAGATATTTCCAGGTTTATACAGATTGCGGTGTAGATATCTCCATCTTAATACAGATGGAGGTGAAGATATTTATATGTTCATACAGATGGCGGTGCAGATATTTCCATGTTCATACAGATGGCGGTGTAGCTATTTCCATGTTCATTCAGATAGCGGTGCTTATGTTTCCATGTTTATACTGGTAGCGGTATAGATAATTCCATGTTTATACAGATAGCGGTGTAGATATTTCCATGTTTATACAGATAGCGGTGTAGATATTTCCATGTTCATCCAGATGGCTGTGTACATATATCCATGTTCATACAGATGGCGGTGAAGATAGTTCCATGTTCATACAGATAGCGGTGTAGATATTTCCATTTTCATACAGATAGCGGTTTAGATATTTCCATTTTCATACAGATAGCGGTGTAGATATTTCCATGTTTATACAGATAGCGGTGAAGACGTACGCATGTTTACACAGATAGCGGTGTAGATATTTCCATGTTCATCCAGATGGCTGTGTAGTTATATCCATGTTCATACAGATAGCGGTGTAGATATTTGCATGTTCATACAGACAGTGGTGTAGATATTTCCATGTTCATACAGATAGCGGTGTATCTATTTCCATGTTCATACAGATAGCGGTGTAGATATTTCCATGTTCGTACAAATAGCGGTGTAGATATTTCCATGTTCATACAGATAGCGGTGCTATTACCATGTTTATACAGGTAGCGGTGTGGATATTTCCATGTTTATACAGATAGCGGTGTGGATATTTCCATGTTTATACAGATAGCGGTGTAGATATTTCCAGGTTTATACAGATAGCGGTGTAGATATCTCCATCTTAATACGGATGGCGGTGTAGATATTTATAAGTTCATACAGATGGCGGTGTAGATATTTCCATGTTCATACAGATGGCGGTGTAGCTATTTCCATGTTCATACAGATAGCGGTGTAGCTATTTCCATGTTCATGCAGATAGCGGTGTAGATATTTCCATGTTCATCCATATGGCTGTGTAGATATATCCATGTTCATACAGATGGCGGTGAAGATATTTCCATGTTCATACAGATAGCGGTGTAGATATTTCCATGTTCATACAGATAGTGGTGTAGATATTTCCATGTTCATACAGGTAGCGGTGTAGCTATTTCCATGTTCATACAGATAGCGGTGTAGATGTTTCCATGTTCATCCAGATGGCTGTGTAGATATATCCATGTTCATACAGATGGCGGTGAAGATATTTCCATGCTCATACAGATAGCGGTGTAGATATTTCCATGTTCATACAGATAGTGGTGTAGATATTTCCATGTTCATACAGATAGGGGGGCTGATATTTCCATGTTCATACAGATAGCGGTGCTGATATTTCCATGTTTATACAGGTAGCGGTGTAGATATTTCCATGTCTATACAGATAGCAGTGTGGATATTTCCATGTTTATACAGATAGCGGTGTAGATATTTCCATGGTTATAGAGATAGCGGTGTAGATATTTCCATGTTTATACAGATAGCGGTGTAGATATTTCCATGTTTATACAGATAGCGTTGTAGATATTTCCATGTTTATAGAGACAGCAGTGTAGATATTTCCATGTTTATACAGATCACGATGTAGATATTTCCATGTTCATACAGATGGCAGTGAAGATATTTCCATGTTTATAGAGATAGCCCTGTAGATACTTCCATGTTTACACAGATAGCGGTGTAGATATTTCCATGTTTAAACAGATAGCGATGTAGATATTTCCATGTTTATACAGATAGCGGTGTAGGTATTTCAATGTTTATAGAGTTGGCGGTGTAGATATTTTCATGTTCAAACAGATGGCGGTGTAGATATTTCCATGTTTATATAGACGGCAGTGCAGATATTTCCATTTCATACGGATGACTGTGAAGATATTTCCATGTTTATACACATAACGGTGAAGATATTTCCAAGTTTTAAGAGATGGCGTTGTAGATATTACCATGTTTACACAGATAGCGGTGTAGATATTTCCATGTTTACACAGATGGCCGTGTAGATATTTCCATGTTCATACAGATAGCGGTGTAGATATTTCCAAGTTTATGTAGATAGCGGTGAAGATGTATGCATGTTTACACAGATAGCGGTGTAGATATTTCCATGTTCATACAGATAGCGGTGTAGATATTTCCATGTTCATCCAGATGGCTGTGTAGATATATCCATGTTCATACAGATAGCGGTGTAGATATTTCCATGTTTATACAGATAGCGGTGAACATGTACGCATGTTTACACAGATAGCGGTGTAGATATTTCCATGTTCATCCAGATGGCTGTGTAGATATATCCATGTTCATACAGATAGCGGTGTAGATATTTCCATGTTCATACAGATAGTGTTGTAGATATTTCCATGTTCATACAGATAGCGGTGTAGCTATTTCCATGTTCATACAGATAGCGGTGTAGATATTTCCATGTTCGTACAGATAGCGATGTAGATATTTCCATGTTCATATAGATAGCGGTGCTATTTCCATGTTTATACAGATAGCGGTGTAGATATTTCCATGTTCATCCAGATAGCGGTGTGGATATCTCCATCTTAAAACAGATGGCGGTGTAGATATTTATATGTTCATACAAATGGCGGTGTAGATATTTCCATGTTTATAGAGATAGTGGTGTAGTTATTTCCATGTATAAAGAGATAGCTTTGTAGATATTTCCATGTATATGCAGATAGCTGTGTAGATATTTCCATTTTAATGCAGATAGCGGTGTAGGTATTTCATGTTCAAACAGATAGCGGTGTAGATATTTCCATGTTCATACAGATAGCTGTTTAGATATTTCCATGTTCAAACAGATAGCGGTGTAGATATTTCCATGTTCATACAGATAGCGGTGTAGGTATATCCATGTTTTTACAGATAGAGGTGAAGATGTATTCATTTTTACACAGATAGCGGTGTAGATATTTCCATGTTCATACAGATAGCGGTGTAGATATTTCCATGTTCATCCAGATGGCTGTGTAGATATATCCATGTTCATACAGATAGCGGTGTAGATATTTCCATGTTCATACAGATAGTGGTGTAGATATTTCCATGTTCATACAGATAGCGGTGCAGCTATTTCCATGTTCATACAGATAGCTGTGTAGATATTTCCATGTTCGTACAGATAGAGGTGTAGATATTTCCATGTTTATACAGATAGCGGTGTAGATATTTCCAAGTTTATACAGATAGCGGTGTGGATATCTCCATCTTAAAACAGATGGCGGTGTAGATATTTATATGTTCATACAAATGGCGGTGTAGATATTTCCATGTTTATAGAGATAGTGGTGTAGTTATTTCCATGTATAAAGAGATAGCTTTGTAGATATTTCCATGTATATGCAGATAGCTGTGTAGATATTTCCATTTTAATGCTGATAGCGGTGTAGGTATTTCATGTTCAAACAGATAGCGGTGTAGATATTTCCATGTTCATACAGATAGTGGTGTAGATATTTCCATGTTCATACAGATAGCGGTGTAGCTATTTCCATGTTCATACAGATAGCGGTGTAGATATTTCCATGTTTATAAAGATAGCGGTGTAGATATTTCCATGTTTATACAGATAGCGGTGTAGATATTTCCATGTTTATACAGATATTGGTGTAGATATCTCCTTCTTAATACAGATGGCGGTGTAGATATTTATATGTTCATAAGGATGGCCGTGCAGATATTTCCATGTTCATACAGATGCCGGTGTAGATATTTCCATGTTCATACAGATAGCGGTGTAGTTATTTCCATGTGTAAAGAGATAGCTGTGTAGATATTTCCATGTATATGCAGATAACTGTGTAGATATTTCCATTTTCATGCAGATAGCGGTTTAGTTATTTCCATGTTCAAACAGATAGCAGTGTAGGTGTTTCCATGTTCATACAGATAGCGGTGTAGTTATTTCCATGTTTATACAGATAGCGGTGAAGATGTATGCATGTTTACACAGATAGCGGTGTAGATATTTCTATGTTCATATAAATAGCGGTGTAGATATTTCCATGTTCTTCCAGATGGCTGTGTAGATATATCCATGTTCATTCAGATAGCGGTGTAGATATTTCCATGTTCATACAGATAGTGCTGTAGATATTTCCATGTTCATACAGATAGCGGTGTAGCTATTTCCATGTTCATACAGATAGCGGTGTGGATATTTCCATGTTCGTACAGATAGCGGTGTAGACATTTCCATGTTCATACAGATAGCGGAGCTTATATTTCCATGTTTATACAGGTAGCTGTGTAAATATTTCCATGTTTATACAGATTGCGGTGTAGATATTTCCATGTCTATACAGATAGCGGTGTAGATAGTTCCATGTTCATCCAGATGGTTGTGTAGATATATCAATGTTCATACAGATGGCGGTGAAGATATTTCCATGTTCGTACAGATAGCGTTGTAGATATTTTCATGTTCATGCAGATAGTGGTGTAGATATTTCCATGTTCATACAGATAGTGGTGTAGCTATTTCCATGTTCATACAGATAGCGGTGTAGATATTTCCATGTTCATCCAGATGGCTGTGTAGACATATCCAAGTTCATACAGATGGTGGTGAAGATAATTCCATGTTCATACAGATAGCGGTGTAGTTATTTCCATGTTCATAGAGATAGTGGTGTAGATATTTCCATGTTCATTCAGATAGAGGGGCTGATATTTCCATGTTCATACAGATAGCGGTGCGTATATTTCCATGTTTATACAGGTAGCGGTGTAGATATTTCCATGTTAAATACAGAGAGCAGTGTAGATATTTCCATGTTTATACATATAGCGGTGTAGATATCTCCATCTTAATACAGATGGCGGTGTAGATATTTATATGTTCATACAGATGTCCGTGCAGATATTTCCATGTTCATACAGATGGCGGTGTAGATGTTTCCATGTTCATACAGATAGCCGTGTAGTTATTTCCATGTGTAAAGAGATAGCTGTGTAGATATTTCCATGTATATGCAGATAGCTGTGTAGATATTTCCATTTTCATGCAGATAGCGGTTTAGATATTTCCATGTTCAAACAGATAGCGGTGTAGATATTTCCTTGTTCATACAGATAGCTTTGTAGATATATCCATGTTTATACAGATAGCGGTGAAGATGTATGCATGTTTACACAGATAGCGGTGTAGATATTTCCATGTTCATACAGATAGCGGTGTAGATATTTCCATGTTCATACAGATGTCTGTGTAGATATATCCATGTTAATACAGATAGCGGTGTTGATATTTCCATGTTCATACAGATAGTGGTGTAGATATTTCCATGTTCATACAGATAGCGGTGCAGCTATTTCCATGTTCATACAGATAGCGGTGTAGATATTTCCATGTTCGTACAGATAGCGGTGTAGTTATTTCCATTTTCATACAGATAGCGGTGCCTATATTTCCATGTTTATACTGGTAGCGGTGTAGATATTTCCATGTTTATACAGATAGCGGTGTAGATATTTCCATGTTTATACAGATAGCAGTGTAGATATTTCCAAGTTTATACAGATAGCGGTGTAGATATCTCCATCTTAATACAGATGGCGGTGTAGATATTTATATGTTCATACAGATGGCGGTGCAGATATTTCCATGTTCATACAGATGGCGGTGTAGATATTTCCATGTTTATAGAGATAGTGGTGTAGTTATTTCCTTGTGTAAACAGATAGCTTTGTAGATATTTCCATGTATATGCAGATAGCTGTGTAGATATTTCCATTTTCATGCAGATAGCGGTGTAGATATTTCCATGTTCAAACAGATAGCGGTGTAGCTATTTCCATGTTCATACAGATAGCGGTGTAGTTATTACCGTGTTTATAAAGATAGCGGTGTAGATATTTCCATGTTTACACAGATACCAGTGTAGATATTTCCATGTTTATACAGATAGCGGTGTAGATATCTCCATCTTAATAAAGATGGCTTTGTAGATATTTATATGTTCATACAGATGGCCGTGCAGATATCTCCATGTTCATACAGATGCCGGTCTAGATATTTCCATGTTCATACAGATAGCGATGTAATTATTTCCATATGGAAAGAGATAGCTGTGTAGATATTTCCATGTATATGCAGATAGCTGTGTAGATATTTCCATTTTCATGCAGATAGCGGTTTAGATATTTCCATGTTTATACAGATAGCGGTGAAGATGTACGCATGTTTACACAGATAGCGGTGTAGATATTTCCATGTTCATACAGATAGCGGTGTAGATATTTCCATGTTCATCCAGATGGCTGTGTAGATATATCCATGTTCATTCAGATATCGGTGTAGATATTTCCATGTTCCTACAGATAGTGCTGTAGATATTTCCATGTTCATACAGATAGCGGTGTAGCTATTTCCATGCTCATACAGATAGCGGTGTAGATATTTCCATGTTCATACAGATAGCGGTGTAGATATTTCTTTGTTCATACATATAGCGGTGCTTATATTTCCATGTTTATACAGGTAGCGGTGTAAATATTTCCATGTTTATACAGATAGCGGTGTAGATATTTCCATGTTTATACAGATAGTGGTGTAGATATTTCCATGTTCATCCAGATGGCTGTGTAGATATATCCATGTTCATACAGATGGCGGTGAATATATTTCCATGTTCATACAGATAGCGGTGTAGATATTTCCATGTTCATACAGATAGTGGTGTAGATATTTCCATGTTCATACAGATAGCGGTGTACCTATTTCCATGTTCATACAGATAGCGGTGTAGATATTTCCATGTTCATCCAGATGGCTGTGTAGACATATCCATGTTCATACAGATGGCGGTGAAGATAATTCCATGTTCATACAGATAGCGGTGTAGATATTTCCATGTTCATACAGATAGTGGTGTAGATATTTCCATGTTCATACAGATAGAGGGGCTGATATTTCCATGTTCATACAGATAGCTGTGCTGATATTTCCATGTTTATACAGGTAGTCGTGTAGATATTTCCATGTTTATACAGATAGCGGTGTAGATATTTCCAAGTTTATACAGATAGCGGTGTAGATATCTCCATCTTAATACAGATGGCGGTGTAGATATTTATATGTTCATACAGGTGGCGGTGCAGATATTTCCATGTTCATACAGATGGTGGTGTAGATATTTCCATGTTTATAGAGATAGTGGTGTCGTTATTTCCATGTGTAAAGACATAGCTTTGTAGATATTTCCATGTATATGGAGATAGCTGTGTAGATATTTCCATTTTCATGCAGATAGCGGTGTAGATATTTCCATGTTCAAACAGATAGCGGTGTAGATATTTCCATGTTCATACTGATAGCGGTGTAGATATTTCCATGTTCATCCAGATGGCTGTGTAGATATATCCATGTTCATACAGATGGCGGTGAAGATATTTCCATGTTCGTACAGATAGCGGTGTAGATATTTCCATGTTCATACAGATATTGGTGTAGATATTTCCATGTTCATACAGATAGCGGTGTAGCTATTTCCATGTTCATACAGATATCGGTGTAGATATTTCCATGTTCATCCAGATGGCTGTGTAGATATTTCCATGTTCATCCAGATGGCTGTGTAGATATATGCATGTTCATACTGGTGACGGTGAAGATATTTCCATGTTCATACAGATAGCGGTGTAGATATTTCCATGTTCATTCAGATAGCGGTGTAGATATTTCCATGTTCATACAGAGGGCGGTGTAGATAGCGGTGTAGATATTTCCATGTTCCTACAGATGTCGGTGTAGATATTTCCGTGTTCATACAGATGACGGTGTAGATATTTCCATGTTCATACAGATGGTGGTGTACGTATTTCCATGTTTATGGAGATAGCGGTGTATATATTTCCATGTTTACACAGATAGCAGTGTAGATATTTCCATGTTTACACAGATAGCGGAGTAGATATTTCCATCTTTATACAGATAGCGGTGTAGATATTTCCATGTGTATACAGATAACGGTGTAGATATTTACATGTTCCTACAGATGGCTGTGTAGATATTTCCATCTTTATACAGATAGCTTTGTAGATATTTCCATGCTTATAGAGATAGCTGTGTAGATATTTCCATGTTCCTATAATTGGTGGTGTAGCCATTTCAATGTTTACACAGATAGTGGTGTAGATATTTCCAAGTTTATGCAGATAGCGGTGGAGATATTTCCACTTTTATGCAGATAGCATTGTAGATATTTCCATGTTTATACAGCTGGCGGTTTAGACATTTCCATGTTCATACAGATGGCTGTGTAGATATTTCCATGTTCATAGACATTGCAGTGTAGATATTTCCATATTTAAACAGATAGGGGTGTAGATATTTCCATGTTTTTGGAGATAGCTGTGTAGATATTTCCATGTTTACACAGATAACGGTGTATATATTTCCATGTTTAGACAGATAGCAGTGTAGATATTTCGATGGTTATACAGAGAACGGTGTAGATATTTCCATGTTTATAGAGATGGCAGTGTAGATATTTCCATGTTCATACAGATTGCAGTGTAGATATTTCCATGTTTATTAAGATGGCGGTGTAGATATTTCCATGTTTATGAAGATAGCGGTGTAGATATTTACTTCGTTATACAGATAGCAGTGTAGATTTTTCCATGTTTATACAGATAGCAGTGTAGATATTTCCGTGTTTATAGAGATAGCGGTGTGGATATTTCCCAGTTTCACGGATAGCAGTGTAGATATTTCCATGTTTATACAGATAACGGTGTAGATATATTCATGTTTATAGAGATAGCGGTGTAGTTATTTCCATGCTTATTCAGATAACGCTGTAGATATGTCCATGTTTATAGAGATAGCGGTGTAGATATTTCCAAGTTCAAACAGATATCAGTGTAGATATTTCCAAGTTCATACAGATGGCGTTGTTGATATTTCCATCTTCATACAGGTGGCAGTGAAGATATTTGCATGTTCAAACAGATGGCGGTGTAGATATTTCCATGTTCATACAGATGGCTGTGTAGATATTTCCATGTTCATACAGATGGCCATGTAGATATTTCCATGTTTATGAAGATAGCGGTGTAGATATTTACATCTTTATACATATAGCGGTGTAGATATTTCCATGTTTATACAGATAGCGGTGTAGATATTTCCATGTTCATACAGATATCGGTGTAGATATTTCCATGTTTACACAGATAGCGGTGTAGATATTTCCATGTGTATAGAGATGGCGGTATAAATATTTCTGTGTTTATACAGATGGCGGGTAGATATTTCCATGTTCATACAGAAGGCGGTGTAGATATTTCCATGTTTATAGAGATAGCGGTGTAGATATTTCCATTTCATTCACATTGCTCTCTATATATTTCCATGTTTATGGGGGTAGTGTTGTATATATTTCCATGTTCATACAGATGGCGGTGTAGATATTTCCATGTTCATACAGATAGCGGTGCAGATATTTCCATGTTCATACAGAGAGCGGTGCTGATATTTCCAAGTTTATACAGGTAGCGGTGTAGATATTTCCATGTTTATACAGATAGCGGTGTAGTTATTTCCATGTTTATACAGATAGCGGTGTAGATATTTCCATGTTTATACTGATAGCGGTGTAGATATCTCCATCTTAATACAGATGGCCGTGTAGATGTTTATATGTTCATACAGATGGCGGTGCAGATATTTCCATGTTCATACAGATGGCGGTGTAGATATTTCCATGTTCATACAGATAGCGGTGTAGTTATTTCCATGTGTAAAGAGATAGCTGTGTAGATATTTCCATGTATATGCAGATAGCTCTGTAGATATTTCCATTTTCATGCAGATAGCGGTGTAGACATTTCCATGTTCATTCAGATAGCGGTGAAGATATTTCCATGTTTACACAGATTGCGGTGAAGATGTATGCATATTTACGCAGATAGCGGTGTAGATATTTCCATGTTCATACAGATAACGGTGTAGATATTTCCATATTCATCCAGATGGCTGTGTAGATATATCCATGTTCATACAGATAGTGGTGTAGATATTTCCATGTTCATACAAGTAGTGGTGTAGATATTTCCATGTTCATACAGATAGCGGTGTAGCTATTTCCATGTTCATACAGATAGCGGTGTAGATATTTCCATGTTCATAGAGATAGCGGTGTAGATATTTCCGTGTTCATACAGATAGCGGTGTAGTTATTTCCGTGTGTAAAGAGATAGCTGTGTAGATATTTCCATGTATATGCAGATAGCTGTGTAGATATTTCCATTTTCATGCAGATAGCGTTTTAGATATTTCCATGTTCAAACAGAGAGCGGTGTAGGTATTTCCATGTTCATAGAGAGAGCGGTGTAGATATTTCCATGTTCATACAGATAGCGGTGTGGATATTTCCATGTTTATACAGATAGTGGTGAAGATGTATGCATGTTTACACAGATAGCGGTGTAGATATTTCCATGTTCATACAGATAGCGGTGTAGATATTTCCATGTTCCTCCAGATGGCTGTGTAGACATATCCATGTTCATACAGATGGTGGTGAAGATATTTCCATGTTCATACAGATAGCGGTGTAGATATTTCCATGTTCATACAGATAGCGGTGTAGATATTTCCACGTTCATACAGAAAGCGGTGTTGATATTTCCATGATTATACAGATTGCGGTGAATATGTATGCTTCTTTACACAGATAGCGGTGTAGATATTTCCATGTTCATGCAGATAGCGGTGTAGATATTTCCATGTTCATACAGATAGCGGTGTAGCTATTTCCATGTTCGTACAGATAGCAGTGTAGATATTTCCATGTTCATCCAGATGGCTGTGTAGATATATCCATGTTCATACAGATGGCGGTGAAGATATTTCCATGTTCATACAGATAGCTGTGTAGATATTTCCATGATCTTACAGATAGGGGGGCTGATATTTCCATGTTCATACAGATAGCGGTGCTGATATTTCCAAGTTTATACAGGTAGCGGTGTAGATATTTCCATGTTTATACAGATAGCGGTGTAGATATTTCCATGTTTATACAGATAGCCGTGTAGATATTTCCATGTTTATACAGATAGCGGTGTAGATATCTCCATCTTAATACAGATGGCCGTGTAGATATTTATATGTTCATACAGATGGCGGTGCACATATTTCCATGTTCATACAGATGGTGGTGTAGTTATTTCCAAGTTCATACAGATAGCGGTGTAGTTATTTCCATGTGTAAAGAGATATCTGTGTAGATATTTCCGTGTATATGCAGATAGCAGTGTAGATATTTCCATTTTGATGCAGATAGCGGTGTAGATATTTCCATGTTCAAACAGATAGCGGTGTTGATATTTCCATGTTTATACAGATTGCGGTGAAGATGTATGCATATTTACACAGATAGCGGTGTAGATATTTCCATGTTCATACAGATAGCGGTGTAGATATTTCCATGTTCATACAGGTAGTGGTGTAGATATTTCCATGTTCATACAGATAGCAGTGTAGCTATTTCCATGTTCATACAGATAGCGGTGTAGAAATTTCCATGTTCATAGAGATAGCGGTGTAGATATTTCCATGTTCATACAGATAGCGGTGCTGATATTTCCATGTTTATACAGGGAGCGGTGTAGATATTTCCATGTTTATAGAGATAGCGGTGTAGATATTTCCATGTTTATACAGATAGCAGTGTAGATATTTCCAAGTTTATACAGATAGCGCTGTAGATAACTCCATCTTAATATAGATGGCGGTGTAGATATTTATATGTTCATACAGATGGCGGTGCAGATATTTCCATGTTCATACAGATGGCGGTGTAGATATTTGTATGTTTATAGAGATAGCGGTGTAGTTATTTCCATGTGTAAAGAGATAGCTTTGTAGATATTTCCATGTATATGCAGATCGATGTGTAGATATTTCCATTTTCATGCAGATAGCGGTGTAGATATTTCCATGTTCAAACAGATAGCGGTGTAGATATTTCCATGTTCAAACAGATAGCAGTGTAGATATTTCTATGTTTATACAGATAGCGGTGAAGATGTATGCATGTTTACACAGATAGCGTTTTAGATATTTCCATGTTCATACAGATTGCGGTGTAGATATTTCCATGTGTATAGAGATGGCGGTATAAATATTTCTGTGTTTATACAGATGGCGGGTAGATATTTCCATGTTCATACAGAAGGCGGTGTAGATATTTCCATGTTTATAGAGATAGCGGTGTAGATATTTCCATTTCATTCACATTGCTCTCTATATATTTCCATGTTTATGGGGGTAGTGTTGTAGATATTTCCATGATTGTAGAGATAGTGGTGTAGATATTTCCGTGTTTATAGAGATAGCGGTGTGGATATTTCCCAGTTTCACGGATAGCGGTGTAGATATTTCCATGTTTATACAGATAACGGTGTAGATGTATTCATGTTTATAGAGATAGCGGTGAAGTTATTTCCATGCTTATACAGATAATGCTGTAGATATGTCCATGTATATAGAGATAGCGGTGTAGATATTTCCAATTTCATACAGATATCAGTGTAGATATTTCCATGTTCATTCAGACGGCATTGTTGATATTTCCATCTTCATACAGGTGGCAGTGAAGATATTTGCATGTTCATACAGATGGCGATGTAGATATTTCCATGTTCATACAGATGGCTGTGTAGATATTTCCATGTTCATACAGATGGCGGTGTAGATATTTCCATGTTAATAATGATGGCGTTGTAGATATTTCCATCTTTATGCAGATGGCTGTGTAGATATTTCCACGTTTATAGAGATGGCAGTGAAGATATTTCCATGTTTGTGGAGATAGCGGTGTAGATATTTCCATGTTTACAGAGATAGCGGTGTAGATATTTCCATGTTTACACAGACAACGGTGTAGATATTTCCATGTTTATACAGATAGCGGTGAAACGTATGCAAGTTTTCACAGATAGCGGTGTAGATATTTCCATGTTCATACAGATCGCGGTGTAGATATTGCCATGTTCATCCAGATGGCTGTGTAGACATATCCATGTTCATACAGATTGCGGTGAAGATATTTCCATGTTCATACAGATAGCGGTGTAGATATTTCCATGTTCATACAGATAGCGGTGTAGATATTTCCATGTTCATACAGATGGCTGTGTAGATATATCCATGTTCATACAGATGGCGGTGAATATATTTCCATGTTCATACAGATAGCGGTGTAGATATTTCCATGTTCATACAGATAGCGGTGCAGATATTTCCATGTTCATACAGATAGCGGTGCTGATATTTCCATGTTTATACAGGTAGCGGTGTAGATATTTCCATGTTTATACAAATAGCGGTGTAGATATTTCCATGTTTATACAGATAGCTGTGTAGATATTTCCATGTTTATACAGATAGCGGTGTAGATATCTCCATCTTAATACAGATGGTGGAGTAGATATTTCTATGTACATACAGATGGCGGTGCAGATATTTCCATGTTCATACAGATAGCGGTGTAGTTATTTCCATGTGTAAAGAGATAGCTGTGTAGATATTTCCATGTATATGCAGGTAGCTGTGTTGATATTTCCATTATCACGCAGATAGCGGCTTAGATATTTCCATCTTCAAACAGATATTGGTGTAGATATTTCCATGTTCATACAGATAGCTGTGCTGATATTTCCATGTTTATACAGGTAGCGGTGTAGATATTTCCATGTTTATACAGATAGCGGTGTAGATATTTCCATGTTTATACAGATAGCGGTGTAGATATTTCCAGGTTTATACAGATAGAGGTGTAGATATCTGCTTCTTAATACAGATGGCGGTGTAGATATTTATATGTTCATTCAGATTGCGGTGCAGATATTTCCATGTTCATACAGATAGCGGTGTAGATATTTCCATGTTTATAGAGATAGGGGTGTAGTTATATCCATGGGTAAAGAGATAGCTGTGTAGATATTTCCATGTATATGCAGATAGCTGTGTAGATGTTTCCATTTTCATGCAGACAGCGGTGTAGATATTTCCATGTTCAAACAGATAGCGGTGTAGATATTTCCATGTTCATACATATAGCGGTGTAGATGTTTCCATGTTCATACAGATAGAGGTGTAGATATTTCCAGGTTCATATAGATAGCGGTGTAGATTTTTCCATTTAATACAGATAGCTTTGCTGTTATTTCCGTGTTTATACAGGTAGCGGTGTAGATATATAAATGTTTATACAGATAGCGGTGTAGATATTTCCATGTTTATACAGATAGCGGTGTAGATATTTCCATGTTTATACAGATAGCTGTGTAGATATCTCCATGTTAATACAGATAGCGGTGTAGATATTTATATGTTCATACAGATGGCAGTGCAGATATTTCCATGTTCATACAGATAGCGGTGTAGCTATTTCCATGTTCATACAGATAGCGGTGTAGATATTTCCATGTTCATCCAGATGGCTGTGTAGACATATCCATGTTCATACAGATGGCAGTGAAGATAATTCCATGTTTATACATCTAGCAGTGTAGATATTTCCATGTTCATACAGATAGTTGTGTAGATATTTCCATTTCCATACAGATAGCGGTGCTGATATTTCCATGTTTATACAGGTAGCTGTGCTGATATTTCCATGTTTATACAGGTAGCGGTGTAGATATTTCCATGTTTATACAGATAGCGGTGTAGATATTTCCATGTTTATACAGATAGCGCTGTAGTTATTTCCATGTTTATACAGATAGCGGTGTAGATATCTCCATCTTAATACAGATGGCGGTGTAGATATTTATATGTTCAAACAGATGACCGTGCAGATATTTCCATGTTCATACAGAGAGCGGTGTAGTTATTTCCATGTGTAAAGAGATAGCTGTGTAGATATTTCCATGTATATGCAGATAGCTGTGTAGATATTTCCATTTTCATGCAGATAGCGGTTTAGATATTTCCATGTTCAAACAGATAGCGGTGTAGATATTTCCATGTTTATACAGATAGCGGTGAAGGTGTATGCATGTTTACACACATAATAGTGTAGATATTTCCATGTTCATACAGATAGCGGAGTAGATATTTCCATGTTCATCCAGATGGCTATGTAGATATATCCATGTTCATACAGATAGCGGTGTAGATATTTCCATGTTCATACAGATAGTGGTGTAGATATTTCCATGTTCATACAGATAGCGGTGTAGCTATTTCCATGTTGATACAGATAGCGGTGTAGATATTTCCATCTTCATACACATAGCGGTGTAGATATTTCCATGTTCATACAGATAGCTGTGCTGATATTTCCATGTTTATACAGTTAGCGGTGTAGATATTTCCATGTTCATACAGATAGCTGTGTAGCTATTTCCATGTTCATACAGATAGCGGTGTAGATATTTCCATGTTCTTCCAGATGGCTGTACAGATATATCCATGTTCATACAGATGGAGGTGAAGATAATTCCATGTTCATACAGATAGCGGTGTAGATATTTCCATGTTCATACAGATAGTGGTGTAGATATTTCCATGTTCATACAGATAGCGGTGTACGTATTTCCATGTTCATACAGATAGAGGGGCTGATATTTCCATGTTCATACAGAAAGCGGTGCTGATATTTCCATGTTTATACAGGTAGCAGTGTAGATATTTCCATGTTTATACAGATAGCGGTGTAGTTATTTCCATGTTTATACAGATAGCGGTGTAGATATTTCCATGTTTATACTGATAGCGGTGTAGATATCTGCTTCTTAATACAGATGGCCGTGTAGATATTTATATGTTCATACAGATGGCGGTGCAGATATTTCCATGTTCATACAGATGGCGGTGTAGATATTTCCATGTTCATACAGATAGCGGTGTAGTTATTTCCATGTGTAAAGAGATAGCTGTGTAGATATTTCCATGTATTTTCAGATAGCTCTGTAGATATTTCCATTTTCATGCAGATAGCGGTGTAGATATTTCCATGTTCAAACAGATAGCGGTGTAGATATTTCCATGTTTATACAGAGAGCGGTGAAGATGTATGCATGTTTACACACATAGTGGTGTAGATATTTCCATGTTCATACAGATAGCGGTGTAGATATTTCCATGTTCTTCCAGATGGCTGTGTAGATATATCCATGTTCATACAGATAGCGGTGTAGATATTTCCATGTTCATACAGATAGTGGTGTAGATATTTCCATGTTCACACAGATAGCGGTGTTGCTATTTCCATGTTCATACAGATAGCGGTGTAGATATTTCCATGTTCGTACAGATAGCGGTGTAGATATTTCCATGTTCATACAGAGAGCTGTGCTGATATTTCCATGTTTATACAGGTAGCGGTGTAGATATTTCCATGTTCATACAGATAGCTGTGTAGCTATTTCCATGTTCATACAGGTAGCGGTGTAGATATTTCCATGTTCATCGAGATGGCTGTACAGATATATCCATGTTCATACAGATTGCGGTGAAGATAATTCCATGTTCATACAGATAGCGGTGTAGATATTTCCATGTTCATACAGATAGTGGTGTAGATATTTCCATGTTCTTACAGATAGCGGTGTAGCTATTTCCATGTTCATAAAGATAGCGTTGTAGATATTTCCATGTTCATCCAGATGGCTGTGTAGATATATCCATGTTCAAACAGATGGCATTGTAGATATTTCCATGTTCATACGGATAGCGGTGTAGATATTTCCTTCTTCATACAGATAGCGGTGTAGGTATTTCCATGTTCATACAGATAGAGGGGCTGATATTTCCATGTTCATACAGATAGCGGTGCTGATATTTCCATGTTTATACAGGTAGCTGTGTAGATATTTCCATGTTCATTCAGATAGCGGTGAAGATATTTCCATGTTTACACAGATTGCGGTGAAGATGTATGCATATTTACACAGATAGCGGTGTAGATATTTCCCTGTTCATACAGATAACGGTGTATATATTTCCATATTCATCCAGATGGCTGTGTAGATATATCCATGTTCATACAGATAGCGGTGTAGATATTTCCATGTTCATACAGGTAGTGGTGTAGATATTTCCATGTTCATACAGATAGCGGTGTAGCTATTTCCATGTTCATACAGATAGCGGTGTAGATATTTCCATGTTCATAGAGATAGCGGTGTAGATATTTCCGTGTTCATACAGATAGCGGTGTAGTTATTTCCGTGTGTAAAGAGATAGCTGTGTAGATATTTCCATGTATATGCAGATAGCTGTGTAGATATTTCCATTTTCATGCAGATAGCGTTTTAGATATTTCCATGTTCAAACAGAGAGCGGTGTAGGTATTTCCATGTTCATAGAGAGAGCGGTGTAGATATTTCCATGTTCATACAGATAGCGGTGTGGATATTTCCATGTTTATACAGATAGTGGTGAAGATGTATGCATGTTTACACAGATAGCGGTGTAGATATTTCCATGTTCATACAGATAGCGGGGTAGATATTTCCATGTTCCTCCAGATGGCTGTGTAGACATATCCATGTTCATACAGATGGCGGTGAAGATATTTCCATGTTCATACAGATAGCGGTGTAGATATTTCCATGTTCATCCAGATGGCTGTGTAGTTATATCCATGTTCATACAGATAGTGGTGTAGATATTTCCATGTTCATACAGATAGCGGTGTAGATATTTCCACGTTCATACAGAAAGCGGTGTTGATATTTCCATGATTATACAGATTGCGGTGAATATGTATGCTTCTTTGCACAGATAGCGGTGTAGATATTTCCATGTTCATGCAGATAGCGGTGTAGATATTTCCATGTTCATACAGATAGCGGTGTAGCTATTTCCATGTTCGTACAGATAGCGGTGTAGATATTTCCATGTTCATCCAGATGGCTGTGTAGATATATCCATGTTCATACAGATGGCGGTGAAGATATTTCCATGTTCATACAGATAGCTGTGTAGATATTTCCATGATCTTACAGATAGAGGGGCTGATATTTCCATGTTCATACAGATAGCGGTGCTGATATTTCCAAGTTTATACAGGTAGCGGTGTAGATATTTCCATGTTTATACAGATAGCGGTGTAGATATTTCCATTTTTATACAGATAGCGGTGTAGATATTTCCATGTTTATACAGATAGCGGTGTAGATATCTCCATCTTAATACAGATGGCCGTGTAGATATTTATATGTTCATACAGATGGCGGTGCACATATTTCCATGTTCATACAGATGGTGGTGTAGATATTTCCAAGTTCATACAGATAGCGGTGTAGTTATTTCCATGTGTAAAGAGATATCTGTGTAGATATTTCCGTGTATATGCAGATAGCAGTGTAGATATTTCCATTTTCATGCAGATAGCGGTGTAGATATTTCCATGTTCAAACAGATAGCGGTGTTGATATTTCCATGTTTATACAGATTGCGGTGAAGATGTATGCATATTTACACAGATAGCGGTGTAGATATTTCCATGTTCATACAGATAGCGGTGTAGATATTTCCATGTTCATACAGGTAGTGGTGTAGATATTTCCATGTTCATACAGATAGCAGTGTAGCTATTTCCATGTTCATACAGATAGTGGTGTAGAAATTTCCATGTTCATAGAGATAGCGGTGTAGATATTTCCAAGTTCATACAGATAGCGGTGCTGATATTTCCATGTTTATACAGGGAGCGGTGTAGATATTTCCATGTTTATAGAGATAGCGGTGTAGATATTTCCATGTTTATACAGATAGCGCTGTAGTTATTTCCATGTTTATACAGATAGCGGTGTAGATATCTCCATCTTAATACAGATGGCGGTGTAGATATTTATATGTTCAAACAGATGGCCGTGCAGATATTTCCATGTTCATACAGAGAGCGGTGTAGTTATTTCCATGTGTAAAGAGATAGCTGTGTAGATATTTCCATGTATATGCAGATAGCTGTGTAGATATTTCCATTTTCATGCAGATAGCGGTTTAGATATTTCCATGTTCAAACAGATAGCGGTGTAGATATTTCCATGTTTATACAGATAGCGGTGAAGGTGTATGCATGTTTACACACATAATAGTGTAGATATTTCCATGTTCATACAGATAGCGGAGTAGATATTTCCATGTTCATCCAGATGGCTATGTAGATATATCCATGTTCATACAGATAGCGGTGTAGATATTTCCATGTTCATACAGATAGTGGTGTAGATATTTCCATGTTCATACAGATAGCGGTGTAGCTATTTCCATGTTGATACAGATAGCGGTGTAGATATTTCCATCTTCATACACATAGCGGTGTAGATATTTCCATGTTCATACAGATAGCTGTGCTGATATTTCCATGTTTATACAGTTAGCGGTGTAGATATTTCCATGTTCATACAGATAGCTGTGTAGCTATTTCCATGTTCATACAGATAGCGGTGTAGATATTTCCATGTTCTTCCAGATGGCTGTACAGATATATCCATGTTCATACAGATGGAGGTGAAGATAATTCCATGTTCATACAGATAGCGGTGTAGATATTTCCATGTTCATACAGATAGTGGTGTAGATATTTCCATGTTCATACAGATAGCGGTGTAGCTATTTCCATGTTCATACAGATAGCGGTGTAGATATTTCCATGTTCATCCAGATGGCTGTGTAGATATATCCATGTTCAAACAGATGGATTGTAGATATTTCCATGTTCATACGGATAGCTGTGTAGATATTTCCATGTTCATACAGATAGCGGTGTACGTATTTCCATGTTCATACAGATAGAGGGGCTGATATTTCCATGTTCATACAGAAAGCGGTGCTGATATTTCCATGTTTATACAGGTAGCAGTGTAGATATTTCCATGTTTATACAGATAGCGGTGTAGTTATTTCCATGTTTATACAGATAGCGGTGTAGATATTTCCATGTTTATACTGATAGCGGTGTAGATATCTGCATCTTAATACAGATGGCCGTGTAGATATTTATATGTTCATACAGATGGCAGTGCAGATATTTCCATGTTCATACAGATGGCGGTGTAGATATTTCAATGTTCATACAGATAGCGGTGTAGTTATTTCCATGTGTAAAGAGATAGCTGTGTAGATATTTCCATGTATTTGCAGATAACTCTGTAGATATTTCCATTTTCATGCAGATAGCGGTGTAGATATTTCCATGTTCAAACAGATAGCGGTGTAGATATTTCCATGTTTATACAGAGAGCGGTGAAGATGTATGCATGTTTACACACATAGTGGTGTAGATATTTCCATGTTCATACAGATAGCGGTGTAGATATTTCCATGTTCTTCCAGATGGCTGTGTAGATATATCCATGTTCATACAGATAGCGGTGTAGATATTTCCATGTTCATACAGATAGTGGTGTAGATATTTCCATGTTCACACAGATAGCGGTGTAGCTATTTCCATGTTCATACAGATAGCGGTGTAGATATTTCCATGTTCGTACAGATAGCGGTGTAGATATTTCCATGTTCATACAGAGAGCTGTGCTGATATTTCCATGTTTATACAGGTAGCGGTGTAGATATTTCCATGTTCATACAGATAGCTGTGTAGCTATTTCCATGTTCATACAGGTAGCGGTGTAGATATTTCCATGTTCATCGAGATGGCTGTACAGATATATCCATGTTCATACAGATTGCGGTGAAGATAATTCCATGTTCATACAGATAGCGGTGTAGATATTTCCATGTTCATACAGATAGTGGTGTAGATATTTCCATGTTCTTACAGATAGCGGTGTAGCTATTTCCATGTTCATAAAGATAGCGTTGTAGATATTTCCATGTTCATCCAGATGGCTGTGTAGATATATCCATGTTCAAACAGATGGCATTGTAGATATTTCCATGTTCATACGGATAGCGGTGTAGATATTTCCTTCTTCATACAGATAGCGGTGTAGGTATTTCCATGTTCATACAGATAGAGGGGCTGATATTTCCATGTTCATACAGATAGCGGTGCTGATATTTCCATGTTTATACAGGTAGCTGTGTAGATATTTCCATGTTCATTCAGATAGCGGTGAAGATATTTCCATGTTTACACAGATTGCGGTGAAGATGTATGCATATTTACACAGATAGCGGTGTAGATATTTCCATGTTCATACAGATAACGGTGTAGATATTTCCATATTCATCCAGATGGCTGTGTAGATATATCCATGTTCATACAGATAGCGGTGTAGATATTTCCATGTTCATACAGGTAGTGGTGTAGATATTTCCATGTTCATACAGATAGCGGTGTAGCTATTTCCATGTTCATACAGATAGCGGTGTAGATATTTCCATGTTCATAAAGATAGCGGTGTAGATATTTCCGTGTTCATACAGATAGCGGTGTAGTTATTTCCGTGTGTAAAGAGATAGCTGTGTAGATATTTCCATGTATATGCAGATAGCTGTGTAGATATTTCCATTTTCATGCAGATAGCGTTTTAGATATTTCCATGTTCAAACAGAGAGCGGTGTAGGTATTTCCATGTTCATAGAGAGAGCGGTGTAGATATTTCCATGTTCATACAGATAGCGGTGTGGATATTTCCATGTTTATACAGATAGTGGTGAAGATGTATGCATGTTTACACAGATAGCGGTGTAGATATTTCCATGTTCATACAGATATCAGTGTAGATATTTCCATGTTCATTCAGACGGCATTGTTGATATTTCCATCTTCATACAGGTGGCAGTGAAGATATTTGCATGTTCATACAGATGGCGATGTAGATATTTCCATGTTCATACAGATGGCTGTGTAGATATTTCCATGTTCATACAGATGGCGGTGTAGATATTTCCATGTTAATAATGATGGCGTTGTAGATATTTCCATCTTTATGCAGATGGCTGTGTAGATATTTCCACGTTTATAGAGATGGCAGTGAAGATATTTCCATGTTTGTGGAGATAGCGGTGTAGATATTTCCATGTTTACAGAGATAGCGGTGTAGATATTTCCATGTTTACACAGACAACGGTGTAGATATTTCCATGTTTATACAGATAGCGGTGAAACGTATGCAAGTTTTCACAGATAGCGGTGTAGATATTTCCATGTTCATACAGATCGCGGTGTAGATATTGCCATGTTCATCCAGATGGCTGTGTAGACATATCCATATTCATACAGATTGCGGTGAAGATATTTCCATGTTCATACAGATAGCGGTGTAGATATTTCCATGTTCATACAGATAGCGGTGTAGATATTTCCATGTTCATACAGATGGCTGTGTAGATATATCCATGTTCATACAGATGGCGGTGAATATATTTCCATGTTCATACAGATAGCGGTGTAGATATTTCCATGTTCATACAGATAGCGGTGCAGATATTTCCATGTTCATACAGATAGCGGTGCTGATATTTCCATGTTTATACAGGTAGCGGTGTAGATATTTCCACGTTTATACAAATAGCGGTGTAGATATTTCCATGTTTATACAGATAGCAGTGTAGATATTTCCATGTTTATACAGATAGCGGTGTAGATATCTCCATCTTAATACAGATGGTGGAGTAGATATTTCTATGTACATACAGATGGCGGTGCAGATATTTCCATGTTCATACAGATAGCGGTGTAGTTATTTCCATGTGTAAAGAGATAGCTGTGTAGATATTTCCATGTATATGCAGGTAGCTGTGTTGATATTTCCATTATCACGCAGATAGCGGCTTAGATATTTCCATCTTCAAACAGATATTGGTGTAGATATTTCCATGTTCATACAGATAGCTGTGCTGATATTTCCATGTTTATACAGGTAGCGGTGTAGATATTTCCATGTTTATACAGATAGCGGTGTAGATATTTCCATGTTTATACAGATAGCGGTGTAGATATTTCCAGGTTTATACAGATAGAGGTGTAGATATCTGCTTCTTAATACAGATGGCGGTGTAGATATTTATATGTTCATTCAGATTGCGGTGCAGATATTTCCAAGTTCATACAGATAGCGGTGTAGATATTTCCATGTTTATAGAGATAGCGGTGTAGTTATATCCATGGGTAAAGAGATAGCTGTGTAGATATTTCCATGTATATGCAGATAGCTGTGTAGATGTTTCCATTTTCATGCAGACAGCGGTGTAGATATTTCCATGTTCAAACAGATAGCGGTGTAGATATTTCCATGTTCATACATATAGCGGTGTAGATGTTTCCATGTTCATACAGATAGAGGTGTAGATATTTCCAGGTTCATATAGATAGCGGTGTAGATTTTTCCATTTAATACAGATAGCTTTGCTGTTATTTCCGTGTTTATACAGGTAGCGGTGTAGATATATAAATGCTTATACAGATAGCGGTGTAGATATTTCCATGTTTATACAGATAGCGGTGTAGATATTTCCATGTTTATACAGATAGCTGTGTAGATATCTCCATGTTAATACAGATAGCGGTGTAGATATTTATATGTTCATACAGATGGCGGTGCAGATATTTCCATGTTCATACAGATAGCGGTGTAGCTATTTCCATGTTCATACAGATAGCGGTGTAGATATTTCCATGTTCATCCAGATGGCTGTGTAGACATATCCATGTTCATACAGATGGCAGTGAAGATAATTCCATGTTTATACATCTAGCAGTGTAGATATTTCCATGTTCATACAGATAGTTGTGTAGATATTTCCATTTTCATACAGATAGCGGTGCTGATATTTCCATGTTTATACAGGTAGCTGTGCTGATATTTCCATGTTTATACAGGTAGCGGTGTAGATATTTCCATGTTTTTACAGATAGCGGTGTAGATATTTCCATGTTTATACAGATAGCGCTGTAGTTATTTCCATGTTTATACAGATAGCGGTGTAGATATCTCCATCTTAATACAGATGGCGGTGTAGATATTTATATGTTCAAACAGATGGCCGTGCAGATATTTCCATGTTCATACAGAGAGCGGTGTAGTTATTTCCATGTGTAAAGAGATAGCTGTGTAGATATTTCCATGTATATGCAGATAGCTGTGTAGATATTTCCATTTTCATGCAGATAGCGGTTTAGATATTTCCATGTTCAAACAGATAGCGGTGTAGATATTTCCATGTTTATACAGATAGCGGTGAAGGTGTATGCATGTTTACACACATAATAGTGTAGATATTTCCATGTTCATACAGATAGCGGAGTAGATATTTCCATGTTCATCCAGATGGCTATGTAGATATATCCATGTTCATACAGATAGCGGTGTAGATATTTCCATGTTCATACAGATAGTGGTGTAGATATTTCCATGTTCATACAGATAGCGGTGTAGCTATTTCCATGTTGATACAGATAGCGGTGTAGATATTTCCATCTTCATACACATAGCGGTGTAGATATTTCCATGTTCATACAGATAGCTGTGCTGATATTTCCATGTTTATACAGTTAGCGGTGTAGATATTTCCATGTTCATACAGATAGCTGTGTAGCTATTTCCATGTTCATACAGATAGCGGTGTAGATATTTCCATGTTCTTCCAGATGGCTGTACAGATATATCCATGTTCATACAGATGGAGGTGAAGATAATTCCATGTTCATACAGATAGCGGTGTAGATATTTCCATGTTCATACAGATAGTGGTGTAGATATTTCCATGTTCATACAGATAGCGGTGTACGTATTTCCATGTTCATACAGATAGAGGGGCTGATATTTCCATGTTCATACAGAAAGCGGTGCTGATATTTCCATGTTTATACAGGTAGCAGTGTAGATATTTCCATGTTTATACAGATAGCGGTGTAGTTATTTCCATGTTTATACAGATAGCGGTGTAGATATTTCCATGTTTATACTGATAGCGGTGTAGATATCTGCTTCTTAATACAGATGGCCGTGTAGATATTTATATGTTCATACAGATGGCGGTGCAGATATTTCCATGTTCATACAGATGGCGGTGTAGATATTTCCATGTTCATACAGATAGCGGTGTAGTTATTTCCATGTGTAAAGAGATAGCTGTGTAGATATTTCCATGTATTTGCAGATAGCTCTGTAGATATTTCCATTTTCATGCAGATAGCGGTGTAGATATTTCCATGTTCAAACAGATAGCGGTGTAGATATTTCCATGTTTATACAGAGAGCGGTGAAGATGTATGCATGTTTACACACATAGTGGTGTAGATATTTCCATGTTCATACAGATAGCGGTGTAGATATTTCCATGTTCTTCCAGATGGCTGTGTAGATATATCCATGTTCATACAGATAGCGGTGTAGATATTTCCATGTTCATACAGATAGTGGTGTAGATATTTCCATGTTCACACAGATAGCGGTGTTGCTATTTCCATGTTCATACAGATAGCGGTGTAGATATTTCCATGTTCGTACAGATAGCGGTGTAGATATTTCCATGTTCATACAGAGAGCTGTGCTTATATTTCCATGTTTATACAGGTAGCGGTGTAGATATTTCCATGTTCATACAGATAGCTGTGTAGCTATTTCCATGTTCATACAGGTAGCGGTGTAGATATTTCCATGTTCATCGAGATGGCTGTACAGATATATCCATGTTCATACAGATTGCGGTGAAGATAATTCCATGTTCATACAGATAGCGGTGTAGATATTTCCATGTTCATACAGATAGTGGTGTAGATATTTCCATGTTCTTACAGATAGCGGTGTAGCTATTTCCATGTTCATAAAGATAGCGTTGTAGATATTTCCATGTTCATCCAGATGGCTGTGTAGATATATCCATGTTCAAACAGATGGCATTGTAGATATTTCCATGTTCATACGGATAGCGGTGTAGATATTTCCTTCTTCATACAGATAGCGGTGTAGGTATTTCCATGTTCATACAGATAGAGGGGCTGATATTTCCATGTTCATACAGATAGCGGTGCTGATATTTCCATGTTTATACAGGTAGCTGTGTAGATATTTCCATGTTCATTCAGATAGCGGTGAAGATATTTCCATGTTTACACAGATTGCGGTGAAGATGTATGCATATTTACACAGATAGCGGTGTAGATATTTCCCTGTTCATACAGATAACGGTGTAGATATTTCCATATTCATCCAGATGGCTGTGTAGATATATCCATGTTCATACAGATAGCGGTGTAGATATTTCCATGTTCATACAGGTAGTGGTGTAGATATTTCCATGTTCATACAGATAGCGGTGTAGCTATTTCCATGTTCATACAGATAGCGGTGTAGATATTTCCATGTTCATAGAGATAGCGGTGTAGATATTTCCGTGTTCATACAGATAGCGGTGTAGTTATTTCCGTGTGTAAAGAGATAGCTGTGTAGATATTTCCATGTATATGCAGATAGCTGTGTAGATATTTCCATTTTCATGCAGATAGCGTTTTAGATATTTCCATGTTCAAACAGAGAGCGGTGTAGGTATTTCCATGTTCATAGAGAGAGCGGTGTAGATATTTCCATGTTCATACAGATAGCGGTGTGGATATTTCCATGTTTATACAGATAGTGGTGAAGATGTATGCATGTTTACACAGATAGCGGTGTAGATATTTCCATGTTCATACAGATAGCGGGGTAGATATTTCCATGTTCCTCCAGATGGCTGTGTAGACATATCCATGTTCATACAGATGGCGGTGAAGATATTTCCATGTTCATACAGATAGCGGTGTAGATATTTCCATGTTCATCCAGATGGCTGTGTAGTTATATCCATGTTCATACAGATAGTGGTGTAGATATTTCCATGTTCATACAGATAGCGGTGTAGATATTTCCACGTTCATACAGAAAGCGGTGTTGATATTTCCATGATTATACAGATTGCGGTGAATATGTATGCTTCTTTGCACAGATAGCGGTGTAGATATTTCCATGTTCATGCAGATAGCGGTGTAGATATTTCCATGTTCATACAGATAGCGGTGTAGCTATTTCCATGTTCGTACAGATAGCGGTGTAGATATTTCCATGTTCATCCAGATGGCTGTGTAGATATATCCATGTTCATACAGATGGCGGTGAAGATATTTCCATGTTCATACAGATAGCTGTGTAGATATTTCCATGATCTTACAGATAGAGGGGCTGATATTTCCATGTTCATACAGATAGCGGTGCTGATATTTCCAAGTTTATACAGGTAGCGGTGTAGATATTTCCATGTTTATACAGATAGCGGTGTAGATATTTCCATTTTTATACAGATAGCGGTGTAGATATTTCCATGTTTATACAGATAGCGGTGTAGATATCTCCATCTTAATACAGATGGCCGTGTAGATATTTATATGTTCATACAGATGGCGGTGCACATATTTCCATGTTCATACAGATGGTGGTGTAGATATTTCCAAGTTCATACAGATAGCGGTGTAGTTATTTCCATGTGTAAAGAGATATCTGTGTAGATATTTCCGTGTATATGCAGATAGCAGTGTAGATATTTCCATTTTCATGCAGATAGCGGTGTAGATATTTCCATGTTCAAACAGATAGCGGTGTTGATATTTCCATGTTTATACAGATTGCGGTGAAGATGTATGCATATTTACACAGATAGCGGTGTAGATATTTCCATGTTCATACAGATAGCGGTGTAGATATTTCCATGTTCATACAGGTAGTGGTGTAGATATTTCCATGTTCATACAGATAGCAGTGTAGCTATTTCCATGTTCATACAGATAGCGGTGTAGAAATTTCCATGTTCATAGAGATAGCGGTGTAGATATTTCCAAGTTCATACAGATAGCGGTGCTGATATTTCCATGTTTATACAGGGAGCGGTGTAGATATTTCCATGTTTATAGAGATAGCGGTGTAGATATTTCCATGTTTATACAGATAGCGCTGTAGTTATTTCCATGTTTATACAGATAGCGGTGTAGATATCTCCATCTTAATACAGATGGCGGTGTAGATATTTATATGTTCAAACAGATGGCCGTGCAGATATTTCCATGTTCATACAGAGAGCGGTGTAGTTATTTCCATGTGTAAAGAGATAGCTGTGTAGATATTTCCATGTATATGCAGATAGCTGTGTAGATATTTCCATTTTCATGCAGATAGCGGTTTAGATATTTCCATGTTGAAACAGATAGCGGTGTAGATATTTCCATGTTTATACAGATAGCGGTGAAGGTGTATGCATGTTTACACACATAATAGTGTAGATATTTCCATGTTCATACAGATAGCGGAGTAGATATTTCCATGTTCATCCAGATGGCTATGTAGATATATCCATGTTCATACAGATAGCGGTGTAGATATTTCCATGTTCATACAGATAGTGGTGTAGATATTTCCATGTTCATACAGATAGCGGTGTAGCTATTTCCATGTTGATACAGATAGCGGTGTAGATATTTCCATCTTCATACACATAGCGGTGTAGATATTTCCATGTTCATACAGATAGCTGTGCTGATATTTCCATGTTTATACAGTTAGCGGTGTAGATATTTCCATGTTCATACAGATAGCTGTGTAGCTATTTCCATGTTCATACAGATAGCGGTGTAGATATTTCCATGTTCTTCCAGATGGCTGTACAGATATATCCATGTTCATACAGATGGAGGTGAAGATAATTCCATGTTCATACAGATAGCGGTGTAGATATTTCCATGTTCATACAGATAGTGGTGTAGATATTTCCATGTTCATACAGATAGCGGTGTAGCTATTTCCATGTTCATACAGATAGCGGTGTAGATATTTCCATGTTCATCCAGATGGCTGTGTAGATATATCCATGTTCAAACAGATGGATTGTAGATATTTCCATGTTCATACGGATAGCTGTGTAGATATTTCCATGTTCATACAGATAGCGGTGTACGTATTTCCATGTTCATACAGATAGAGGGGCTGATATTTCCATGTTCATACAGAAAGCGGTGCTGATATTTCCATGTTTATACAGGTAGCAGTGTAGATATTTCCATGTTTATACAGATAGCGGTGTAGTTATTTCCATGTTTATACAGATAGCGGTGTAGATATTTCCATGTTTATACTGATAGCGGTGTAGATATCTGCATCTTAATACAGATGGCCGTGTAGATATTTATATGTTCATACAAATGGCAGTGCAGATATTTCCATGTTCATACAGATGGCGGTGTAGATATTTCAATGTTCATACAGATAGCGGTGTAGTTATTTCCATGTGTAAAGAGATAGCTGTGTAGATATTTCCATGTATTTGCAGATAACTCTGTAGATATTTCCATTTTCATGCAGATAGCGGTGTAGATATTTCCATGTTCAAACAGATAGCGGTGTAGATATTTCCATGTTTATACAGAGAGCGGTGAAGATGTATGCATGTTTACACACATAGTGGTGTAGATATTTCCATGTTCATACAGATAGCGGTGTAGATATTTCCATGTTCTTCCAGATGGCTGTGTAGATATATCCATGTTCATACAGATAGCGGTGTAGATATTTCCATGTTCATACAGATAGTGGTGTAGATATTTCCATGTTCACACAGATAGCGGTGTAGCTATTTCCATGTTCATACAGATAGCGGTGTAGATATTTCCATGTTCGTACAGATAGCGGTGTAGATATTTCCATGTTCATACAGAGAGCTGTGCTGATATTTCCATGTTTATACAGGTAGCGGTGTAGATATTTCCATGTTCATACAGATAGCTGTGTAGCTATTTCCATGTTCATACAGGTAGCGGTGTAGATATTTCCATGTTCATCGAGATGGCTGTACAGATATATCCATGTTCATACAGATTGCGGTGAAGATAATTCCATGTTCATACAGATAGCGGTGTAGATATTTCCATGTTCATACAGATAGTGGTGTAGATATTTCCATGTTCTTACAGATAGCGGTGTAGCTATTTCCATGTTCATAAAGATAGCGTTGTAGATATTTCCATGTTCATCCAGATGGCTGTGTAGATATATCCATGTTCAAACAGATGGCATTGTAGATATTTCCATGTTCATACGGATAGCGGTGTAGATATTTCCTTCTTCATACAGATAGCGGTGTAGGTATTTCCATGTTCATACAGATAGAGGGGCTGATATTTCCATGTTCATACAGATAGCGGTGCTGATATTTCCATGTTTATACAGGTAGCTGTGTAGATATTTCCATGTTCATTCAGATAGCGGTGAAGATATTTCCATGTTTACACAGATTGCGGTGAAGATGTATGCATATTTACACAGATAGCGGTGTAGATATTTCCATGTTCATACAGATAACGGTGTAGATATTTCCATATTCATCCAGATGGCTGTGTAGATATATCCATGTTCATACAGATAGCGGTGTAGATATTTCCATGTTCATACAGGTAGTGGTGTAGATATTTCCATGTTCATACAGATAGCGGTGTAGCTATTTCCATGTTCATACAGATAGCGGTGTAGATATTTCCATGTTCATAAAGATAGCGGTGTAGATATTTCCGTGTTCATACAGATAGCGGTGTAGTTATTTCCGTGTGTAAAGAGATAGCTGTGTAGATATTTCCATGTATATGCAGATAGCTGTGTAGATATTTCCATTTTCATGCAGATAGCGTTTTAGATATTTCCATGTTCAAACAGAGAGCGGTGTAGGTATTTCCATGTTCATAGAGAGAGCGGTGTAGATATTTCCATGTTCATACAGATAGCGGTGTGGATATTTCCATGTTTATACAGATAGTGGTGAAGATGTATGCATGTTTACACAGATAGCGGTGTAGATATTTCCATGTTCATACAGATAGCGGTGTAGATATTTCCATGTTCCTCCAGATGGCTGTGTAGACATATCCATGTTCATACAGATGGCGGTGAAGATATTTCCATGTTCATACAGATAGCGGTGTAGATATTTCCATGTTCATCCAGATGGCTGTGTAGTTATATCCATGTTCATACAGATAGTGGTGTAGATATTTCCATGTTCATACAGATAGCTGTGTAGATATTTCCATGATCTTACAGATAGAGGGGCTGATATTTCCATGTTCATACAGATAGCGGTGCTGATATTTCCAAGTTTATAGAGGTAGCGGTGTAGATATTTCCATGTTTATACAGATAGCGGTGTAGATATTTCCATTTTTATACAGATAGCGGTGTAGATATTTCCATGTTTATACAGATAGCGGTGTAGATATCTCCATCTTAATACAGATGGCCGTGTAGATATTTATATGTTCATACAGATGGCGGTGCACATATTTCCATGTTCATACAGATGGTGTTGTAGATATTTCCAAGTTCATACAGATAGCGGTGTAGTTATTTCCATGTGTAAAGAGATATCTGTGTAGATATTTCCGTGTATATGTAGATAGCAGTGTAGATATTTCCATTTTCATGCAGATAGCGGTGTAGATATTTCCATGTTCAAACAGATAGCGGTGTTGATATTTCCATGTTTATACAGATTGCGGTGAAGATGTATGCATATTTACACAGATAGCGGTGTAGATATTTCCATGTTCATACAGATAGCGGTGTAGATATTTCCATGTTCATACAGGTAGTGGTGTAGATATTTCCATGTTCATACAGATAGCAGTGTAGCTATTTCCATGTTCATACAGATAGCGGTGTAGAAATTTCCATGTTCATAGAGATAGCGGTGTAGATATTTCCATGTTCATACAGATAGCGGTGCTGATATTTCCATGTTTATACAGGGAGCGGTGTAGATATTTCCATGTTTATAGAGATAGCGGTGTAGATATTTCCATGTTTATACAGATAGCAGTGTAGATATTTCCAAGTTTATACAGATAGCGCTGTAGATAACTCCATCTTAATATAGATGGCGGTGTAGATATTTATATGTTCATACAGATGGCGGTGCAGATATTTCCATGTTCATACAGATGGCGGTGTAGATATTTGTATGTTTATAGAGATAGCGGTGTAGTTATTTCCATGTGTAAAGAGATAGCTTTGTAGATATTTCCATGTATATGCAGATCGATGTGTAGATATTTCCATTTTCATGCAGATAGCGGTGTAGATATTTCCATGTTCAAACAGATAGCGGTGTAGATATTTCCATGTTCAAACAGATAGCAGTGTAGATATTTCTATGTTTATACAGATAGCGGTGAAGATGTATGCATGTTTACACAGATAGCGTTGTAGATATTTCCATGTTCATACAGATTGCGGTGTAGATATTTCCATGTTCATCCAGATGGCTGTGTAGATATATCCATGTTCATACAGATGGCGGTGAAGATATTTCCATGTTCATACAGATAGCGGTGCTGATATTTCCATGTTTATACAGGTAGCGGTTTAGATATTCCCATGTTTATACAGATAGCGGTGTAGATATTTCCATGTTTATACAGATAGAGGTGAAGATGTATGCATGTTTACACAGTTAGCGGTGCAGATATTTCCATGTTTATACAGATAGCGGTGTAGATATTTCCATGTTCAACCAGATGGCTGTGTATATATATCCATGTTCATTCAGATGGCGGTGAAGATATTTCCATGTTCATACAGATAGCGGTGTAGATATTTCCATGTTCATACAGATAGCTGTGTAGATATTTCCATGTTCATACTGACAGCGGTGTAGATATTTCAATGTTCATACAGATAGTGGTGTAGATATTTCCATGTTCATACAGATAGCGGTGTAGCTATTTCCATGTTCATACAGATAGCGGTGTAGATATTTCCATGTTCATAGAGATAGCGGTGAAGATATTTCCATGTTCATACAAATAGCGGTGCTGGTATTTCCATGTTTATACAGGTAGCGGTGTAGATATTTCCATGTTTATACAGATAGCAGTGTAGATATTTCCAAGTTTATACAGATAGCGCTGTAGATAACTCCATCTTAATATAGATGGCGGTGTAGATATTTATATGTTCATACAGATGGCGGTGCAGATATTTCCATGTTCATACAGATGGCGGTGTAGATATTTGTATGTTTATAGAGATAGCGGTGTAGTTATTTCCATGTGTAAAGAGATAGCTTTGTAGATATTTCCATGTATATGCAGATCGATGTGTAGATATTTCCATTTTCATGCAGATAGCGCTGTAGATATTTCCATGTTCAAACAGATAGCGGTGTAGATATTTCCATGTTCAAACAGATAGCAGTGTAGATATTTCTATGTTTATACAGATAGCGGTGAAGATGTATGCATGTTTACACAGATAGCGTTGTAGATATTTCCATGTTCATACAGATTGCGGTGTAGATATTTCCATGTTCATCCAGATGGCTGTGTAGATATATCCATGTTCATACAGATGGCGGTGAAGATATTTCCATGTTCATACAGATAGCGGTGCTGATATTTCCATGTTTATACAGGTAGCGGTTTAGATATTCCCATGTTTATACAGATAGCGGTGTAGATATTTCCATGTTTATACAGATAGAGGTGAAGATGTATGCATGTTTACACAGTTAGCGGTGCAGATATTTCCATGTTTATACAGATAGCGGTGTAGATATTTCCATGTTCAACCAGATGGCTGTGTATATATATCCATGTTCATTCAGATGGCGGTGAAGATATTTCCATGTTCATACAGATAGCGGTGTAGATATTTCCATGTTCATACAGATAGCTGTGTAGATATTTCCATGTTCATACTGACAGCGGTGTAGATATTTCAATGTTCATACAGATAGTGGTGTAGATATTTCCATGTTCATACAGATAGCGGTGTAGCTATTTCCATGTTCATACAGATAGCGGTGTAGATATTTCCATGTTCATAGAGATAGCGGTGAAGATATTTCCATGTTCATACAAATAGCGGTGCTTGTATTTCCATGTTTATACAGGTAGCGGTGTAGATATTTCCATGTTTATACAGATAGCGGTGTAGATATTTCCATGTTTATACAGATAGCGGTGTAGATATTTTCATGTTTATACAGATAGCGGTGTAGATATCTCCATCTTAATACAGATGGCGGTGTAGATATTTATATGTTCATACAGATGGCAGTGCAGATATTTCCATGTTCATACAGATGGCGGTGTAGATATTTCCATGTTTATAGAGACAGCGGTGTAGATATTTCCATGTGTAAAGAAATAGCTTTGTAAATATTTCCATGTATATGCAGATCGCTGTGTAGATATTTCCATTTCCATGCAGATAGCGGTGTAGATATTTCCATGTTGAAACAGATAGCTGTGTAGATATTTCCATGTTCATACAGATAGCGGTGTAGATATTTCCATGTTTATACAGATAGCGGTGAAGATGTAAGCATGTTAACACAGATAGCGGTGTAGATATTTCCATGTTCATGCAGATAGCGGTGTAGATATTTCCATGTTCATACAGATAGCGGTGTAGACATTTCCATGTTCATACTGATAGCGGTGTAGCTATTTCCATGTTCATACAGATAGCAGTGTAGATATTTCCATGTTCATCCAGATGGCTGTGTAGATATGCCCATGTTCATACAGATGGCAGTGAAGATATTTCCATGTTCATACAGGTGGCGGTGTAGATATTTCCATGTTCATACAGACAGCGGTGTAGATATTTCCATGTTAATACAGACAGCGGTGCTGTTATTTCCATGTTCATCCAGATGGCTGTGTAGATATATACATGTTCATACAGATGGCGGTGAAGATATTTCCATGTTCATACAGATTTCAGTGTAGATATTTCCATGTTCATAGAGATAGCGGTGTAGATATTTCCATGTTCATACAGATAGCGGTGCAAATATTTCCATGTTTATTCAGGTAGCGGTTTTGATATTTCCATGTTTATACAGATAGCGGTGTAGATATTTCCCTGTTTATACAGATAGTGGTGTAGATATTTCCATGTTTATACAGATAGCGGTGTAGATATCTCCATCTTAATACAGATGGCGGTGTAGATATTTATATGTTCATACAGATGGCGGTGCAGATATTTCCATGTTCATTCAGATGGCTGTGTAGATATTTCCATGTTTATATAGATTGCGGTGTAGATATTTCCATGTGTAAAGAAATAGCTTTGTAGATATTTCCATGTACATTCAGAAAGCTGTGTAGATATTTCCATTTTCATGCAGATAGCGGTGTAGATATTTCCATGTTCAAACAGATAGCTGTGTAGATATTTCCATGTTCATACAGATAGCGGTGTAGATATTTCCATGTTTATACAGATAGCGGTGAAGATGTATGCATGTTAACACAGATAGCGGTGTAGATATTTCCATGTTCATACAGATAGCGGTGTAGATATTTCCATATTCATCCAGATGGCTGTGTAGATATATCCAGGTTCATACAGATGGCGGTGTAGATATTTCCATGTTCATACAGATAGCGGTGTAGATATTTCCAAGTTCATACAGATAGCGGTGTAGATATTTCCATGTTCATACAGATAGCGGTGTAGCTATTTAAATGTTCATACAGATAGCGGTGTAGATATTTCCATGTTCATCCAGATGGGTGTGAAGATAAATCCATGTTCATACAGATGGCGGTGAAGATATTTCCATGTTCATACAGATGGCGTTGTAGATATTTCCATGTTTATACAGATATCGGTGTAGATATTTCCATGTATATGCAGATAGCGGAGTACATATCTCCATCTTAATACAGATGGCGGTGTAGATATTTATATGATCATACAGATGGCGGTGCAGATATTTCCATGTTCATACAGATGGCGGTGTAGATATTTCCATGTTTATAGAGATAGCGGTGTAGTTATTTCCATGTGTAAAGAGATAGCTGTATAGATATTTCCATGTATACGCAGATAGCTTTGTAGATATTTCCATTTTCATGCAGATAGCGGTGTAGATATTTCCATGTTCAAACAGATAGCGGTGTAGATAGTTCCATGTTCATACAGATAGCAGTGTAGATATTTCCATGTTTAAACAGATAGTGGTGAAGATGTATACATGTTTACACAGATAGCGGTGTAGATATTTCCATGCTTATACAGATAGCGGTGTAGATATTTCCGTGTTCATCCAGATGGCTGTGTAGATATATCCATGTTCATACAGATGGCGCTGAAGATATTTCCATGTTCATACAGATAGCGGTGTAGATATTTCCATGTTCATACAGATAGCGGTGTAGATATTTCCATGTTCATCCAGATGGCTGTGTAGTTATATCCATGTTCATACAGATAGTGGTGTAGATATTTCCATGTTCATACAGATAGCGGTGTAGATATTTCCACGTTCATACAGAAAGCGGTGTTGATATTTCCATGATTATACAGATTGCGGTGAATATGTATGCTTCTTTGCACAGATAGCGGTGTAGATATTTCCATGTTCATGCAGATAGCGGTGTAGATATTTCCATGTTCATACAGATAGCGGTGTAGCTATTTCCATGTTCGTACAGATAGCGGTGTAGATATTTCCATGTTCATCCAGATGGCTGTGTAGATATATCCATGTTCATACAGATGGCGGTGAAGATATTTCCATGTTCATACAGATAGCTGTGTAGATATTTCCATGATCTTACAGATAGAGGGGCTGATATTTCCATGTTCATACAGATAGCGGTGCTGATATTTCCAAGTTTATACAGATAGCGGTGTAGATATTTCCATGTTTATACAGATAGCGGTGTAGATATCTCCATCTTAATACAGATGGCCGTGTAGATATTTATATGTTCATACAGATGGCGGTGCACATATTTCCATGTTCATACAGATGGTGGTGTAGATATTTCCAAGTTCATACAGATAGCGGTGTAGTTATTTCCATGTGTAAAGAGATATCTGTGTAGATATTTCCGTGTATATGCAGATAGCAGTGTAGATATTTCCATTTTCATGCAGATAGCGGTGTAGATATTTCCATGTTCAAACAGATAGCGGTGTTGATATTTCCATGTTTATACAGATTGCGGTGAAGATGTATGCATATTTACACAGATAGCGGTGTAGATATTTCCATGTTCATACAGATAGCGGTGTAGATATTTCCATGTTCATACAGGTAGTGGTGTAGATATTTCCATGTTCATACAGATAGCAGTGTAGCTATTTCCATGTTCATACAGATAGCGGTGTAGAAATTTCCATGTTCATAGAGATAGCGGTGTAGATATTTCCATGTTCATACAGATAGCGGTGCTGATATTTCCATGTTTATACAGGGAGCGGTGTAGATATTTCCATGTTTATAGAGATAGCGGTGTAGATATTTCCATGTTTATACAGATAGCAGTATAGATATTTCCAAGTTTATACAGATAGCGCTGTAGATAACTCCATCTTAATATAGATGGCGGTGTAGATATTTATATGTTCATACAGATGGCGGTGTAGATATTTCCATGTTCATACAGATGGCGGTGTAGATATTTGTATGTTTATAGAGATAGCGGTGTAGTTATTTCCATGTGTAAAGAGATAGCTTTGTAGATATTTCCATGTATATGCAGATCGATGTGTAGATATTTCCATTTTCATGCAGATAGCGGTGTAGATATTTCCATGTTCAAACAGATAGCGGTGTAGATATTTCCATGTTCAAACAGATAGCTGTGTAGATATTTCCATGTTCATACAGATAGCGGTGTAGATATTTCCATGTTTATACAGATAGCGGTGAAGATGTATGCATGTTAACACAGATAGCGGTGTAGATATTTCCATGTTCATACAGATAGCGGTGTAGATATTTCCATATTCATCCAGATGGCTGTGTAGATATATCCAGGTTCATACAGATGGCGGTGTAGATATTTCCATGTTCATACAGATAGCGGTGTAGATATTTCCAAGTTCATACAGATAGCGGTGTAGATATTTCCATGTTCATACAGATAGCGGTGTAGCTATTTAAATGTTCATACAGATAGCGGTGTAGATATTTCCATGTTCATCCAGATGGGTGTGAAGATAAATCCATGTTCATACAGATGGCGGTGAAGATATTTCCATGTTCATACAGATGGCGTTGTAGATATTTCCATGTTTATACAGATATCGGTGTAGATATTTCCATGTATATGCAGATAGCGGAGTACATATCTCCATCTTAATACAGATGGCGGTGTAGATATTTATATGATCATACAGATGGCGGTGCAGATATTTCCATGTTCATACAGATGGCGGTGTAGATATTTCCATGTTTATAGAGATAGCGGTGTAGTTATTTCCATGTGTAAAGAGATAGCTGTATAGATATTTCCATGTATACGCAGATAGCTTTGTAGATATTTCCATTTTCATGCAGATAGCGGTGTAGATATTTCCATGTTCAAACAGATAGCGGTGTAGATAGTTCCATGTTCATACAGATAGCAGTGTAGATATTTCCATGTTTAAACAGATAGTGGTGAAGATGTATACATGTTTACACAGATAGCGGTGTAGATATTTCCATGCTTATACAGATAGCGGTGTAGATATTTCCGTGTTCATCCAGATGGCTGTGTAGATATATCCATGTTCATACAGATGGCGCTGAAGATATTTCCATGTTCATACAGATAGCGGTGTAGATATTTCCATGTTCATACAGATAGCGGTGTAGATATTTCCATGTTCATCCAGATGGCTGTGTAGTTATATCCATGTTCATACAGATAGTGGTGTAGATATTTCCATGTTCATACAGATAGCGGTGTAGATATTTCCACGTTCATACAGAAAGCGGTGTTGATATTTCCATGATTATACAGATTGCGGTGAATATGTATGCTTCTTTGCACAGATAGCGGTGTAGATATTTCCATGTTCATGCAGATAGCGGTGTAGATATTTCCATGTTCATACAGATAGCGGTGTAGCTATTTCCATGTTCGTACAGATAGCGGTGTAGATATTTCCATGTTCATCCAGATGGCTGTGTAGATATATCCATGTTCATACAGATGGCGGTGAAGATATTTCCATGTTCATACAGATAGCTGTGTAGATATTTCCATGATCTTACAGATAGAGGGGCTGATATTTCCATGTTCATACAGATAGCGGTGCTGATATTTCCAAGTTTATACAGATAGCGGTGTAGATATTTCCATGTTTATACAGATAGCGGTGTAGATATCTCCATCTTAATACAGATGGCCGTGTAGATATTTATATGTTCATACAGATGGCGGTGCACATATTTCCATGTTCATACAGATGGTGGTGTAGATATTTCCAAGTTCATACAGATAGCGGTGTAGTTATTTCCATGTGTAAAGAGATATCTGTGTAGATATTTCCGTGTATATGCAGATAGCAGTGTAGATATTTCCATTTTCATGCAGATAGCGGTGTAGATATTTCCATGTTCAAACAGATAGCGGTGTTGATATTTCCATGTTTATACAGATTGCGGTGAAGATGTATGCATATTTACACAGATAGCGGTGTAGATATTTCCATGTTCATACAGATAGCGGTGTAGATATTTCCATGTTCATACAGGTAGTGGTGTAGATATTTCCATGTTCATACAGATAGCAGTGTAGCTATTTCCATGTTCATACAGATAGCGGTGTAGAAATTTCCATGTTCATAGAGATAGCGGTGTAGATATTTCCATGTTCATACAGATAGCGGTGCTGATATTTCCATGTTTATACAGGGAGCGGTGTAGATATTTCCATGTTTATAGAGATAGCGGTGTAGATATTTCCATGTTTATACAGATAGCAGTATAGATATTTCCAAGTTTATACAGATAGCGCTGTAGATAACTCCATCTTAATATAGATGGCGGTGTAGATATTTATATGTTCATACAGATGGCGGTGTAGATATTTCCATGTTCATACAGATGGCGGTGTAGATATTTGTATGTTTATAGAGATAGCGGTGTAGTTATTTCCATGTGTAAAGAGATAGCTTTGTAGATATTTCCATGTATATGCAGATCGATGTGTAGATATTTCCATTTTCATGCAGATAGCGGTGTAGATATTTCCATGTTCAAACAGATAGCGGTGTAGATATTTCCATGTTCAAACAGATAGCAGTGTAGATATTTCTATGTTTATACAGATAGCGGTGAAGATGTATGCATGTTTACACAGATAGCGTTGTAGATATTTCCATGTTCATACAGATTGCGGTGTAGATATTTCCATGTTCATCCAGACGGCTGTGTAGATATATCCATGTTCATACAGATGGCGGTGAAGATATTTCCATGTTCATACAGATAGCGTTGCTGATATTTCCATGTTTATACAGGTAGCGGTTTAGATATTCCCATGTTTATACAGATAGCGGTGTAGATATTTCCATGTTTATACAGATAGAGGTGAAGATGTATGCATGTTTACAGAGTTAGCGGTGCAGATATTTCCATGTTTATACAGATAGCGGTGTAGATATTTCCATGTTCAACCAGATGGCTGTGTATATATATCCATGTTCATTCAGATGGCGGTGAAGATATTTCCATGTTCATACAGATAGCGGTGTAGATATTTCCATGTTCATACAGATAGCTGTGTAGATATTTCCATGTTCATACTGACAGTGGTGTAGATATTTCAATGTTCATACAGATAGTGGTGTAGATATTTCCATGTTCATACAGATAGCGGTGTAGCTATTTCCATATTCATACAGATAGCGGTGTAGATATTTCCATGTTCATAGAGATAGCGGTGAAGATATTTCCATGTTCATACAAATAGCGGTGCTGGTATTTCCATGTTTATACAGGTAGCGGTGTAGATATTTCCATGTTTATACAGATAGCAGTGTAGATATTTCCAAGTTTATACAGATAGCGCTGTAGGTAACTCCATCTTAATATAGATGGCGGTGTAGATATTTATATGTTCATACAGATGGCGGTGCAGATATTTCCATGTTCATACAGATGGCGGTGTAGATATTTGTATGTTTATAGAGATAGCGGTGTAGTTATTTCCATGTGTAAAGAGATAGCTTTGTAGATATTTCCATGTATATGCAGATCGATGTGTAGATATTTCCATTTTCATGCAGATAGCGGTGTAGATATTTCCATGTTCAAACAGATAGCGGTGTAGATATTTCCATGTTCAAACAGATAGCAGTGTAGATATTTCTATGTTTATACAGATAGCGGTGAAGATGTATGCATGTTTACACAGATAGCGTTGTAGATATTTCCATGTTCATACAGATTGCGGTGTAGATATTTCCATGTTCATCCAGATGGCTGTGTAGATATATCCATGTTCATACAGATGGCGGTGAAGATATTTCCATGTTCATACAGATAGCGGTGCTGATATTTCCATGTTTATACAGGTAGCGGTTTAGATATTCCCATGTTTATACAGATAGCGGTGTAGATATTTCCATGTTTATACAGATAGAGGTGAAGATGTATGCATGTTTACACAGTTAGCGGTGCAGATATTTCCATGTTTATACAGATAGCGGTGTAGATATTTCCATGTTCAACCAGATGGCTGTGTATATATATCCATGTTCATTCAGATGGCGGTGAAGATATTTCCATGTTCATACAGATAGCGGTGTAGATATTTCCATGTTCATACAGATAGCTGTGTAGATATTTCCATGTTCATACTGACAGCGGTGTAGATATTTCAATGTTCATACAGATAGTGGTGTAGATATTTCCATGTTCATACAGATAGCGGTGTAGCTATTTCCATGTTCATACAGATAGCGGTGTAGATATTTCCATGTTCATAGAGATAGCGGTGAAGATATTTCCATGTTCATACAAATAGCGGTGCTGGTATTTCCATGTTTATACAGGTAGCGGTGTAGATATTTCCATGTTTATACAGATAGCGGTGTAGATATTTCCATGTTTATACAGATAGCGGTGTAGATATTTTCATGTTTATACAGATAGCGGTGTAGATATCTCCATCTTAATACAGATGGCGGTGTAGATATTTATATGTTCATACAGATGGCAGTGCAGATATTTCCATGTTCATACAGATGGCGGTGTAGATATTTCCATGTTTATAGAGACAGCGGTGTAGATATTTCCATGTGTAAAGAAATAGCTTTGTAAATATTTCCATGTATATGCAGATCGCTGTGTAGATATTTCCATTTCCATGCAGATAGCGGTGTAGATATTTCCATGTTGAAACAGATAGCTGTGTAGATATTTCCATGTTCATACAGATAGCGGTGTAGATATTTCCATGTTTATACAGATAGCGGTGAAGATGTAAGCATGTTAACACAGATAGCGGTGTAGATATTTCCATGTTCATGCAGATAGCGGTGTAGATATTTCCATGTTCATACAGATAGCGGTGTAGACATTTCCATGTTCATACTGATAGCGGTGTAGCTATTTCCATGTTCATACAGATAGCAGTGTAGATATTTCCATGTTCATCCAGATGGCTGTGTAGATATGCCCATGTTCATACAGATGGCAGTGAAGATATTTCCATGTTCATACAGGTGGCGGTGTAGATATTTCCATGTTCATACAGACAGCGGTGTAGATATTTCCATGTTAATACAGACAGCGGTGCTGTTATTTCCATGTTCATCCAGATGGCTGTGTAGATATATACATGTTCATTCAGATGGCGGTGAAGATATTTCCATGTTCATACAGATATCAGTGTAGATATTTCCATGTTCATAGAGATAGCGGTGTAGATACTTCCATGTTCATACAGATAGCGGTGCAAATATTTCCATGTTTATTCAGGTAGCGGTTTTGATATTTCCATGTTTATACAGATAGCGGTGTAGATATTTCCCTGTTTATACAGATAGTGGTGTAGATATTTCCATGTTTATACAGATAGCGGTGTAGATATCTCCATCTTAATACAGATGGCGGTGTAGATATTTATATGTTCATACAGATGGCGGTGCAGATATTTCCATGTTCATTCAGATGGCTGTGTAGATATTTCCATGTTTATATAGATTGCGGTGTAGATATTTCCATGTGTAAAGAAATAGCTTTGTAGATATTTCCATGTACATTCAGAAAGCTGTGTAGATATTTCCATTTTCATGCAGATAGCGGTGTAGATATTTCCATGTTCAAACAGATAGCTGTGTAGATATTTCCATGTTCATACAGATAGCGGTGTAGATATTTCCATGTTTATACAGATAGCGGTGAAGATGTATGCATGTTAACACAGATAGCGGTGTAGATATTTCCATGTTCATACAGATAGCGGTGTAGATATTTCCATATTCATCCAGATGGCTGTGTAGATATATCCAGGTTCATACAGATGGCGGTGAAGATATTTCCATGTTCATACAGATAGCGGTGTAGATATTTCCATGTTCATACAGATAGCGGTGTAGATATTTCCATGTTCATACAGATAGCGGTGTAGCTATTTAAATGTTCATACAGATAGCGGTGTAGATATTTCCATGTTCATCCAGATGGGTGTGTAGATAAATCCATGTTCATACAGATGGCGGTGAAGATATTTCCATGTTCATACAGATGGCGTTGTAGATATTTCCATGTTTATACAGATATCGGTGTAGATATTTCCATGTATATGCAGATAGCGGAGTACATATCTCCATCTTAATACAGATGGCGGTGTAGATATTTATATGATCATACAGATGGCGGTGCAGATATTTCCATGTTCATACAGATGGCGGTGTAGATATTTCCATGTTTATAGAGATAGCGGTGTAGTTATTTCCATGTGTAAAGAGATAGCTGTATAGATATTTCCATGTATATGCAGATAGCTTTGTAGATATTTCCATTTTCATGCAGATAGCGGTGTAGATATTTCCATGTTCAAACAGATAGCGGTGTAGATAGTTCCATGTTCATACAGATAGCAGTGTAGATATTTCCATGTTTAAACAGATAGTGGTGAAGATGTATACATGTTTACACAGATAGCGGTGTAGATATTTCCATGCTTATACAGATAGCGGTGTAGATATTTCCGTGTTCATCCAGATGGCTGTGTAGATATATCCATGTTCATACAGATGGCGCTGAAGATATTTCCATGTTCATACAGATAGCGGTGTAGATATTTCCATGTTCATACAGATAGCGGTGTAGATATTTCCATGTTCATCCAGATGGCTGTGTAGTTATATCCATGTTCATACAGATAGTGGTGTAGATATTTCCATGTTCATACAGATAGCGGTGTAGATATTTCCACGTTCATACAGAAAGCGGTGTTGATATTTCCATGATTATACAGATTGCGGTGAATATGTATGCTTCTTTGCACAGATAGCGGTGTAGATATTTCCATGTTCATGCAGATAGCGGTGTAGATATTTCCATGTTCATACAGATAGCGGTGTAGCTATTTCCATGTTCGTACAGATAGCGGTGTAGATATTTCCATGTTCATCCAGATGGCTGTGTAGATATATCCATGTTCATACAGATGGCGGTGAAGATATTTCCATGTTCATACAGATAGCTGTGTAGATATTTCCATGATCTTACAGATAGAGGGGCTGATATTTCCATGTTCATACAGATAGCGGTGCTGATATTTCCAAGTTTATACAGATAGCGGTGTAGATATTTCCATGTTTATACAGATAGCGGTGTAGATATCTCCATCTTAATACAGATGGCCGTGTAGATATTTATATGTTCATACAGATGGCGGTGCACATATTTCCATGTTCATACAGATGGTGGTGTAGATATTTCCAAGTTCATACAGATAGCGGTGTAGTTATTTCCATGTGTAAAGAGATATCTGTGTAGATATTTCCGTGTATATGCAGATAGCAGTGTAGATATTTCCATTTTCATGCAGATAGCGGTGTAGATATTTCCATGTTCAAACAGATAGCGGTGTTGATATTTCCATGTTTATACAGATTGCGGTGAAGATGTATGCATATTTACACAGATAGCGGTGTAGATATTTCCATGTTCATACAGATAGCGGTGTAGATATTTCCATGTTCATACAGGTAGTGGTGTAGATATTTCCATGTTCATACAGATAGCAGTGTAGCTATTTCCATGTTCATACAGATAGCGGTGTAGAAATTTCCATGTTCATAGAGATAGCGGTGTAGATATTTCCATGTTCATACAGATAGCGGTGCTGATATTTCCATGTTTATACAGGGAGCGGTGTAGATATTTCCATGTTTATAGAGATAGCGGTGTAGATATTTCCATGTTTATTCAGATAGCAGTATAGATATTTCCAAGTTTATACAGATAGCGCTGTAGATAACTCCATCTTAATATAGATGGCGGTGTAGATATTTATATGTTCATACAGATGGCGGTGCAGATATTTCCATGTTCATACAGATGGCGGTGTAGATATTTGTATGTTTATACAGATAGCGGTGTAGTTATTTCCATGTGTAAAGAGATAGCTTTGTAGATATTTCCATGTATATGCAGATCGATGTGTAGATATTTCCATTTTCATGCAGATAGCGGTGTAGATATTTCCATGTTCAAACAGATAGCGGTGTAGATATTTCCATGTTCAAACAGATAGCAGTGTAGATATTTCTATGTTTATACAGATAGCGGTGAAGATGTATGCATGTTTACACAGATAGCGTTGTAGATATTTCCATGTTCATACAGATTGCGGTGTAGATATTTCCATGTTCATCCAGATGGCTGTGTAGATATATCCATGTTCATACAGATGGCGGTGAAGATATTTCCATGTTCATACAGATAGCGTTGCTGATATTTCCATGTTTATACAGGTAGCGGTTTAGATATTCCCATGTTTATACAGATAGCGGTGTAGATATTTCCATGTTTATACAGATAGAGGTGAAGATGTATGCATGTTTACACAGTTAGCGGTGCAGATATTTCCATGTTTATACAGATAGCGGTGTAGATATTTCCATGTTCAACCAGATGGCTGTGTATATATATCCATGTTCATTCAGATGGCGGTGAAGATATTTCCATGTTCATACAGATAGCGGTGTAGATATTTCCATGTTCATACAGATAGCTGTGTAGATATTTCCATGTTCATACTGACAGCGGTGTAGATATTTCAATGTTCATACAGATAGTGGTGTAGATATTTCCATGTTCATACAGATAGCGGTGTAGCTATTTCCATATTCATACAGATAGCGGTGTAGATATTTCCATGTTCATAGAGATAGCGGTGAAGATATTTCCATGTTCATACAAATAGCGGTGCTGGTATTTCCATGTTTATACAGGTAGCGGTGTAGATATTTCCATGTTTATACAGATAGCAGTGTAGATATTTCCAAGTTTATACAGATAGCGCTGTAGGTAACTCCATCTTAATATAGATGGCGGTGTAGATATTTATATGTTCATACAGATGGCGGTGCAGATATTTCCATGTTCATACAGATGGCGGTGTAGATATTTGTATGTTTATAGAGATAGCGGTGTAGATATTTCCATGTGTAAAGAGATAGCTTTGTAGATATTTCCATGTATATGCAGATCGATGTGTAGATATTTCCATTTTCATGCAGATAGCGGTGTAGATATTTCCATGTTCAAACAGATAGCGGTGTAGATATTTCCATGTTCAAACAGATAGCAGTGTAGATATTTCTATGTTTATACAGATAGCGGTGAAGATGTATGCATGTTTACACAGATAGCGTTGTAGATATTTCCATGTTCATACAGATTGCGGTGTAGATATTTCCATGTTCATCCAGATGGCTGTGTAGATATATCCATGTTCATACAGATGGCGGTGAAGATATTTCCATGTTCATACAGATAGCGGTGCTGATATTTCCATGTTTATACAGGTAGCGGTTTAGATATTCCCATGTTTATACAGATAGCGGTGTAGATATTTCCATGTTTATACAGATAGAGGTGAAGATGTATGCATGTTTACACAGTTAGCGGTGCAGATATTTCCATGTTTATACAGATAGCGGTGTAGATATTTCCATGTTCAACCAGATGGCTGTGTATATATATCCATGTTCATTCAGATGGCGGTGAAGATATTTCCATGTTCATACAGATAGCGGTGTAGATATTTCCATGTTCATACAGATAGCTGTGTAGATATTTCCATGTTCATACTGACAGCGGTGTAGATATTTCAATGTTCATACAGATAGTGGTGTAGATATTTCCATGTTCATACAGATAGCGGTGTAGCTATTTCCATGTTCATACAGATAGCGGTGTAGATATTTCCATGTTCATAGAGATAGCGGTGAAGATATTTCCATGTTCATACAAATAGCGGTGCTGGTATTTCCATGTTTATACAGGTAGCGGTGTAGATATTTCCATGTTTATACAGATAGCAGTGTAGATATTTCCAAGTTTATACAGATAGCGCTGTAGATAACTCCATCTTAATATAGATGGCGGTGTAGATATTTATATGTTCATACAGATGGCGGTGCAGATATTTCCATGTTCATACAGATGGCGGTGTAGATATTTGTATGTTTATAGAGATAGCGGTGTAGTTATTTCCATGTGTAAAGAGATAGCTTTGTAGATATTTCCATGTATATGCAGATCGATGTGTAGATATTTCCATTTTCATGCAGATAGCGGTGTAGATATTTCCATGTTCAAACAGATAGCGGTGTAGATATTTCCATGTTCAAACAGATAGCAGTGTAGATATTTCTATGTTTATACAGATAGCGGTGAAGATGTATGCATGTTTACACAGATAGCGTTGTAGATATTTCCATGTTCATACAGATTGCGGTGTAGATATTTCCATGTTCATCCAGATGGCTGTGTAGATATATCCATGTTCATACAGATGGCGGTGAAGATATTTCCATGTTCATACAGATAGCGGTGCTGATATTTCCATGTTTATACAGGTAGCGGTTTAGATATTCCCATGTTTATACAGATAGCGGTGTAGATATTTCCATGTTTATACAGATAGAGGTGAAGATGTATGCATGTTTACACAGTTAGCGGTGCAGATATTTCCATGTTTATACAGATAGCGGTGTAGATATTTCCATGTTCAACCAGATGGCTGTGTATATATATCCATGTTCATTCAGATGGCGGTGAAGATATTTCCATGTTCATACAGATAGCGGTGTAGATATTTCCATGTTCATACAGATAGCTGTGTAGATATTTCCATGTTCATACTGACAGCGGTGTAGATATTTCAATGTTCATACAGATAGTGGTGTAGATATTTCCATGTTCATACAGATAGCGGTGTAGCTATTTCCATGTTCATACAGATAGCGGTGTAGATATTTCCATGTTCATAGAGATAGCGGTGAACATATTTCCATGTTCATACAAATAGCGGTGCTGGTATTTCCATGTTTATACAGGTAGCGGTGTAGATATTTCCATGTTTATACAGATAGCGGTGTAGATATTTCCATGTTTATACAGATAGCGGTGTAGATATTTTCATTTTTATACAGATAGCGGTGTAGATATCTCCATCTTAATACAGATGGCGGTGTAGATATTTATATGTTCATACAGATGGCAGTGCAGATATTTCCATGTTCATACAGATGGCGGTGTAGATATTTCCATGTTTATAGAGACAGCGGTGTAGATATTTCCATGTGTAAAGAAATAGCTTTGTAAATATTTCCATGTATATGCAGATCGCTGTGTAGATATTTCCATTTCCATGCAGATAGCGGTGTAGATATTTCCATGTTGAAACAGATAGCTGTGTAGATATTTCCATGTTCATACAGATAGCGGTGTAGATATTTCCATGTTTATACAGATAGCGGTGAAGATGTATGCATGTTAACACAGATAGCGGTGTAGATATTTCCATGTTCATGCAGATAGCGGTGTAGATATTTCCATGTTCATACAGATAGCGGTGTAGACATTTCCATGTTCATACTGATAGCGGTGTAGCTATTTCCATGTTCATACAGATAGCAGTGTAGATATTTCCATGTTCATCCAGATGGCTGTGTAGATATGCCCATGTTCATACAGATGGCAGTGAAGATATTTCCATGTTCATACAGGTGGCGGTGTAGATATTTCCATGTTCATACAGACAGCGGTGTAGATATTTCCATGTTAATACAGACAGCGGTGCTGTTATTTCCATGTTCATCCAGATGGCTGTGTAGATATATACATGTTCATACAGATGGCGGTGAAGATATTTCCATGTTCATACAGATATCAGTGTAGATATTTCCATGCTCATAGAGATAGCGGTGTAGATATTTCCATGTTCATACAGATAGCGGTGCAAATATTTCCATGTTTATTCAGGTAGCGGTTTTGATATTTCCATGTTTATACAGATAGCGGTGTAGATATTTCCCTGTTTATACAGATAGTGGTGTAGATATTTCCATGTTTATACAGATAGCGGTGTAGATATCTCCATCTTAATACAGATGGCGGTGTAGATATTTATATGTTCATACAGATGGCGGTGCAGATATTTCCATGTTCATTCAGATGGCTGTGTAGATATTTCCATGTTTATATAGATTGCGGTGTAGATATTTCCATGTGTAAAGAAATAGCTTTGTAGATATTTCCATGTACATTCAGAAAGCTGTGTAGATATTTCCATTTTCATGCAGATAGCGGTGTAGATATTTCCATGTTCAAACAGATAGCTGTGTAGATATTTCCATGTTCATACAGATAGCGGTGTAGATATTTCCATGTTTATACAGATAGCGGTGAAGATGTATGCATGTTAACACAGATAGCGGTGTAGATATTTCCATGTTCATACAGATAGCGGTGTAGATATTTCCATATTCATCCAGATGGCTGTGTAGATATATCCAGGTTCATACAGATGGCGGTGAAGATATTTCCATGTTCATACAGATAGCGGTGTAGATATTTCCATGTTCATACAGATAGCGGTGTAGATATTTCCATGTTCATACAGATAGCGGTGTAGCTATTTAAATGTTCATACAGATAGCGGTGTAGATATTTCCATGTTCATCCAGATGGGTGTGTAGATAAATCCATGTTCATACAGATGGCGGTGAAGATATTTCCATGTTCATACAGATGGCGTTGTAGATATTTCCATGTTTATACAGATATCGGTGTAGATATTTCCATGTATATGCAGATAGCGGAGTACATATCTCCATCTTAATACAGATGGCGGTGTAGATATTTATATGATCATACAGATGGCGGTGCAGATATTTCCATGTTCATACAGATGGCGGTGTAGATATTTCCATGTTTATAGAGATAGCGGTGTAGTTATTTCCATGTGTAAAGAGATAGCTGTATAGATATTTCCATGTATATGCAGATAGCTTTGTAGATATTTCCATTTTCATGCAGATAGCGGTGTAGATATTTCCATGTTCAAACAGATAGCGGTGTAGATAGTTCCATGTTCATACAGATAGCAGTGTAGATATTTCCATGTTTAAACAGATAGTGGTGAAGATGTATACATGTTTACACAGATAGCGGTGTAGATATTTCCATGCTTATACAGATAGCGGTGTAGATATTTCCGTGTTCATCCAGATGGCTGTGTAGATATATCCATGTTCATACAGATGGCGCTGAAGATATTTCCATGTTCATACAGATAGCGGTGTAGATATTTCCATGTTCATACAGATAGCGGTGTAGATATTTCCATGTTCATACAGACAGCGGTGTAGCTATTTCCATGTTCATACAGACAGCGGTGCTGATATTTCCATGTTCATCCAGATGGCTGTGTAGATATATCTATGTCCATACAGATGGAATTGAAGATATTTCCATGTTCATACAGATATCGGTGTAGATATTTCCATGTTCATACAGATAGCAGTGTATGTATTTCCATTTTCATACAGATAGCGGTGCTGATATTTCCATGTTTGTACAGGTAGCGGTGTAGATATTTCCATGTTTATACAGATAGTGGTGTAGATATTTCCATGTTTATACAGATAACGGTGTAGATATTTCCATGTTTATACAGATAGTGGTGTAGATATTTCCATGTTTATAGAGATAGCGGTGTAGTTATTTCCATGTGTAAAGAGATAGCTTTGTAGATATTTCCATGTATATGCAGATAGCTGTGTAGATATTTCCATTTTCATGCAGATAGCGGTGTAGATATTTCCATGTTCATACAGATAGCGGTGTAGATATTTCCATGTTCATCCAGATGGCTGTGTAGATATATCCATGTTCATACAGATGGCGGTGAAGATATTTCCATGCTCATACAGATAGCGGTGTAGATATTTCCATGTTCATACAGATAGTGGTGTAGATATTTCCATGTTCATACAGATAGGGGGGCTGATATTTCCATATTCATACAGATAGCGGTGCTGATATTTCCATGTTTATACAGGTAGCGGTGTAGATATTTCCATGTCTATACAGATTGCAGTGTGGATATTTCCATGTTTATACAGATAGCGGTGTAGATATTTCCATGGTTATAGAGATAGCGGTGTAGATATTTCCATGTTTATACAGATAGCGGTGTAGATATTTCCATGTTTATACAGATAGCATTGTAGATATTTCCATGTTTATAGAGATAGCAGTGTAGATATTTCCATGTTTATACAGATCGCGATGTAGATATTTCCATGTTCATACAGATGGCAGTGAAGATATTTCCATGTTTATAGAGATAGCCCTGTAGATACTTCCATGTTTACACAGATAGCGGTGAAGATATTTCCATGCTTACACAGATAGCGGTGTAGATATTTCCATGTTTATGCAGATAGCGGTGTAGGTATTTCAATGTTTATAGAGTTCGCGGTGTAGATATTTTCATGTTCAAACAGATGGCGGTGTAGATATTTCCATGTTTATATAGACGGCAGTGCAGATATTTCCATTTCATACGGATGACTGTAAAGATATTTCCATGTTTATACACATAACGGTTAAGATATTTCCAAGTTTTAAGAGATGGCGTTGTAGATATTACCATGTTTACACAGATAGCGGTGTAGATATTTCCATGTTTACACAGATGGCCGTGTAGATATTTCCATGTTCATACAGATAGCGGTGTAGATATTTCCAAGTTTATGTAGATAGCGGTGAAGATGTATGCATGTTTACACAGATAGCGGTGTAGATATTTCCATGTTCATACAGATAGCGGTGTAGATATTTCCATGTTCATCCAGATGGCTGTGTAGATATATCCATGTTCATACAGGTAGCAGTGTAGATATTTCCATGTTTATATAGATAGCGGTGAAGATGTACGCATGTTTACACAGATAGCGGTGTAGATATTTCCATGTTCATCCAGATGGCTGTGTGGATATATCCATGTTCATACAGATAGCGGTGTAGATATTTCCATGTTCATACAGATAGTGTTGTAGATATTTCCATGTTCATACAGATAGCGGTGTAGCTATTTCCATGTTCATACAGATAGCGGTGTAGATATTTCCATGTTCGTACAGATAGCGATGTAGATATTTCCATGTTCATAGAGATAGCGGTGCTATTTCCATGTTTATACAGATAGCGGTGTAGATATTTCCATGTTCATCCAGATGGCTGTGTAGATATATCCATGTTCATACAGATGGCGGTGAAGATATTTCCATGTTCATACAGATAGCGGTGTAGATATTTCCATTTTCATACAGATAGCGGTTTAGATATTTCCATGTTCATACAGATAGCGGTGTAGATATTTCCATGTTTATACAGATAGCGGTGAAGATGTACGCATGTTTACACAGATAGCGGTGTAGATATTTCCATGTTCATCCAGATGGCTGTGTAGATATATCCATGTTCATACAGATAGCGGTGTAGATATTTGCATGTTCATACAAATAGTGGTGTAGATATTTCCATTTTCATACAGATAGAGGTGTAGCTATTTCCATGTTCATACAGATAGCGGTGTAGATATTTCCATGTTCGTACAGATAGCGGTGTAGATATTTCCATGTTCATACAGATAGCGGTGCTATTACCATGTTTATACAGGTAGCGGTGTGGATATTTCCATGTTTATACAGATAGCGGTGTGGATATTTCCATGTTTATACAGATAGCGGTGTAGATATTTCCAGGTTTATACAGATAGCGGTGTAGATATCTCCATCTTAATACGGATGGCGGTGTAGATATTTATAAGTTCATACAGATGGCGGTGCAGATATTTCCATGCTCATACAGATAGCGGTGTAGATATTTCCATGTTCATACAGATAGTGGTGTAGATATTTCCATGTTCATACAGATAGGGGGGCTGATATTTCCATGTTCATACAGATAGCGGTGCTGATATTTCCATGTTTATACAGGTAGCGGTGTAGATATTTCCATGTCTATACAGATAGCAGTGTGGATATTTCCATGTTTATACAGATAGCGGTGTAGATATTTCCATGGTTATAGAGATAGCGGTGTAGATATTTCCATGTTTATACAGATAGCGGTGTAGATATTTCCATGTTTATACAGATAGCGTTGTAGATATTTCCATGTTTATAGAGATAGCAGTGTAGATATTTCCATGTTTATACAGATCGCGATGTAGATATTTCCATGTTCATACAGATGGCAGTGAAGATATTTCCATGTTTATAGAGATAGCCCTGTAGATACTTCCATGTTTACACAGATAGCGGTGTAGATATTTCCATGCTTACACAGATAGCGGTGTAGATATTTCCATGTTTATACAGATAGCGGTGTAGGTATTTCAATGTTTATAGAGTTGGCGGTGTAGATATTTTCATGTTCAAACAGATGGCGGTGTAGATATTTCCATGTTTATATAGACGGCAGTGCAGATATTTCCATTTCACACGGATGACTGTAAAGATATTTCCATGTTTATACACATAACGGTGAAGATATTTCCAAGTTTTAAGAGATGGCGTTGTAGATATTACCATGTTTACACAGATAGCGGTGTAGATATTTCCATGTTTACACAGATGGCCGTGTAGATATTTCCATGTTCATACAGATAGCGGTGTAGATATTTCCAAGTTTATGTAGATAGCGGTGAAGATGTATGCATGTTTACACAGATAGCGGTGTAGATATTTCCATGTTCATACAGATAGCGGTGTAGATATTTCCATGTTCATCCAGATGGCTGTGTAGATATATCCATGTTCATACAGATAGCGGTGTAGATATTTCCATGTTTATACAGATAGCGGTGAAGATGTACGCATGTTTACACAGATAGCGGTGTAGATATTTCCATGTTCATCCAGATGGCTGTGTGGATATATCCATGTTCAGATAGCGGTGTAGATATTTCCATGTTCATACAGATAGTGTTGTAGATATTTCCATGTTCATACAGATAGCGGTGTAGCTATTTCCATGTTCATACAGATAGCGGTGTAGATATTTCCATGTTCGTACAGATAGCGATGTAGATATTTCCATGTTCATATAGATAGCGGTGCTATTTCCATGTTTATACAGATAGCGGTGTAGATATTTCCATGTTCATCCAGATGGCTGTGTAGATATATCCATGTTCATACAGATGGCGGTGAAGATATTTCCATGTTCATACAGATAGCGGTGTAGATATTTCCATTTTCATACAGATTGCGGTTTAGATATTTCCATGTTCATACAGATAGCGGTGTAGATATTTCCATGTTTATACAGATAGCGGTGAAGATGTACGCATGTTTACACAGATAGCGGTGTAGATATTTCCATGTTCATCCAGATGGCTGTGTAGATATATCCATGTTCATACAGATAGCGGTGTAGATATTTGCATGTTCATACAAATAGTGGTGTAGATATTTCCATTTTCATACAGATAGCGGTGTAGCTATTTCCATGTTCATACAGATAGCGGTGTAGATATTTACATGTTCGTACAGATAGCAGTGTAGATATTTTCATGTTCATACAGATAGCGGTGCTATTACCATGTTTATACAGGTAGCGGTGTGGATATTTCCATGTTTATACAGATAGCGGTGTGGATATTTCCATGTTTATACAGATAGCGGTGTAGATATTTCCAGGTTTATACAGATAGCGGTGTAGATATCTCCATCTTAATACGGATGGCGGTGTAGATATTTATAAGTTCATACAGATGGCGGTGCAGATATTTCCATGTTCATACAGATGGCGGTGTAGCTATTTCCATGTTCATACAGATAGCGGTGTAGCTATTTCCATGTTCATGCAGATAGCGGTGTAGATATTTCCATGTTCATCCATATGGCTGTGTAGATAGATACATGTTCATACAGATGGCGGTGAAGATATTTCCATGTTCATACAGATAGCGGTGTAGATATTTCCATGTTCATACAGATAGTGGTGTAGATATTTCCATGCTCATACAGGTAGCGGTGTAGCTATTTCCATGTTCATACAGATAGCGGTGTAGATATTTCCATGTTCATCCAGATGGCTGTGTAGATATATCCATGTTCATACAGATGGCGGTGAAGATATTTCCATGCTCATACAGATAGCGGTGTAGATATTTCCATGTTCATACAGATAGTGGTGCAGATATTTCCATGTTCATACAGATAGGGGTGCTGATATTTCCATGTTCATACAGATAGCAGTGCTGATATTTCCATGTTTATACAGGTAGCGGTGTAGATATTTCCATGTCTGTACAGATAGCAGTGTGGATATTTCCATGTTTATACAGATAGCGGTGTAGATATTTCCATGGTTATAGAGATAGCGGTGTAGATATTTCCATGTTTATACAGATAGCGGTGTAGATATTTCCATGTTTATACAGATAGCGCTGTAGTTATTTCCATGTTTATACAGATAGCGGTGTAGATATCTCCATCTTAATACAGATGGCGGTGTAGATATTTATATGTTCAAACAGATGGCCGTGCAGATATTTCCATGTTCATACAGATAGCGGTGTAGTTATTTCCATGTGTAAAGAGATAGCTGTGTAGATATTTCCATGTATATGCAGATAGCTGTGTAGATATTTCCATTTTCATGCAGATAGCGGTTTAGATGTTTCCATGTTCAAACAGATAGCGGTGTAGATATTTCCATGTTTATACAGATAGCGGTGAAGGTGTATGCATGTTTACACACATAATAGTGTAGATATTTCCATGTTCATACAGATAGCGGAGTAGATATTTCCATGTTCATCCAGATGGCTATGTAGATATATCCATGTTCATACAGATAGCGGTGTAGATATTTCCATGTTCATACAGATAGTGGTGTAGATATTTCCATGTTCATACAGATAGCGGTGTAGCTATTTCCATGTTGATACAGATAGCGGTGTAGATATTTCCATCTTCATACACATAGCGGTGTAGATATTTCCATGTTCATACAGATAGCTGTGCTGATATTTCCATGTTTATACAGTTAGCGGTGTAGATATTTCCATGTTCATACAGATAGCTGTGTAGCTATTTCCATGTTCATACAGATAGCGGTGTAGATATTTCCATGTTCTTCCAGATGGCTGTACAGATATATCCATGTTCATACAGATGGAGGTGAAGATAATTCCATGTTCATACAGATAGCGGTGTAGATATTTCCATGTTCATACAGATAGTGGTGTAGATATTTCCATGTTCATACAGATAGCGGTGTAGCTATTTCCATGTTCATACAGATAGCGGTGTAGATATTTCCATGTTCATCCAGATGGCTGTGTAGATATATCCATGTTCAAACAGATGGCATTGTAGATATTTCCATGTTCATACGGATAGCTGTGTAGATATTTCCATGTTCATACAGATAGCGGTGTAGGTATTTCCATGTTCATACAGATAGAGGGGCTGATATTTCCATGTTCATACAGAGAGCGGTGCTGATATTTCCATGTTTATACGGGAGCAGTGTAGATATTTCCATGTTTATACAGATAGCGGTGTAGTTATTTCCATGTTTATACAGATAGCGGTGTAGATATTTCCATGTTTATACTGATAGCGGTGTAGATATCTGCATCTTAATACAGATGGCCGTGTAGATATTTATATGTTCATACAGATGGCGGTGCAGATATTTCCATGTTCATACAGATGGCGGTGTAGATATTTCCATGTTCATACAGATAGCGGTGTAGTTATTTCCATGTGTAAAGAGATAGCTGTGTAGATATTTCCATGTATATGCAGATAGCTCTGTAGATATTTCCATTTTCATGCAGATAGCGGTGTAGATATTTCCATGTTCAAACAGATAGCGGTGTAGATATTTCCATGTTTATACAGAGAGCGGTGAAGATGTATGCATGTTTACACACATAGTGGTGTAGATATTTCCATGTTCATACAGATAGCGGTGTAGATATTTCCATGTTCTTCCAGATGGCTGTGTAGATATATCCATGTTCATACAGATAGCAGTGTAGATATTTCCATGTTCATACAGATAGTGGTGTAGATATTTCCATGTTCACACAGATAGCGGTGTAGCTATTTCCATGTTCATACAGATAGCGGTGTAGATATTTCCATGTTCGTACAGATAGCGGTGTAGATATTTCCATGTTCATACAGATAGCTGTGCTGATATTTCCATGTTTATACAGGTAGCGGTGTAGATATTTCCATGTTCATACAGATAGCTGTGTAGCTATTTCCATGTTCATACAGGTAGCGGTGTAGATATTTCCATGTTCATCGAGATGGCTGTACAGATATATCCATGTTCATACAGATTGCGGTGAAGATAATTCCATGTTCATACAGATAGCGGTGTAGATATTTCCATGTTCATACAGATAGTGGTGTAGATATTTCCATGTTCTTACAGATAGCGGTGTAGCTATTTCCATGTTCATACAGATAGCGTTGTAGATATTTCCATGTTCATCCAGATGGCTGTGTAGATATATCCATGTTCAAACAGATGGCATTGTAGATATTTCCATGTTCATACGGATAGCGGTGTAGATATTTCCTTGTTCATACAGATAGCGGTGTAGGTATTTCCATGTTCATACAGATAGAGGGGCTGATATTTCCATGTTCATACAGATAGCGGTGCTGATATTTCCATGTTTATACAGGTAGCTGTGTAGATATTTCCATGTTCATTCAGATAGCGGTGAAGATATTTCCATGTTTACACAGATTGCGGTGAAGATGTATGCATATTTACACAGATAGCGGTGTAGATATTTCCATGTTCATACAGATAACGGTGTAGATATTTCCATATTCATCCAGATGGCTGTGTAGATATATCCATGTTCATACAGATAGCGGTGTAGATATTTCCATGTTCATACAGGTAGTGGTGTAGATATTTCCATGTTCATACAGATAGCGGTGTAGCTATTTCCATGTTCATACAGATAGCGGTGTAGATATTTCCATGTTCATAGAGATAGCGGTGTAGATATTTCCGTGTTCATACAGATAGCGGTGTAGTTATTTCCGTGTGTAAAGAGATAGCTGTGTAGATATTTCCATGTATATGCAGATAGCTGTGTAGATATTTCCATTTTCATGCAGATAGCGTTTTAGATATTTCCATGTTCAAACAGAGAGCGGTGTAGGTATTTCCATGTTCATAGAGAGAGCGGTGTAGATATTTCCATGTTCATACAGATAGCAGTGTGGATATTTCCATGTTTATACAGATAGTGGTGAAGATGTATGCATGTTTACACAGATAGCGGTGTAGATATTTCCATGTTCATACAGATAGCGGTGTAGATATTTCCATGTTCCTCCAGATGGCTGTGTAGACATATCCATGTTCATACAGATGGCGGTGAAGATATTTCCATGTTCATACAGATAGCGGTGTAGATATTTCCATGTTCATC